>NC_132873.1:6915707-7655707 GCF_048164855.1 Canis lupus baileyi | reverse complement strand
CCCTTTATCCTCCTTCTCCCTCTGTATTGTCTTCTCTCTCCCAGCTCAGAGTCCAGGGTTTCTGCTTGCTGAATCCCACCAACCCCCCTCCCCGACCTGTGCTCTCTTCTGACCACCCCAGGGTTCCCATTCTCCTTACTCCCTATGCCTTCGCTCCCCACCCCCAACTCATTTCTTGTGGATCTGGCCCTTCCATCTCTCTCCTGTCAAAGGACCCAGAAGATGTCCCTGAGCCCCACGCTGGTGTGTTTGCGATTTGGCCACTTATACCGGGACTCTGCTAATCTGGAGACTCCACCATTCAGGAAACCACATCTTGCTTCCAATTTTGGGTAAGCAAGCGCAGGAGCACCTGACATATACAACACATATTTAATCATGTTCTTCACCATAGACCGTAGAACCAGCTGTTTCCTCCAAAGCTGCACAGAATCCTCTTTCCCTTCCAATTTAACCCCTGTCACTCAAAGACCACACCTTGGCCTGAATGAGGCCTAGAATACTCTTTGGTACCTGGTCTGCCTGTCAAACTGCTTCTCATCTCCATCATAGTTCCAGTGCCACCTCCTACAGGGAGTCACCCCAGACTTCTCCAGTTTGAGCTCCGTGCTTTGATCTCTGAGCGCCTTGTGCTGAGCACCTTGGTCATACTCCTGTTAGAGTACTGAGTGCATCCATATAAGGATCTGTCTACCGGTCAGAAAATCCCTGAAAGGCAGGGATGAGGGGCTGCTGATCATTGGACCCTGTCCCCCTCAGTACCTAGCCCTACTCCCTGAAGGCCCTCCACAACATCTGTGTTTGAATGAATAAATGAACAAATTAATCAAGTGTCTGCTGAGGTTCCCTGCACTGTCTTGAGGAACAGGGGTGAGATGCCCACTGCATGAGAATGGGAACCATGTCCATTTGTGAGCCTCCAGACCCCAGCACCCTGCTCAGTGCCCGTCCCATGTATATATGTGTCATGAAGGAACTTGGTGGCAGAAATGCTGAGAGTGCCTCATCCCCATATAACCCTTCCCAGTTCCCCGCTCCGCTCTTCCAGTATTGACAGGTCTCCTTCACTGTAGCTCCCTCCCTTCCATACCCACTGTTGTAACACTTCCCCCATTTGTCTCTGGGTTATTGCACCATGACCCTTCACAGGGGCAGTATCTTATCCATCTTTGCATCCTTAGCACCTAGTACAGTGCCTGAAACAGATCCTGCTTGCAACGTAGACAGCAAAATGCATTCATATCTGTTTGATGAACAAGAAGTTTTGCCCCCCGAGGACATGGCTCCAGGTGGGCAGCTGTGGTGCCTGGGAGAGTAGAAGAGGCAGGAGATGCCCACGTTGCTGGGCACTCGCCACACCCTTCCAGGTCTAAGGGCCCTTGGTAGTGAGTAGTTGCTGTGTAGCTTGGAGAAAGACATAGGAGGGGGGTGAGGCAGGGAGAGGTGCTGGGGGAGGGGCACAAGCGCTCATTATTCATGGCAGCATTTCCTAGGCTCATTAATTCTAACAGGATGAGCTGGGTTTGATTAATCGGGTTGTTAAGCAGCCATGTCAAATTGCCAATGAAGTAAGAGACATTACTTCCGGTCCCTGGCAACGCTGCCAAGTGACAGAGAAGGCTGCACCCCTTGCTTCCAAGCAGCAGCCAGGAGACAGGGCAGCAAGAGCTGTAGGCTGAGCACAGTTGATAAGACCCGGGCTCTCCAGAGTGGCTCTGGATGTGTGACCACCAGCACTCACAGGAGCCCCAGATCTCCCCATACTTACGTGGGGAAGGGGAGAGCATGACTGGCCTGGTCCCCGTGCCTAAGATGTGCTGTCTCCCCGGGGGCTCCTCGTCCCCCACTTTTCCCCGGAACCAGACACCCCAAAAAGCAGAATAGGAACTCACTGCAGGTGCTACAAAGATTAGAAAGCAAGGACACCAAAAGCGTTGGAAAAGTTTAACGTTGATGAAGGAAGCAATCCAGGATTTTAGCAAAAAAAAAAAGTAAATCTGGAAAGATGTTATTTTAACCTTGGCATTTACATAAGTTTTGTATTTTATGATTTGGTATATTTTTATGTACATTTGGGAGAAGGGCTATAATCTTCTTTATGTTTAAGGCTTCTAGGAGGCCTCACTGTGGACGCTTTACCATCTTTGGTCAGACCTATGCTTCTTCAAGAGCAGAAGTGGAAAAGAGCCAGCGGCCAGACGGGTGGGTTAGACTTAATGAAGATGAGCTTTGCAGTCAACTCTGTTAAAGGCTGAAGTGTCAGAGCAGGGAAACTGAAGTGGTGAACATCTCCGAGTGTAAGAAGAGAAAGGCTCAGGCCCCCGGGTGGCTCAGTGGTTGAGCGTCTGCCTTCAGCTCAGGTCATGATCCTGGGGTCCTGGGATCGAACCCCACGTCGGGCCCCCTGCTCAACAGGGAGTCTGCTTCTCCCTCTGCCCCTTCCCATGCTTGCATGTGCTGTCTCTCTCTCTGTCAAATAAATAAATTCGAAAGAAAGAAAGAAAGAAAGAAAGAAAGAAAGAAAGAAGAAAGAAAGAAAGAAAGAAAGAAAGAAAGAAAGAAAGAAAGAAAGAAAGAAAGAAAGAAAGAAAAAGAAAGAAAGGTTCAATGACCAGCTCAAAGTCACTCAGCCAGCCGGTGGCATGGCCCGAATGGAAAGCCTGGTCTTTCTGACAGCAGACCCTAAGCTTCTCATCCCCCACCCCGCTCTGTTCATCCCTCCTGTGAACTCAGTCCCCGCTGTCCCTCCCACACCCATGCTTGTGCCCGCCACCCTCCTGGCCCCTCTGCTGAGTCTCTCGCGCCTGCCAGCTGCAGGCCTGTCTCTTCTCCTTGCACCACCACCTAGAGTTGGGCACTGGTTCTCCATGTCTTCCGGGGTTCGAGCTGCTCCAGCGTGTCCCGTGGAGCTCAGCACATCACAGGTGTGCAGTAAGGTGCGGCTGCCGACCAGAGGGGCACCCAGGGGTGGCAGAGGATGAGCCCCTCCAGCCCAGCTCCTGAAGCTCCAGCCCTTGGGCGGGGGGATTATTACCATCTTGTCTGCAGAGCTCAGCAAACCCCACAGATCAAAGGGGCTCATTAAATGCAAAAGGCACCAGACACTCCTCAATGATCTGCTTGGAGCTTTGGGGCCCAGGGAATGGCTAAGGCAAGAAAACTTGGGTCTTCTCTAATCCCCTGGCCTCCAAGGGGCATGGTGAGGGGGAGGGATGAAGAGAGTGGTTTTCAGTGATGGACTCCCGAGGTTTGCATGTCTCTTCACACTAATCAGTTGTGCAAACTTGGGCAAATCTCTCAACCTCTCTGAGGCTTCTTTATCTCTCTGTTGTAGGCAAGTCTTGCCTCCTCCAAGGGTGTCTGTGAGGATTGAGTGATATCATGCCCACACACAAGTGCTGGATACAGTGCCCAGCACAAGTAAATCCTCTTGCGTAAGTATTATAATCCTAACTCACGTTTCCAGGAGGACTTTAATTTCATAGTTTTTTCCTACTACAGCTGTTTTATTCTCCTAGTAGCAAATAAGGAAGGAAGAAGCCATGCCTTAGGTAAAAGGTCAGCTGAGCCCCTGAGAGAGGTGAGTCTGCCCTTGTGAAGTGGATAAGGGGTCAGAACTATAGATCTGCTGACTTGTGGCCCAGGACTGTCCTCTGTGTTACCAGGGGGATGCTGAGAGCACTAGGGGCTCTTCTCCCCTGGGGATGCTGAGCAGAAGAGCACACGTCTCTCGGAGGGGTCAAGTGGGGTCGTTCTAGAGGCAGGAGGCAGGACAAGTTGATCTGTAGTCCTTGGCGGTGGCTGAGCGGGTGGGTGGGGAAGAGAACAGGATGGATTCTCCTCACTGCCAATGACACAGCAAGCTGCAGGTGCAAGACTCCAGTGATTTCTCCATTCACAGATTTCTTTCTGTTTATTTCCAGCTTGCTTCAATTCTTCCCCCTCTCAATCTGAAAGGACTCGCTTCTGGAGTCCTTAGGTTACCTGGTTGCCATGGCAGTGGCAGGTAAGCCAAGACTTCCCCTTCCACCCACACCGGCCCCAGGCATCCCTGCCACTGAGCAGAGAGAAACAAATACAGTCTAGTGACGCAAAGACTCCAGCCGTGCTGCGGTTTGCAGTTCCAGAAGATCAGAACAAAGGAAGTGATGGAAACCCTCGCCTTGGGGAGCACTTTGGGGGCATCTTCCTTTATTGACACCAATGTGGTGGTTAAGGGCTTGGACTCTAACCTTAGGAAGTCTGGGGTGTATCCAGGCTCTTATAATCTGTGTGACCTTGGGAAAAGTGGCTTAACTTCTCTGCGCCTCTTTCAGTCATTCCTTTGTTCATCAAGTATTCATCTAGTATGTTCCAGGTTCTGTTCTAGGCTATAAGGATATACAGCAGTGAATGGAACTGACCAAATTCGCTAGTAGAGAGACACAGACAATAAAGAATATAAACAAACTAGAAGTACCTAAGGTGCTATCATGTGCTATGGAGAAAAATGAGCAGGAAAAAGGAAAATAGAATACCAGGAAAGGGCAGGGTGAAATTTTAAACAGGATGGCTATGAAAGGCTTCACCCAATGGGGACAGTTGAGCAAAAACTTCACGAAGGTCAAGGAGCAAACCATGCAGATATCTCTCTGGGGGCTGGACATTTCCATGCAAAGGCCCAGAGACAGAAGCATTCCTGGCATAGTGAAGGGACACCAAAGAGGCTGGTGGGTCTGGGGTTCTAGTGAGTGAGGGAAAGGGGATTAGGAGATGAGGTCAAAGATAGAATGAGGATGAAGGATGAGGGACAAATCAAGAGAGGCTTGCCCATGGGCCATTTTAAGGAATTGGCACTTACTGTGAATGAGATGGGGAGTCATGAGAGTTTTGAGAGGAGAGTGGCATGATCAGACCATGTTTGACAGAATCACTTTACCTGCTGTCTTGAAAACAGACTAGACATGGGACACCTGGGTGGCTCAACAGTTGAGCACCTCCCTTCAGCCCAGGGTATGACCCTGGAGTCCCAGGATCAAGTCCCACATGGGGATCCCCACAGGGAGCCTGCTTCTCCCTCTGCCTGTGTCTCTCCCTCTCTCTGTGTGTCTCTCATGAATAAATAAATAAAATCTTTAAAAAAAGAAAACAGATAATAAGATAATACAGATAATAAGATTTGCTGATGGATTAGATTGGTGGATGAAAGTGAAAAAAAAATCAAGGATGCTGCTGATTCTGTCCTGAGCCATAAGAAGGATGAAGACTTGCTCTCACCTGAGACGGGAAAGTCTGAGGGAAGAGCAAGTTTTGGACAGCAGACTGGGGGTTCAGTTTTGGACATGTCAACTTCGAGATGCCTACTAAATAGACTGCAATAGATACTAGTCTGGAGTTCCGGGGAGAGGTCCCAGTTCAAGACATATATTTGAGAGTCACTGATACACAGATGGTGTTTAAAGCCATGAGCTTGGTGAAATCACCAAAGGAGCAAGTGTGGGTAGGAAAAGGGAGGGACACGAGGGCTGCTCCCTGGAGGACACCGGCATGTTGGAGCGTGGGAGATGGGAAAGCACCTGGTGAAGAGGCCGAGAGGGATGGTCAGTGAGATAAGAAAGGAACACGATGCTCCAATGGCCAAACATGAAGACAAAGGGTTTCACAAAGGAGGAGCCATCAGCCTTGTCAAATGCTGGTGATGGGTCAGGTTGGGTGAGAACTAACCTTGGATTTGAGGAGTTGTTCTTCATTTCTTCATTTTCTACGTGAAATAAGAAGCAAAGTCACGGGCTGAGAATGGAGGTGAGGGAAGGGGTGGTAGAGTTCTGAGAACTGGTACGAAATAGTCCTGAGGGAGAGTTCATGAGTGATTAGACTAGAGAAATAAGGTATGGTTGCTGGGAGCACTGAGGGTCTTTCTCTTAAACGAAAGAGCTCATCTGTGAGACGAGGGGAGGAGGGTAGTCAGGGAATATATTTAGCACCATGCCCGGCACACAGTAGGCGCTCGGCAAATGCTGGCTCACAGGTAAGGGGTGATAAGAGGGGAGTTAGCAGAGCTCACCTTCTCACCTACTTCAAACGTTGATCGGTTTCCCTTCTCCCTTCACCCTTTATATAACACTCTCCTGTTAATAATCTTAATGTTACAAACATTTCACAATTCTAACAAAATGCTTTCATTGACATTCTCCCACCTACTTCCTCAATAACCAAATGAGGCTAATAATTACTTCTCCTGTTTTACATATACAGAAACCCACTCAAAGAGGCTGTTACTTCCTCAAGAGAAAGGCCGAGCAAGGCTCTGAAGCCAGTTCTGTCCATCAGGCTATCCCCACAGCATCTCTGGGTGCTCTAGTGTCACCGGCCCTTCCCCTCTTCTCCTGCTCCCGGCAGCCTGTTCAGCAGACCTTGACCTTTCCAGCTCCCAGTAGAGAGCTGACCTTGCTGGCTCCCGTAGGAACATACAAACACAAAGGCAGAAACATTATTTTCTCTCCCTTTGCCCCTGTCCTTTGAAGCCAATTGCAGGCAGGGTTCATTGGGAATTCACTGCTGTGGTCTTGCTGGAGGACAGGCTAACTTCCCCCTCACCTCCTCCTCACACTCCAACCTTTGGCAGATCCCTCTCATCTGCTATTTGTTAAGTCAAAATTAAGAGACAGAGATTTTTGTAAGCTAGGTAATGCATTAAAGTTTTCTCCGAAATGCAGTCTAGATTAATAAGGAAAGTTACAATTGCCTTATTATTTTTTTAAAGACTTTATTTATTCATGAAAGACACACACAGAGAGAGGCAGAGACATGGGCAGAGGAAGAAGCAGGCTCCCTGCGGGGAGCCCGATGTGGGACTCATCCCTGGGCCCCTGGATCACGCCCTGGGCCGAAAGCAGATGCTCAACCGCTGAGCCACCCAGGCATCCCTACAGTTGCCTTACAGATGTTCTACTGTGAAGACACGGAGGACCTAAAGCCTTAAAATCAGAATTTCCCTTCCAGGGTAGACCCGGCCCCCGTGTGTCCTCGGATGGGAAAGAATGGACATAAGAGTAGAAATATTTCGCTGGACTGTGGCGAAGAATAAGAAGCGAGCGTGGGTAGGAAAAGGAGGGATACCAAAGAAAGTAGGGACTCCCCAGTATCCATCCTGGGTAGCCTGAAAATGGATAGTTGACTTGACAGAGAAAGTAAAGAACTTTTTTGTACCACTCCCTGCACTTCACATATTTGGGGGAATCAACTAACAGTAAGGCTCATCAGTAACACATCCTTCCAACTTTATAGACTTATAGACTGAACCAACCTGGTCCATGATACGGACCAACTATTTGTGTAGCTGTGATCTGGATTGGTGGGGGAGGGCTGAGGAGGAAGGAGACAAAGGAGGAGCATGGATGGAGCCAGTGCCTTGAAGGAAAACCTAGAAGATTCCAGGCGTCTTCTTCCTGCAGGAGGCCAGACAACGATTTCTTGTTTCCAGAGACCCAACGTATCCTGGTATTAGGATCAAGAGAAATGACCTATCATGAAGACCTTCTTACCTGCAAAGGTTGTGGTAGAGAGATAAATAGGAGAGGGTGTGACTCCTGCTGCCCTGGAGGATGATAAAGCAAGTTTCCCCTTATCTATGGAGGCAGGCTGATGGGCAAGATGACTTCAGAGAGCCCACAGCCCCAGAATCCATTATTATACACAGACAGGCAATTCTGAATTCTCTGCATATTACATCAGGTGTATGGGCAGTTCTTTGTTTTCTTCCTGGAGCCCTTTGAGGCCAGTCTTTTCGCTCTGTCACTCATCCAGAGAATTTACCATGCCCCCTTCCCAGCCATGCTGGGCCAGCTTCTCACTTCCCCTCTCAGGGGCACCAGGGCTAAACCTTGTCACCACTTGCACAAGGAAATAAGGAATTGTTGCAGGATAATCTGATTTTAAAAAGAAAGAACTCTATTACTAAGTAGAAGAAAAGAATAAAGATTTAAGGCCTTAATGAGCTATAGTTATCTACACTAAATCTAATTAACCACATAATTATTTCTAGTTCTGCTCTCATACCAGCAGCTTACTTTCACAAACACACACACACACACACACACACACACACACACACACACACATATCTGCCTCCCTCTTCATGAAAAAATCTCCAGCCTGCCTATTCATCAGTTCAATCAAAGGGATACACAAAGAGACAAGGAAAACAAACACCAAACCCAAACCCAACCCTTCAAACCATGGTTTTTCATTTTCATAATAATTATTTTATTCCTGCAATGCTTTTTCCCTTTATAATTTAACTGGTACAAGACAAATGTACCTATTTCCTCTAACTGCCTCTAAATTTACTCAACTGGTACTAGAAAGAAGAACTTAACCTCACGATAATTGAATTTAAATAACATCCAATTCCATAAAGTCAAACATGCTCTGCATAATAAACAAACCACGCTACACGAGGGCTGGCGGAGAGAAAGAAGGTCATATCTTATGTGTATATTCATAATCATATCTGTGTGTCTAATGACCTAAATGCGCAATATACTGTCTGTTTGTCTTTCTGTGTAACTCATCATGGCCATCACCATCGTTACCAAGCTAAAATGAAAGGCTCATCTGCCCTCAGTCCTCTGCCTGACTCAATAGAAAAATGTAATTTCGATGGCCAGAACTGGGCAATTTGCATACGGCAGCCGGCTGGGCCCGGTTCCAGGGTTCCAGGCCGCCAGGTTGAAAGTGTAGAGATTCCAGGTCACCGTGTCCTCTTTCTTCCCCGCAAGTCAGGCCAAGCCAAGGGCACAAGTCAATGGCAAGTTAAAGGGCAAGTACCAGTTGCCCCCTGGGGTCAGCCCTCCTAACTCCCTGCATGCAGGCAGACGGATGCCTCCAGTTCCAGTTGTGCAAAACCTTTGAGTTCCTGGAAGGGGTTGTGGTGAAATTCTACAGAAATTAATCTTCCATCACAGTAATTAATATATCACTCTGCATTGAGCGGATACAGCAGATGTTACAAGTGCAAATGAACTATGATGATGTGTTGTACTTCATGGACGTTTGGAATCACAACTCTAGGCTCTTAGAACCTTCTGTGGGGCTGGCTCCTACAAAGCAAAAAAGCTGAGTCTTTCCTGGGTGCCAAACCCAGCTCCGCTGCCCTCTGGGTGGTGACCTTGGCTATAAGCCATCCAGGCCTTGATTCCTTGGTTCTCAGAATTTCAGCATACATCAGAACCACCTAGAAGCTCGTTATGAGGATACCCAGGCTTTGCTCCAGACATTCTGATTCCATGTAGACCCTCTCTTCCTCTCTTGAAGCAAGGTTGGCTAAGACTCATGTTGCAAAGCCCTGGACCAGATACTTTTTAGCAAGCCTTCTGTCTTCTGCATCAGTCTGAGACTCTTATGTATACAGAGATAAAAACAAATACCAATAGCTAACACATATCGAACACTTACTGTGTGCTGAGCCCCATATGCTGGCTTTGACTGCTGGGTCCGAATCCCGAGTCTTCCACTCAGTGGGTGAAGGGCATTGTGCTAGTTACTACCCACTCTGAGCCCCAGTCCCGTCGTCAGCATCCACTCACCACGCATGAGGTGGGCTAGCGTGCTCCCAGGGCCAGGGGACACAGACGGGCTGGTTTGAATCCTTGCTGGGAGGTAAAGCGGACCAAAAGACCCTTCCTGCCTCCCCAGGGTCTCCTCAAAATTCAGTGAAATAATGCACAACGAGAAGTATTTAGAACCTCGACACACAGTGGGTGCCCTCTGTAGGTCACTACTTATTGTCGCTCCTGAACCCGCCCAGCCTTGCAGGGCCTCCACATCCTAACCAAAGGAGACTGGGGAGGGGGGATGCCCCTCTTGCCCTCTGCGGACAATTGTGGGGACCCTGCGGTTGGCTACCTTACTGAGCACCTCTTTACCACCTTGTGAATGAAGCTCATCAGTCTGCAACTTGTGGTTACTCAGGTTGCCCGGGAGCCTGGATAATGGCTGCAGAGTGATACCAGAGTGATGAAGGCCAGGAGCCCCCAGGTGCTGCTAACTGCCCTACTATTTCGGGGGAGGGAAGAGAGACATAGATACCCCGGCTCACCTCCACCTGCTGGCCTCAGCATCTCTTAGGAGCCCTCTCACGCCTTCTTTGTCACTAGTCTGTGCTCCTACCTCCTGTGATGGGGTAAATGGCAAGGCATTCAGCCACTGGGGGTTTGCAGCCATCCCTCCTCTCCACCACCCCCTCTTTCAGGCAAGGCCGCGAAGGTGTGTTCACAGGGCCAACCGAGGGCTTTGTGATGCACTTGGTGCCACAGAAACGAGGGGAAGTGGAAGCAGAGAGGCTAGAATGATCTGTGTCACGAAGAGCTTAGCAAGAGAAGGGAAGTAAGACAGGGAAAAGAGATTCCTGCCCTATAATTTCCTCTGCCGGCTTTATAAAGAGTAAACACTGACATCCTTTTCAGCTCTTTCTCTGTATGGGACTTGCACTCTTTCTTTGTGACAAGCTTCGTTCCGATTATCCTCCCTGCAGACTGAAAAGCCTAAGCCCAGGGAGGGCAGTGGACTTCCCTAGGGGGGTGCGGTGGGGCACCCTCCCACTGGGAACGGTTCAGGGCCTCTACCCCGGCCGGACCGATGCCTCTCACCGGGCGATACCCATTCCAGAGTCTGCTGAAAGCTCAGCCCAGTTCTCTTCACACCTCTCAAGGAAGCATACTATTCCTGAAGTCTTGGCTCCGCTTCCCCGTCAGGAATAAGCACGCTAAGTAGAATTTGAATTACTATGGCGTGTGAATAGACTCCGGTCTGTTGACTCCAAGCTTCTGCTAAGCTGCTCCAAGTAGTTGTAGCTTCTGTCATCTTGGCAATTTTACTTTTTGTTTGAAAGAATTCTATATTCCTTATTTCTGGGGCTGGGGAAGGGGGTGGTCTTCAAAGGCCCTTTGCTTTGTCCCCCAGCCTCCGGTCAGAGGACCTGTTCCCCACCCCAACATATGAGGGTGCTTCTGTACAGAGATAATGCCAGGAAAGGGGACCCCAGAGCTTACCAGGGCCCTTTCAGATCCATGTATGACAACCAGTATAGGGGCACCTGGGTGACTTAGTCGGTTAAGCATCTGCCTTTGGCTCAGGTCATGATCCCAAGGTCCTGGGGTCTGGCTCCCTGTTCAGCAGGGAGCCCCTTTCTCCCTCTTCCTCTGCCCCCCCACTTGTGCTCTCTATCTCTGTTTCTCTCAAATAAATAGAAAGAAATCAAGAAAGAAAGAAAGAAAGAAAAGAAAGAAAGAAAGAAAGAAAGAAAGAAAGAAAGAAAGAAAGAAAGAAAGAAAAGAAAGAACAAAAAACCACTAAAGAACAAGTCCAAAGTTCATAGGACAGCCCGGACTTCTGCACTCAGGGTTGGGGGGATATTTATGCACCAGCAGTGTTTCCCTCCAAAAGATTGAGGCTCTAGAGCCCATAGTCTCCTTCATTTAGGAGCTGTTCAGTGGCCCTGGTTGAGAGCAGCGGTTCTGGGCTCTGGTGCTGAGACCCCAAGATACCACCTGCCCGTGATACACATGCACCAGGACATGCTTCCTCAAACCCATCTAGACTCTCAGCTTTTGCCATGGGGTTATTTTTTAATTTTTTGCCTGCATTTCATTTAATTAGTGCCTGGTATGTAAAATACCACTTCCTCTTATTTGCCTTTAACCTTTTTCAGATGACAAGGTGGTTAGGCAAACAATCAAGGCTCTTCTGGGATTTCAGTCATTTTCTGGGATTTGGTGATCCAAATCCATGTTGCTCCTCCCCTTAGATTTAGTGATTGTTTAAAACCATATTCATCTTCCCCTCAGCAGTCGTCCGTCGGTGAAACGTCCTATTTTTAGATCCTATTCTCATGTCGGGAATCATTCCAACAACTTTTTGCTAGACCTTCATCAATTGCTGAAGTTCTTAAGGTAAGTTTTCCTGCTATGTCCCAGACAGCCAAGGATCCTCATGTCCAGAAGCTGGGGGAGAAAAGGTCACATAAAAATATGTAGAAAAAAAAAGAAAAAAATATGTAGAGATTTATTATATGTCTTCTAAAATTTTCCTCATAACTATGCCCCACACACACATAGACATAGTTTCCTCCAAATTAGGAATGTAACATACACCTATTACTTAACTTATATCTTTCTATTCACACTATGTCATGAAAAATTTCTTACGGTGATCCATGATTTCATGGTTCACATTCATGATTATTTCCATAAAAGATAGTCCTGGAGGGGCTCCTAGGTGGCTCAGTTGGTTAAGCATCCAGATTTTGATTTTGGCTCAGATTGTGATCTCGGGGTTGTGAGATCAAGCCCCGTGTTGGGCTCTGCGCTTGGTGGGGAGTCTGCTGGATATTCTCTCCCTCAGCCTCTCCCCCAACTCATGCTTTCTCTCTCTCTCAAATAAATAAATAAATAAATAAATAAATAAATAAATAAATATTTTTAAAAAATACAGTCCTGGAATGGATTTCTAACTCAAAGGGCATGGGTATTTTTAAGGCTATTGGTCCTGTCACCAAACTGGTCTTCCACAAGATGGCCTATTTTCCACCCATATCATTATAAGGTGTCAGGACCTCCTGTCACTGCCTCATATTCAAGGTCAAGACATTCTCATGGGCAATGGTCAGTATGGTCAACATGGCTGTGACCCTGAGAAAAGAGGCTCAGAAAACACATGTGGCCTGGTCCCTTATTTCCTCTATGGAGGGCGAGCAGGTGGTGGCTGCAGGACTGGGGTAGAGTCAAGTCCAGAATTTGCAGCAAGATAACTAAGGCAATCTCGGAGGAGAGTTTCAGCCATAAAGGAGAACAGTGGGCACCTAGCCTGCTGAAGGATACAGAATCTTAGCCTGGGTGCTGGGTAGGGGGTGCTTTTCCATCTCCAAGGACCTGATGGATAATGACAGGGATGACTCTGAGTATTCTTGTCAAGAGTCTCAGTTATAGCTTCGTCTCTAGGATGGCAAGCTACAAGGCTAAGATAGCTGGGGCTAATGGGTCCCACAGTTAAGACCCCTCACCCGGATGATTGCCCCTTTAGGTAGCTAAGAATGAGCACGTACACTCACCGGATATAGTGATACTTGCATGACTGGTGGCTTTGCTGTTTAAGGTGTCATCTGCCCTTATTTTCCCTGCTACAATTGCAGCCTTTTCCTACCTTTTCACAATGAATGGACAATGCACAGGCTTTCTTTAAGATCAAACCACTTCTAGCTCTGCCGTTTACTAGCTGGGTCAGTTAGTCCCAGCTGCTATCTATGCTCCTGCCTACGTACCCAGAAATCAGTGGCATAAAATAACAACCTTTTATTATTTATCGCAAGTCTACAGGTTGGTAGAGTAGGTCTGCTGATCTGGTTTGGCTGAGCTTGGCTGGGCTTGCTCCTACATATATGAGTTGGCCAGAGGCTGGGTGATCTAGGACGGGTGCCCCTCTGCTTACATGTCTTTTATCATCCAGTAGGACTGCCTGGGCTTGTCACATAATGCCGGAAGCACGAGAGGGTAGGCCCAGATGTGCAGGCACTTTTCAAGCCTTTGCTCATATCAAGTTTGCTACTGTCCCATTGGCCACGTCACGTAGCCTGCTCCAGACTCGATGTGAGCGGGCATTACCAACAGGAAGTGACTATAGGGAAGCATAAGGATCTAGAGCCATTAGTAGAATCAATCTATCCCATTAGCCCTATGGCCTTGGACAATTTCCTTAACCTCGCTGGGCCTTACTTCCGTCATCTGTAAAAATGTAGAGCTTTTGTAGGATTCCTTGCTGTAATATATGTACAATGTCTGGCACACTATAAACCCTCCATATGTGTTCATTTCCTTCTCTTCTCCTTTTCCATCACTTGGACTTTCTCTTTTTTCCCTTAAATGCATTATTTCTATGCATTAGCTTCTACATCCAAAGCTTCAACATAATAACACTAAATATTATGCCGGTGTCTTCTGTTGAATCCCCAGCTCCCAGCCTGTGGCTAAAACAATACATAGGCCCTCAATTCATTCCAATCATCTGGAACATGGATAGTTGAGGAGTCAGGGGGTATCTCCTCCTGTGTTCGTGGGGCTGCCCAATTGAGAGATGACCTCTTGGCTTCCTGACCGGGCTCCAATATCAAAAGTGAAAAAGAAAGGGTTAACATATTTGCATTAACTGACGACTCAAGAGAGAGGCAACAAGATGGGGAACCTCCATTTCCTAATTTATAGGTGGCCTTGGGGGTAGGATAAGTATCCTGGCTTCTCCTTAGCTAATCAGGCTCTAGAAGAGACATTAATTGCAGCCAGTCCATCCTGCTGGGGAGACCCAAGGCTGCCAGCTCCCTTGCTGGGAATGGAATAGAATTTTAATTGGCTGTGAAAGCATCATGGCAGGAGGTGCATGAAAGAGTTGGTCCTCTCCCCTGCAGCAGGTGAGAGAAGCTTCGGGGGGAAAAGCCCTGAAGAGGTACATGGCAGGAAAGACCAGCCACATTCAGGGTTCAACCCAGCAGCCACACCACTGGTCCAGTTCCAGGGCTGGACTCCCGCCAGGGTCAAGGACTCTCGCACACACTATACTTGGTGTGGTCAGCACAGGAGCATCAGGCCTGTAAACCTGTCCATCCCTGTGCCCTCCCACTGACTTCCATGAGAGAAGTACTACATGGTTAGTGTCACTTGCATGGCCAAGAAAACCAGGACCCTCTCCCTCAGAGAGCTGTCCCTATAAGCTCAATCCCTCAGTGTGTGTGTGTGTGTGTGTGTGTGTGTGTGTGTATGTGCACATGGGCACTTACGTGTGTCCATTGGTCCATTCGCGTAGTTTGAACCAATGGCACAGCATTCCTGTGCTGTTGTTTCAGAGCGATGTTAATATTTTTTTTTTCACTCAAATAAATTAATGTGATAATGTTTGAGGAAAATATGTCCTTGTGACAATGTGTGCATTTTCTGCCATAGTGTTAGCTGGGACACACATGGAACGTGGGATGACAGGATGATGTGTGGGTCAGCGGATGTGTCTATGAAGACAAGACAATGTCAACTTGTTAGCATAAACATACAGTGATGCATGTTGTGGTTTTCAGAGACTCTCGGGCGAGTTCTTTAACCTCCTCATAGCTTAGTTTCCTTGCCAATAAAATGAGGACATAGCAGGGCTTATTTAATAGGACTGTTGAAAAGAATAATAAAATTTAAAGCGCTTAAAATAATGCAGAGACTCAATAAATGTGGTTTCGTGATGACTTCTAGTAAAAGGGAGGGTCAGTGACCCACCACCGTGCTCTGTTAACCTAGTGGCATAATGAACCTGCAGGCAAAAAGTAAAGCAGAAAACCAAAAAATATTACAAGCAGAGTCAATGTTTTCAGAAAACTGTTTTGTGAGATGAGAGCTTGATAAAAATCCCGAATTTTCAAGGAAGGTACTTCATTAATCTTTAAAACTTAAAGCAATTAGACATCATTTATAACTACTGAACAGTTTTATTTTCATTGTGTATTTTTATTTTTATTATCAATTTTTTATTAGAAGTTTATCAAAAATTCAGTTAGGATAGGAGAGATGCATTGAAGGAGACCATTAAAACTGGAATTTTATAATTTACAGAGATGTGAAGACAAGCTTCTAAAACCAAAGCAAGCCCAAAACCTCAATTCCACTTCTGTCCTCACTGTGCTCCTCCCATTCCTGCCTCCCATCTCCTTACTGGGGAATAAGACATCTTTATGGTGGAAGCTCAGAACATAGAAATGAAAATAGCCGGGATAAAAGAAATGGCCAATACACAGCATCTTCTTTGAAATGGTGAGAACTTCATTTCCTAAAAACAGCAGACAGAAGTCCTGGACCTTTGGGGAAAAGGGCCCAAGTAAGGTCGCATGAATTCCTGCCTTTAGAAGACAAAATAGGCCTCCCGTTGTTGGAAATGACGCTCCAAACCTGGTCCCTAGATCACAGCTGAGTACATAAGCTCCTGAACCTAACTTCTCCCAATTGGACCATGAACGTTGGGGAAATGATCAGGACAGCCTTTTAGAGAAGTAATTGGCTGCACAAATCAGATCACCCTTTCAAAGGAAGATCTTTCTCGCCTTTCCTGCGTCTGTAAGAGACTGACCAAGCCAGTGGAGGTCTTTCTTTACTGTCCAAGGGATTGAACAACATGGCTGGGCCACATGACCGGGGGGAAGGCTACAGGTGGCAAAGCTAGTGCCTCAGAGCATGCAGATGCCCACGGGGGTGCATCCCTGATGGGGTAAGGGATGACGGAGCTCTGGGGGTAAGTTAGAGGAAAGTCTGGCTTTGAGTCCTGGCCACTCCTTTTGCTCCTTGGACATGTCTGTTTCCTTTTTTTTTTTTCCCCCTAGGCCTCTGTTCTCTCATTATTTAAATGGGGATGTGGGGTTAAATAATCTCTACCAGTCTCTGATAGTTTCTGATTTTTTTAAGATTCTACAATTTATACAGAGGCTCTAGAGATGCAAAACAATGTGAGGCTCCAGGAGTTGCTTGAAGGTGAACTAGGCCAAAGGTAGGGTAGCTGGAGCTCTTTGTGACTAAGGTAAACACACTGCATGGGCAGATGAGGAGGTCACCTGGAGTGATGACACCAACTGCTGGCAACCGCCTCCCTGCCCATCCCAAAACCTTGGAGCAGAGGATCCAGAGAGAGTTTAGGGCTGTACAGCAGAGGGAGAAGCATGTACCCATGGGAGTCCTCAGAGTAATGAGAAGGGCTCATCCCTAGAGTGGAGAAGGATAGATTCCTACTGCTTGCCCCAAATTATTTTTACAGAGCATCCGATTCCTTCCTCATGCCTGCATTACCACTTAACAAGCTTATCTTTGGTTTGGCTGCTCAGCTACGTGAGATCCTAGAACGAGCTCCTTGGACGTGGGCACATAAGCACTCTAGGTGCAGGGTCTTCCACTATAAACATAGATCAGCTTTCTGGTCTCTATCTTGGTTTCTCACAAGTTTTCTTGGCCCAAAAGTTTTACCTTTTCAAAAGAGGGCCACCCAGACTAAAAAAGGTCATTAAATCAGGGTTCCGGACTTCCCTCAGCACAACCTTGCAGGGAAGTCAGGGGTAAAATTCCTCCTAAGGTGGTTGCCCTCTCCTCCCACTCCTACTGCTCCCTGCACCCCCATCCGACAAAGGGCATGGATTACTCCTGACAGGTACATGATGGAAGGTCAATACCACCTATTTATGTTTTTGTTCTGTTGTTTTGTCTTTGCTCTTTATTTTTTTTTAAATATATATTTTTAATTTTTTAAAATTTTTATTTATTTATGATAGTTACAGAGAGAGAGAGAGAGGCAGAGACACAGGCAGAGGGAGAAGCAGGCTCCATGCACTGGGAGCCCAATGTGGGATTCGATCCCGGGTCTCCAGGATCGCGCCCTGGGCCAAAGGCAGGCACCAAACCGCTGCGCCACCCAGGGATCCCATCTTTGCTCTTTAAATACCCACCGATCAAGTCTGTCTTTGCCCCTCAACGAGTGGAAAACACTCACAAATTCCATGGGAGCCATTCAACTCAGCATGCAAGCATCCCCTGTGTTATTCCTTATGATTCACCAGCCTCTCAGTGACAGGGAGCTCACTACCTTAAAGGCTACCCATTGTATTTTGTAATAGTTTCAACCAGTGTTTGCTTGCTAGAGAAATGATAAATAATAGATTGCAAGCTGCAGGAGAACAGGGCTTTGTGCAAGGCATGGTGAAGAGGCATTGCAAGAGACTGGACAATGATATTGTATGACACGTGCATCTGTATCAGTGTGCAGAGAAGGAAAGGAGCTAGGCAGATGTAAGTTCAAGGTTGTGTACTCTGTATCGTGTATCTGTTCACGTGGTGATGGTACCTGGCCTGCGTGCCCTTGCTTATCACCTCTGCAATTTCCCCCATCCCAGGTCCCGCCTGCCCCTTTGGGGATAAATATCTATCTCAACTCACCATCAGCATCACTTTTCTTGTCCTGACTCTAACCCTCAGACAAAAGCACCAGAGGCAAGAACAATGGGAACAGGGGCAGAGAAGAGGAGGAGAACATGAGTTTAAAAAGCCAACGTGGGAGGAGCCTGGGTGGCTCAGTCAGTCAAACATCCGACTCTTGGTTTTGGCTTAGGTCATGATCTCGGGGTTGTGTGCTAGAGCCCCGCATCGGGCTCCGTGCTGGATGTGCAGCCTGCTTACGATTCTCTCTCTCCCTCTGCCCCTGCACTCCCCCACCTCCTCTCTGTCTCCCCCCAAAAAAGCCAACATGGAGTACCTAGGAGCTACCAAAAGACTCACCAAGAAAAATAGTGAAAAGTAGTGGAATGGATGGGCAGGCCCCTCATGGCCCCAGCCAAGCTGACAGGCATCCACGTATAAACATTCAGACTCTATGGCAAAGAGCTCCAATTCTGTGAATTTTGGCTTCCCACCTCTCAGCTCAGTTATCATGAGCCCATGTGGGGATTGAGGAACTTCTGCTGGGGGCTGTTCTGGGTGGTTTGGTCACATGGAAGGGAATTAAGGGCTGGTTGTTGCCAGCCGTCTCCCGTACCCATCCTTTCCATTTAGTCCGAGCCCCTCAGATAATGCCACAGCATAACCCTAAAGAAGGAAGAGGCAAGGGGCCATGCAAACCTTATCCTAGCATGTCCTCTATGTAAGCACTTCCTTCTTACCAGGACATCCTAACACATCTACCTAACCACACCCCACCCACCCTCACCTAAACATTACTTTTTTAAGATTTTATGTATTTATTCATGAGGGACACAGAGAGGCAGAGACACAGGCAGAGGGAGAAGCAGGCTGCCTATGGGGAGCCCGATGCGGAACTCGATCCCAGGACCCAGGATTACACCCAGAGCCAAAGGCAGACGCTCAACCACTGAGCCACCCAAGTGCCCCTCACCTGAACATTTTTCGTGATGGTCATCATCATCATGATTGGAGTCGAGATTATTTCAGTTTCACCATTTGGGCCCCAAACACATTTTGATTCCGTGTTTACACGTGCAAAGTTTTCATGGGAATTATATATGCATTGATACACACTCCTTGAGAATGTATTTTCCAAAGAGCATTCCATTGAACCAATTTACTTTTCGATCGATCTTTTTTAATACGCAGCAGTTAAACTGTTACCCGTTCTTTCTATTTGTCATTTAATGTTTTCGAAACTTCTCACTGGGATAATTCATTTTATAAGTAAAATGTGTGGTAACCATTCGATTAGTTGGTTTTGGGTCCATGTTAGAATTCACTAATTATAGCTTCCGTCATTGAAAGTTTTATTTTGTGGCCTTTAAATTCCTTCCAAATTTAATTTTTCCTGGATCAAAATTTGCCAATCTGAATTTTCTCAAGCTGTGATCTTCCGCCAGATTTTAATAAATTACCATTTTTACTGAGGGCAGTTTCGGCCGCTATCAGTCTTCTTGTACTGAGTGTTCGTAGACATCATCAGAGGGAAGATGCCCTCCCACACAAGAGCAAGGGTACTTTGCTAACTGCCGAGTGCATACAGGCATCGAATAAATATGACCTCATTTAAGTTACAACAGCGCTGAGCGGTGAGTATTATGATCCTCGTTTATACATCAGTGAACTAAAGCTAAAGGAGTGAGGTCCTCGGCCCACCGTTGTACCGCAGCTCTACGATGAACCTGGAAATTGAAAACTCAGCTTTTGGGTATTAAAAGCCTTCATTGTTTCTATTGTATCACAGTAGCTGTCCCTTCATTTATAATTATACTGAGTCCCCTGGTTGCACATACGTCTCAGAGTGTGTACATGTCTGTCTGTCTCTCACACACTTACACGCACCCTTCGCGCTTCTAATGAAGCACACCAGACTGTGTTGGACTTCAGGCCTCACCCCCCAGGAGCAACATCACTCATTCTTTCCTCCCTCTCCAGCAGGTGCATCCCACAGCCATCCTGGGAAGTGCCTGGGAGGAGCTCCGGTTGGCAGCACCTTAGGTGGGCCCCGACACGGTCACATCCAAGAGAGCCACCTGATTCCAGCCGGAAACCTGAATGAGGTGGCCAGGTGGTACTGGTGGTACTGGTGGTGGTGGTGGTGGTGAGTGTGTGTGTGTGAGTGAACGGGTCCCACCTGCACAGGAGCCCGGGCCTGTCAGCCTGCCACTCGCAGTGACACCCAGGGCCCTGACCCCTGGGCTGGGGGAGTACATCGGCATGTTGTTTTACTTAGTGAGGAAGAGCATGTCTTTTCAGCGGAGCACATCCAGACAGTTTCCTTTTTTATAACAAATTACAGGGGGATGGGAAGGAAGGGAAATGGAGGGAGGGGAGTTTCTATTTTTAAACCCTTGCCAGGCATTAGCTGTGGAAGTTTACTGTGAGGAAAAAAGAAGAGAAGAAGAGATGGAAAGGAGCAAGGAAGAGCTGAATGGAAGGGACGGGTCTAGGATGGTGGTTTCCAAACATAATTTTTTTCCCAAACATACTTTTTTATTTTCTAAGTAGCCAGAAACTTTTCTTCGAATGTATCCTGTGAAGAGGACCAATATGTAAAATAAGTAAAAGGGGGACTGGACTGTCTTCAGTGACACAATAGTAGGAGATTCCAGATCCCCACCCACCTGGTCTTTCTCCTGAGCACACGTGGCTGAAAACAGGCTTCACTCAACATGATGGAGGAAGAGGATCACCTTTTCGTGTATCCGCTCCCCCATCCATTCATGAAATACTTGTTGGTGCCCATTATGTGCCAAGTGCCATGCGAAGTGCTAGGGGATATGGTAAGCGGGTGAAACAGACCCGGCCTCTGCCTATGGCCTAGCACGAGAGACAAACATTCATGAAATAATCATGCAAACAAATGTACAGCTGCTGCTCTGACGAGCACTGTGAAGAAGGGGACTTGGCGTCCCCCAACGGGAGGCCACCCCAACGGAGCCATATGCAGGCTGAGGGATGAAAGACAGGCACTAACTATATGAAGATGGGAGGAAAGGGACAGAAAGTTCTGGGGTCCCGTGGCAGGAGAGAACACAGCAAGGGTTCCTGTTATTAATTCCTACCTTGCAACCCATCCCAAAACACAGTGGCTTAAAATAACCACCATTTTTTTTTTTTTTAACCAATCTCACAATTGTGTGGGTCAGAAATGTGGTCCATGCTTGCTTGGCTGGGCACTTCTTCTGTTCCATGTGGCATTGACGGAGGCCACTCGTGGTGCTGAGTTGGCAAATGAGCTGATCTGGAAGGCCCACGATAGCTTCCCTCACACTTCTGGAGCTTTGGTGAGGATGACCGGAAGCTGGCCATGGTGGATACCATTGGCTCACATGTGGCCATTCCAACATGCCAGCCTCAGAGTAGTTGGACTTCGTATATGGCAGCCCCATGCTCCCAAAGAGAGTGCTCCAACTGGCCAAAAGTGGAAGCTCCTAGTTCCTTAAGGCCTCCACCGGAAACCAGCGCCATATCACTTCGATTGTATTCTATTAGCCAAAGCAGTTGTAAAGCCACTTCTAGGAGTGGGAACCTGGGCCCTGTCCCTCAATGAGAGTGTCAAAGAGTTTGTGGCCATCTTTAATACACCACAGCAAACAGAAGGGATTAAAAGAGTCAGGTTAGCCAGAACACAGAGTGGAGGAGAACCATGTAGGACAGGGGAGAGGTAGGGAGGGACCAGACCTTACAGGCAGGGCTGCAGCACATCGTTGTGTAGGTCAGAGACACAGCGCAATTCCAGAAGGCACTACTCCCCTCCTAGACTATGTGAGTGGGGCTCTCGGAGTCATGCAGTGCACAATCTACGTGGCCGCGCTGACTCCGGGGACCATGTGAGACTACTGAAAGATTTCGCTGATTGGCTCTCAGAGCTCTTCTTGACTCACAGAGACAGTACCCAGGCAGCCTGCAACTTAAACAATAGTTGGTTTAAAATTTAGAATTTGGGTCTTTGCAACGCAGAGGCTGCTATAGACAGAATGTTTGAGTCTCACCTCCAAATTCGTATGTTGCAGCCTAACCCTCAATGTGATGGTGTTTAGGTGGTGGTGCCATTGGTCATGAGAGTGGGATTCCTCATGAATGGGATTGGTGCCCTTTTAGAAAAGACCACAGAGAGGTCCTTAACCCCTTCCACCATTTGAGGATACATCTATGTACCAGAAGGCAGTTCCTCACTAGACACTGCATCTGCTGGCCCCTTGATCACGGACTTGCCAGGCTCCAGAACCATGAAAAATAAATATTTATTGTTTATAGGCTACCCAGTCAATGGCATTCTCCTATAGCAGCCTGACTAAGACAGAAGTCTTACCTAGATATACTGTCAATGGTCACAGCAGTTCCCTTTTAAAAGCAGCCATGCCCGCCCCCCGCTCCCCCCTACTCCGAGCTCACCTCACACACTGTGGGCAAAGGGCTTGTCTTTTCCAAACCATCCTTTCTGGCCAATGGCAAGGACATCCTGCTCTGCCTAATTCACTGTGCCCCTCAGGTACTCAGTCCTTCCTTGTCTGTCTCAACTTGTCCAATGGACAGGCCCTTTCACACCGGCTCTCTGGCCCTAACTAGGCCCTGCCTGGCCAGCCTTCCCTTGCTGGCTCAGCAATTGCATTCCTGACACCCTGTGTACTTGCCCGAGTCCAGTGAGGCTCAGCTTGACCCGGTGCACTCCTACCCAAGCCAGGGCTGGATGGGGACTTAGCAGAACATGGTTATCAGTGGGTTATGGCTGTTAATATAGCCTTACCTCTCAAAGCAGTAATTCGAGCATTTCATTGCAGTGGAATGTTGCACTGTATGAACACATCACAACAGTGACACAATTTGGGATTGTTTCTAGTTTGGAATTACTATGAACATTCTTATATACATCTCGGTAAGAAAGACGGTCACGTGAGGAAGGGGCAGCAAAGGAAGCAAGGTCTCCTTCATTGGTCCGATGAAAGTTCCAGACTCCCCAGCAGCCATACTGTCAGCTCAGCTGACCATCCTGCTCCAGGAGCATCCCCACCCCACAGTGTCCCACATGCAGTCTTCCCAATGTGGCTTCAGGCTTGATCGGAGTCAGAGGACTGACTTCCAAATATGGCCCCAACTGTTAATGGTTAACTGTAATTCTGCACCTTGCAAGTCTTGGAAATTTTAGACTAACCAAAAGGTGGGATGATTACAGGCCCTTAAAAGAGTCCCCACCAGGATTTCACCCTCACTCCCTACCCTAGGAATTTACCTGGAATAAATATGCTGGCCCTAGATACCATGCTTTGTCTTCTTGTCGACTATTCCTGGTCTTGACTTTATTTTATTTTATTTTTGGTCTTGACTTTAAATTTGTCTCCAGACTTCTACCCTTGGGTATACCCAGTCTATTTTTTCAGCTCCTGTTTTGCTAGTCTTGCCCTGAGTCCAACCAGTGGAAGCCTACTTTTATTTCATAGACCAAGTTTTGGCCTCTTTTCCACATTGTTCTGGGAACCCAGCACATTGTCCTGTAGTGAATGCCATGTGATCCTGGGCCGGTCATCCAACCCCTGTAAACATCCCAGCTTCCTTGTCAGTAAATTGGAGCTAGCAATTAACCCTTGTTCGGCTTTCACATAATTGTTAAAAGCCTAGCTCTTAGAGGTAGGCTACCCAGGGTGCAAATCTCAGCTCTGCCACTTGCTAGCTGTCTTAGTCCTTTCAGGCTGCTATAACAGAATGTCCTAGATTGGGTGGCTTGCCTACAGCAAACACCTATTTCTCATAGTTCTAAGAAGCTGAGAAGCCCAAGATTAAGGCACCAAGCAGATTCAGTGTCTGGTGAGAGCCTTGTCCCTGATTTTATAGCTGGCTATCTTCTCAGTGGTCCTCACATGATGGAAGAGATGAGCAAACTCCTACACTCTCTTTTAAGAGCTCTAATCCCATTCATGAGGACTCTACCCTCATGACCTAATTACCTCCCAAGGCCCCCCCTTCTCATACCATCACCTTGGGGTTAGGACTTCCAACATATGGATTTGCGGGGGGAACACAACCATTCACTTGATTGCCCTAGCAGTGTGACATTGCTCTGTACAATTCACTGAAACTCTCAGTGTCCTTAGCTGCCAAATGAATAGTACTTACCTCATGTAGTTGTGGGTAGAATTACATGAGTTAATACACAGAAAGCACTAACAGCCCTGGGTACATAGGCTGCAAATAAGCATTAGCTAATATCATTAATACTTTGTCTCACGCGATGTTAAAAGGCGGGAAGGAGAGGCCTGTTGCCATAATCCATCCAAACCATGTGGCACAGACTATTTCTACAAGTCCTGAGAAAATACATTGGCCCATGACCCTCAGGATGGAAATGCATAGTCTTTGGGGTCTAAAGGACCTTGGTTTGAATTCCACCCTGCCATGGCTGGGAGCCCCTGAACAAGTTCCTTGTGAAAATTAATAGAGAAATAGGTGGCCTGGCCAGCATGCGGTAGGAGCTGAGTTGAGGTCAGTTTTCTGTCCCACCATATGGCGCTGCTCTGACATGAGCAGTGAGTGCATGAGCATGTTATCTGATGGAGGAGTCCTGCTCACTAGGAATGAGGTTTGTTGGTTTGCAGACAAAACAGGACTAGAGGAACATTCAGCCTCGGGCTCAGATGGGAAGCATGCAGATGCCAGTGACACTTAGGCTGGGAGCCACTCTGCCCACAGACATCTCGGGTGCCTCAGCATGTGACCTGTCCCTGTCTGTCTCCTGAGAGCAAGGCCTTGAGTACTATTTCCAAGGAAAGATATTTATAAGCAATTAATAATGACTAATACTGAACTGAGTAAATTGCCATTGGGGTGGATAGTTAATACCATTCCGGGGCAGATATGGGCCAGGATGAAGAAGGAGGTGACAAAGGATGAAATGACTCTGAGCAAGTCCACCTGAGAAGGCCCTACTATCATGGTGGCTGGGGTCCGGAACCTGGGGTCTCTGCAGAGGTGACCAAGGCTCCTGAGTACTCCATCTCCAACCCAACTTCACTCAAGGTAGCTTTATCTTCATCTACTTTACATACTGGTTTTCATGAATTTAATTTAAAAATTACATTCTGCTGATAAAAAACCTTGAGAACTATTGCACTAGCTAAACACAGGAACTAGGTTTTTAAAAGATGCTTATTTCATCTTAGCCCACACTTTGGGTTTTTCTGCTACAAAAGAGGGTGATTTTCAAGTAAGCAAATGAAGAAAATAATAATACTGCTTCCTTACATTTTTATATCATAGTCCAGCTTGCACTGTGCGATCATATTTCTTATTTGACTCTCACAATGGCTCAGTCAGTTATTCAGAGCATCTTCCTCATTTGCAGATGAGAAGAAGGGGGCTAGGGGCTCCAGAAGTTTCCCAGGGAGATGAAAACCTGTTTGGGAACAAGGTCTATCAAGCTCGGGATGGTGATGTCAATGATGATGCTAATCATAGAGCAAACAATTTTTAGGTGCTTATTTTTGTCAGTTCCTGTGCTAAGAACTTTAGATATTATCTCTCTTGGTTCTCATAACGACCCTACAAAGTATGTAACGTTATCAGTAAATTGAGGCTCTGCGTCACTGAGTAACTTGCTAAAGGTCACACTGCAGAATTCATGCATTTAACTCGACTCTAATCATATGGATATGATCAAACAAATCCAAATTGAGAAACAGTCTGCAAAACAATGGGTCTGGACCCCTCACTCTCCAAAAGTGTCAGTGTGGTGACAATAGACAAAGGTAGGGAGCTAGATAGAAAAAATGTCAGCTTAAACGACATTATGGGGACTGTTGGGGGTATTTGAATAGAGATTGTATATTAGCTCTTGGCATTGTATTGATTCTAAATTCTCGGGTGTAATAACTGCTTTTATAGGAGAGTATGCTCTTAGGAGATTCATGAAGACATATTTAGGGGTAAAGTACTTTGAAGTCTGCAACTTACCCTCAAGCAGTTTAGGGGAAAGTTTTTGATAGACATACATACATATATATGTGTGTGTAAAATGCACATAGATACACACACACACACACACACACACACACCCTCTATGTACATTATGTATCTCCTACATATATATGGCTTATCTAGCTAAAGCTCTCTGTAGGTTATCTATCACCTCAGTGTCTCAATGTCCATCTACTTATCTAGATATCTATCCATCTACCCACATAGAGAGAGTACAATGTGTCAAAATGATGAATTTGGATAAAGGATATATGAGTGTTCATTGTACCATTCTTTCAAATTTTCTATGTGTTTCAATGTTTTTAAGATTAAAAGTTGGGGAGGATATTTTTTTTTTTAAAGAAATAAAGCCAGGCACATGGACCTCCTGTCCTGGACTCCAGACCTTGCTACCCTCAACAGCCTTGGACACTCTTCCCACAGTGTCAGCCATCCTGCGGGCTGATGATGGGCCGTGTAACCACATAAGCAGACTGGATGGGAGAGCCCTACCGTGTGCCCAGGCCTATCTGAAGTGTGACTTGTGAGCCAAGCCTGCACTTTGCTCCCTGAACTTTGTGTTATGACCCCCACTAAGCACTGTGCTTCCCAGCATTTGTTCCTAACAGTCCTCAGAAAGGGACTTTGCAGGTTGATGGTGGAGCCCAGACTATGATGTCTGCATGCTGCCCAGACAGTTATATATCATTCATAGCTCATTAAACCGAGCCCAAAAAAGGAAAACCACTCAACATAGCCAGGTGCTAATCCTTGGGGCGCTGATCCTGTTGGGTTTGGATTATACAATCTGCTCAGCCACTTCTGGCCCCCTGTTCTCACCTTCTCCTATTCCTTTCAGAGAAGAGTATGGACATTCAAATCTCTCATGGCTGTTCCTTGTGTTTACTCCCGATGAATGGCAGAGGCATAGTATTTGGAGAAGGAAAAGGATAGTTATCATGGCAAAGTAAAGTCTCAGCACTATTTGTAAACTTCCAGTTTCCTTGCCTTTTGATCCATCCTCACCTCCATCCCCCATAAGCACAAAAAATGAAGAGTTGATTCTAATGGCAGCATATCTTTACAAAGCATCTGGTTCTGAAGATCCCATGGCACTTTACAGATGGTTTCTGGAAAACCTAATTAATCCTCACGGTGTGTCTGTGAGGAAAGAGGTTTTGATCTAAATCTACCCTGAAGATGGAGCAGAGCAAGATGGGTGGAAATTATTGCAGAAGGAATTCAAGCTAGAAGAGAGGTAAGAATTACCAGATGGTTTGGACAGGAAATAGATTTCTGTGGCAGCTGGTAGGTCTCCTTTTCCAAAATATTTTTAAAATAAGAGAGAACTCCCTATGGTGGACATAGGACACTCTCCTTTCCATTTCCTGCTCAACCCACATGGTCCACGTAAGGCTTACTTGCCTCCACCACACCCAGGTTCCAGGCATGTGCATGTAACCCAGGCCAGCCAATCAGGGGACATTTAGTCTGGGACACAGTGATTGTTTTGGGAATGAGTCACATGACCCAAACCATCTAAGGAGGCCTTCCTAAGGATTTTACTTAAGTTTTGAAGAAGGATCTTAGTCAGAGATCATGAGTTCTGAGTACAACACAAACTCCAAGATGTCAGAGACCATCCTGCCCCCCCATGAAGAGGCTGGTGTCATGACACAGATTCCACTACATGGACCAAAGAATAGAAATTGAAATCTAATTCCCCTGCCATTTATATAATTTGAGTTAGCCTGTAAGTACTATGGAAATTAGAAAAAAAACTTTACTGGTATTAAATTTTAAAAACTAATTGAAATCAAAATAGCTAGATAAAACCCCTTGGTTCCAAGCATGCTGTACCCTGTTCCATTCACTTCGGCTTCCCTGGTTTTTTGGTTAATATATTTTCTATTTTTGCTTAATACAGTTTTAGTTGGCCTTCTGTCACTTACACCCGAGAGTGCTGCTATAGCTCCATTTCCCAGATCCTCAAGTCCCTCTGCATTCAATCCCCATGCATCTCAAATGGCTTTGGTGCCTCCCTGCTTGGAACAGAGTTGAGGAACCAGCAGAGAGAAAGGGGAGTGACACATCTCCAGGACTCTTCTCCCCATTTTATGATGGGCAAAGCCCAGAATCATTGGCCTAAATAGGACCTTGCAGGGTACCTAACCAGTACCACCATTCAAGCACTCAAGTGATTCCAAACCCCTCTCAACTTTGCCATCAGGTGGTCATCCAGCCTTGACCTTGCAGTGAATATCTCTCCTCGCCAACGCTCCTCTTTGACTTTGAGACAGTTCCAATCATTACAAAGTTCTGTCTTATAGTGAACCCACAGCTGGTTGTCATTTCCAGGCATTGGTCTTGCTTTCTGGTGAGACACAGAGGCATTTATTCTCTTTGCTTCATCATAACCTTCAGGTACATATAGACACCCAGGCTGGCTTCCTGACACTGCCCCTGTACCCAGCCCTCTTTCATGTCACGTGGTTTCAAGTCCCTTCATCATGTTGCCCTTTTATTAACCCACTTCTGTAGGTATATGCTCTTAAGAGTGACAAGAAAGGCACATAGGAGAGCTCTTACTTCTCTCTTCTGGATTCCATACTTCGATGAATGTAGTCAAAGGCCACATTATCTGCAATATTACTCAGCCATTAGAAACGATAAATAGGGATCCCTGGGTGGCGCAGCGGTTTGGCGCCTGCCTTTGGCCCGGGGCGCGATCCTGGAGACCCGGGATCGAATCCCACGTCGGGCTCCCGGTGCATGGAGCCTGCTTCTCCCTCTGCCTGTGTCTCTGCCTCTCTCTCTCTCTGTGACTATCATGAATAAATAAATAAAATCTTTAAAAAAAAAAAAAAAAAAAAAGAAACGATAAATACCCCACCATTTTCTTCAATGTGGATGGAACTGGAGGGTATTATGCTGAGTGAAATAAGTCAATTGGAGAAGGACATTGTATGGTCACATTCATTTGGGGAATATAAAAAATAGTGAAAGGGAATAAAGGGGAAAGGAGAGAAAATGAGTGAAAATATCAGTGAGGGAGACAGAACACAAGAGACTCCTAACTCTGGGAAATGAACAAGGGATGGTGGAAAGGGAGGTGAGGGGGATGGGGTGACTGGGTGATGGGCACTGAGGGGGGCACTTGACGGGATGAGCACTGGGTGATATGCTACATCTTGGCAATTTGTTGGCAAATTGAACTCCAATTTAAAAAAAAAAGGCTACATTATCATCACCAAGGAAGGGGAAGGGGGAAGAGGTGGGAAGACTACTTTTAAATAGAAAAGGTAATATAATGGACTATAAAGAATTGGGGAAATAGTAAGAAGAAAACAAAAGATTTCCTTTAATCCTACCTCCTAGAGATGAACACTGTTACTACTTTATTATTTCTCCTCTAATCATCCTCCTATAAAAATATAAATATAATTTAAAAATGAAATCTGGAATCAAAGTTGGGGTACTTATTAGATTTAGGAACATATCCAATGTCATTAATCAACATTATTGGTAATGATTCCAGAATAGTCCATACTGTGCCTGAGTCATGTCCTTATTGTCAAACATTGGTTTTCTCACACTTTTACTTCAATAAATAACCACATGATATGAGCATTTTACTAGAAGATGCCATTGTAGAAGTAAGATTAGAAAGCAATAGAGACATTTATTTCTAAGGCTCTTGCTTCTTTTTGGCAAATTGCACTTCAGAAACCTTGTATCCATTTATTCTCCATCCATAGTTTATGAAGCACTCCTCTTACCACAATCTACTCAGCATTACCTAAAATTTGTTATATGGCAATCAATTTATTAGGAGCAAATGATATCTAACTGTGGTTCCAAGCTGTATCCTTTGATTATTGGTAAAGTAGAAAATTTCTTAGGTTTAATAAAACAATTTTTAAATGGAGTAAAATTAGTTCCTCTCTTGTGACTTCTATTTTTTTCAGAGGTAAATGGTATCTAATTGCTCCTTTAGGTTGCTTTTCCTTGATTATCAGTAATGTTGAACACTCTTAGGTTCATTACAACAGTTTTAAAGTAAAACCAATTCTTTTGTGACTGCTTTCATTGTTTTACACCCGGTGTATTACTTTCATAAATTCGGAAAACTTTCCTGATACCAAACTTTAAATACTAAAAGCTATGGCCAAAAATAAATAAATAAATAAAAGCTATGGCTTCCTTAGGCCTGATCATAAACCTGCCATAGCTACTCCATAGGTCAGTTTTCCTTGTTTGTTTTCCTCTTTCTTTCCTTTTCTTTCTCTTTCTTTCTTTCTTTCTTTCTTTCTTTCTTTCTTTCTTTCTTTCTTATTGCATGCCATTTGCTCCTTGAAAAGTGCACAGGTCAGTTTTGAAGGAGCAATGAATGACATGTGGCATGAGATAGCACCGAAAAACTTTAAAAGCACATGTAAGCAGGGAGGAGGGTGGTGGTTTTCATTTCCCTCTTGCTGGCTGTCTCTGACTATCTACCCATCTCTTTCGTCTTCATTCACAACTGTTCGATGTGATCCCTAGATGTGGAAAGGGTGTCGAGAAATCCAGTTCCTGAGGGCGTGGAGGGGGCAGAGATTGTTCTGGGCTCCCAGAGGCTGATGTGAATATTGTATGAAACACATCAAATGATGCCCCTGCCATTTAGATGATTTGAATCAGTCAGTAAATACCATTAATTAAGGACCCACTCTGGGCTGAGCCCTGAAATAAGCATGATGGGAAGCACTTAGGGCCGACGCAATAACGGAGAAATGGAAGTCATTGCAGAGAGAGGAGCCGGTGGGGCTGGAGAGGCACGATAATGAGAGCCACGGATCCTTCCCCCCTCCTGCTTCCTAGGTTTTACTTCTGGTTTCCATGCGAAATGGGGATTATAAGAAAACCAATCTGCATTATAGTTGTGCGTTGTAATCACACAAAATACTATTTAGGAACACTTAAATTAGAGCTCTAGTTCAAACCTTATGCCAAAATAAATTCTAGATGAATTTAACATTCAACAACTTCTAATGAATGTCTCCCGTGTATCTAGGTTAGACATCAGGTCAGGTGCTGGGAATACAAAACAGCCGTTTCTGTCCTCCACAGAGTCTACACTCTAGTTGCAAATATTGAGTAAGTAGACAAGTCAAAAATGTAACTGCGACTCTTGATAAAGCTCATGAAAGAGAACAAGGGGGTGCTAAGAGAAAGAAAAACAGGCCCTAGGAGAACCTTCTTCAGGTTCCATAACCAAACAAGGAAAAGCTTTTCTCTGAGATGTCTACTCTTGAGGAATGGGAAGGCGCCACCCAGTTGCAGAGCTAGGGAAGGTCACTCCGGGCAGGAGACAGCTGTCAAAAGACCATGAGAGTTGAGAGAGCTAAAACACACAAGAAGAAAATGCAGATAAATATTTTTATAACCATGGAATACAGACAACCTTTTCAGAAAAGCTAGAAACACAGGAGTTCAGCATCAGAATGTTTAACTTCTTCAGGGCAGAAAGCACCTAACGATCGATGGTCAATGAAGGAAAATGATTATAACCTATATGACGGTTACTATCTTTACTGTTTAGAAAGTCCTCAAAACCAAGTATCAGAAAGCTTACTGCTCCCAAAGAGGGGGGCAGGGAAGGTCAAGGGAATTCACAAAACAGAGAAACACAAATGGCTGATAGGCAGAGGAAAAACTGTTAAAACCCCTCTATTACATAGAGAAATGCACATAAAAACCATGATCGGATACCAGTTTTCACTTATGAAATTGGGAAAGATGGGTGAGCAAAATTGAGAGGAATAAAGAGAAGCATTTGCTCTCCTGCTGGGGGAGATGTACGTTGCTCTAACCCTTCTAGAGGAGAGGGAGCAAAAGTCCTAAAGATATGCATAGGTTTCCAATCAGCAATTCTTGGCCTAGAAATTTGTCATAAGGAAATATCCTCAGTTCCTTCGGAAGGGTTAACAATGAGGCTCTTCATTATAGTATATTCTTCATGCTTAAAAGCCAGAGGCAACCTGCAGAGATTCGTTGATACAATGGAATACAGGGAAATCATTAAGAATGATCTTGGTCATGATTTCAGAATGCATGTTTGGTTGTCATGGAATTGTGTTCAAGATGCTCAGTGAAAGATCTAGGTTACAAAACAATACTTATGACAGCATTGTATTTTGTTTTAAAAATTATATGTGCATAGAAATGTCTTTAAAACATTAACTACTGTTATCTCTGACTGATGGGACTCCATGTAATTTTGACTTTCTTTGTGATACTATATGTCATATGGTCATTTTAGAACCAGCATGCGTTACTCTTTTTCATAAGAAAGAAATAAAGCTTTGATTTGGGGTGGGTGAGAAGTGAGTCACTGCAGTCCCCTTGGGCCAGAAAGGGCTGGAAGATGATCCTGTCTGTTTCGCTTCTTCGGGTCTGTTTGATCAGCATCACCTGAGCAGGGCTAAGCCCTCGGGGAGGCAATATCCTTCTCCAATCCCGCTGTATCCCCAGTTTAGACACAGTCACCCCATCCGCTAAGCCCCCTGCTCAATGTTTTCTCTTTTCCTGGGAAACAAAGCCCTTTGCGTGCTCTGATTCATTGCCCGGTTGGAAGCTAAGTCACCAGAGCCTCAGACGCAGGTGTCTGGGGTGACACAGTGCGACACAACGCCTCCGGAATAAGGGCAGCCCTTCCGCCTTCGAGACTGTGAAATGTCAGGCGTGATTAGAAAGGTCACTTGTCCTGACAGCTCTCTGTGCTTCCTGGAGAGCAGCCTTCCTGCTGGGAATGCTCTTAATTGCGCTTCCCGTTGAGGGCTCCCTGTCTGCTTACTCCCTTGTAAAGGAGGCCCTAGTCTCCCCCAAATCCTTCTCGAACATGAAAAACAAAAATGCCAAGGATTGCAAAACCTTGCACAACAGAGCAGCTCTCTGATTCAAGATACAGATAAAGAGGAATTTTTCAGAAAAAGTGTTGCATGGTGGAAGAAGGAAACCACATTCTTGGAGGAAAGAAATATGTAGCCCTGGAGAATGTTGGGGAGCTAGGGGGCAACGGGTTCGGAGGAACAGAGGAGAAGAGACACACCCCAAAGGCATATCCTTAGAGCAAGGAAGAAAAGCACATGGCACAAGCTCTGAAAACTGAGGCGGAAGCTCTCCTAGAGCTCCTTTCTGCTGGTTCCACCCCTTGCAGGTCATGGGTGCTGCTCAGAAATCTGCATTTTAGAAAAGCACCAAGGGTGGTTCGGAGCCAGTGTTCTGTGCACAACTTTGAGGATCCCAGTGCAGACGATAGGATGGACATGTTTGAGAGACTAGTTGCTGAGCACATGGGAAGCATCCAAGGGGGGTAGAGAGTGAGGGATGGGATGGGGTGGGGTGGGGAGGACGCCTGCCTGGAAGGAAGGATGGGGATGAGAGCTGTCTCACTCTAGCTACTGGAGCCCCAGCTAACCCAGGCAAGAGTGGCTTCTGACTCTGTTCAGGATATGCCGGATGTGAGTGTTCCCCACCAAGCCATAATCTGTAATTGGTGTCTTTATATAGGATCTGCACTCTGGTAAAGCACTGGCTGGACACTTGCCCTGTAGCAGAGTCTCCAACGTGTGCACAACTTGCAGGGGGATCCCATTCGAATGCAGATTTTGGCTCTGTAGGTCTGGAGCGGGGCCTGAGATTCTGATTTCTAGCAAGTTCCCAGACAGTGGTTCTCAATTCAGGCTGCCTAATGCAATCACCTGAGGAGCTTCGGGAAATGCAATGTCTGAGTCTCGCCGCCAGAGATTTGGATGGTCTGAGGCATGGGGACATTTAGAGCTCTCCACTAAGGCTGGCATCCACTCAGTGCTCAGGGCATCCCAAGGAGGGTTAGAGAGAGGACTAAAGGGCTGTCAGGCCATATTCCCTCTTCTTCAAGAAGTACTAATTAGGCAGATGAATGTGGAGATTTGATGAACATCGGGCAGTAAACTCAGATCCCCAGGCTTAGATATGGCTTCAACTATATTTTAAATTTGAACAACTATCATGATCATTGTTGCAAATAACACTTTACAACTTGCAGAGTTCTGTCCCATCATAACTCCTCTGTGAGGTGAGATATATTATACACATTTCATAGGAGATAAAACTGAGGTTAACTAGAACACTGAGAATTACGTATCAGGTTCCACCTCAGGCCCACTGAATCAGAATCTGCATTTAACAAAGATCCTTGAACAAGGTGATTCATGTGCACATTAGCATCTTAGCATTGGACAAACACTGCCCAATACCTGCCTCCAATCTCTGGCTGGCTCCTCAAGGGTTAAAGCAAATGCTCTTAGGTCTCCTGAAGGTCTTTTTTTTTTTTTTTTAATGCAGTCTTAGCTTTTGTTAATATTGTCTAATTATCCTTAGAGAGCCTCAGAATGATGTCTGAATTAGGAGATAATGTTTGAGAGCATTTTTAAAAAGATTTTATTTATTTGCTTGACAGAGAGAGAGAAAGAGAGAGCACAAGTGGGGGGGGGGAGTGTCAGAGAGAGGGAGAGGGAGAAGCAGGCTCCCCACTGAGCAGAGCAGGAAGTCCAATGTGGGGTTCCATCCCAGGACTCTGGGATCATGGCCTGAGCTGAAGGCAGACGCTTAACCAACTGAGCCACCCAGGTGCCCCTGTTTCAGAGCATTTAGCTCAGTTTTTGGCAAAATGTGGCCTGTAGAAAGCCACCTCCATTGAAATCACCTGGCCCCACCCCAGACCTCCTGAATCGGGTATTCAAGGGGTAGAATCAGGAACCTGCATTTTCATTGAGTGCTCTCCCATCCCACTCCCTAATGGTTTTTATACTTCAGCTGAGAACTACTACCCTAGAAGTACAGGAGAAATGTATCACCAATACTAAACCGTTATTTTAGGGAGTGGACATTTTTACTATGTGATTAGATCTAAATTATCCATGTTAATAATGGCCTGGGGGTGTAGGTATGATGTATGGGGGATATTTCCATTTCATTTTCTGGTTTCCCCCTACTGGCTACTCTTTCCTTATTGTAGTCGCTCCCAGAGCATGGTCAGGGCAGAGGGGAACATGCCACACTTTGCTCATGGCTCTGCAGAAAGATGAAAGAGGGGTTGGATCGAGTAAAAACGTGAGAACATCAGCCAGGATGAAGTTTTAGAGATTATCTATGGGTTTTAGAATCTCTATCTTGGCCCCATTGGTGAGCAGTGTTATTTTCTCATCTCCATAGGAGTTTCTAGGGTAATGGGAATGTTTTGTGTGTAGTTAGCTTTCATCATGTCTTGTCAAGGAAGTGCAGCAGGGATGTTGGGCCCTAAAACATCAAATCCAGTTCCTGTGGTCACCAAACACCCTTCCCCCTCCAATGAGGAGCTAGTTTGGGCTCTGATGTATATCAGCTTTCTGTTCCTTTTAAAGCAAATTCTTTTTACGATTCTCCACAGGCAGAGAAAGGAGAGAAAGGATATGACCAGGTCGTGTGGTGACGGCTGAAGGATACGAATGGAAGAGGGAACAATGGACACGTTGACTCTCCAGCAAATTCTGCAATTGAGGGGCAGTTGGTGATGATGGAAGACACAGGAAAAATCTCAGCCATCACTCCAGCAGTGACACTGAGTAGGTAAAGGAAGCACGTGTTAAAGTTGCCAAAACAAACAAACAAACAAACTCCAGAAAAACCTAAAAACTACTGTGAAAGAAATTAAAGAAGATGCAAACAAGTGGAAAGATTACTGCTAATAGATGAGAAGACTTGATAGTGTTACAATGTCTATAGTACTCAAAGCAATCTACAGATTCACTGCAATCTCTATCAAAATCCCGATGGCATGTTTTTACAGAAATAGAAAAGACTATCTTAAAATTCATAGAGAACCACAAAAGATCCTGCAAATTCAAAACAATCTTGAGAAAAAAGAACAACTCCTTCTGATGGAGCCATCAACTTCCTGATCTCAAAATATATTGCAAAGCTACAGTAATTAAAACAATATGGCACCGGCATAAAATCAGATATACAGACCAATGGATCAGGATAGAGAGTCCAGAAATAAACTCATGTATATATGTACTCATGTATCCCTTGGCATAAAATCAGATATACAGACCAATGCATCAGAATATAGAGTCCAGAAATAAACTCATGTATATATGTACTCATGTATAGATACTCATGTATCTCTTCAAAAGAGATAACAAGAACACACAATGAGGGAAGGATAGTGTTTTGACAAGTAGTACTGGGAAAACTGGTTAGCCACAATGTAAAAGAATGACTGAACCTCATCTTATACCACAGACAAAAATCTGTTCAAAATGGATTAAAGATTTAAATGTAAGACCAGAAACTATAAAACTTCTAGAAGAAAACATGGGGAGAAAACATGATATTGGGCTTGGCAATGATTTCTTGGGTATGACACTAAAAGCACAGGCAAGAGAAGCAAAATTAGACAAGTGGGATTACATCAAAGTGAAAAGCTCTGCACAGCAAATAATCGACAGAGTGGAAAGGCCACCTACAGTATGGGAAAAAAATACTTGCAAACCAAATGTCTTAGAAGGGGTTAATATCCAAAGCATGTGAAAACTCTTGTAGTGCAGTATAGAGAAAAAAAACTAATAATCTGACTGAAAAATGGGCAAAGGACTTGAATAGACATTTTTCCAAAGAAGACATACAAATGGCCAACTGGAATATAAGAAGATGCCCAAAATCTCTAATCATTAGGGAAATGCAAATCAAAGCAATTTTAGAAAAATTGTAATCTTTGTATGCTGTTGGTGGGAATGTAAAATGGTGCGGCTCTTATGGAAACCAGTTTGGGGGTTCCTCAAGAAATTAAAAATAGAACTACCATAGATCCAGCAATCCCACTTCGGGGTGTATATCCAAAAGAATTAATATCAGGAACTCAAAGAGATATCTATATTTGCATGTTCATTGCAGCATTATTCACAATAGTTGAGACATGGAAACAACATAAATGCCTGTCAATAGATAACCCTATTAAGAAAATGTGGTATATACATATGGTGAAATACTATTCAACCTTAAAAAAAAGAACATCCTGACATATATGACAACTGGATGAACCTAGAGGACATTAAGCTAGGTGAAATAAGCCACTCACAGAAAGACAAATATGGCATGATTCCACTCATATGAGGTATCTAAAATAGTCAAACTCATAGGGACAGAGAGTAGAATGGAGGTGGTCAGGGGCTGAGAAAGGGGGAAATGGAAAGTTACTATTCAATGGGTATAGTTTCAGGAATGCAAGACTGTACATCCTAGAGATCTATTGTACAACACAGCACATATGGTTAAAATACTGTATGGTGCACTTCAAATTTTAAGGGGATGCTCTCATGTCTAGAGTTCTTACTACAGTAGTAGTAGTAGTAGCAGTAGCAGTAATAGATATTACCAGGCGAAAGAAAAGATTTTGCTAAGCGAAAGCAACCAGCCCTTGCCAGCTGACTTGATGCAAGCTGCAGAAATGGTAAGGTGTTGTTCATCAGAACATCTTCCCTCCTCACAGCAGGAAAGTCACTACAACTACCCAGAGAAAGCAGAGTAGTCTCTATGTTTTTAATCTCCAGACTCTGCAAGTTAGTGCTTACATCTGAGCAGCTCATCCCTAGAAGAATGTTATACCAAGGGAGATAGGTAGTTCCCCACCACCTGCATTGAGCAAAATGCAGATGCTTCAATCAGGAGTCAGATGTGTGTCTGTCAGGCCACCCATGGCTCTAGGTGCTGGAGACACAGCAGTGAAAAAACCAGGCAGTACCGTTGCTCTCAGGTGATTCAGTCCAATAGGAAGAGATAGACCATAAACAGGTACTTTAAGATACGTATGTCAGTGGTCATAAGTGCTGTGAAGATAATTACGTCTGGATAAAGGGACAGAGAGTAATAGAAGCTACTAGTGGGAAATCAAGGAAGGCCTCTCTAAGGAGATGAAATGTGAGCAGTGACAGAATGAAGTAAGGGAATGAACTGTGTGAATATCAGGAGGAACAGAGGGGTACAAGTTCACAAGTACTGAGGTAGGAGCAGTCTGGGGTGAGCAAGAAGCCATATGAAGGCCTCCATGAATAGGAGAATGGCATAAAATGACATCGGAGGGTGGGTCAGGGGCTTCATCCCTCAAGGCCTTGTTGGTCATGGGTGGAACTTTGAATTAGCTAGTATGAAGCACTTCAACTTAAGGGATTTTTCTCCCCAAAACTTTCGTGATGTGACTAAGAAAAAGTATTAAAACTACTTCTTTAGTGATTGTTAAAAACAAAAGCATTAGAAAAGGAACATACAAAAATACAAGTAATCATATTTGAGAGATGGAACGAAGGAACTTATTTTCTTTTCAAACAATGAATTTGTGATTGCTGCAATGCCTACAGAGTATATTATGAGTTTTCCTTGAAATGAATCCACCACCTCAGGGGCAGGATGGTGCTCCTGCATCTCTAGTACTTGGAGTTGCACGCAAATGCATGTTGGACTCTCATAGATGCTCATGGACTCAGTGGACCTCTTGAGACGGGTTACACGTTTCTCCTGGAGCAGGAGAATAAGAAACTCCCCAGGCCCTTGCTGAATCCAGGTCAGTATAATCCTAGTTTCTGTACTCCATCCTCAGGGTTTCAAATTAGCCATGCCTGTAAAGAACTCAACAGCTGGAGAAGTACTATGAGGCCTAAAGACCTTCTACTGGCCTTTTGGGAAACACAGGTTGGCTGCCTGGTACCACCAACATGCTCATCCCATCTGGAAGCCCCTCTGAATGCACAAGTTGTCAATGTCTTCCTTAAGTTCTTCTTCATCTCCCTAGTAGGCTGGGCTATGTTAGGGAGAGAATGAAAAATCTGCTTAGAACCTCGGACCATTGTAAAACATAAAAGTAGATTCTGAGAACACAAAGGACTCAACATTAAACAAATCCATAAATTATATCAACTGTTATGGTATTGTTCCTGTGATGTTTTCTGGGAAATAAATAAGAAAGGCACATGTCACATTTTAGCTTTTTATGGCCAGTTCCTATGGGAGCTTAATTGCTTAATTCTCTACTTCTCTTATAAGCAACCAATTTACTTAGTAATAAAAGTATCTACTGATTTAACATCTACTATGGGTCAAGTTCTCTGATACACATATTCCATAACTGATTTAATCCTACAAGGAAGACAGTGTTATCTCATATTGCAGATTGAAGTAACTGAGGCTAAGAGACATTAAACCATTTTTGTTCAAAATCACACAGCCAGCAAGTGGAGAACCCAGGTTGAAAAACTACCTCTATCAGATTCCAAAGCCCATGATTTTAGCCACCACACTAAATAGCCTTTTCGAGCAGCTAAGGGTGTATAGTATAGCCTCCTTTCCTTTAAGTAAGATTTTGAAAAATTTCTCTGAAGTTGGCTAAGAGTGCAGAGAAACAAAGATGTTAAGATGTTAGAGCTGTAATACACTAGAAGTTCCAAATAGAAAGCTGGGGTGAGACAAGAGGGTCATTTAATATAGGAAATGGACTTCCTGGTGTTGGTATGAGGGCCTTAACTCCCCAATCAAAACCCCAAGTCTTCTCACAACCTGGACCAAGTACTTCCCATTCATTCAGCCCTTCAGACAAATATTTAATTAAATACCTACCACGTGCCAGGCAACAAAGAGTAAACACAAACAGAACGATCTCCATTCTCATGACGCTTATGTCTATCTACAATAATATCCAAAATAATATGACATTGCAAGGGTGGCAAGTCCAATGCAAGAGAGCTATGTGGTGCTAGAACAGCCTAAAAGAGAGGTCTGGTCTGTCCTTGAAAAAGTGATACTTGAGCCAAGATATGAATGATGACTAGGGAGCAAGTAGGCAGAAAAAGAGGGAAAATGCTAATAGAATTATCCAGCCATTCCTATCCTCTCTCCCTCTTAGCTTGCCATGACAGAAACTTGAATCCCATGAAATGGAGATGGGACAATACAGGAAATGGATCCTTCAGGTCTCATTTTTCCAAGCGAATGGAGCCCTGGGAACACTGAGAGTTTTATTCATTGAGGAGAAAGAAGAGACAAGGTGACTTGGTGATACAAAACCAGAATGGAGACGTTGGTATTTTATTCTCTGGTATATCAGGCTTCTGGACTCCTTGGGGACACTGCATCAGGCAGGACTGCCGTTATCTTATATGCTGCATTTGTTTGAGCCAGAAAAAGACACCCATTCCTCCAGGAAGAGCCAACTCAGGCCAAGACACCTGGCTTGAGGAGTACAGCATTGGCTAAATTTCTATTTGAGGACCAGCTCCCCTGAACTCAATCCAGACACCCTTGACCAGTGAACAACTGTCACATCTGTACACAGTAGACCTGTGGCCAGACCTCTGCTCTACAAGTCTCTGAAACTGAGACAGCTGTGAAACAAGGAGGGACTGGAGGATAAAAGTGTTGTGCACAATGATGCATATTCAGAGGTTTTGTGTGTGTGTGTGTGTGTGTGTGTGTGTGTGTCTTGGTGAATAAAGGTAAATAAATCACCAAAGATGACTAGAGAAGTCTAAAGGGACTAACAAGAATGAGAACCAGCAAAACCAGCTTGTCCTTGGAATGTTTTTCCTAGAACTAGTAACAAGGAGAAATGTGTTTATAGTAGACAAGGAGAAACCAAGAGGTGGGCCTCAAACCATTAGGAAAGAAGAAAATGAACACCAGGTGATTGGCAATGAGGTGCCTGGAAAAACCAGAGAAGTTGAAGGTTGGTTTGGTCCCAGGAACCTGGCTCCATTCTGGTTTAGAGCAAAGGTTTTTAAATTGGGGGGGGGGGGGGCGGTCCGTGAATGAGCGTCAGGGATCTCTGAGCTTCCTGAAACTGCAGAATTATTTTACACATATGTGTACATGAACACGTTTTCTACAAGGAGGGTTCTTAGCACAGATGCTCAAATGAAGAACCCCTGGTTCTGGGATATGCAGATGACCTCCCTGGGTAGGTCAGAGTATTCTCTGTAAGGGTAAAACATCTTGTCATGAGATGTCCTGTCAGAAAACAAAGCTATTTACTATTAGAGCCAAAGAAGTCATAATTTTCCTTGGCAAACAGCTACCAATGCTTCAGAGTGCCCTTTCTCAATGGTAACTCTTGAGCAGCTTGGGTTTTCTAAATGATTGTACCTAAAATTGAACAAGTAAAGTGTGTTCATCAACAGATGTTGAAATTGGTACTTCAGTAAGTTACAGTCACATCGTTTCTGTCTCCTCAAGCTTACAGTAATTAATTTTCTCCTTCTTTGCAATCATCCAAATGATTAGAACATAGAATCGAGCAGACGGGAATCTGGTCACTCTAGTCCTTCGATGTGGAGTCCAAGACTTGACTCTTCCAGCTACCAGCTGGAGAAGTTAGTAGGTTGTTTCCTCACCCTGAACGTCAGTGTCAAAACCTGGCCAAATGGGGACATTGACAAGACCTACCTTAGGAGGTTTTCTGAGAATAAATAAATAAATAAATAAATAAGAAGTTTTTCTGAGCATAAAATAATCCAATTAATCCACATAATGTACTTACTGTGGTGTAAGGGCCTCATACAAGTTAGAATTATAATATACCCCTTGCCTCCCCTTTAAAATTCTCTTTTTACTGTGTGCCTTTTAAAATTGAATATAATTCACATACACTGGAAATCACAGATTTTAAGTAGACAGTTCAATGAGTCTTGACAAACCCATGCATCTTTTTGACAAAGTGGACGTGCTCTTTCTGTTGTCTATTTAGTGAAACGTTTTGCTTCCCAAACGTTGACTTATATTACAATATATAATTCATCTATAAAAAATCTCCACCCTCTCTCCCTCCAACATACTGTTTCTAAAATAGCTCCTCCCCACCCCCAGACCAATTTAAAACCTGGAAGGAACTTAGTGCAGTCATTTTGCCCCTTCCCCTGCAGCCAGGAGAGGCTGTGCATAAATCTGTCTTATTTTTAGGTCTCAAAGGAAAGTGTTTCTACAACCGCCCTCAGTCACCTGTTGCGGCATTTGGCAACACTTAACACCAGAAAACACTGTCCTTGTGCATCTCTGACTTTTAAATGAGTGGTAACAACTAATATTGATAATGCTTTAGCAAGGGCCGTAGAGCGAGACATGGGCAGAGATGCGTAAACTCAGCAACATGAAGGCACATGGGTATGTCTTGAGAATTGGGGACAGAGGATAGGTACACAGAAGTACTGCTCAGCTCCAGCCCGCAGGTCATAAACACTGTATAAATTCAGTGTTTCTACGTTTACTATTTCATTTAACCTTGAATATACCTGTAAGACATATTTGGTTGTTTTTTTTTTAAGATTTTATCTATTTATTCACGAGAGACAGAGAGAGAGAGGCAGAGACATAGGCAGAGGGAGAAGCAGGCTCCCCGCAGGAAGCCCAATACGGCACTCGATCCCAGGACCCCAGGATCATGACCTGACCCAAAGGCAGACGCTTAACCACTGAGCCACCCTGACATATTTGGGTTTTATGAGATGAAGAAACTGAGGCTCAGAAATATTAAATGAGTAGTTCAGTCTACGCAGTAGGGAGATGGTCCTGTTTCACTGGTCCCCTGCTATGTCCCAGCTTTGATTCCAGGGGCAGCAAGAGCCCTTGGCCACGTCTCAGTGGCTAGGTGGCCACCCACAGTTTCTCAGTCATTGATGGAAAAATGCAGGAAGAGATGAGGGGCCATTCAAAGAGTAAATATGCGGATAAAGAAAACTGAATATTGGGATCCCTGGGTGGCGCAGCGGTTTGGCGCCTGCCCTTGGCCCGGGGGGTGATCCTGGAGACCCAGGATCGAATCCCACATTGGGCTCCCGGTGCATGGAGCCTGCTTCTTCCTCTGCCTGTGTCTCTGCCTCTCTCTCTCTGTGACTATCATAAATAAATAAAAATTAAAAAAAATAAAAAAAAGAAAAGAAAACTGAATATTGACCACACAAAACAGTAACAATGATATTTTATGGGGTTTAAAATATTTGTAGGATTTAAATCTGTGATAAAAATAAAAATGGCCCCAAATACTTCCAATGGATGTTTATCCCCCACCCAAACTCATATATTGAAATTCTAACCTCCAATGAGATGGTGTTAGAAGATGATAATCAGGTGATGAGTGTGCAGCCCTTATGACTGGATTTAGTGCTTTAGGAAAGGGACCCCCGCCCCGGGGGTGTCCTCTTGCCCTCTATCTGCCATGTAGGGTACAACAAGAACACAGCCATCTGCAACCTGCAAGAGGGTTCTCACCAGAAGCCATCCACACTGGCGCCCTATCTCAGACTCTCAGCCTCCAAAAATTTGAGAAGTAAGTTTCTGTTGCATGTAAGCTACCCAGTCTATAATATCTTGTTCTAGCAGCCCAAACTGACTAAGATAGTGGTTAAGAGGTTTAAATGTTCTAAGATCTGACAAGTCTTATTGGCATTGTCTCAAAAACAGGAAAAGTACCAGTTCATATAAGACTACAGTAAGTAAAGTTGACCACTAGGAAAATAAAAGAGTATAGAACTAAAAGGCTGAAAGATGGGGGAAATACTGGATTAATACAAATGAAGACAAGAAAGGAGAGGGGGAAAAACATAAATCAGGTAGGACAAACAGAAAACAATGGGAATATAGTAGATAGAAATCCAGCTTATAGGGGATCCCTGGGTGGCTCAGCGGTTTGGCGCCTGCCTTTGGACCAGGGTGCGATCCTGGAGTCCCGGGATCGAGTCCCGCGTCGGGCTCCCGGCATGGAGCCTGCTTCTCACTCCTCCTCTGCCTCTCTCTCTCTCTCTATGTCTATCATAAATAAATAAATAAATAAATAAATAAATAAATAAATAAATATTAAAAAAAGAAATCCAGCTTATATAAGTAATTATATTAAATATAACTAGAAGACATACTTTAGTTAAAATATAAATGTTATCAGGGGCATCTGGCTGGCTCAGTTGTAGAGTATGCAACTCTTGATCTCGGGGTTATAAGTCTGAGTCCTGTGTGGGGTATAGCGATTGCTTAAAAAGAAAATCTTTTGAAATATATACAAACATTATCAGACTGGACTTAAAAATAAAAACCTAATTATATGTTCCTTAAACATAATGACATAAAAGATTGAAAGCAAAGGATGAAAAGTGATAGAATGTCAACACTAGCCAAAAGAAAACGGTAGGTAGCTATGCTGATACCAGCCAAAGTAGATGTTACAGCATGGAGCACTACTAGAGACATTTTATAATGATAAAAAGACCAACCAATCAGGAATATATAACAATTCTTAATTTATGTATGATTTATGTGTAACTTAAAATGTATAAAGCAAAAATGGACAGAACTAAAAGGAGAAATAAAGTCACAAGGGGAAACCGTAACATACCTCTCTTAATAACAGATAGAATAAGCAGACCAAAAAAAAAATCAATAAGAATATGAAAGATCTGGAAAAACAAAATGACAAATTTGAACTACAGATCGAGGTAAAACACTGCCCATACTTATGACAACATGTACATTCTTATCAAATGCACATGAAATTTTCCAAGTTTGAACATATATTGTGCTAAAAGACAAGTTCTAAGAAGATTCAAAGAACTAAAATCATTCAATTTTCTCTGAGCATGCCCAATTAAACCAGAAATCAAGAACAAAAAAATGACTAGAATATCACTAAATGTTTAAAGATTAAGTAATAACTTCTAACTAACCCATGGGTCAAAGAAGAAATCACATGGAAATTTCCATTCTTATTGATAGAAGTGTGACATATCAAAAAGATGTGATATAACCACAGCTTTACTTAGAGCCTTATACATTTATATTGGAAAACAGAAAGGCTAAAAAAAATCAGTAATCTAAGCATTCAACTGAATAATTTAGAAATAGAACAGCAAATTAAACCCAAAGTAAGTAAAAGGAAGAGAATCATAAAAATAAGATCAGAGGTTAATGAAGCAGAAAACAAATGCACATTAGAGAAGACCAACAAAGCCAAAAATTGGGTCTTTGAAAAGAATAATAAAATGGATAGACCTCTGGCAAGACCCATCAAGACAAAAAGAGGCAAAGCACAAACTATCCCTAATAGGTTAAGTTCACCACAGACCTTTAAAACATTAAAAAGTTAGTAACAGAATATTAAAAATCCCAGTACTAAAAGTTTTAGAAAATTCAGGTGGAATACACAACTTTTCAGAAAAGTACAACTTATAAAACTAACATAAAAGAAAAAAATCTAGTATCTCTATATCTACTAAATAAATGGCTAAAAATCTTCATATAAAAAAAAACTCTAGGCCTAAATGGCTTCATTGGAATTAGCTCAAATATTTAAGAAAGAAATAATACCAATAATACATAAACAAAGAAACAAAGAAAGAAGAAAAAAAAAGTACTACATTCATGAAGCCAGCACAGGTTTGATACTAAAATCAGACATTAAAAGAAAAAAAAATTTCTGGCCAATCTCTTTCATGAACATGACACAAAAATCCCAACAAAATACATCCAGGCATCCAGTGATTGCTAAAAAGAACAACACACTAGGACCAAGTAGATTTATTCAGAAACTGTTCAACAAATGAAAGCCAGTCAATGTAACTCGTTTCATAAACATAATAAACATGTTTTTTTATTCATAAAGAAGAAAAATCATCTGGTCATCTCACTAGATAAAGAAGAAAAGATTTAATAGGCCTTAACATCCATTAATGATTAGAGTTCCTCGGGAACTAGAACGAGAAGAGAATTTCCACATCTTTTAGAGAATATCTACAAAAACTCAAATGCAAAAATAGTACTTAATGGAGAACTATTAAAAGATTTTCTTCTGAAGTCAGAAATGAGACAAAAATGCTCGCTACCTTTATTTCTATTTCTTCTTTCCTGGAAGTCTTAACCACTTCAATAAATGAAGAAAAGATATAAATTTGCATAAGAATTAGAAAAAAACAAGTTGCTATTATTTGTAGTCAGTATGATCACACTCATAAGAAAAAATAATCTGTAAGTTATTATATTTTAAAATGATCTGGCAAAATTTCTTGATTTTTAGGGCTAATAGAAATCAACTCATATGTCAGTGGTAAACAGAAAGTAAAACATTTAGAATGATCTTATTTAACACAGCATCGAGGATATTGGATATTTAAAAATAAATCTTGTGAAAGACATGCAAGAACTTTATACTGATAACTATGAAATTTTGCCGAGAAAAACTTAATAAAATATAAAGATGTTCATCCTTCTAAGAACATCTACGGATTCAACGCAATACCAATCAAAATTCTGTCTTTTCTGTGGAAATTGATATGTGGATTCTAAAATGTATGCGGAGATGCAAAGGGCCAAGAATAACCAATACGATCTTGAAGAACAAAGTTGTTTGCAACAGCAGGCATCAAGACTAATGATGGAGCCACTGGAATTAATTCAGTGTGGTATTGAACTGATTCAAAGAGACTAGTGGAAAGGTGTCCACAAACAGGACAAATCCATGATTGCTTGATTTATGACAAATGTAAAATTGTAGGGCCATGGGGCAGGAGGGCGGGGGGCAGACGGGTCTACTCAATAAATGGTGTGACGCCAGTTGCATATCCACTTGAAAAAACAAAGGGAATCTTGAACTCATCTCACACACAAACATCAGGTCTAGATGGATTGCAGTTCTAAGTGTGGAAATAAAATCTATAAACCTTCTAGAAGAAAACAAGGAAGAATATTTTCATGATTTGGGGGATAGATGAAGTTTTCTTATACAGCAGGTCAATAGCATTAACCATGGTGGGGGGAGGATATGGTAAAATTAAGAACTTTGGATAAATCAGTTTATCCAAAGACTTAATTTAGAGAGTAAAAAGGCAACTCTCAGAACAGGTGACGGTATTTCCAAACACATATATGACAAACACAAAATACATATATGACAAAGGGCTTAAATCCAGAACCTGTAATGAAATCTGACAAATCAAGAGAGAGAGAGAAAGAGAAAGAGAGGGAGACACTGATAACTCAGTAGAACAAGGGGAGGGGATGGAAAGGCTTGAATGGGTATTTTGCAAAAGAAGACGGCCTAAGGGCCAATAAATTTATGAAAAAGTGCTCAGCTTCAATGATCATGGAAAAAATAGTTTAAGGCCACATGACCTACCATGTGATCCCACTGGATTAGCCAAATTTAAGACAACATACAAGTCCAGCGCTGGAACAGGTGTGCTGCATCTTCCTCACTGCGGGGGAGTGTGAATCGGTACAACAACTATGGACACTGCCTGGTCGTCTCTACCCAGAGGAGCGTGCATACCCTTTGTCCCAACAGTTGCCCGGGACATGAATCATAAATTCAGTTCCTCAGTTCCTCCTACCTTACACATTTCTCTCAGCTCTAAGATGATTTCTTTTGACCCCATTTTCTCTAAAATGCTCCACCTTTCTTCTCACCTGTTCTCCTCCCTCCATATTCTGCTATATTTAGCTTGCCTGGCCTCTGGAGACACCTAGATGGTCCCTAGGCCATCCCTCCTGCATACTGCAAGCAGAGCCCTCGTTGTCCTTAGGAACAGACCACACCTGAAATCACTTCCACCCAGGACTTGGGGGGAAATGTTTTTGTAACACAGCGCCAGAGCAATCCTTGGTCCTCTGTCCCATTCCCCTAAATCTAGGCTTGGAATAAGCCAAGCTGAGGTGATTTTCTTTGTTAACAATAATAGCTAATGTTGGCATGGCAGGCAGATTACAGCCCCCCAAAGATATCCATATACTAAACTAAGGCACCTGAGAATTTGTTATATTACATGACAGAAGGGAGGCGGGGTTCCTAGTCAGCTGACATAAAATTAAAGAGATTATCCTAGATCACTCTGCTGGGCTGGGTCTAATCCTATCCGCCCTCAAAGTGGAAGAGGAGGGCCCAACCAGGGTCATAGATGGTCAACAGGAGTACTAACTACCGCTGCTGAAGATGAGGAAGGTGGCCCATGAGCTCGGGAAGGTAGTGGCTTCTAGTTCCTGAGAGGACCCTCAGTTTACAGCCAGCAAGAGAACTGGGCCCTCAGTCCTATAATCACAAGGAATTGACTTCTGCCAACAACCCAAATGAACAGAAACAAATTGCCTCCTAAGGCCTCCAGGAGGGAACGCAATGTGCCAACATCTTCATTTTAGTCTGATGAGACAGACCTATACTGGACCTGGAAACCACAGAACTGTAAGAAAATAAATGTGTGCTATTTATAGCTAAGACGTTTGTAGCAATTTGTTACAGCAGCAATAGAAAACTAATATAGTTGGCAAGGATGCAAGGAAATAGGCCTTTCACAAGGAAACAGGCTGTTCTGTCAGAAAAGAATTCGCTAAAACATGGACTTTCTAGATAGCCAGTGAGCCCAATAAATCAACAAATTGACCAGATTCACCATAAAGTAACCTGTGGATCCTGGAGTATTGTGAGGATTGGCTTGGGGATGGAAGCTTCGGAGCTGCTCCCACCGTTCGAATGGCTATGTGTTATTCCTAGTAATGATGTATGATTTATATCGGAAAAAATAAACAGGAATATCTATCGGCTTGGTAGCAATTTGCAGAAAATCTATATTGTTCACAATTCAAGACAAAATTGGTCAAAACACATAAAAGAAGAGATCAGTGATAGAGCAGAACCACAAAATCTGCTATACATATGCCATAAATCTGGAATTGCTGACAACAGAGCCAAACGGTCATCGGCCCCAAGTCTTATGAACACCAGAAGATGGGCTAAGCAAGAAAAAGGCAGAAACAACTGCAACCATTAATTCCAGAAATTCAAAATCAAAGCTGATATGCCATTTGAGGGGCTGATGAAGGAAGGCCCCCAAATGATGAAAGGTTGGAAAAATAGAACATGACATGCACAAGTGTCCAAAACAAACTCATCACAGGGGGAGAGCTAAAATGTAAAAGTTTAACTGCTAGGAATGTATTAAGGCTGATATGCAGTTTGGGGGATTGGCGAATGAATGCTAAAAATGCATACCATTGAAAAAGTTTGAAAGAGAGTCCCCAGCATCCCAAAGAAATCAGAGGACACAGTCCCACCTAGCAAGAAATCTTGGGATGTGGGTTTCTAACATGGAGCGACTGGAATGTGATGGCTTGGTTAGAAGTTTGTGGAAGGCTAGACATGAAAGGGCAAGCAGCGGAAAGAGAACAAGAATTCAGAAGAGAATGAACAGTGTGATGAATGCCTCGAATATGATGGACATTAACCATCAATATACAATTATTGAGGATGGATAAGAAGTGACCAGTCCTAAAAATTATATAGGTAATTTTAAGCTAACAGGGGAACGAAAAGGGACAGTCATACCCCTATTACTTATGAAATTTTGTTTACTGGTTGCTGAAATCAACCAAAGGATCAATTGAGAAATGAGCTGAAATCTCATAAAAATGTTAAAAGTGTAGCAACAGAAAGTGATGTAAAAAGGATCTCAGAAGAAACCAGTAAAAACAGGAGGATTCCTAGTCACGATGCCAACAAGCTAGTATCTAATGAGGAAATATGCTTTTTTGATTATTAGATACTCTCAAGGGTGCCTGGCTGGCTCAGTCGGTAGAGCCTGTGACCCTTGATGTCCCTTGGTCGTGAGTTCTAGCCCCTTGTGGGGCATAGAGATTACTTAAAAAGAGATAAATAAAAAGTTAAAAACACTCTCAAACACAAAACTCCATCATTTCAACAAACTGAGAAATTCTTAAACTGCTGCTGTGAGGACAAATTGGGACCAGTCCACTCACACGTGATGCCCAACTCCACAGGCAAAGGAAAATATTCTCATGCAATATAAATTGCTTTACGACAATGTTAATCAGTATATTTGTTAAATTATTTATTCTGTTAATAGGCCATTTAATGAATTGGCTTTGGCTTGCTCTATCTATCTATCTATCTATCTATCTATCTATCTATCTACCTACCTACCTATCATCTACCTAACTGGCCATTTTGTGAATGGGTCATTTGATTAATTGATTTTTGGCAAAATAACATTAGATCAATTCAGTGTTGGTAAGTTTACCCAGAACCATTTCCTCTACAGCAAATGGGAATGCAAATAATTAAAAGGGGGGAAAAAAACTTTCTAGAAAGCAATTTGCTGATCCTTGTTAAAAGCTGTAAAAATGTGCATGTGCTTTGACCAGTAATTCCACTTCTAGGAAATTATCCTAAAGAAATGACAATGTGCAAAAGGATTAGGCTATCTGGATTTACTCATATGATTTTCCAGTACAGTAAGACATTAAAGACAAGGAAAAATTTCAATTAAGAGGGAGTGGGTTAAATAAACCAAGTGAATATCTACAGCAGACTGGTATAATGCTCTATAATTTGCGCTGTGAAAGAGTCTTTAAAGTCTTGGGAAGTGGTTCAAACATTATTGTTAAGTTCTAAAAAAAAAAAAAAAATAGGTTGCAAAACAGAGGCACCTCAGGGCTCAGTCAGTTAAGCCTCTGATTCTGGATTTTGGCCCAGGCCACGATCTCGGGGTCCTGGGATGGAACCCCCACCCCCCACACCCACACTGTGTGTCAGGGTCCATGCTCATCAGGAAGTCTGCTTCAGGAGTCTCTCTCCCTGTCCCTCTGCCCCTCCTTCTGCATGCATACTCTCTCTCTCTTCTCTCTCTCTCTCTCTCAAATAAATAAATAAAATCTTAAAAAAAAATAGGTTGCAAAACAGATTGATACTACTCTCAGTAAGAAAAAAAAATGCCATATGTGTATGACTGAGTGGATAAACTCCAAACTATTTACTGTGATTATTTTGGGACTTGGCCTTATGCATAATTTTTATTTTCTTTGTTTTGCTTACCTGACTTCTGAAATCAAAAGCAAATGATCAAATTTTCTACCATTAACATGTGTTATTTGTTTATAAAGGAAAAAAAAAGCTAAAGTTTTTAATCACCCACCAGCTTAGAAGCTGGGAGACCTGGCGATCCTCAGAACATGTGTGACTTGAAGGAGTCCCAATGTCTTTCTCCAAAATGTCATGCTTCCCACCTTCCTTGAACTTCATGCCTCTCTTCTTGTCTTTTCTTTCTCTCCACTCAAATTCTGTCAGTGACTCACTACTTCTAGAAATCCGTATCCCATGAACTCCAGCCTAGCTGGGGAACGTTGGCTTGGAGAATGTTTTGAACAGTTACATGCTGCATGTCGACCTACAAAGCTTTCCTCCCATAATGACTGAATGACAGGCCCTTTCAGGAGCAAGGGATGCCAAGAGGAGGAAGTCACTCCTAGCAGCTCATCCTCTAGTGGAAGAAACAGATATCTGATCCCAAATGGCATGGCACTGTGATAAATGCTCAACTTTTAAGCATGAGTCAGGTGGCATAAGGTCACAGAGGTCAGCAGCGCCTTCCAGAAGCTGTAGGAGTTGGTACGAGAAAGAAGGAACCTGCACTTACTGAATACTTGCCACAACCGCAGGGGCTCGGTCAGCCTTAGCCCACAGGAGGCTCACAATGGTCGTACCAGGTCAACCGTCAAGCCTCCTCTCGCTTTCCCCACTTTTTCTTAAGCTGTTTTAAAACACTATTGTAGGGTAAGTCATGTGCCCCATGGCCCTGTGTGGGTCACTCCTTGCCTTGCCCTGTTCTGCCCTATGTCACAGGGTCCCGACCCCTGTAAACCACACTTCCGAGGCTCTGTTGCCAACTGGTTCAGCCAAGTGGGAGGTTGAAGCGTGGGAGTTAGGGAGAAGCTAGGGTCCATCCTCATTCCCTCCCAGCTTCAGGGAGCAAGTTCAGTGGTCGCTCTGTCACCTTCTTAGTTCCAGCACCCCAGGCCCCATGCAACTCCTCCTCTGGGGTCCCAGATCCCACCAGGAAGCCTCCAGGAACCTGCCTCCTTCCTCTGTCCCTCCAGCTTAGGGACGGTACCAACTTATGACATTGTTTCCCAGCTCTGCCTCAGCATCTCCTGCTGAACTTACAGGTCCACCAGCACCACCGTAACTAGTTCCCTCCTGAACTAACTAGCACAGGTTCTTTTTGCCTGAACACCCCCTGATCCATGCCGTCACACAGCTATTCATTGGCTGAGCAAAGATGCTCATGGCCTTTGGGCTCCAAAGGCTTCAAAGATGATAACCCACATCATGGCACACTTACAACGTGTCAGGGTCTTCAAATGGCTCATCTGTTCAAGGCTCACAAGAACCCTGGGAAGTGGGTGCTGTTATTATCTCTCATTTACGACACAAGAAACTGAGGCCCAGAGAACAAAGTAGCTTTCCCAAAGACACAGCCAGCAAGTGGAGGAAGGCAGCTTTTGAGGATCTAGGCAGTGTGAGTCCAGGGCCTGTGTCTCCTCCAACCGCTCTGCAGTCTGGGTTGGATAGCCCGGAGCAGGGTGATTGGAGAGGGTCTCCAGAAAGGGGACAGTGAAGCATGAGGAACACAAGGGTGACCTTGGACCAGTCCTTTGACCTTTAGTACTACAGTTCCTGAGCTATACTTGCAAGGATAGACCTGGTCACCAAAGGGGTCACCGAGACCCTCTCCCTGGTGCTCCCCATCAGCAGACCCATCATGCTGGCATCTGTGAGAGAAGAGAGTGCTTGGCCTGTCACAGGTGATGCCAAGATGTGAAATGACCCCGCCCTTCTGGGGTTCCTCATCCCCACCCTCCCGCCTTCTACATACAGCCCTCCATCCTCCACGGGGAGAAGCCCATGATCCCCTTTGGGAAATCCACCCATCCTTCCACCTCCTCTCCCCTGGCATGTGCACATCACTGGGAATTCAGGTTGCTCTGATTCTAATTAGCAGGTGCTAAGCAGCTTCCACGTTTCTTAGTAAATATGTCAAAATATAAAATCCATTCATTCTTTCATCCCCACCCCCATCCTTCTTTAAGACGTGCTTTTACTCTCTTAGTTGCTCTGCGGGAGAAGAGTGTTTGCTGGGGCATGAGCACCCGAGCCTAGTGGTCTTGCAGCCCTTGTCAAATCCTCATCTGCCCTCCTGGTCATTCATCCATCTGCTCTTTGGGTCATGCATTTGCCCACCCTGGGGCAGGCACTGCCTCGGGGCTTTGGGTTTTATCGGGGTCTCTCAAGCATAAAGCTGGCATCTCAAGGCATCGCAGGGAGGTGCTCTGGGGAGGCCCCATCACCACCCCTGACTCTGGACTCTGCGGGTGACTGGGGACTGGGGAGCCTGGGGGTGGTGCATGCACTTAATTTCCACCCTCACCCGGGCCCTCCTGCTGGGGTGATTTGAAAACAACTCCTTAAATCTGGAGGCTGCTGGCTCCCTGCCTCCAGCACCTCCCTCTTCCCCTCGGAGTGGGGCGTGGGGGGTGGTGGAGAAGCCAAATTTCCAGGCCTCCCGTGCACCCAGGCCCCGCGCCCCAGATGAAGGAATAGGGGAAGTCAGGAGGGTGAGCTGGGGGCTCAGACCATCCCCCCCACCCCACCCCTGGCATCTCAGCAAGCACGCCGCCCCTTGGTCGCACTGCCCCGGATTCTGAGTACCAGCTTCCATGGCCAAGAGGAAGGACCTCTGGGTGGGCTGGTGGGGGTGGGGGTGGGGGCGGGCTTTCCCATCTGCGGGCTGTTGTTTTGGTGTCTGTGGGTAGCACAAATACAACACCTCAAATGATTTTGAGGGGCTGGCAGCCGGGAACTCCGGCCTGATGCCCTCAGAGCTCTTCTCCTGGCAGCCTTCATCCTGACAGTAGCTGTGAGGGAGGAAAAAGAAGAGGGAGGGGGGCTTCCAGGTGGGGGATCGGGCTGAGTGTAATGAACCCCGCCGCAGCCCTTCAAAGCCCGTGATCTCCTAGTCTGACCCCCACTTCCTTTGTAAGGAGCATGGGGGGCCCCTCCCCGCAACAAGTCTTGGCCGTCCTCAAGGCTGTCCCTCTGTCCATCTTTCCATCATTCCAGCACAGACTCAGCACTCTCCAAGCTCTTAGGACCTCATGATCAAGAAGAGAAAGGAAGTGGTCCTTGGCTTTAAGGACACGCTCCCAGCTGTAGGAGAGAAACACAGAAGCCAACTCATTTCAGCAGAGGAAAGGGGGGGGGGGGCTGCGTGAAACAGTGTCAGGGGCCACAGAATAGCGGGGCTGCAGAGACCTGCAACCTCCCCTCGCCAGTCTACCCGGTGATGTGAAAACCAAGGCCCCCGAGAGGGGAGGCAACTTGTCCAAGGTCACCCTGCCAGCAGGAGCAGCACAGGCCTCACCTGGAAGCCTCCTGGTTCCCCAGCCTGGACCCCTGCTCCTCTGTGTCCGGGCTGTGAACAGCTTTTCGCTGTCAACCCCTGGGCCTGTCCCCCATTCTACTGACACTCCCTCCTGCTGTCAAATCCTCCAGCGTTAGCCCTCCCAGAGTACCTGGCCCCCCAGTGCCAGGGCCCCAGGAAAGCGGTTGCTAGAACCCTTCCAAGGAGGCAGGCAGGCAGTGCGAAGTGCCAGCAGAATCATTTTCATTAATTTATACCATTTTGCAGTCCCTCCAATCTGTGTGCTCCCTGCTGGTCCTTCTCCGTCCCGACTGAGATTGCTGTTCTGTTTGTTTCTATTGTCTGAGAAATAAAATGGTTTTGATTACACCCACGGTCTGGTCTCTCGTGCATGACTACATTCCGGCTGCCCACAAGGCAGAAGGCACCATCTGTATTCTTCTGCCTCTGGCTTCTGGAAGGGGCTGCCTGCTGCTGAGAGCCGTGGGGCCCTACCCCCCGGGGGCCCTACCTGCCCCAACCCAGCCCGCCCCCCAGAAACTGGGTGTGGACTCGGGGCACTGGGAGGGAGAGCTGAGGAAAAGGGCAGGATCCCAGATGACCCAGTTTCCTGTTAGCTTCCCAAGGAGGGGAGAGCGAGGGAAAACAGAGTGTTAAAATGAAAATCACAGGCCCCAAATGGCGTCGCTTAGGCCAAATCACCAAATTGGGGTTAAAGACCTAAACCTAGGGATCCCTGGGTGGCGCAGCGGTTTAGCGCCTGCCTTTGGCCCAGGGCGCAATCCTGGAGACCGGGGATCGAATCCCACGTCGGGCTTCTGGTGCATGGAGCCTGCTTCTCCCTCTGCCTGTGTCTCTGCCTCTCTCTCTCTCTCTCTCTGTGACTATCATAAATAAATAAAAATTAAAAAAAAAAAAAGACCTAAACCTAATTGCAGCTTCAACCTCCCCTCACCCCCAAGAAAGGTAGGTCCTGACCAGTCAGACAGGACTTCACATAGGCCCTCTCCACCCGCCCCCTCCAGGAAGAGGAGATAATCCACCCAATAAGACCCCCTGCCCTTCCCCCTAAGGGAAGGTGAACTTTTCCTTGCTTTGGCCCAGTAACTCTCTTGCCTCACCCTCCTTCCTATAAAACCCTTTCATTTTGTGCAACTCCTTGCAGCTAGCTCCCCTCTCCCGGCTGGTTGGGATTCACGAATTGCCTAGTTAGATCCGCCAGCTAAATCTTCAAATTGACTCATTTGAATTTTTGTCCTTTAACAAGAGGAAACCAACATTTTTGCAAAGATAAAGCAGAGTCCCTCAGTCAGCCAGTCAACGCCTACTGCGTGCTGGGGACTGAGGGGTGAGCGTGTGGCACAGGCTCTAATACATCGGGGCCGTGAGGTTGTGCAAAATAATAACTGGACCTGCACAAACACCGACCGGTCAGCTGCCCCGCAGCCCTGACAGGGGTCCCAGAGGTGCTCTACTGTGCTGCGCATTAACCTTTTAGTTACTGGGTGAGATCAGGGAACATTAAGCCCAAGGGAAGGGCTGGGCCAGTAGGGATGATAGAGCCCCAGACAGCAGGCGCTCACCAGCCAGCACTCAAACATCGCAATATTTCAGCAATATTAAATATCAGCCATATAACGGAGGGTCAGGTCAGGGGCTAGGGAAGGACGATAGCAAACTGTCCACAGCCAGGGGCCACCACCACTTAGCAATGGCCCGTAACTGGGAAGACCAATGATTCTGGGCTTTCCAATCTAACAATTTTTCAAGAGGAGTCACTTCTAGGGTATGTGTGCATATGATTTTTATAAAAAATAAATTATACACCCGGCCTTGGTCGAAGACAATGTACCTTTGTCCACACACCCCCAGAGAGCCCTCAGTTTAAGCCTTGGTGGCCTTAGGTCACCAGGAACTGGGCTGGGCTTTACAGGGTATAACTTCAGTTAATCCTCACAACCACCCATAAGGTTCGTGTTATTCCCTCCAGCTGACAGATGAGAAGGACCAAGGGGACGGGAGTCACCAGGGCACCTGTCTAGCACAAGGGAGAGTGGCTGGTTGAACCCAGGGCTGCCCCTGAATAGGAGAAAGGACCCCCCTCTGGTGCACACATGTTCTGGTGCTCTGGTCCACACCTGTCTTGTCAAAGAGATGAGCAGGGCTTGGGGCAGACCCGCAGAAGGACCAGCAAGGGAGCTGAGGTGGCTGTGACTGGCCTAGGAGGCTACGCTATGGGGGCAGCAGGGAAGGGGCACCGATGTCCCCTTAGAAGTGGGAATGGGAGCATCCAAGTTAGAGAGACTCTGGCGCTTATTCCTACTCCGAGGAGGAGTGAATCTGGGACGTGGTGGGGGAGTCGGGGACCCTGCAAGGAGAGTTGAGGAGAGGGCTGTTTTATTTTCCACACGCCTGTGGGAAGATCCACATGGCACCTTCTTCTCTGTCTTGGGCCTTAGCAGCTGGTTCCCACGTGCAGCAGCGCACCTGTCCTCTAAGACCTGCACCCCTGGGTCGAACCAGGTCAGCTTCCACAGTCCCCAGGGGGGCCACCAGGGGCTGGGAAGGCTCTCGTCTTCCCCCGCTGCAAGATGGCACTGGAACGCCAGCAAGAAGAGATAGGTGGACACTTGGCGGGGAGGGGGGGGGGGACCAGTCGAGCAGATGGAACTGCCCAGGAAAAGAACACGAGGGCAGGAATGTGCATGTCTGTGAAAGGAATTTCTTGTCCCACTGTCCAGAAAAACAGGGCCTAGTAGAAAGTGAAGGTTAAATGGAAGGCTGTGGCCAGATTGAAGGACTCTTAGGGGTAGGACCGGAGCTGAGGTATTTATTCAGTGGGCAGTAGGGAGCCATAGAAGATTTGATAGCAGGATGCGTGATGAATTAGGAGACTGGCAGCTAATATCTGAGTTCCTAACATTTGCCAGACTGTTTATAATCCTTCATCCAGCTTAATGAATCCTGAGAACAGCATGGGAGAGAAATGTTAAATATTCCTACTTCGCAGGTAATGACCCTGCAGCTCAGAGATGTCCAACGACATTCCCGAGGCCCTACAGCCCACAACACAGCAGCTCGGGATTGTAAATGGACGTAGGGACAGTAGTTAGAAGTCTATTGAAACATTCTGGGTCTGAATAGAAAGATCTCTAGCCGGCAGTGGAAGGCAGGGGAAATGCAGGGGAGGGGGTGGATGCTGAAGTCTTCCGTGCAGGGCCTAGTGCCTGACTCGTGCGCATGGGGGTGTGCGCCCAGGGAGAGGGAGAGGCAGCAGCCGAAGGCTGCAGGCTGCAGGCATGGGAGCCCGGGAGGACCCATCAGCCGTGTAGGGAATTTGGCAGGAGGGCTCAGTTCGCAGAAGATGGTCTCGCTGTGATTTCAGAAATGTTGCAGAGGTGTGGGAATGTCGTTTTCACTTCCCGGGTTGGCAGGACAGAAAGACGGAGTAGAACAGAAGCTTCTCGGCTTGCTTTCTTTCTTTCTTTCTTTCTTTTTTTTTTTTTTTAACTAAACTGCAGCAAAAATATACATTTAACAATACTTACCCTTCCCACCCTTACCCAATGTTACTCGGAACCTCCCGTGTATTTCGCGGTGGGGCAGGGGGTGGGGAAAGGGAAGGCTGGCTGCAGCGCAGTCTTGCAGGCGACCTCCTGAGCGCACCTGCAGGGCAGGCCGGGTTGGACAAGTCTTCACCAGAAGCAGGGTGGGAGGGACGACGAGCCAGGGCTCCTGCGCACCCACTGCACCCACCGCAGGCAAGGTTACCAGAGACAGACCCCCGGAGGGGAAAGCCCAGAGGCAAGGAGGGGAGAACTGAGGGTGTCTAACAGGCAGAGGAACCATGGAGGGAGGGCTGCTAAGCGGCCACTGGGTTTCAGAATTCGGTCATCGGGGACTTTCCAAGGAATATTTTCAGTCATTGGTGGAGGGGAAACCAGACAGCACAAGGGAAGTGCACATGAGGGGGTGAAAGAGCACTACACCTTCGAGGGATATTAGAGACCTTGGCAGGCCTGGGTGTCCACGGGGAGGGGGGGGCAGCGCACAGGACGGGATTGGGGTGTCCGAGAGCTTGTGTGCCGGGGAAGGTGGCAATGGGTGATTGGGAAGTCCCAGTGGGAGACTGAAGGTGATGGCCTGAGCTGGGACAAAGGGCACCAGGTGTCATCGTTTTGGGAAGGAGGCAGACAGGAGGGAGTGGGAGACACTAGGTAAAGACGGATGTTTGCAGAAGCGAAGAGGGAATGATGACAGGTGGAAGTGGGCGATGATGGGAGGTGAAGGGCTGACCCCACATTTCTCAGTAAAGGAGGAGGCAAGTTCATCTGCTCAGAATGAGGTTGGCAACTGGACGAGAACGGGCGATGTTTGGAACAGCTTCTGGGAAACAGCAGCAAGCAAGGAAATGAGAGAAATTCTGAGTAGTTGGAAGACCAGTGTAGACAACTCATCCATGAAACCGCTTGGTGTGGGTCTCAGAAGACCTCCGCCCTCTCCTATCAGCTGCTTGCAGAGCAGGGCCCCCTCTGCCCAGGGTTGGGCACTGAGCTCCATCACCCCAGGGGTTCAGGGAATGTTGTTGATTTCTAGCTAAACGGCCAAAGAACACAAACCATCATGCCCTGATTTTTTTTTTTAAAGAATCTTGCCTCTAGGCTTTCCAAAATAAGCTCCCTCTTTTAGATTTCTGACTCCACTTCCAATAAATCACTTGACAGCACAGCCTAGCCCATCTGGACCAATCAATCAGCTCTTATCATCAGCAGGATTTTTCTCTTTCTCGCCCCCCCCCCCATAGGGATTTGCAAACCTTGTCTGCACATTGGAATCACCCGGGGAAGAGTTAAAAATACTGATGCCTGTTCCCGTCCTAGGGACTGACGTAATTAGTCTGGGTTAGTGACTGGGCATCTGTAGAGTCCCCCCACACACACCCCGGATAATTCTAATGTGCGAGCTAAGATGAGAACCAGAGTCCCTTGCACTCAGAGTGGGCTCTGTGGACCGGGAGCATCAGCCTTGACCTGGGAACGTGTAGAAATGTAGATCGTCAGGGTCCAGGACGTGCGGAATCAGATGCTGCAGTTCAGCAGGGACTTTCCACGGCTCATCCGTCTTTTAAAGTCCAAGAAGCTCTGTGCTAGAAACCTAACTGAAGCTGTCCCCTCTGCCCTGTGTAACATCTAATGGGAGGGTCTCCGAGATCACACCTCCTTGACTCTCAGCAGCCTGGCAAACAGCTGATGGCCGCTTTCTCCTCGAGTGTGAAGACAGATCTACCAGCCAATCAACAAGTGGTTGTCGACATATGGGAAGCAGACACCGAGTATCTGAGGTATCGTCCCTGGATGTGGCAATTCGTTGGTGCACTGCTGTAGCTGACCGATGGTCCAGGTCCAGCTGGGGCTATTCCAGGTTCAGCACTAAAGTCCTGCTCTGTGGGAAATTCATCAGTCCTCTAGGAAGCTGGAATGGTTGGCCACCCTATGTCAAGTAGCATTCAGAACTGACTTTACCCCACACACTCTAGACACACACACACACACACAGAGTTGGGGAATGTGATCAAAAAGGCATGACTGCCCATTGACCTGTGAGCTGGAACCAAGCACTCAGAGGCTCGTCATCCCTTCCCCTGTCCTTGAAATGTGGGTTCCACTTGCTTTCCCTGCTCCAAGGACAGAGCGTTGGGGGTGGTGATGAGGTGTTGAAAACACCTGCATAGTATATGTGGCTGAACCCAGGTAGGGCCTCTTTATAAGCTTTTAAGATTTGCAGGGCGGGTGTGGGGATCCATTCACCTTGCTGCCACCCAACACAAGCCTCATATGTAAGTTCCCTTTGCTAGTATTAAAGTTGCCACCTACCACGCTGGGGTGGCCTGCTTCTTTCTTCAGCCTCTCCTCGCCCTCTGCGTATGCGGGCTGGTTTCAGATTATGCCAGGAAAACTCAGGAGATGGTTGTGAATCTACACAGGCACACACGCACGTACCACCGAAGGTTAAGATATGTTTCTTTGGTACCTACCACTTCCCGCGTGAACACACATAGCTTGGGGGGTAGGGTTTTGATGCATAAAATTAATGCTTAGAAATGTTGGTTCATCCATTCAACAAAAATCCATTGAGTGTCCTCAATGTGTCGACCTCTGTGCAAGATGCTGGGAAGCAATAGGACCCATGTAGACACGACACCTGCCCTCATAGGGATTACAGTCTAGGGAGGAATACAGGAACAATGACAGTACAGTGGGGTGGATGCTATGATCCATGGGATGAGTGCACAGATCTGCAAAGCTTATAGGAAGAGCACTCGACCCATATAGGAACTGGGGACTTCTGAAGGATGGGAGATGCTGATCAGGTGAGGGGAGACGTACAAATGTGAGGGGGCAGAGAGCCTTCTGAGCAGAAGGCATGGGGTTTTGCACAGGATCAAAAGAGCATGGAAGCTTCTTTGAACTGGAAAGAAGGTCAGTATCTCTAGGAAAGATAAGGAAGGCGAGAGGTGAGGTTAGGCCATGGAGGAATCTAGAGAGGGAGGCAGAGGCTCGCTGGCCTTGTAAAGCAGGTCAAGGAGCCGGGAGGTAGTCCTGAGTTTGAAGCCAATGTGGGTAAAGAATCCCCGCAATTCTGTAGAGAACAGGAGTGAAGGCAGAGGTTTAGATGGCGGTGGTAGCAGTCTAAGCCCAGAGAAACAGCTAGATTGGAGAGATGTTCAGAAGTAAAAGCAATAGAAGAATATGTTGATTGAAAAATGCCCATGAAGGGGCACCCAGGTGGCTCAGTTGGTTGAGTGACTCTTGATCTCAGCTCAGGTCTTGAGCTCAAGGTCGTGAGTTGAAGCCCCACGTTGGGCTCCACCACCAGCATGGAACCTACTTAAAAAGAGGAAAAAAGAAAAATGCCCATGATGGAGAGAGGGCAGAGGAAAAGAGGAACTGAGGGCTATGCTCACGTGTCTTTTTTTTCCGTTAACTTTTTATTTTCAACTCCTTTTAGATTTATAGAGAATCTAAATCTTGCTGGGTGTCCCTCATTGAGTCCCTCCCAATGCTGACATTGTACACACATTCACCCTACAACTACGAGAACCAGAAATTATGCTAAATACTATCACCAAATGAAAGACCCCACTCAAACTTCCACGGTTTCCCCAAGAGCATATTTGGTTTGGGTTCCAGGCTCCCACACTGCGTTTTGTGTTATTCATCTCTGGTCTCCTGCCATCAGCAACAGTTCCTCAATCTTTCTCTCCTCTTCCAGGATCTTGAAATCCCCAAACACCATAGATCGGTTGTTTGCTGAACGTCCCTCAATTCCACCTATTTGGTGTCCCCGGGTTTCTGCCTCTGACAACGAGAAGGTAAGTTCCTCACGGGCAGGAGCATGTCTGACTGCTCATTGACAGATTCCCAGTCTCAGAAGCAGTACTGACTGTGTTGACGGAATGACAGGGAGGGTGAGGTGCCAGCCACTGAGATGGTTAAAAACACGCTTTATAGATCTCCTCTCCCCTGCGGTATTAGTCTGCTCAGCTGCCATAACAAAAAAACAGATTGGAGGCTTAAACAACAGACATTTGTTTCTCATAGTTCTGGAAACTAGAAGGCCAAGATCAGGGTGCCTGTGTGGTTGGGTTCTGGTGAGGAAATCCTGGCTGGCAGCCAGCCAGCCTCTTGCTGTGTCCTCACATGGTGGAGGAAGAGCCAACAATTCTCTGGTGTCTTCCTATAAGGGCACTAATCCCATCATGACAGCCCCACCCTCATGACCTCGCCTAACCCTCTTACTCCCCCTAAACACCCATCTCCACATATCATCACATAGAAGGTTGGGGCTTCAACATGTGAATTAGAGGGAAGCAAAATTCAGACCACAGCACCCACATTAGCATGAGTGGATCCATGAAAGCATTCAAATACCTAATTGAGGTGGATTCTGTTAATGACATTGCCTTTTCTGAACCCCTGCAACTGCTAGACACAGTGAGTGATACAGCAGTGAACTATGGTGTGGCACCAGCTCTCTTGAGCTCACCTTCCACTGGGGAAGGGACATGAAGGTCAATGGTGGTAACAGGGCAGGCAGCCTGTGGTGAGTGCATGCTATGGGAGCATAGCCAGGATGAGATGCAACATAGGAGGGAGTCCTCACGGAGGAGGTGACAGGTGAGGTAGGGCTTGGAGGTGGTTAGGGTTCAGAGGGGTGGTGAAGGATGAAGGGAAAGATGTCGCAGGGGAAACAAAGCCTTTGAATGGAAACCAAAAGGCAGAGAGCCACGGGGTATGTTTAGGGAATGGAAAATGGCAGGCAGTGGGGATTGGCTGGAGTGGCTGATGGAACGTCGGGGTGGTGAGGCTGAAGGCTGGAGGCTGGAAGGAGAGGTTAGGTCCAAATCCCAACAGTCTTGGGTTGTCACCGTACAGAGGGCATTTAGCGTTTTTCCCATGTCAGTAAGAAGCAGGGGAGCGAACTGCTCAGAACCCATTTTGTGGATGTGGGGGTGGTCTGGATGTTTCTTTGCCTCCTTACTGAGAGGAGCAGCTTTCATGGACGCAACACACTGGACATGCTCAAGGACCTCTGGTCCTCGCCGTCTTGTCTCCTGACCCTCCTCACCTGTACTCCTTTCCCTTGCCATACCACCTCACCTTTGCAAGTGCTGAGGTGCTCCTTCCCCCATGGGGCTCTGGTGAACTCTTGCCCATTCTCCTAGCACTGGCTCGAGGCTGCCTACCTCTGATTCACTCAAGCTGACCTGACCCTTCCCTCTTTTCTGCCCACGCTGTAACTAGAACATCTCTCCACCATTATTTTTATGACAGTTCCCTCACATGATTATCTTTTTTGTCAGACTGAAAGGTCACTGACAGAAGGAGCCATGTTTATGTCTCTGCATTCCGAGGGTTGGCACCATGATAGGCACATCATTGTTGCTTAACAAATAACTACAGAATTTAATTATTTTTTAAAATATTGTATTTATCTTTTTGAGAGAAAGTGAGAGAGAGCACACACGAGCAGGGGGTAAGGAAGAGGGAGAAGCAGACCTCCCCCTGAGCAAGGAGCCTGACTCAGGGCCTCATCCCAGGACCCTGGGATCATGACCTGTGCCGAAGGCAGATGCTTAACCGCCTAAGCCACCCAAGTACCCCTGAATTTAATTATTTTTAATTAAATAGTAGAAAGAGCACTGGAGGGGCACCCAGGAGGCTCCAGTCATTTAAGCATCCAACTCTTGATTTCAGCTCAGGTCAGGATCTCAGGGTCCTGAGATCAAGCCCTACATGGGACTCTGCTCTTAGCAGGGAGTCTGCTTAAGATTTTCTGTCTCCCTCACCCTCTGCACCTTTCCCCATTTGCACTCTCATGATCTCTCTCTTTCAAATAAATGAATAAATATTAAAAAAAAAAGTACTGGAGCCTGGAGCTAGGAGCCCAGAATTTAAACTCCATCTCTACAAACCAACACACTAACCTGACGTTTCTGAATCTGCCTCCTCATCCATAAGGGGAGTAAGAGATGGTAATCTCTATTCCATAGTTTTGTCCTCAAAGACTCTATTACATTCCTGGAGCGTAACAGCTAAAGTTCTGTCTTCACTTTTAATTATTTGCTCGGCGTCTGGAGAGTTTATAGAGCAACAACAGGCATAAAACAGATATCGCTGCTACCACTCCTAGTTCTGCTTCATGCCAGACATCACCAAGGGCAGGGAAAGGACCTCTTGTGCCTATTTGAAGCAGAAATGCAGGGAGAAGGGACTAGAAATTTGATCAAGAAATTAGCATTATCCAGGAGCAGGAAAGCAAGAGCTACAAACCGAGCTATGCCAAGAAGCTAGAGCAGTTTGCCCAGTATGGCCAAGACCTACTAGGATCACTAGCATGACCTGGGGCCTGTAATGCCGCTAGACTTCACCTCTAGGCTGTAAGCTCCATGACAGCTGAGGCCTTGTCTGTTTTGTTTGGCTATATTATCTACAGTGAGCCCAGTGTGTGTGCATAACAGTGGCACAGAAATACCATGTAACCTCTTTGGATCTTGATTCCCTTGATCCCCAAAATGCAGGTACATCCTTTCTCCCAAAATACTTTTCTATAAGCAACAAATCCTGTTAACATTTTCTATCATAAGAGTAGGTAGTGATCATGCTGATGGCAACCGATGGATGATAATTTAACAGGGGGAAAAAAAGGCAAACTTAGTACCATGGTTGTATCTTCCTAATCTCCACAGATGGGAGCAAGCATCGAAAGGAGGGAGAGCTGGAGAAGATTAAGGTCTAGAAATACTGTAGAGCCAGCATATATTGACCATATTTTTTGGGGGGGGGTGCTCTGGCCAGTTAGAGAGCTGAGATGGAAGTATGCTTGGGCCTTGAATGAGACACTATTTACCAACTATAATGAAATGTGGACCTCCACATGTTTGCTGTTTGGTGGCTTCTACACCCCCTTTGCCAACCTGCTGTACTCCCCAGCAACATGAGGTGGTGGTTACTAGGGTGGCCACCCACAATGGGGCTGGGGGGACTGCGTCCCCTTCCTCAAGTGCGCTAAGTGAGGCAGCTTCCTGGTGGAAGCCAGGCTGGACTAGGCCAAGGCTGCCATAGATGAAGCCCCAAGCTGAGCAAGACTCACAGCTTCTACAGTTGACACTCTAGGGAAGCAGCCAACTTGATTCACCAGAGGACACAAAGAAAGGAGGATGAGTGAATGCTTGTGTCTTGAAGCACACTGGGCTTCTCCATTCCTCCTGGGAATGGAAACACTATTTCCTCCCTCCAAGTTTTTTGGAAAAGCTCCTACTTCTGCCTGGAGTGCTCTCTCACTCTCTTATCTTGGCCAACCTCAGCGCATACACCTCCTCTTTCGAGAAGGCCTCCCTGATCGTCAAGCCTGTACACCACTGCACTTGGCACAACAAGCCTTATCGACCTGCATTGTTATCACCCCACCTGCAGTTACTGGGCTCCTAAGCTCCTGGAGGACAGGAGCCAGGTTCCAGTTCACTGGCATATCTAGAATCCTCAGCACAGTTCTAGTAATAAAGCAGCTCCTCAATAAATATTTGCTGAATGAATGAACTAGAAACTTCACTCTTCTGCTGCAGGAGGAAGATGAAACAAGTTGATATCACAGTTTCAATAAAATCCACTCACCAACTTCTGCAAGGTGTCTGTGATCTGTGAAGCTAGAACTTCATTCCCTTAGCCTTCTTATAATCACAGAGCCTAGTGTTAAACAACAATCCTTCAACATAAAAGAAATTTGGGCAATGTTCAAACACACTGCAAGATGGACACGTTTTGCAAAGATTCTCAACAATAAAAGTTGAAATAGAAATTATAGGGCTATCCCCAAATACACTAGGAAATAAAATTAACTGTGAACTGACCATATTCCTGCCCATCCTCCCTCCATTCTCCAAATGTTCTGGTAAATTAAGACTTTACTACAAGATAAGAATGTGTTAGGAAGTGAATGAATGAGCATTTTCATGGCTGAAAGAGGCGGGGGAAGGATGAATGACTTCCTCCTGGAAGATATTTACTGGTATTTCCCATTCTGAAAATAGGAGACTCCAGTTTCAAGATGTCCTTCTACCTTGAGCACAACACCTCACCTCTCTGGATCCTGGTTTCTCACTTCTAAAAATTAGGAAAATAATGTCTACTCTTCCCTCCTTACTGCAGGAATATAAGCTGGTGCTTCTGCATGAATTGGAAGGTAAGGAAGTTCCTGAACCCCAAGGATACTTCCAGACTCTCCTGAAGCTTCCAGATAAAAAAAACTCCGTTCAGGGATCCCTGGGTGGCGCAGTGGTTTGGCGCCTGCCTTTGGCCCAGGGGGCGATCCTGGAGACCCAGGATCGAATCCCACATCGGGCTCCCGGTGCATGGAGCCTGCTTCTCCCTCTGCCTGTGTCTCTGCCTCTCTCTCTCTCTCTCTCTGTGTGTGTGACTATCATAAATTAAAAAAAAAATTCAAATCAAAAAAACTCAGTTCAATTAACCATGTGAGTTTCTGTGGCATTACTATTCCCAGGCAGGTGGCTCACAAGCACAGCCAGACCACGAGGCTTTTATTACAGAAAGGCCAATAGAGCCAGGCCCAGAGAAGCCAGCATTGAGAGTCCTTTCTAGAGAGGAGTAAACCACCCCTCCCCTCTCTGCACCCTGCCCACACATTAATCCAGCCAGCTCTGTGAGGAAAGCTATGCTGGGTCTTAAAACATAGCAGGGCAATTTGAAAAGCAATGAGAGGGAGAGAGGATTAGGCCATGTGGAAAGGAATATGTTTCTAATGAGGAGAATGAGGTAGACCTTGTACTGCTAGACTTTGGCATACACTTCCCCTGGGAGCATTCCTCCTTCTCATCCCTATTTGTCCACTCAAAGATCAGCTCTTCTTGCAATCCTTGTCCCATTTTCTCAGGCATCACTGGTCACCCCTCTTGTGTAGTCTTTCAGCACCATGAATGCAACCCCAGTTCAAGGAACTCATCATGTTGCCTGTGGTTGCTTCTCACACTAGACTCTGAGGGCTCCATCTTGCCTCTGTGTTTCCAGAGCCTGGCACCCAACTGTGCTGAGTCAATGGTCACACTGACCCTTTTGCTGCCATCAGACCAGGTGAACCAGAAAGGAAATGGACAAGACATTTTCATCTTTAAGTTATGACCTTTGGGGATGGAAGATCCTTTGAGAGGTCATCAAATGTATTCCCCTCACTGAGCAAGTCTAATGAAGTACCTGGTGAGATATACTCAAGTTCTGTCTGCCTATGACTTGGATCCCCACCATTATTGTGCCCAAAGCTGTCTTGTCCACCCTCAGCTAACTCCACCTCCCCTTTTGTAAAACCTATTCAATAACTGTCTTTTTATAGCAAATAGTATATCATACCTTTTTATTAGGGGAACTTTCAACCCCATGCAAAGAAGAGGAAAATATATGAAATACATAGTTATAAAATATAGAAGTATAAAAAAAATATATAGAAGTATAGACAAAATGTAATGTAATAAAAATTTTAAGTAGAGAAAATAGTACAATAAACTGATTACCCAACTTCAGCACTTTTAAACACATCATCCAGCTTGTATCCTCTGTAGTCACTGGATTGTTTGGAAGCAAATTCCAGCTATCATGCCAGATAAGCACATTTTTACTTTTTTACTTTCTTTACATTCATAGGAAAGATGGAAATTAATTTAAATCATGAAGAACCTCTCTCTATGTGTTTTTTTCAGGAAAGGAAGCACCTTTGAAATCCTATCATATACTCCTCCATAGCCCCAAACTGATTTTTTTTTTTTATAGCAAACACTTAATGAGTGTCCAAAGCAAGAAACAAGGCAGCAAGTATTACGTAAAACATCAGCACTGACTGCGAAGACTAGACCCCTGGGCTCTCGCTGGAACAAAGGTGTGCAAAAGGCTGGAGCTGCAAAAGGATCAACACCTTCAAATGCCTTTTTCTACTAAATTAAATAGTCATATTTCACGTGCACACACACCCCCACTCCCCTTACCTCCTCAGCCTTCTCACTCCCTTCCACACACATGCACCCAACAGGAGTGGACACCTTTGCATCCAACGCATACCTGCTCTCATTCACCTGCAGCTGCCTGGTTTGGGCAGCTGTTTTCTAAACACATTGGAGAACTCAGAGCCCCAGTACTAGAAAGCTTTACTTCCTCAAGAAGCACATTGCCCTACGGAGACTTAATTCTGTGGCTCCTGGAGGGATCGCCACAGGATGTCTCAAAATATATGGCCCACACTCACTCAATGTGTCAAATCACTCCTTTTGGGGTGTTAGGTTAAAAACTGTTGAAGAACACTGCATAATGGCCAATGCTGTTTTTGCTTATGATTGTTTTGCTCTGTTTATATGCTTAAGATCCCATATCGGGAAAACTTTATTGCCCACTCAACACTTTCATGGCTCAGGTGTCACCCTGTCAATCTTAAAGCACTTAGCACACAGTACTTACACCCAGGGAAATGTGTGAGGTGAGGTTTAACACCCTCCTGGGATATAGGTGAAGGAGAGCCCAGACACAGAGCTCACGTTTATGGGGTGCCCCTTCATGCACTGCAGTAAGCGTTGTCTACCCAAATTCTTGCAACCATGCTATGAAGTATTTTTTTATTTGCCCCATGGTGCAGACAGAAGACTCTTAACTTCAAAGGTTTTAAGTAATTTGCCCGAAGCCCACAGCTAGGAAGTTCTAGAACCCAAACTGTAAATGAGGTTTTTATAACCACCAAACCTATGGTCTTGTTTGTTCACTAGTAAGTCCCAATTTTTCCAAGTATAAGTAAACACCCCCACTGAAATTATTTTTATTTTTTAACTTTTTATTTTGCAGTAATCAGATTTATTTAAAAACTTGCAAAAATAGGGCAGTTTGGGTGGCTCCGCAGTTTAGCGCCTGCCTTTGGCCCAGGGCGTGATCCTGGAGACCCAGGATCGAGTCCCACGTTGGGCTCCCTGCATGGAGCCTGCTCCTCCCACTGCCTGTATCTCTGCCTCTCTCTGTCTCTCTCTCTGTCCCTCATGAATAAATAAATAAAATATTTTTTAAAAAAAACGAGAAACTTAAAAAAAAAAAAAACTTGCAAAAAATAGCACAAAGAGTTCCCATTGACCCTGGGACAATTGTGACCAATTTTGGTTGACCAAATTTCTCAAAGGTTAACATCTTATAGACCAATGACCAAAACCAGGAACTTAACATTGATACAATATTGCTAACTAGTTTACACGCCTTATTCAAGTGTCACCAACTGTTCCACTAATGTCCTTTACCTGGTGCAGAATCCAATTCAGATCACACACTGTACTTATTATTGTCGTATCTTGCTAAACTCCTCTAGTCTGGGACATTTCCTTCATTGTTCTTCATTCTTCATGACCCTGACACTTTGGGAAAGTACTGGCTAGTTGTTTTATAGAATGTCCCTCAACTTAACTCCCTTTTAATGTGTCACTTTCATAAACCCTCAAGTGAGTTGAATAGTGCTTTGCGTATCTGTTGATTGAGAATATACTTATTGACAAGATGCTACGCTAAAGTGAAGGATGCTTTTGATTTTGTTCATCACAATGGCTTCCATACACATTTTTTAAAAAAGCATGTATATCTGTGAGATGATTTTCCCTTAGCCTACCAGCAGTGCTTGGGTATATTTAGTTTCATCTACCCTGATGATGTCTTGGCAGTGCCTCCAGAGATCAGCAGCCACATTCACACTCACACCAAGGCAGAAATTTTCAAAGAAAGTTTGAAGAAGACAACAGAAAGTGGGCAAAGGCAGATAACAACATCAAGAGCTAATGTTTATTGGACACTTGTAAATATTTCATATGTTTGCATTCCCCACTATGAGTTTTCCTTGGGTTATATCACTTGAACCTCACAGCAACCTCTGAGACAGAGAGTATTATTATCATTTCCATTCTGTAGTGGAGAAAATGAAGATTCTGGGTCTGCAAGTGATATGCCCAATGTCATACCGCTACTACACAGCAACACTGGGATTTGAGAGCAGTTCTCCTTGGCTATGTAGGCCCCGTGTTCTTAGCCATCATGCTAATTTTCTGCAAAATCACCTCTGATCCTTGCTTCCATTGTTCCTACACCTGGAACAGTCTTCATTGTCTTATTTTCCAAATTCCTTCCCTGATTTGGTTTTTAAGGCCCAGTTCTAAGTTCATTCTTCTAGGAAGATTGCTGTTGGCAGAGGGGGGAGTTGGAATGCCAGCCCCCGGTACTGCTCCTCCACCTGACATGGCATGAAGAGGACTGCGGAACTAGAAGAGGCTTGGATATCTCTGAGTACAACCTCTTCCTTTAATAACTCAGGAGATAGTAACAAAACTACTAGTATTTCCGGAGTTCTCAGTGAGGGTCAAGCAGTGTTCTCCATATTCAACATATGTTCTCTCATTTACCTTTCTCACAACCCTAAGAGAGAGGTACTAATACTGTTGAGGGAGAGATGTCTAGAGCTCACCATTCCTGAGGTTTCTCTCTTTCCAGGTGCCCAGGAGAATGATACTCCCCATCCCTACTGCTATTAGGTAGGGCCATGTTTCTAGATCCAACCAATGAGCTGTAGGTAAAAGCGATGTGTCATTTGTGAGCTGACGTGTGTCATTGAGGGTACTCAGTGAGCTATGGGGCGGCAAGCTGGGTATTTTCTACTGCCTTGCCTTGGGACTCTGGGGCTTCCCCAGTGAGGCCCCTGATTTGATTCTGCTCAAGAGTACTCTCTGAACATAAATCAGGAGTGTGAATTAATGGTTGTATTAGCCAGGGAAATTAACATTAGCTGGGCAACAGACAAACCTCCAAGTCTCAGTGTCTTAATATAATCAAAGTTGTCATCTCCCTCGTGTTACAGTCCTGTGTGTGTTAGCTTTTTCCATCTTGCAGCTGTCCCATTTGAGACTTGTAGCTCTCAGATCTCTGAGGCAGGGAAAGAGAGAGATGCAACAGGTATCCCTTCCTGCCTCTGCCCTGAGTGACACGTCACTTCCTTCCTAGTCGCATGGTCCTGTGCCCTCTCTCCACCTCCAGTGCCCACCGTCCTGAACCTTGGGTCTACGGGTAGGCCTCTCTTCCCCACCCCCTTTTGGTTGCCTCTCCAAACCGCTGCTTAATACGGTATTCTTGAATCACCTGCATTAGAATTGTCAAAGCCAGGGGTTGAAAATGTAGGTTCCAGGGCACTACCCTGGAACCATGGCCTGGGAATGAGCATTTACCTCCTTCTCGAGGCACTTCTTGGTACCCACAAATGTTTCAGAACTATTATAAAGCATGCAGCCCTGGTCAGTGCCACCCAAACTTCAGTCACGTATACTTTTTAATGTATGCATGTACCATCTATACTTTATTTACTTCATACTTAACATTTTTCTCAAAATGTTAACGTTTTTACTTCAATAAATTCTAAAGGAGACTTTTATCACTACCACACATAAAAAACTCATGTCATTTACCAAAGTAGGAATAGACTATGTCTATATGATAGAATATTATTCAGTGCTAAACAGAAATGTGCTATCGAGGTACAAAAAGACACGGAGGAACTGTAAGTGCATATTACCGAGTGAAAGAAGCCCGTCTGAAAAGGCTACACATTGTATGATTCCAACTATATAACATTCTGGCAGAGGCCAGGCTATAGAACCAGGAGTTCGGGGGTGGGAGCAGAAGGATAAATGGGTGGAGCCCAGGGGATTTTTAAGCTGTGAAACTCTAAGGATACCACATATGGTAGATACATGCCATTATCCACTTGTCAGAACGCTTCAAACACAAAACACCAAGAGTGAACCCCAATGTAAACTATGGACTTTGGGTGATAATGACATGTCAGTGTTGGTTCATCCAATGTAACAAATCCATCCGCTCTGATGCAGGATGAGGTTGGGGTGGAAGGTTGGTGACTATATGAGAACTCTGCACTTTCACCTAGTTTTGCTTCAAACCTAAACCTGCTTTAAAAAATAATCTATTGGGAGGCCTGGGTGGCTCAGTGGTTGAACGTCTGCCATCAGCTAAGGGCATGATCCTGGGGTCCTGGGATTGAGTCCCGCATCCGACTCCTTGCGGGAAGCCTGCTTCTCCCTCTGCCCCTCACTCTGCCTCTCTCTCTGTGTCTCTCATGAATAAATAAATAAAATCTTTTAAAAGTCTATTAATAAAAGAATAGATACACACAACTGCAAACAGAACAAGATTAACAAATTCTAGCTAGATATCATTGTATGTCCAAAGCCTCAGAGCCTGACGCCTTCTCTTTGTTTACAAAGGAGATTGACAAGTGTTAGAAAGGTGTTAAAGACATATTATCACTCCAATGAGATTTTCTCCTAGACATACTCATAAGGCATGAGGACAAACTGAAAAGGGAACAACGTTCTCACTTGATAATCAACATTATTTAACATCCTGTCTGTCTGGGGTATCCCTCTCATCCCAGGCTTTCAGAAATGCTAGTCTAGGGATGACCCTGAACACAAACACCTTGCTGTCACATGTTAGGCAAGCATTTCTTCTGCTACTTCCTCTACATGTTCCTCTGTGTGCTCCTGGCCTCTAGGGACTCCGAATCCAGGAAAGTGTCTTTCTTCACAGTTTCTGTCAAGAAGAGAGTGCTGCTTAATAAAGGTCTGTCGGGAACATGGCGGTGATGGAGATAGATAAAGACAACTATGTTGGAGGTGAGAGACCTGGACAGGAGAGTAGGGAGGTTGAACTGAATCAGGCAATGCAGAGGCAGGAGGTCAGCTAAACAGACACACTGGATCTGCACGCGTGTCCCTGATGTCAGGCATGAAAACAGCAGAGGGTTTACTGTGCTCAAAGCACAGCCTAACTCAGAGCATCTGATTTTTTAAGGCTGTAGTGAGAGGTAGCAGCATGATCCGGGGACCCCACTCTAGGTCTCTGAGCCACAGCGACAGAATAAGAGTAAATATCACTCCCATCTAATGAACAGCTACTGTGTGCCTAGAACTTTAATACAGCATGTCCACCACTTAGGGTAAGTGTTCAAACTGAGTATTTTATCCCTGTTTTATAAACAATGAAATCAAGGCCCAGGGAGATGAAGTAACTTGCCCAAGATCACCCAGCTGGGAAGGGCCCAAATTGGGATTTAAATTCATGTCTTTCATGGCTTCAAAGCCTGTGTTCTTCCCATCGTTCAGCAAGAGAACAAGAACGGGTCTGCTACTGGCCAAGTGGACTCAAGCCAGGACACTGATCACTATGATTACTAGGATAAGAATCACACTATTTGTTATTACAGAATCTGAAAAGGAGGTTGGATGGGGTGGAGAGGGTCTCAGGGGAACATCCATATCCCCCTTGCTTGGCATTTTTAATTTGAATACAGACATACACACATATGTGCACATGTACACACACACACAAATATATCTTCTATCTTGTGTACACTAGGTACCAAAGATAACTCTGTTAGTCCGGAATGAACATGTGCCAGCAAGGAGAGTAAAGGATAAATAAATTTTGAGCTCCTACTATATGTAGAGTCATATGCTAGGCACTAGGGTGGCTTCAAGAGGCTTCTTTTGGAGAAATTGACGTTGATTGACTTCAACCACGACCGAAGTGACCTTTCCGTAAAGAAGGAAATGAATTTGATCCATCTACTTCAACATCTCTGAGCGGGACCCCCTGAAGAAAAGGTCACGAGGGCGATGAACTGAGTCCAAGACTGGGGCCCATGTGTCCCCCTTCCCCCCTGAGGGCTTGAATCGTGGAGTTTGATAGAGCCTATATCTGCAGATCTTCTTTTTTGCTGACAGTTTGCATCTACCTGGAACTCAAATTGTCACTAAGTCAATTTTGCCTATTCTGTTATGAGGCAGTCAGTCCCACGTGCACCCCCTTTTTTACTTTTAACATACGCAGAGGGATGGGATCCCTGGGTGGCGCAGCGGTTTGGCGCCTGCCTTTGGCCCAGGGCGCGATCCTGGAGACCCGGGATCGAATCCCACGTCGGGCTCCTGGTGCATGGAGCCTGCTTCTCCCTCTGCCTGTGTCTCTGCCTCTCTCTCTCTCTCTGTGACTATCATAAAGAAATAAAAATTAAAAAAAAAAAACATACGCAGAGGGAGGTATCAAATGTGTACTCTATGTAATCCGCACACATGGACTCTATCTTACATATGATACATCTCAGAAGGGGGATGGTGTGCAGCTCAGGCCACACAGTATTCACTTGCCAGCTCCTTTACATCCGGGCTCACTTCCAACTTGGCTTCCTTCCCAGCAAACAAGAAGCAGCTCGCTCATTCCCACACTCCTTCGAGTAGCCCCTCCCCCCTCCCCTCCCCCTCCCCCAACTCACAGGCCACAGCTGGGCTTCTCCAACACACCAGCTGGAAAAGAAGAGGGCGATGGTTGAGAGGAGGGAGAGAGAGAGAGAGAGAGAGAGAGAGAGAGAGAATCCCAGTATCTGGCCTTTCTCCTCCCAGGCTCTTCAGAAATCCATATTTTACTCCTGCCCTACCAGCCTTATTAAGTACTTTTCTATATAAGGGGCTCAGCTAAGCTAGAAGCCACACCCAATAAGTTACCAACACCTCGCAAGCAGATGCCAAGCTGGCAAGTGAGGAAGGACGACTGCAAAATGAATACTGTGTAGAGGATCCACAGACAATTGAGGTGAGAATCGCTCCATAATTGTCAAGACACCAGGTGCCTCTCTTCCTCCAGTCCTTAATTCTGTCTGTGAAACTGAGACAGGTGCACTCGATGCTTTTATTCCTGTGCATGGATGTGCATGTGAAAGATGGATAGTTAAATCTGGAAAGCAGCCAGGGGCCTGATGGTAGAGGTTGAGCATCCTTACATCAACCTCCCAACAAAGAACGAGAGCACTGGTGAGAACTCTGGGTGGGGAAAGGGTCCTTGGAGCTTTCAGTTTAAACAAGACTAGGACTGACAAAGTAGAAATGGGAAACCCCAGATGGGAAAATGACAATATCCGCTCATGACTCTGGGTGGGGGGCGGGGATGGGTAACTGGGTTTCCCCTTTTCTGGGATGGTTCTGCATCCTTAGTCCACGATGGCATCTGTTGCCTCTGGTTCATGGCATGCTGCTTTCCTACTGCGGTTGTGCCTGCTGTAAACGCGCGATTGCCAACAACTTAGGAATTCTGTGAACGCAGGACAGACTATTCTTTGTCATTTCTGCTGAAGACACACTTGTACAGGCCATGGATTGCATACACTGGGATTAGATACTGGGATGAGATGGCCCCTCGAATTGAAAAGGGATGCAAGTTCATCTCTTTTCGCTTGGATTAAAAAATGTCTCTGGGCCTTCAAGCATCCTCATTGTAATGAACCCCAACTTTCAGGCTCAGAAAGGATCTTGAGGATCACTAGTTCCAATCACCCATTTGAGCCCCCTCTCTAAGGCAGCCTATACTCTCTTGGGACAGCTTTGATAGAAAGTTCTTTCTAATATCAAAACCAAAAGGGACTTCCCTAAAGATTTCATTATTGGCCAAGGCACTGCCCTTTGTGATTCCACAGAACAGGTGTGCCCCTTCTGCACAGCTCACTTTCAGTAGTTGATGCCAGCAAGTACTTTTTAATAAAGACTTTATTTATTTATTCACGAGAGACACAGAGAGAGGCAGAGACATAGGTAGAGGGAGATCAAGCCCCCCTGTGGGGATCCCAATGTGGGATTCAATCCCAAAACCCTGGGATCACACCCTGAGCCAAAGGCAGATGCTCAACCACTGAGCCACCCAGGCCTCCCTAGCAAATATTTTTCTTCTTTATAGTCTCCTCTCCCCAATCCCCCTACCTGTGGAGCTGCCCACTGGATGAGCTCTAGAGGATCATTCATTTAACAAAAAATTAAGAACATGAAACACATGCCAGGCAACAGATTGAGAGCTGATGACCCAATGTTGAACAAACACTCAAGTTGGGGAGCTTATAGTCCCTTTGCAGTGCCTCCCTCAGACCCAGGCAAGAAGATCCCTCACCATAGAAGGCCCCACTCTGGTCCTTCTTCAGCTACATCCTTCCCATAGGAAATCTGTGAGGTCAAGGAGCTACATCCCTTTTCTAGAACATGCCCCGATTCCCTGGGACCCCAGAATTCTTTTGTATTCAGACATGGGCCTGCTCTCAGAACATTCAAGATTTCTCTTCCTCAAGTTCAAAGGAAGAAGGGCAAAGGCACAGCTGTTTAGGGGTGGTATGGACAGAACCTGAGAAAGCCAGCTAGAGTGTCAATGCACAAAGTCTCAACCTGGTGCCAGATGTAGCCAGAATGGAAAGAGAATCAAAGTGGTCCCTGTAGATCAAGGGCCGGATACCCCCGTTTGGCTAGCGTAGAATTCTAAGGAATCCAATAATTCCAAATTCAAACCTGTCTCCCAGGTTGTTTTGACATTTTGTTTGCCAGGGTAGGAAGGTAAAATTTATTTTACTTAACAGTTCATTGGCTGGACTTATTACTTTTAAATATTTTGGCTTATGACATGTGTGCCTCTATCTATACTCTTGCTCTAGAGTCCATAAGTGTTAGGGATGGGTCCATTCTTCATGGAGACTGATATTAACTAAATGATCATACACACATACACAAATGTAAAATTGGACCATAGTACTAAGAAAATGAATACACAGTGTGAGTCTCTCCTAAAATGCTCTACTTGATCATTCCCAGGACTCTCGTTGCATGTTGGGATCTCCAGGTTCCCCTGAGCGCTACAAAGCTCTTCCCTTACTCTCTCAGGACCCCAAACAATGACTACGCTATTTCACACTACGCTTGCCCCTTCTGAACACGGAGCTCCCTGGAAGCGAACCCCAGGAAGAATAAGGGAGGCAGGCCAACCTGTTAATCTCTTCCAGACTCATTTCCTCTTTTCCGTTAGGTCCAAAAACGGTGCCTCTCTGCACCCCCACCACCACTGCCACCATGCATTTCATCCTTGTTCCACCTCTATGTGCTCCACCGCTGACCTGAGTAGGAGATGGTTTCACCTCTTTGTCGAGTTATCCACGTGTCTCACAGCTCTTCTGTTTCCAGCTGTCTAAACTCCCAGGCCAACATCTATTGCTTTTCACTTGGTCTTCAGCAGCAACAGAGAAACCTTCTCTGACTAATTGGGGGAAAGGTAGCACATTCCCCCTGACTTGTCTCTCTGAAATGGCACCCTACACACTAGCTGCTTTTAAGCACACATTTTTTTTTCTTGTAGCCAATATTACTAGAATTCACCTGCAACCCACTGTCTGTGTGTTCTTGATCTCCATCAGCTTCTCTGATGGCTGGGTTAGATTGGGAAACTCCTGGAGGGCAGGGCCACATCAGCCCTGTGTCTCCAGACCCTGCTCGGCAGAGCAGCAGGTATAGGTAGGCACTTACTTAATAAAGACTTTTGATGATGGAAACAGAGGAGCAGCGCTCTGAGCCTAGAGGATTGTGAGTGCACAAGAGGCAATCTGCTACCACCACCAGACCACCGTCACAGCAGTCCTGCCAGGGACTAGACTGGGAGCTGGGGCACACTGTTCCTTTTAAATGAGGCAGGAGGAGCACTGTCTTGCCTCTGAGATAGTAACAGCAAGACACTGTGACAGCATGGCTCTAACCATGTTGGCTGATCTGATGCTCAGAATGACCATCAGTTGGGGCCTATCATTATTATCCCTTCTTGCAAAGGAAGAACGTGAAGCACAGAGAAGCTGTGCCACTTGTCCAGGCCTCGAACTGGGGCCATCTGGCTTCAGAGACCTCAGCTTACCCACCACGGTCCGTCGAAGAGAACCAGTGCATCTTCAGCCAGAAAGAGAGAGAGAGAAGAGCTGCCAGCTGGGCTCTTGTTCTACACTTCCACGGATCCTTGACCCCTGTCCAGCCTGAATGAATGGCTGAGAGGAGGGGAGTGGCTACTCAGTCAGCTTTCCAGCATGGAGCCAAGTTGGCTCTCAAAGCATTTATTCACACACCATCCGTCTGCCTCCTCCTGTCTTCTCTTCTGTTTCTCAAACACACTAAGCTCGTTCACACTTAGGTCTTTGAACCTGCTATTTCCTCCACCTGGAATGCTTTTCCCCCAGGCCTGCATATCAGTGGGTCCTTCTCATCGCAGAGAGGCCAGCTCAGATGGCACATTCTTGGGAAGGCTGTCCCTGATCACTCTTTCTAACGTAGCTGCATCTTTCCCAAACCCTCCCTTTCATTCTGGTCTGACTCATTATCCTGTTTGACTTTCATCAGGGTACTCAACACCATCTGAAATCGCTCTATTTGTCTAGGAGTCTACTGGTACGTTTCTGCATCTCTACTAGAATGTCAGCTTCAGGAGAGCCAGAGGCCTCACTTGTTCACTCCTGGATATTCAGTGCCTGGAACAGGATCCGACACACTGTAGGTGCCTAATAAACATTTTTAAAGTAAATGCATGCATGAATGAATGAGTGTAAAGTCCACCATAGGCACATGTGAAACTGGAATTAGTTGGACCCTCCCAGTTGCCCCTTATCTTATACAAGCTCTTGTCAGGAAGAGATCGAATCTTCATCTGGGGCAGTCTTTTAGCCCCTGGAGCAGCAGGCAAATGACTAGGGAGCTGTTTGGTTCCTTTGTTTGGGCAAAGAAAAGTCCAAGACATTCAGCTACTGAGATTGCAGACTGCCCTCCCTTCAGAGCCACATGTGCACAATTGCTGGAGCGCTTACTCCCTGAAGAGAAAACAAAATACAGACATCTCAGGTCTTCACTTTCTATTTGTATTTCTGTCTCTCTCTTCTTACTCTAGAGGGTTTTCCCCAGCTCCCCTTTGTTGCCCTTCCTCACTGAAATCCTGTAAAGAAAATTATGTTAAAAAATGGGAAAATATGTTCACATCTAACACATGCTACTCTTATTACTACTATAGCACAATCTCATTAAAAATCTCCAGGCTTCTGCACGAATAATGCAACCCCCGCAAATATAGTCATCATATGCAGGAAGTGCTCAACCCAGTCCAGTCTTAATGCCAACATGATGCCCCTGTTCCTTCCACATAATACTAGAGCCCATTCCTTTTATTGGTGTTAGCTCTTTTTATTCAGTGCTTTATTTAAGACACACCTTTCATTAAAAGAATGAACAAGAAAGGCAGGCTCCTAACCTCTGCCCAGACCCTGAATCACGTGCAGGTATTTCACAATATTCCTAATGATCCCTTTCTTCTTCTTCTTCTTTTCAACAAAATACTGCTTTTCCATTTCAAAATACCTGCCATTATATTTTAATCCCTTTCAAGATGTTTTCAGGCTCATTATCTTCTGAATTCTCCCAACACACTTACAAGGAAAAAAGGAGGACAGAAAAAGGTGCCTCTAAATCACAGAAGTTGCAAAAGGGGCCCAGAGGCATAAACCGATTTGAAGTTCACACAGTGAAATACCATCCAGAACAGGCTCCAAGTCCTGCTGTTTTCTAGAGACAAGGGTGTTTTTGCCAGAAGCCACAGTCCCAGCAGCCCCTGTGACATGCAGACCTAAGCCAATCCATATGGGAGAAAACAGCTTAAGAAGTTCAGAAGCTAACTAATTCTTTATTTTAAAAAAGATTAGTGTCCTGACCAGGGCAAAATGCTGACCAGGAGCGCCCCAAAGTGAGGCCTCACTCTTGCTCTCAGCCAAGCCACTCCACCTTGTGCCCACCGATGGAAGTGGAGAGAACAGCTGGAAGGACAATGAGCAGGCAGGTGCTCTGGACCTCCTCACCTAACGAGTCCTCACCTCTGGGAGGACTTCATTTGAGACTTCAGTAACCTTAGTCACAAGAAGGAGTAACCCAGCCCTTAGTCCCTCAGAATCATCTATTCACACTGAGATCTATGTCACCTCCTCTCATAATGCCCAGGCTGTGACCCGAGTCATCATCTGTCCCTGAAGTACATTGCTCTTTCAGAGCAGAGATAAAATGAATGAAAATGTCAGCTATGCTCGTCTCTTGCAGAGCAAAGCCTCAGCAAGAGCCAGAGCCCCTCGGGATCACCGGCATGGCATCCTACTGCTCTGCCGCTTGTTCAAGAAGCACCCAGAAGTCTTCCCTCCACTTCTGGGAAGTTACTGAAAAAGTGGCTGATGCAACCCCAGAACTCTGACCAAGATGCAATCTAATGTTCTTTCTCCAGCATCACTAACTCAGATTTTCAGGTGAGTCTTTTCTATCTGGGATTCTGTAGGAAGTGTTGCCATAATTCATGAGACTCTAGGAGAATGTCCACATGCTGTCTCCAGCCTCTAGCAGACACTAGATTGGAAGTGGAGCTGGAAGTGCTGGGGTGAGGCTATCTGCGAAAATCTGAATGAACAGAGAGGGAGGACCTTCAGACTTAGGAAGACTGGTCCATGATTGTACTTGGCATCCCCCATCCTGGATGGGGAGAGTTTCTGGGATATTCTAAGTTGCTTCAGGCCTGAGAAGGGGAGTAGATATGACAAGATTCCCTACTTCCTTCTCCATATCCTTTAAACCCATTCTCAACCTGCTTATGTATTTGTTTTCCTAGGAAAAACCTGAGTCGGTCAAGAAGTGTCTTAGCAAACTGTAGAGTCTTCTTGGACCTAGAATCTCTTCCCATTTCTTCCTTAATGACTAAAACATACTGCTGAGGATGTCAGTGTTAAATAGGAAGGGGGTAGCTCGACGTGAAATAATAGGGTCAGGCTTGCTGTGTAGGGAAAGGGGAGACGGTCTCTGCACATTTTCCTCTGAAGAGGGAAGAAGTTTGAATCGGGGACTGACAATGGGCTGGGAGAAATGTCAGTGACAACAAATCAGATAAAAAGATATCTTTGGCCACAGAGTTCCTTCATTTTATCACTTTCAACTTCTGAATCTTCTATTCTGAGGATGCTCATGGAATTTCTGGATGAACTTGAAGACGCTAGCATTGGGGAGAAAATGCAAAAGCTGGGGGTACCACTGAGCCACCAAACAGGCTCTACCAGGAACCAGACACCTTTCAGGCAAACTTAACCACCAGAAACATCAAGGAGGAGCCCTTTAAATGTATATTCCTCACACCAGAGACATCACAATGGTTCCCCAGGGCAAGCAGGCGAGTAGGAATCTGCCAGACCTGGAGACACCATAAGGCAGCGGGAAAAGGGAAAAAGGGTCTCACCTGTTCCGGCCCCTGGAAGCAGATGCGGCATAGTGGGGTCCTCATGCCACTGTCCAGGCTGCTGCCCAGTGAGTAGCAATCCTCAGCCTTCCCCTTACAGAAGTCATCTGAGGAGGCACTGCTGAGCAGCGAGGTGGGTGGCTCTGTGGCTGGGCCACCCCAGTCATCTTCCACAGAAGAAGGTGGCAAAGGTGGTGCAGGTGGCAGAGGAGTGGTCTCCCTGCCCACCCCTTCTCGAGGGCCCCTCCAGCCTGCCCACCCCCCGGCACCCAGAGCCGGAAGGGTGTTGTTGTTGGCGGCCAAACTGGGGGGCTGGGGGTCGCCGTGCATGGGCAGGGGCGCTGGAGGGGGGCGCCGCAGTAGGAAAACCTTCAGGTCATTGAAGAGCATGCGGCAGCGGCACTTGAGGAGACCCTGGTGGCGCAACATCTGGGGAGCCGGGGCACACAATCCACAGCGGTACCAGGCACAGCAGCAACAGCAGCAGCACCACCACCACCACCAGAGCAGCCCACTCAGGGGCATCAGCATGTGCCCAGTGGAAGCAGAGAGCCCAGGAGGGGCAGCTGGAGTCTTTTCAGAGGAAGATAGTAGAATGGTTTTGAGGGGGGTCCACAGCAAAGCTGTGTTGTGGGGGGGGATCTGCTTTCTCACTGGCTCCCTTTACACCCCCTCAGAGTAGCAAATCAGTTGCCCCCAAGACTGAGAACTGTGAGTCACTGGCTCTAAACTCTCCCTGGAAAGCCCGACGACAACAACAACAAAAAAGGTTTTCTTGCTTACCCCTTACCCCCCACCAACCTTAGCTTTGCTCAGGGTGTCTCCTTGTTGCCTTTGACTTGGGGACACTGGTCGGAGAAGGGAATAAAAAAAAATGTTGAGGGAGGTGCTGTTGGGGCCTTGAGATCAAGATCGAGTTGTCAGAAAGTTTCCCAGGAGAAGATTTTTGGGTTCTTCTCAAATTCCTAGGCAGTGGAAAATCTCTTGTGTTTTGTATAAAAGGGTGGGGAAGATTGTAAGTCGAATTTGGAGTGGACTGAGCTTGGCTTAGGGCAAAACAGCTCCGTAAAAAATTGGGTACTGCATGTGCAGAGAGAAAAGAGAGTTTTCCTCAGGTAGCAGGAGATGGGTTGTGGTGGGGGGGGGGCGGGGGTTACAGTGGGGAGGAGAGGAGGTTGGGAGAAGTTTTAATTCTCCTGGGCAGAAAACTGGGGCAATTAATCCCCAGAAGCACCAGAGTTGCTTTTAAGAGAGCAGTTGGATGGGGGAGGGAGGATTGCAGGTGAAATTGGGCGAGGGGCTTGTGCTTTGCCTCTGCAGCCAAAAGGCTGCACAGAAGAGGAAAAAGCCAATTAGGGGAATAGAAGTAGGGAAATAATGGGCTGGGGAGGGGGAAAGAAAGGGAGGGGAAAAAGAAAAGATCCTTTAACCCTTGAAGAGCCGCTTCCTTCCTGAGCATTAAGATCCTGGCGAGAGGAAGGGTGTGTGTGCAGGGGCCGGGAGGCAGAGGGGGTAGAGAGACGGGGCGTGTGGGGAGAGGCGGGAGGAGGGAGTCGTTACATGGTCTCAGCCCCCGGCCCACCCCTGCGGCAGTCGGCAAATCCGCGGCCCCTTCGCCTTGGCTCCATCAAAGGTCCCTTGGGGCGGGGGGCAAAGGCCGGGGGAAGGGCAGATGCGGGCGGGTGAGCGGCCTCGCCTTCTCCTCCGCTCCTGGGCCGTGGTCGCCCTCCTCCTGCTGCTCCGAGTCCGCCCGCGGCCGCCGATGCTGCTGTGGCGGCGGCAGTGGCTGCTGCTCGGCGTCCCGGTGTCCCCGGGGCGGGGGCTGCTCCGGCTCGTCCTCTGGCTGCTGCTCGCCGTCCGGCGCGGCCGCGACTCCCGGCTTCATGATCCTCCTCCTCCTCCTCCTCCTTCCCTGGGGGCAGGCTCTGAGCCCCCGCGCCCGGGCCGCGCTGCCATGCAACCAGAGGCGAGGCAGGCGTAGGGTGGGGGCGGCCGGGGAGGGGGGGGGGCAATAAAAAAAATGAAATAAAACTAGTGGAAGAAGAATAATGATTCGGTTCTCAAATAATCAGGAAAGAGTGCTTCTGGAGGGGTGGGGTGGAGGAGGGCGGCTGCGGGGCCTCACGGCAGCTCTGCCCCCGCTCCCCCCACCAAGGGCGGCCTCGGTCGGCTCTCTGCCCCCCCACGCCCCTCCCTCCTCTCCGCTGCCTCCGGCTGGTTGGGCTCGCTGTTGCTACCTCCCGGCAGATGCAACGAGGTAAGGCTTGTTTGCGGTGCCAGTTGCAGGTGGGGAGGGGGACGAAGCAGCGTGGCCGAGGTGGGAGACAGCCAGCACTTGGCTCCGGCTTGGTCCTCGCGACTCCTCAACGCCGAATATATGAATCTATCTCTTATAAAAGGCGAGAGGAAGCAAATCAGATTCCAGGCTGCTGCCAGGTGTTGTCTCGTCTTCCGCCGTTGCTCAGCACCCGCCGCCGCGACTGCTGCCCCCCTGGCTCGGGTCCCAAAGGGGTGGTGCTGGAAGGGAGGTGGCGGGGCGGTGAGCTGACCGTCCGAGGAGGGGAAACAAGGCTCTTGCAGCGGAGAAGGCGCTCAGCTACCCCCGCCGCCGCCGCCGCCGCCGCGGCCGCCGCCGCTGCATTCAGCACCCCGGGCGAGTGGACAGCTCCCACCCAGACCCCGCGCGTCACGCAAGTAGGGGCCTGACGCAGACGCCGCGGAGGGATGGAGGAGGGAAGGGGGCCAAGAGGGAAAAGGAGAGGGAGAGAGGGAGAGGAGGAGAACCGCTCGAGGGAAGGGGATGGGGAGGGACCAAGGGAAAGGGAGGAAGGAGGCTAGGGAGGGATTTAGGGAGGAAGGGAGGAGGGAGCGAGAAAGAGAGAAAGGCAAGTGGGGTGGAAGGGAGCAATTCAGGGTACATTTCTCCCCAGCCGGAAAGTATCCGTGTGGATAGTAAGGTTGCAGAATTTCTTTCCACTGTGCACTATCACCAGCCCTCTCAACGCGCATTCCCAGAGCCTTCTACATCTCAGCCAGAGTCCATTTTCCTGCTCATAAGCATTTTAAGCAGATATTAATCTGCAGGCTCTGGAAAAGATAAAGTTTTGTGATTCTCTCACTAACGCTGGGACTCGGTGGAGACTAAGTCCCTCGTGACTAAGAACTCGGGGGGAGGGGGGATGCTTCCAAGAGGGAGGGGGATGCCAGCACCATATTTGCCAGTTTCATCCAGATTATAAGCTCCAACGGGCAGGACTGTTTGTTTGTTTGTTTGTTTGTTGTTTTGGTCGATTTTAATCCTAGGTGCCCAGGTCAGTAGGTGGCACATCATACGTGCTCAATACATATTTGTTGAATGGAATATGGCCACCATCACCATCACCAAAGTCATCATTACTCCAAGCTATAGACTTCTTCCAACTGTGAATCGTAAGAACCCAGAGCAATATTATAGCCCCGTCCTAACCTATAGCTCCAGCCCTCCCACCCTCCAAGCCTTTCACCGAGCTGCTGACAAGAGGTAATTTGAAATGGATTTCAGTTTCTTCTCTTATTTCTGTTTCTGACTCATCTCACTCTACCTCATCCTTCTCAAGGAGTTTCTGGAGAGTAGAATGGTATCCCCAAATGTGAAAAGCAAAATAAAGAAAACTTAAAGTGGTCATAACAAAAACTTAGTACTTACAGCTGTAGACTTTGGTCATTTAAAACTTAAGCTTACTTTCTTGCATTTCTTCATAACCTCTCTCCCCCTCCAATGCATACACACCTCCAGGGTCATAGACTTGGGCAAGCTATCCCAATGAATCATCTACACAGCTGTGGTAATGCCTTTAGAAATATTGGAGCCATAGACAGAAAAGCATGCAAAATCTCTGCACCAAAATATCACTGGCATGAAGTTCAGCCCTATGAATCATAAGAAAACTACCCCTTTGCTGCCATCTCCTTGAACGATTTATTCCTACAAGCTCTAAGGAGCAAGGACCTAAGTCTGGGTCTTGATTAAGCCAGGGTGGCTGCTTGTATGAATCACGCCTCGGCACCCACCATGGATGCTGACACCTGGCCCAAGGTAAGTGGTTGGAAGAGGATACTACAAAAATAACTACAAAATAATATGTGTATTACTGATATCAGCACACCCACTCTGCTGCAAAAGAGAATTTCTTTGTTGCGAAAATCCATCTGCTCTCAAAGAAAATTCTCTGTGCACCACATCACCCTATGCCTGACTCTGTCATTGTGCAAATTACACTCTGTAATAATGATCTCATCATATATTCATCTCCCTCTATAAGACACACAGCTCCTTGAAGGCAGGGACCAGTATTTACATTTGTATCATTAGCATATAGCACAGCACCTAAAGCCTAGTGGGTGATCAAGAAAAGGAATGCTGAATGGAAAAACGGCCTCTTTGTTTCAGTGAAGCTACCCTATTTCTCCCCTACAATCTAAACACATTCATGAGCGTGCTCTCATATATAACTGAATATCTGCTTTAACTAAAATTGAACTTCAGTGTCTTGTAAAATACTACTTATAAAATACTAGTTTCAAGTGTGTCATGCAAGTGATTTGGGGCAGAAGATAGAAGAGCCATATGAAACCTATACTCAGAGTTAGGGAAAGCAGTGGTATCCATAAGATTGTCTTTCCCAACCCTTCCATGGAAAGGAAAAAGATTTCTGGAAACAGAAAGCTGCTAAGGACAGGGAGCAACAATGAGCTGTCTTCAGAAAGACTGGAAAGCTTGAGGACTCTGTTTTGAATATAATCCTGAAAAGCACCTCACTGAGTTAGAGTCTCCTTATGCTGTTGATGAAACAATGGTTGTGAGCCTCATGAGTAAAAGCCACAGCAAAGAAAATGTTAGATCAATGGGTCTCCATTCAAGTATTCAAAAAATATTTTACTGAACACCAATCACAGGCAAGGCATTGTGTTGGAGGATGGCAACACAAAAATGGATTCGTTGGAATTGCATCCTCAAGGGTCTAATACTATAAATATGTACATAATCATAATAAAAGGTACAAAATAATGAGTGCTACAAAGGTATAAAAAGTTTGGGGAGTGTTTAAAATAAGGAGGTAACTATGTTTATGGCTTGGCAGCAATTGGGGGAGGTGAGGAGAAGCAGAGACACCAGAGCTCCAAGAAAGCCTTTTTCAAAAAGTGACATACAAACTGGGTTAAGATATGTAGAATTCAGAGGAGGGGATGCTGAATATTTTAGTTCTTCCATTTGACTGGAGTAGTAGGTGCTTGAAATTAAGTAGCTGGAAGTCAAGTCTGAAAGGTAGGCTGGAGCCAGATCACAGAAGGCCCTGAATGCCAAACTGGGAGAAGATTTACTCATTGACCAGTTACTTGTTTTAATGGTTTTAAAGATTTGGAGCTGAAGGTGAAGGGCAGTAATAAACTTTATCTCTGAGCAGGTTAATTAACTGGACGGGATTTCATTGCTAACAGGTGAAAACCAATCAATATTTTTCATTTCATGCCAGAAAGTTCTCAGCTCCTTAATAGATTTATTCTTTTAAACAAGGTTGTTTTTCAGATATATTTCATTAAATACAGAGATGCTGGGATCATGTGAATTAGAAGGGTAGAAGAATGAGAGGCTCCAAGTAATAGTCTTCAGGAATAAATATTAGGAGATGAAGATTTCAGAAAAGACTTATTATGGTGGCCATTGCATTTGCTTCTCCAATTAGGGGAGTCCTAAAGTGATCCCATGCTAACTGCTGTTGTTTCTTCTTTATCTAGACAGACAGTACTCAGGATAGAAGACATTTTACAGAGGCTAGGGGTGGGGGTGGGGGTGAGAGGTGGGGGAAGAGGTCCAGAAAGAGCAGGTGGCTCTGTGCCCAAGATCTCACGGTAAAGTAATTGTCAGACAAGGGCTAAAACTTCTACATCTTCTGATCTTCAGTACAGTTTGCTTTCCACTCAATCAGTCGGATCTCTTCAAATGTATAGTTCCCCAAGAATAATTGCAGAATTACAGTTATGGAAATTATTAATAGCTACCATGTACTAAGCCACACACCTTCTTCATACATACTAGAAACACCTGTGCATTTAGAATTAAATATAGAAATTCTTAGGTGCCACCTAAGTCTACTGAATAAGAATTTCTTCGGGAGAAACTGAGAATATGCATTTTAACAAATGCTTTACCCAAGTGATTTATTTATTTTCAAAACTCCTTAGGTAGTAGGTTTTTTCCACATTTTTGGGGTAAGAAAACTGAGACTCAGAGAAACTAAGTCTAAGATGTTGCATTTGGTGAACCCCAAACCTGTGATTCTAACACCAAAGCTGATAGACCTCTCTCACCATAAAGTCTATGCTCTTCTTTAAGACACAACAATGCCTTTTAAATTATTTTTCCATGTCACATAGAATCCCCACACAGTTATTATCTGTCTGCCATATTGTGTCCCATGCTCAAAAGTCAGGCTAAGGCAGTAGAAGGTGGCTTCTAAAAGGGTTCGCAATGGGGACGCCTGGGTGGCTCAGTGGTTGAGCATCTGCCTTTGGCTCAGGGCGTGATCCCAGGATCCAGGATAGAGTCTCACATCGGGGTCCTTGCATAGAGCCTGCTTCTTTCTCTGCCTAGGTCTCTGCCTCTCCCTCTCTCTCTCTTTCTGTGTCTCCTATGAGTAAATAAATAAATAAATAAAATCTTTTTAAAAAATAAAATAAAAGCTTTCACAATGATCCCCATCTCTTGGTAGTCAAGCCCTTGTGTAATCCTCTCCTTTTGTGGGCTGGACCTAGTGACTTGCTTCTAGTAAATAGAATACAGCAGAAGTGATGGCATATCACTTCAGAGATCAGCTTAAAAAAGACTGACTTTCAGCTTGCTTTCATTTTCTCTCCAGCTCTTCTCACTTGCCTACTCTGATGGAAACCAGCTCCCATGTTGTGAGCTGCGCTATGGAGAAGCCTATGTGGCAGGGAACTGAGGATAGCCTCCAGCCAACAACCAGCAAGGGACCAAGGCCCTTAGTCCAACAGCCCATGAGGAACCAAATCTAGCCAACAACGATATGAGTGAGCTTGGAAACGAATCCTTCCCCAGTTGAGCCTTGAGATGACTATAGCTCTGGCCAACATTTTGGCTACAGCCTCATGAAAGAAGCTGAGCCAGAAGACACAGCTTAGCTGTGCTTGAATTCCTGACCTACGTAAACTATGAGATAAACCTAGTTGTTTTAAGCCCTCTGTACCTTATCACAGCCCCCACCCCAACACACATACAGAAACATCTGCCTCTTAACCAGAGTCCATTTCTCAGAATGTAAGGAAATCCATGAGAATTTGAGTAGATATCCATCTGTAAACCTTGGAAGAAATAAAATTTTGGGAATCCTTCACTGAACCTGAAGACTTGGGAGACTAAGCCCCTCGTGAAAAGGAAATACTTCAGACAGGAAGAGAGATGCTAGCTAGCATCATTTTCTTCCATTTCCTCTTCTAGAATTTAAGATATGTGGGGCAGAGATTTTTTTTTGGGGGGGGAGTCCATTTCATTCCCATATGCCTAGGTCATAGACAGTACATAGTAGGTGCTCAATACTTACTTGTTAAATGGATTATGACCATCATCACTATCAACAAAGTCAAAACTCCAAGCCATAGACCTCTTTCAATAGTGGATCACAAGAATCCAGAGCAATTATTACAGCCTCATTTAACCAATAGCCCAGGCTCCTCCTTATCTAAGCCTTTCACTGAGCCACTGGTAAGTGGTCATTTGAAATGGATTTCAATTTTCTCTTCTTATTTTTTTTAATATTGTATCTATTTATTTGACAGAGAGAGCGCAAGCGCACAAGCAGGGGGAATGGCAGGCAGAGGGAGAGGGAGAAGAAGGCTCTCCAAGGAGCAGCGAGATCAATGTAGGACTTGATCCCAGGACCCTGGGATAATGACCTGAGCCAATGGCAGACACTTAACTGACTGAGCCACCCAGGAGCCTTTTCTATTTCTGCCCCTGACTCAGGTCACCCTAGCCCATCCTTCTTAAAGAGTTTCTACTGAACAAAAAGGTGTGCCAAGTGTGAGAAACACACTAAGTTTGGGGGTAATTTCTTACACAGCAATTGATAACACATATATAGGGGTTCTGAGAACATCAGTCATTGTGCCCATGTTTTCTGTGCCCCAAGGCACTCTACTCAACCTCACATGAGAGTTTGATAATTCACAAGACAATGAAAGTATAAATGTGGCAATTCACCAGGAAAAAGTAAAAGTATTTTGTATGCTTAATTGGTGGAGTGAACTTGAGACCTAAGAGAGCTCCTCGAAGCCTAAGTATGACTCTAAGATGACCTGTGGTGCTTATCGAAAGTGCAGATTTCCCAGTAGACTCTTACCTCCAGAGATTCTGATTTCTTTGTCTATTATAGACTTGGGATATATATTTTCCACTAGTTCCTTGGGCAATTGCGAAACAGGTAGTACTTGAGTTCCACTGTGGAGAAGCTGGTTTAGAAGATAAAGCTCAAAGTCAGACTTCCACCCTCCAGTTACCAGCTGCTACAAGGGCAGGATAGCCAGGATAGCCACTCCGCTGCTAGGAGTTGATATTCTTCTCCAGACATGAGTGAGGAAAGAGCAAGTTCCAAATAAATATCAAAAAGAGGCAACATAATTATATGGAAAAGGTGCTGATCAGAGATTTGTGCGTTTACCACTGGAGTCCTGGATCATTCTCAGTGACAGGGATACAATAGGGAGCAAGATAGAAGGTCTTGCTCTCACAAAGTTCACATCCTAGTGTGGAAAACAGAGACATAGGCAGGTAATTAGTTAATTTCATATGGTGATAAGTCCTAGAAAGAAACTAAACAGGTGATGGGGCTACTAAGTAGCTCAGTCCCTTAAGCAACCAACTTGATCTTAGGGTCATGAGTTCAAGCCCCGTGTTGGACTCCACATGGACATGGGGCCTACATAATAATAATAATAATAATAATAATAATAATAGAAGCTAAACAGGACAATGTGATAGGGAATGACCCACTAGCCTGTGTGTAGACTGGAGGGAAATAGATGCTGAGGGTAAGGAAGGTTTCCTGAATTTAGACCTAAGACAGGAAGAGCTAATGCTATGAAGATCTGAAGGCAGTGTTCCAGTTAGAGAAGGAGCAGGCACAGAGCTTGAGGCAGGAATGATGCAGCTTGTTAGGGGAACAGCGAGAAGGCCAAAGTAACGGGAGGTTAAGGAATGAGAAGAGATGATGGAAGATGAAACCAGAGAGGAGGACAAGAGTTAAATCATGTAGAGACCATAATAATGGTGAGAGAGATTGCATTTAATTCTAAGTGAACTGTGAGGCCACTAAAGGATTTTGAGTAATAGATTTCTATTTTTAAAAGGTCACTCTGGTTGCCCAATAGGGAAAGAACTAGAGGTCGACCATTTCTTGAACATTTACAAGATGCCAGACCCTGTGCCAAGCATTTAGTATGCCTTATCTCATTTAATCTGCATCATAAAATTTATGGGTTAGAAATTACCATCTTTCTCATTTTATAGAAGAGGACATTGATGCTCAGAGAATTAAGCAACTTGCCCAAGATCAAACAGCTGGTAAGTGACTAGGTCATTAATACCAGTGGCCATCAGTATTTTGGATTCTCTTCCTCTTCCTGGATACATGGAAACTGTATTTCACCTCCCTTTGCAAGTGGGGAGGGTGAGAAATGCATAGTGAGTAGTGTTCTCAATGGGTTGTAATTTTAAGTGACAAGTCACTTCTGGGCTGACACATTTCAGAGCTGGCATGTGATCTTCAATCCTGATTCCTCTGCCTCTGCAGTCATGGTAGCATGTGTTGAGATGGGATGCCACAGGATTGAAGCAGCCTGCACTGCTGAGCACTGCATGAAGGCAGCTGCCCTGCAGAGTCACTCAGACCTGCACTGACTTGGTGGGACGGCAAAATAAACTTTTATTGTGTTAAGAAACTGGAAATATGGTGCTATTTGTTACTGCAGCATAACCTAACCATTTCAAGAATGGAAACAGACTCTTGGGTTATATAAACAGCTTGGCCACTAATCAACTGTGCGATTTCAGAGATGGGTTGTACTCTGGGTCTCAGTTTTCCAGTCAGTAAAACGTTAGCTTGGGATCAGAAGAGTGATGTGGTTCATTTCAGCTTTGCCATTCAGTGAAATAAACTGCAGTAGCCTGAATTTGAGCCAAGCTCTTATACGTTAGTGGAAAATAAGTCTCTGGTTTCCCTCTCACCACATGCCATGGTCACTTGATACCAGCTCAGCACTTCCTCTTCCTCTCTAAGCCTCCTGACTGGTGCCTGAAACCACCTGCATGGTCTCTTTTCCCTGCCACATCCTCAGCTCAGAGCCATCTGCTGGGGTTTACAGTTTGAGGATGCTCCTGGAGGGGAGTGACTGGCCAGCCTGCTCCACATCATCACAGCCCTCTTGCTCACCTCCTGTACCAATAACTGTTCAGGCTTCTCCAAGCTCTGTTTCTGGGAAGGCAATTTGTATTATTAAATATTCAAAAAGCCTGCAATGAGACAGTGGACATGGAAAGCAGAATCTGCTTCTCAGTTGTGCTGAGAGGGCAGTTACCTGCCCAGAGTCATCTTTGGACAAAGAAGGAAGTGGTCTCAGCTGAAGATTCCCCAGGCTCCACTGGATGTGCCTTTGATGTGTCCACCCCACATCTGGCCCCAGAACGTGAAGGCTTTTGTCCTTTGTGGGGACAAAGCCCTCCACCAACCAACCCTCTGTGGGAACATATTGTCTTATTCCACTGACCTGTGGCTATGCATGGAATCATAGGCTTCTGAGATGTACACATACATATGTAATCCTAAACAGAAATATAATCTGCACTTACACCACTAACCCCCCACTCAGTTCACACATGTACAATGATCCCCACACCCCGCAAACTTTAACCATGTGCATATAACCCATTTTAACAGAGAACTCACTTAATGCAACATGGCTTTAAAAAAAAGCCTATTTTAAATGGCTTGCGTGCACATGTAGATCGATAGCCAGACAGATAGAAATATTGATTTTTAGATACATACATAGCAATAATAAAACCTCGAATTTATATACCCTCCTTCTGGGGAATTCACAGGATATGTTGTCTCCCCTATGTGGAGAGCACAAAAGTTTATCTGTGTGTGAGATGTGAAACAGAATTAGTATAAACTGGAGAAAGCCCCTTAGTATCCTGATTTATGCCACCTTACACCTCCTACATCCCGAGTGTCTGGATTCATGTATCCTCCAAAATAGGGAAAACCTGAGCTCTGTAAATTATACCAAGAAGATGTATGTAATGTCACCCAGGTGCATGCTGTATCACTATATTCTAAACAATATTACTTGGAAATTTTAAAATTGTACCTTTACTTCTTGCAATATTTATCATTGCTAAACTTTTCAGATTAGATATAGCTATGAGTATAGAGAGCCGTTGTATGAGTATTTAATTGTGTAAAAATCCGTTAAGCTATCCATGTAAGATTTGTGTGCTTTACTATGTATAAGTAAATACCTCAGTATAAGAAAGTAAGAAAACACAAATTTGGGGATCCCTGGGTGGCTCAGCAGATTAGCACCTGCCTTCGGCCCAGGGCATGATCCTGGAGTCCCGGGATCGAGTCCCACATCAGGCTCCCTGCATGGAGCCTGCTTCTCTCTCTGCCTGTGTCTCTGCCCATCTTTCTCTGTGTGTCTCTCATGAATAAATAAATAAAATCTTAAAAATAAAAAAAACCCCACAAATTTGCCTCTTGAAATCCAGGATGCTTTCTCATAAACCAGAGTCAGGATAATAAAGGGTACTTAGTGTATGGGCGTGTCTCAGAATTCTGTTAGTGCTGATAAGGTGGGACCCTGAGTCCAGAATTTGGTAGTTCATGGTCATGTGACCCTGGCCACCTTACTTAACCCTTCTGTGCCTATTTCCTCACCTCTACACAAAATAGAACCAACCTTACAGCATGATATAAACATTAAATAAGAACATTAACGTAAAACACTTGACATAGTGTCTGGCACATAGTGAACGCTCAGTAACAGTTGGCTACTCCCATTATGGTTGTAGTGACCCCAAATTCCTTGTGCTGATATAGGCTGAGGTCCCTCAATGCATAACACTCTTTATATGCTGCAACTTCTGCCCCCCGACACAAGCATGAGCAAAAACAAAAAGGTTTATATATAATCAGAAACCTAACCAGTGAATTTATTGTCCTGGTTGTCCACCCCTATCCATAATAGCCAAATGAATAAATTTTGGGTTTTCAAATTTCCAGCTGGGCATCGTGTTTTCTAATATTCTTAGCAAACACTACAATCTCTTCCCATCACCAATTCCCTTACATTAACATGCTGGCACACCTCTGCTCTGCTTTTCTAATCTTGAGACTCTACCTCATGGTCCTGTCATCCAGCAATTCCCCTTTGTATACACCCCGGCAGTCATGTGCCCCAGAGAAACGAGCCCAGACAACATTCTCTTCCAATTCACTTATGTGGGTAACATGCATGTGAGCAGTGTGTGTGTATAGAATGAACAAAGCATGGGCTTTGTAGTAAGAAAGGCCTGGATGCTGCTCCTAGGCATGACTCTCAGGGCAATTCATGTGACGTCTCTGAGCCTTAGTTTCCTTATCTAGAAAATGAGGCCATGGATTCCCTACCTTAGAAGGTGTAACGGGAGTGGGCAGGAGCACACATATCAAGTAAGTGCCAAGCACAGTGCCTCGCATTAACACTACAGACCAGAAACATAGATTACTGCTAATTAGGAGGGGGCTTGCTGCAGATTCCTTGCTTAGGAGACAGTTTGAGTTCTGTTGGGCAGGATAACTTTTTATCAGCTAAAATAAGATTGCAGGCCTCCTTGAAAATTATCTTCTCTGAGCATTTTCATTGAAAGTTGGTCCTAGCTAGGACTGGCAAGATTTGTGCAATTCACACGTACTTGTGAAATTCAAGCACATTATCTCTTACTGACAAACCATAATGACTGTAATAAACAGGGAAGCCTCTGTTCTAATAAACAAGTAATTATAGTTGACAATAAATGTGTAAACATGATGCTAATTAGCAAATCCTCTCATAGTTGTTCCCAGTTTGGGGATCCATATACACATGCTTGGGAATATGGGGAAGACTGGGTGGTCCATGTTCTCACCATAGGTATAGGAATATGTGGGCAATTGGTGCCACCTTCCTTGTCAACCCTTCCCCCCACTCCCCACAGTAGAATTATCTTCTTCAGTGGAGAAAACAAGGTCATTTTAGCATCTTGGTTTCCAATGTAATCCCCTTAAACTCAGGTTTCCTAGTAACCTTGAGGGACTGTGATTTATTATACAAAGTGCCTTTAGATATGGGGACCCTGGCATCATTACCTGGGTTCTTTTCAAAACAAAGACAGGGCATGTCAATCTTGGGATTTCGGAATGGCAGTCAAAAGAAGGCTGAAAGAAGAAGCCAGCCGAGATTAATAAACAGTCTTAAACCAACAAATTGTCTTTATTGAGCCAAGAAGGAGAAAAGCAACACAGGGAGACAGTGACAGGAATGGAGGTTCTATCCTGCTTGCAGGCAGAAGGGCTATAGCTTGGAGCTTCTCTTCCAAAGCAGACAGTGTTCCCATTTATGCTTCCCTAGAGATGGGCTGCAAAATTATTTCCAATGAGGAGCAGCCACAATTAATTCCCTGGCCATGTGTAAAAATGCCAGAAGCCCTAGTTATAAACATTTTTCCAAGGAATCCTTTTATTTTCTCTATTATTTTTTTATTGATATAATGACCAAAAGAAAGACAGGCATGATTTTCTACTAATATCTTTCCTTCCTCTTTTATTCCTATACTAAGAGGGCTCATGAGTATCACATTCCTTTCTTACATCTCCTTTCTCTCTTCTTTCCAGGGTGACAACTTCTTCTTCTTTTTTTTTTTTTTTAAGATTTTATTTATTGATTCATGATGGACACACAGAGAGGCAGAGCTATAGGCAGAGAAGCAGGATCCTCGCAGGGAGCCCAATGCGGGACTCGATCTCTGGACCAGGATCAGGACCTGAGCAGGAGGCAGATGCTCAATAGCTGAGCCATCCAGGTGTCCCTAGAGTGACAACTTCTAAGAAGTCTTCTTGGATAAAGAGGCAGAAGCAGTATTGTCCAGCAGTTAAGGAAAACTTATTTGGTTCAGAAAGCCTTTTGGTTCAGAAAGACTTATTTGATCCCAGCTCCTCCACTGTTTCAGTCAGCTAGGCTAGGTTATGCTGCAGTAACAAATAGCACCATATTTCTAGTTTCTTAACACAATAAAAGTTTATTTTGCCTTCCCACCAAGTCAGTGTAGGTCTGAGTGACTCTGCAGGGCAGCTGCCTTCATGCAGTGCTCAGCAGTGCAGGCTGCTTTAATCCTATGGCATCCCATCTCAACACATTCTACCATGACTGCAGAGGCAGAGGAATCAGGATTGAAGATCACATGCGAGCTCTGAAATATGTCAGCACAGAAATGCCTTGTCACTTGAGGTCACAACCCATTGAGAACACTAGTCAAAGACCTTCCCAAATTGCAAAGGGAGGTGGGAAATACAGTTTTTCATGTATCTACAAGGGGGAAGAGAATCCAAAATATTGATGACCACTGGTATTAATAACTATAGCTACCAGCTGTTTCATCTTGTTACTTAACTATCTGAGCCTCAGTTCCCTCAGCTATAAAATAGGAACAATAATAGTATTTAACCCATAAGTTTGTTGTGCAAATTAAGTGAAGTAAAACATACAAACTGCTTGGCACAGTGTCTGACATAAGTGTTCAAGAAAAGGTAGGTAGCATTTTCAAATACAACATTGTTAGCACACTTTCTGCTTGCTTAGACAATTGGGTACAAATGTTGGCAGGGACTGGAAGCATTGGTCAAAGCATTGGTCATATTGGAATGTAGCCACTATAAGTACCATGACAGCAAGGAAGAATCAGTAGGAATAAATATCTGAATCTCTCCTCCCTCCCGTTCATCTCCTGGTGATGCCAACCATTGGCCAAACCCAACCATAAACCAGAGGAGGGGGCCTGGGTGATGCAGTTGATAGAGCCCAGTTCCAGGGCAGAAAAGTCATCTGAGGTTGGGGACACACAGAGCATCCCAGCTCTCCCTCTCTCTGAATACTTCTTAGCTACCACCTCCTCCACTCCCTCCCCCTTCTCTGCCTCTCCTGCTTTCACTTTGCCAGGCTGACTGAGCATCTCCTTAGGTGAAAAGTGCTGCTGGGATGGAGGTAATTAAAGCCACAGGACATCTACCTACCATGTCCAATGAAGAATTCACTGGCACTAGTCCAGAGTCTTCCTAGACAGTCCCATTGACCTCCCACTGCTGCTGTTGCTATTTTGAGTCCAAGTACAAACACAGTTCTTGCCTCTGAAGTCTCTTGATGAGAGGAGTGTGGGTGGTGGGCATCTGTTGTTTTCGCTGCCCAGCATCTATTTGCCTCATCTTGATTACTGTCCCCGGCTCTCTCTCTCTGCAGCATCACCCTTTCTTCCCCTACTCTCAGCTTCAGGTAAGGTTGACTCATCCTAGCTCAGAGGTGGAACATATGACCTAGACTTAAACCAATCATTGCACCTCATTCTTCTGTACACAGTAATTGGTTCAGAGATGGACATTACAATGAGATTTTCTTAGAAATGTTGGGACAAGGACGCCTGGGTGGCTCAGTGGTTGAATGTCTGCCTTTGGCTCAGGTCGTGATCCCGGGGTCCTGGGATGGAGTCCTGCATAGGCCTGCCTGCCAGGAGTCTGCTTCTCCCTCTGCCTGTGTCTTTGCCTCTCTTTTTTGTCTCTCTCATGAATAAATAAATAAAATCTTTAAAGAAAAAGAAGAAAGAACTGTTGGGACAAAAACTGTTGTTTTCCAGATAGAATATTGTAGAAGACATTGTGGTTGATTCTTTACTAACCATTTCACTCTAGATAATTGTCTAAGCCAAGGTTTTTCAATCTCAGGCCTACTGACATCTTGGATGAGATAGTTCATTGTTGTGAGAGCTGTGCCCTGTATACTGTAGGATGCTTAGCATCATCCCTGTCCTCTACCCACTAGCCTACTGCAGGGCCCAAAATGTCTTTGGATATTGTCAAATGATCCCTGTGGGACAACATCTTCTCTAGTTGGAAACAATCAGTCTAAGTTAACATGATAATTGTATTCCACTTGTCAGTGGTTGGTTGAAAAATGGGCAAGTGGAACAATTCTATTCCATAAAATATGAGAAGTCTTCTAGGAGATTCTGGAAACATTTCCTTTTCCTAAAGAAAAGCCTGGAGGAAGAGGTAGCTTTACTTCTTTTGCTGCAGATTGCAATGTCTAGATAGGACACTTGGAATTCCAATAGCCATTGTGTGACCATGTGTGTGTGTGTGGGGGGGCATTCTGAGAGAAAAATTGATACTGAAAATAAAGGAGTAGAAAAACTTGTCTCCTCGATGACATTGTTGAGGCACTTAATTAACTGGATCTCACTACATCTTTGGATTTCTTGTTGTGTAAAGAGAAAATCTTCCTTATTGATTAAGCTAAGTTTTACTCGGATTTTCTGTTGTTTGCAGCTCAAATTATCCCAGCCAATGAAGATTTTAATATGGATATATATGACTCTGAGAGTGTCTAGATGTTCTTTTGTGATCACAAAGGAAGATTCTACCTAAGACTTGAGAAAATACAGAGGATGCAGAGCTGAAAGGAGAGAAGAAATGTATTTCAGTGACAATGGTTCAGACATTTGAGACAATACATTTTCCTTGCTTGGTTTAGTCCATTAGAGTTGGGTTTTCTGTCCCTTGCAATAAAAAATGATCTAACTGATACAGATGGAAGAAGAATAGAGCCTTCAGCATCAGAAAGTCACCTCATAGTAAACAAGAGATATGAGTACTTAGGATAGCAGTCCACCCAAATTAATCTGAACCTTTTGGCTGCGTATATACCAGCAAGTAAAATGGAATAAGGTACTTCCCAACCTCTCCAGCTCACCTTTCCCAAGTATAAAAAAATTCCTGCGCAAATATTAATAAAATTAAGCAAAGTATGGCCCTCGAATATGGACAACTTCTCACAATTTCATATTCCACTGACTCCTCATAGATTTTGCCTGTATGCTCCATGTAGGTATTTGATTAAATTGAATGATGTTGGATCCATAAAAGGAAGAAGTTAAAAGTAAACTTAGATACATTCTATCTGACTTTTTTTCATTTTTGCACAGGAGGAGACTGAGGGTCAGGGAGGGGGGATGATGACCAAGGTCGCACAGTTCCTGAGTGGCAGAGCCAGAACCAGAAGCCACATGTCCTGACTGCTCTACCCCTATTCATCCTCCATCACTTCACCTACCAGATATTAGGTCTCATTTTCCGAAATGGTCTTTGCAGAGACTAGGGACTTGGCTGGGCTTTCTCAAAGTGCTAGAAACTACTCTCCCACCATCCAAATATTCTCAGTCAGTGGCACCCTAAGCACATGTACTTTAGAATCTGGAGCAGCTGTGTCAGCAGCCCTTTTGGAGGGTCAGAGGGAACTGTTGCTGACAGAAAGGACCTGGCAGGCAGCAGGGAAACCCTGGGGCGGCCTGGCCCTTCACCCTCTGCTGGGATAAAAGGCCAGTCTGGTGAAGCTGGTCCAACTGCTTGCCCTCCTTCAGGCTGAGCCAGAGCCAGCTGGATGCTGGAGGGTGGAAAAACTGGAGACAGCAGAGTGGGAGAACGGGCCCTCCCAGTGGCAGGAGGCACAGAATCTTTTGTGCCACCAAAAATTCAATCCAAGTTTAAAGCTGACACAGGTGGAGTGGGCGGGCCTCTGTGATTTGATGGGTTCTCTGAGGTTCTGGCTGCCTAAAAATATCTCCTCTACCCACCTGCCTATGACACCCTCCCTTCTTATCGGGCCTGCAATTCCTGCCATTAGAGTCTCGAAGGTTTTAGATGACAAAGGATGGAGCATGTTTCCCAGCAGGTCACCGTTAAAGCAGGTTTCCTGGGAGTGGAAGGGAGGCCCTTGTGTCTGCTCCTTTTAGCACAAAGAGCTAATACTGCCAGGAGCTCGGAGAAGATGAGACTGGCCTACTTTATAATTTTGGCTCCTACTGAGACACCAGTCACTCAATTCATTCATGCCCATATGACCAGAGCTTTGAAGAAATTAGGCAGCAGGCTTTAACAAAAATAAGGTGAAGATGCTGACAAGCAAAGTATCATATTCCGCCTCTCATTCCTATTTAGGTTTCTTCCCCTGTGGGAATCTGGGTCCAGGTTGGGGAACTTTTCCATGTGCTGGCTGCAGCCGGCTATCAGAATGTTTCCCGAGTTCTGCAGGGTGCTCCAATTACTGTTGTTCTTGTTTTCCCCTGAATCCTTTCTCATTTCCTCTTGCTATCACTTCCCTTTGGCCAATCCCAGAAGGAAATTTAAAATCCTGGCATGCTCCTGAGAAGTAGAAGGAGAAAATGGTGGAGGGTAGGAAGGGGCAGTGGGAGAGATTCATAATCCTGTTGATTGATTTTGTTCACCCCATTCCAACAGGTGTGAGCCTCCACTCTGTTCTGTCAGAGGCTGGGGCGAGGGAGAAAGATGGACAAGGAGGGTCAAAGGGAACGGTTGCTGACAGAAAGGGCCTGGCAGGCAGCAGAGTGATTAATGGTCTTGGGCTTGGGGAACAGGCAATGGCCAGAGGAGGGGAGGATAGCGTTGACAGGGTTGGGAGTTGTGCTAAGAATTTATAAGCTCTGGTGTGAAGGGGAAGCTTTCTGAATATTTAAGAAGATGCTTGGTGTCGAGCTGATTGGTTGGAATCGGGGTGGGTGCTTGGGTTTTGGTCAGATAATTCATGCACTCATTTACAAGGTGCACATGGATAAGACTGGAGAACCCAGTTGAAGGCGCAGATTAATGTCAGACCATTCTGCAGATTGTTTTATCTGGGCCAGACACACCCCCGGTGGCAGGGGGTGGGGGAGGAGGGGGGCTGGGGAATGGCTTGCCCTTGAAGCAGATGGACACTCCTGTTGTCAGTTGTCCTGGCAAGACTTTAATCAGTTGTTAGCTATAAGACTATGAGGAGGAGGAACCTCCATTGGGAAGAAAAAAGCATTATTTGTGCTCCTCAGAGTATACCTTCAGCTGGTACCTCAAGACCAAGAACAGCCCCAGGATATTTCTGGTGTGAGTCAATGGCCTTTTGTCAACAGAGGCCAGCCAGGAGCCACACAAGGAAATGCATTTAAAGGATAAGCCTAAAAAAAATAAAAAATAAAAAATAAAATAAAGGATAAGCCTGAAAGGGGCCCATAGTTTTTAATGATTCTCAGTTTTCACAATTTCCTTTCATTAATCCCAGACTTATAGAAAGTTCTCCTTAAGATATAGAACCTGATTCCAATGTTGCTGTCGTGGCTGAGGGAAGCAGCTGACACCCGTTTGGGACCCAGCCTCAGAGCAGTGAGCCGTGTCCCCTTCCTTGAGGCCTGAGAAGTAGAAACAGTGGCAGTCGCAGGACCCCAGTCCCCAGTAGGAATGCCATGGAAGTCCGTCGCTGAGGCAGTGGCTTGCGGGTAAAGCAGAATGAAATAACCTCTTGGACCTGTTCCTGAGCAGTGGGTAAGGCAATACTCTGGGAAGCCCTCAGAGTGGTCTGAGAGGGTGAGGGTCTCAGCTCAGGACACTGTAATTTGAGGCACTTTCTTTTATAGCATCAAACACATCCTGAGGGGCTGGGCATTGTGTCAGGTTCTAGGGATATAGGGATGAATTGGACATGAACCCTCCCCTCAGGGTGCTTCCTGATGAAGTGACTTTACCCCATCAGTCCAGGTGTCTGGAAACAGAGGGCCCTGGGTAAAAAAAAAAAAGGCACTCTGAATCTCAGGCTCACTCATTTTCCTTTGTATTGTCCACGTTGCCAGGCCCGTGGCTGAAGTTTAGGAACTACCGGTTAGGACTTCTGGAAAAAAAAAAAAAAAAAAGGTTGGAAAGTATCTGGCTCACCCCTCTGATTTTAGGGACTTAGGAACATCTAAATGGTAGGATCTGGAGGGAAGGAGGATCTGATAGGATCCGGTGTCCAGACCTGTCCCTTAGAAAAGGGACACTTTCTGCAAGTTGATATCAGAGCCTCACCCTGGAAATGAGGTTAGCCTTGTGGCCAAGCGTGCAGTCTCAGACAGAAGGACTCAGATTCTAAATAGCCCTGTTATTGAAACTCTCAAAGCCTCATTTCCTTGTCTATAAAATGGGGCAATAACAGCAGCTACTCACAGGGAGTCCATTGGGGATTAAATGAAAAAAATCTGTGTCAGAAACTTAGCACTGTGTATGGTACATTAAAAATGCCCCATGGATTTTAATTATTGAAGAAAAGCTTTTTTTTTTTTTTTTTTAAATACACTCAAGTTGGGATTGATTTGCCTTTTTTTCCTGCCTCAAAGTACGTGTCAACGATAAACCTTGCTACTTTTAATATCATCAGTCATTACCAACTGATGAAAATACCCTTGCTCCTGACTCTTATTTCCCTACCACTCTAGTGCTTTTACCTGCATCTCACAGCTGCTGTAAGGATACTGCAGGTAAGAGGTAATGTTCCGGTTATCTACTCTTGCATAACAAACTACTCTACAATGAATGTAGTGGCTTAAGCAACAACTGTACACATTATATCTCATGGGTTTATGGGGCCAGAACTTGGTCAGGGCTTGGCTGGGCGGTTCTTTTGCTCCATTTAGTGTTGACAGAGTTACTTGGTGATACTGAGTTTGCCCTGGGGCCAATGGGTAGAATTCTGGGCTCTGCTAGGATGGTCAAGTGCTTGCACATAACCTCTCCGGCAAGGTGGCTTTTAAGATAGTCAGACTTCTTACCTGGAGACTGGGAATTTTATGAGCCAGCGCAACAAGGGTATAACCTTGCTTCAGAACTCCCAGGACATCAATTCTACCATCAATTCTGTTGGTCAATCAAGTCACTAAAGCCAGATTCAAAAGAAGATGAATTAGACTCCACTACTCAGAGGTAAGGGTGGTGAAGGATTTGTAGCCATATCAATCTACCAGAGGTAAGGAGAGCATACACATCAGCACTTTTAATGTAAAAATAGAAACCACATGGAGAAAAAAATAAAAGGAAATATACGTGATTGTTTGTCTCCCCCATACATAGGGAAATTCTAAGCATAAGAGGAAGGAATCCAGTGACACAAATTTTGATAGAGTTCAAACTTTTGTATTTCAAAAGCATTATAAATAAGACAGAAAATAAAATTCAGGCCGTGAAAAGAATAGCTACAACATAGAATAGGTTAATTTTTCTAAGGTAGAAAATTAATACAAATAAATAAGAACAAATAAATCCAATAGAAAAGTAGACAAATCGAATCAATTGACAATTTCCCCAAACAAGAAATGCACACGACCAATAAATACACAGAAATACTTCAATTTCATTCCAAAAATAGAAACTAAAACCATTATAGGATGTTTTATAATCTCGTTGACTTTGGCTGACCATAAGTATGCTGCTGGATACTGGCAAAGATGTTGGGGAGACAGAAATTCTTAACAAACTTTCTGGAAATCAACTTGATAAAATATATCAAAAGCTTTTAAAATGTCATATTCTTTGAACCACTAATTCTGTTTCCAGCAATTTATCCTAAGGAAATAATTATCAGTGTGCACAAAGACTTCAAAACAAAGATATTCACTGCAAAACAAAATAACAAAAAATTGGAAGAAATCTAACAATAAGAGGTTGCTTAAATAAATTATGATATGTTTGCATAGTGTAATACAATGCCGCCATTGAAAACAAGGTAAAATGTGCTATTGACATGAGGACATTTTCAAAATACATTGTTAAAGGAAAAACATGCAGTATCGTTCCATTTTTGCATGAAAAAAATATATTTACATAGAAAACAACATTGGTACCAGAAAAAGGTCATTGTTTCCACTATAGCCAATTGAAGGTGCAAATCTACTATTTCCATATGACAAGCATGGGTTGAACTGTGTTTCCTCAAAAGATACTGAAATCCTAGCCTCCAGTATCTGTGAATGTGACCTTCTTTTGGAAATAGAATCTTTCTAGATGACCAAGTTAAGTTGAGGTCACTAAGGCAGACCCTAGTCCAATAGGACTGTGTCCTTATGGAAAGGGGAAACTTGGATACAAACATGTACCCACAAGGGGAGCACCATGAGAGGATGAAGCAGAGACTGTGGTGATACAGCAGAAGTCAAGGAATCCCAAAGATCCCAGGAAACCATGTGAAGTTAGGATAGAGGCATGGTACAAACCCTCCATGCAGGCCCTCGGAAGGGACTGGCCCAACTATCATCTTGATCTTGGACTTCTGGCCTGCAGAACTATGAGACAAGGAATTTCTATTGGTTACTCCCTTAGTTTACGGTGCTTTGTTATGACTGCCCTGGCAAACGAATACTGATTTGTGACCCTGTCTACCAGATAAAGCTCCCTGGAGTCAGCTGGCGGTCTTCTGGGAACTTGGAATTGGGACAATGAAAGATGGAGCCAGTGAGGCTGAAAAATCATAGAGGCTGCGGAGCAGATATGAGGACCACATGTCAACTAATGAGTGAGCAAAGGAAAGTGGTCTTCGGAGACAGAAGATCTAAGCAAGTGGACAGATGAAGCAGAGATGCCCTGGGAGGGAGGTTGCCAGGCCCCTTAGAGCCAGAGAGAGCAGTTTTGGTGTCTGTTGAGATTTAGTTCCCTTCAGGCCCAGAGATATTTTGAGCCCTATAGGTTTCTCCGGAGTCCATGGCAGCCTTTGATAAATATTCCTGTATTGGAGTCAGCTGAAGTGGATTTCCACTGCTTATAACACAGAGGGCGTTGAAGAGAAGAGTCAGGACAGATCCATAATAAATGTTAGCACTGGGTATTTCCATATGATGGTTCTTATTTCATTCTTAAGGCTTATTATAGTCTCTAATTTTTCTATGAGGAACCCCTAATAATGTGTTTCATTTTTAAATTAACTAGATTAATTCATTTATTCATTCACATAATATACAGTTGTTGAAAAGCTTCTAGACCCAAAGGATGCAAGGAACAAACCCACAAAAATCCTTATCCTTCTGGAGCTAAAGATAAGGAAGATGGTTAAATAAAATATAAATGACGATAAGGGTTATGGAAAAAACAGAGCAGGGGAGGGAGAGGGAATTGTCAGGCCAGGGAAAGATTTTTAATTTTAAATACAGTGATCAGGGAAGGTTTCACAGAGAAGGTGAGTTTTGAAGCAAGCCGTGAAAGAGGTCAGGGAGCAAGTCACTGTGCGTCTGGGAGAAGAGGGATTCCAGGGGGAAAATCCACAAAGGCAAAGTATCTGAGGCAGCAGCTTGCCAGGAGGCTGCTCAGCACAGACATCTCTTCACGTGGGGTGACTGGAGTGTCCTTGGGACACAGAAACTGGCCTCCCACCTCTGCAACCCCAGTGAGTGACCCAGGACAGGCAAGGTGAAAGCCTCAATGCCTTCTCTGACCTGGCCTGAGAAGTCACGTTCCACACCCAGTATTTTGCAATATTGTGCTGGTGACACAGATCAGCCCTGTTTGATAAAGGAGGAGAATAAACAGGAAGGGGAGTACCCAGCAGCCCTTTGGAGGCTGGCTACCACAGCTATTCTATTTAAATGATAATTTCTAACATATGCAAAGACAGATGATTTGCCAAGTTCAACCCAAAACTCTTTACAGGGTTTATCTAAATATAACTAAATTGAAGAAGCTAGTGATTCTCCAGCTGTAACTTCCAAGGGACCTAATCTGTGGTAGTCGATCCTCGATCTGCTAATCTCTTCCTGGTTGTCACTTGTCCCCAGAATGAAAGAATCTTTAACACAGTCTTTCTTTGTGCTTGGGCACAAAGAAATGGAATTTGGGGGAAGGATATGACTAGGAGTCGCTTTTCATCTCTCACACCCCAAACTCCCCATCTCTTAGTTCAAAATGCCAAGTCCCTGTGAAAGGGGATCTGAGGGGCTTGAACTGGGTCAGGTGTGCCCTGGCCCTACCTAGAACAATCACTTGTTGGGGTGGGGGGAGGTGGAAGTCAGTGATCCAAGCTCCGCAACCGCAACCGAGGGCTTACCTTTGTGTCATATGAAGGAAGCTTCCAGAGAAGAGTGACACCCCAAGAAACAGTTTCTATAAAGCTCATAGACACACTGTACTCCGATCATCACTATTGAGATTTTAACCTGAGACTGATTTGCTTTTTTGTATTCTTGCACGCACGTTTGTTGGTATTCTGACATGAAATTACTTCATTTTTCAGTATTTCAATATTCAATTTTGTTATTTCATTATTCAATAATGAGTAATTATTTCGTTATTATACTGAGCAAAATCAACAGCAATTCTTTCATACCATCCTAGTATCTAGTTCAAATTTTCTTGATTGTTTCAAGGTGCTTTTTTTTTTTTACATCTAAACGTGTCAGTTTTCATTTTTTTTTTTTACATTTTATTTACTTTGAGTCACATTTTGCATTTAATTAATTTGACTCATGCTCTAATATTTAGTCTAGCGCAGGATGACCCCTCTAGAGGGCACTTGGGAAAAGTGTGGCCTGTCTGGGGCGTTGGCTCAGGGATCTGTAGGGCCCCTGCTCGAGGCACAGAAAGGGTGGGCATAGGTAGGGAAGTGCACAGTGCAGCTTGACCTCCTGCAATCTGTGAGACAACCCTGCATGTGCCGCACCCGCACGCTCCACACAACTTTCCCATGTCCCATCACGGAGTTACAGAGCCAATCTTTAAAATGTTAATGCTGTTTTTTTTGTTGTTGTTGTTGTTGTTAATGCTGTTTTACATGTACTCCAAAGGCATTTTTAAAATGTTTTTTCGTAGGTGCCCAGTACACACTAAAGCTGGGACTGCTAGGCAAATTACAGGAAGAATGGACTTTATTTGCTCAGTGCTTTACCAGGAGTTGTCCACTGTTTTTGCAAAGTCACATCACTGATGGCAATGCTGCCTGTGATAACTGAGTCTCCAACATGCTGCCTGTATTAGCCTCCCCGCGTAGCTGTCCGGTTCCAGTGATTTTATTAGGAATTAGTGTCTGTTTTATCGTCTTCTGGTACTGGCATCTCTGTAAGTGTCTGCTGGCCCCTTGTTAGGCCCAAACCAGACCCAGAAGTCTCCAGCTGCATTTCCCTTAGGGTCACTGTCCTGACATCCAGGCAAGGAGGGGATCTGGACAAGAGGTGAGCATGCATTTCCTGAGCTCGCTGACATTCAGGGGGCCAAGGACTGCCCCTGTGGGTCACAACAGAAGGAGAACCAATGGGGGCTTAACTGGGAAGAAACATTTTGTTGCCTCACTCCTGCCCCCCTGCCACCACTGCAGCTGCCCCCCATCATTATTACCTACCTTCAGAATTAAACTCCTAACGCACTGGCTCCAGAGTTAACTTACATTTCCCAGGTGCCTCCACCACGCCATCCTTGTGCCAGGCATCCCATGAGCATGGATGCAGGCCTTACTGTTCCCATTTTGCAGGTGAGGAAAACCAAGACCCGGCTTCCACAGTGTGGAAAAGACCTTGAGAAATCCTCCTAGAGCCATCCCCTGCTTTCAGAAGGGCTAGGCGGGCCTTTCTCAAGTTCAGGCAGAGATAGGCCCTCTCTCTGTTCATTCTCTTTGTCTCTTTTTATGTCTGTGCAGGCTTAGAGCAAAAGAGGGGCCAGGAGGAGTGCTGGCCAGATGGCAGGGTAATAAATGACTCTGATTTAATAATCTGTCGCTCTCCTCTTAATTAAAAGGCTTTTCCCTAAATGACTTGCTGATCACCCAAGAGCATACACTGGTTGGGTGAGGTCTGGGGGGGGCCAGGGAAGATCTAGACAGAGAGAAGTAGCTGGATAAAGAGGCGCCAGACGGAAAGAAGAAATCCACCGTACACGTGCTGGGGGGCCGGCTAGAGGGGCTCCTCCCTCTTCAGGTCTCAAACATCTTTGATCTAATCACAGAGCAGTGAGGAACCAATTCCTCTTTGGGGTCTGGACTGCTCTAGAAGCTGACTTAGCCATAGGGCTTTTGAATTTCTAAGGTCAAGCATTTTATCTAACACAGACCTTGGCACTCAGCTTCCCCAAAGCCCTGTCTGGCCTTGGGGTGTGGTTGGAGGGCCTACGGGCCATTTGGCAAATGTAGTGTCACTTTTACCCCTTGATATAAAGGGGCAGTGGCAGGAGGAGTGTTGGGGGAGCCCATCGTTCCAGGTGCTGTCAAGATCCGCAGTTGCAATCAGATGACACTAATAAGCCCCCTATTTCATCTGTGCGATTATTATGTATAAGTCCCTATGACTAAAATCTGCTTTACAGCAATTATCATTCAGCAGCAGACTTTCAAAGCCTCATATGTAATTAGAACATGGTATTGATAAAGTGTTAAAGATTTAGACTTTGAGTTTGTTCATGAGGGATGCGTTTAGTTAATATTGATACTACCCTCCCCCCAATTTAAATTGTAGTGGAGGGACTGAGATGTCAAAATGAAATCAAAGCCCACGTATCACCCCCCACCAAGGCACCCCCAGACCTCCCTTACTGCTTCAGATTTTTTCTGAGGACCCCAAAGATCATGTCAGCCCAGAAACTAGCCTGCAACTCTCTCTTTTAAACATATTTCATTTAGGGACGCCTGGGTGGCTCAGTGGTTGAGCGCCTGCCTTCGGCCCAGGGCGCGACCCTGGAGTCCCAGGATCAAGTCCCACATTGGGCTCCCTGTATGGAGCCTACTTTTGCCTCTGCCTGTGTCTCTGTCTATCTCTCACTCTGTGTCTCTCGTGAATAAATAAATAAAATCTTTAAAAAAAAAATCAAACATATTTCATTTAATTACCAAATTTTCCTCAGCGCTTGTGATTCCATTAGATTGGATCATCCTTATGACTACCATTTTTCCCCTTTATTTCTGGAGGTCAAACCCCTGCTTATTCTTCAAAGGCCAGATCAGATAGCACTGCATCGGCTTAGCCTTCTTTTTTTTTTTTTTTTTTTTTTTAATTTTTTTATTTATTTATGATAGTCACAGAGAGAGAGAGAGAGGCAGAGACACAGGCAGAGGGAGAAGCAGGCTCCATGCACTGGGAGCCCAATGTGGGATTTGATCCCGGGACTCCAGGATCGCGCCCTGGGCCAAAGGCAGGCGCTAAACCGCTGCGCCACCCAGGGATCCCCGGCTTAGCCTTCTTGGTTCTACACGGGCTCTGCTGCCCCCGGGGCTCTAGTGGACAAACAGCTCCTAGCCAGTCCCTGTAGCAATTTGTTCTTTTTCTATTGCACTTTGGACACAAGTCTTTTCTCTTCTCCTGGACTCTAAGCTCCTTGAGACAACATTTTTCTCTTTGGGGTTTGTATTCCACCCATGGACCACAGCATCTGGCACACAAATAATACAAAGTTGCAGAGACGTCTTGTTTCAGTTCATCCACCTGCTATTGTGTTATCAGTACCACACTGTTTCCACTATTGTAGCTTTGTTGGGTATTTTCAGGAGTAACAATGGAATCATAACTCACCCCCATTGATCATTTACTATGTTCCAGGCACTGGGCTAAGGGCTTTACATGATCTCTGTTAATGGTGACAGGAAGTCTCCGGGGTTGGTACAATGATTTTTTTTTTTTTAAGATTTTATTTATTTATTTATGAGAGACACAGAGAGAGGCAGGCAGAGACATAGGCAGAGGGAGAAGCAGGCTCCATGCAGGGAGCCTGATGTGGGACACGATCCTGGGTCTCCAGGATCACACCCTGGGCTGAAGGCAGATGCTCAACCGCTGAGCCACCCAGGCATCCCGGTACAATGATTTCCATTTCACAGAGGGCAAAACCAAACTGCAAAGAAATTAACTCGCTTCGAAACAACTGCAACAAGCAAAGTGCAGAACCGCGTATAGCCACCACTTTCATAAAAGGAAGGAGGGATAAACATGTTTTTACTTAAATGTGTGTAAAATATACCCAGACAAATATGCAAGAAACTGCTGACGTGGATTGCTGGTTGGGAAGGGAATGGGGTGGTCATGAGACAGAAATGGGGGCAGAGGCAGAGTCCAGTTTTGGAGGCACTGAAGTCCAGACAATCTGGGGGGGGGGGGACAGGGAAGGTTTTAAAGAGAAAATAGGGATCCCTGGGTGGCTCAGCGGTTAAGCACCTGCCTTCAGCCTAGTGCATGATCCTGGAGACCTAGGATCAAGTCCCATGTCGGGCTCCTTCCATGGAGCCTCGCTTCTCCCTCTGCCTGTGTCTCTGCCTCTCTCTCTCTGTGTCTCTCATGAATAAATAAATAAAATCTTAAAAAGAAGAGAGAGAAAGAAAATAATGCAAGATCATGAACACAGAATTAGGTGCAGGCCCTAAGAAGGGGCCTATGCAAACCAGAGTCCCCGAAGTTTACGTTAAATCTGCCTCCGGCCAGAAGAAAACATTTCCCTGTATGTACTCTTGCAGGTGTATGGAGTTTTTTTTTTTAATTTTTATTTATTTATGATAGTCACACACACAGAGAGAGAGAGAGATGCAGAGACATAGGCAGAGGGAGAGGGAGAAGCAGGCTCCATGCAGGTAGCCCGACGTGGGATTTGATCCCGGGTCTCCAGGATCGCGCCCTGGGCCAAAGGCAGGCACCAAACCGCTGCGCCACCCAGGGATCCCACAGGTGTATGGAGTTTGAATCATGTGACTGCTGACTATTCAAAAGTATATAGTTATTTTAATTAATATTTTAAAATGCCATCTCTCCAACTGACAGCCCGAAACGGGCCTTCTAAATTTTTTCCAAAAGCAAATAACTGTTTCGTTTATTTACAAGCAGAGAAGGATGTGCTTGCAGCAAGCTGGAGGGGGCGCGGAGCAGGAGCTCCGGAGCTGTCTGTGGAATGGAAGCAGGGGTAGCAGAAGATAGGGATTCACTTTCATCAATTAGAAGCAGAGGCTTCTACCCCCGAAGGCTAAAAGCCTTGAGTGTGTAACACATACGGACGACACATCGCTTGCCGTACCAGTAGGTTAAGAAGAGAGGCCCTGATCTTTCAGAAGCTTACGAGGGAAATCGAAAATAAAAACTAGAATAATATTGAACTGATTGCTGAGAGAGAGCTGATTTCCCGAAAACAAGTGCTGGAGAACCAAGGAAGTGAGTGGATTGGATGCTAATGCTCTTTCCCAAATGGATCTGATGGGGCCGTGGTTTTCTATTACTGCGTCCAGGAGTAGGAGGTCCTTACTGTAAACTACCTAGAAAGCATTCATGCTCTTAACCACTCAATTAGGGTAATTCACCTTCATGATGAATGGCACTGCTCCTTCTCTCTGATTTCGTCTGCGTGGGTCCCCGTCTAATGCAGACACAGATGGTTCTGTTTGCAGTAGATAGCCAACCCTGCGTCCTCACCACCTGGCTGCCCGAACCTGCAGCGCGTCGCCTGCTCCATGGAAGGAATGGCTGCAAGGCCCTCGGGTCAACAGAATATAAAATACCTAGTGGCTCCTTCCATCTATCTTCCTCCTGCGGAAAAAACAAAGCTGAACTTGCAGAGAATTTGGATTGAATACTTAGGAGAATCTTTTGACAGTAAGAGCTAAAATACTGGGATAAGGGAAGGAAGGCTTTTCCCCAAATCCACAAGAACTCCACACTTTGGGCGGTTCTTTCTTTCTTTTTTAAAAAACATTTTATTTATTTATTCATGAGAGACACAGAGAGAGAGGCAGAGACATAGGCTCCCCGAAGGGAGCCTGATGTGGGACTTAATCCCAGGACCCCAGGATCAAGACCTAAACCCAAGGCAGCTGCTCAACCACTGAGTCATCAGACACCCCTGGCTGGTCCTTTAGATGCCATCTCGGCTACTATGGAGGCAGGATGCAGCCTCCAAGGCCTCTTAAATTTCACCCTATTCTTGAACTTCTTCAACAATTGGAGGACTGTCAGGCTCCCTGCATGGAGCCTGCTTCTCCCTCTGCCTATGTCTCTGCCTCTCTCTCTCTCTCTATGTCTCTCATGAATAAATAAATAAAATAAAAAAAAAGTTGGAGCACCTTGTACTTGTGCGATGTTTTAGTTGGGTCAGGAATGGATCCCCTTTCCTTTTTTCTATTGAAGCCGAGGAGGCAACAGACAACCATGTAAGCAAGACTCAAACAAATGAGAGTAGGGGGGAGGTGAGGGGAAGGGCGTGTACAGTGTTCCACTTACTCTCTCCGAGAACTGAAACCCGGGAAGCAATTCAACCCATAGCACAAACTACTGAAAATAAGCTTTTGTTCTGTGGTGTGGGCAGGCTGCATATGGGATTAGAGGCGCAGAAATAAAAAGAGGAGGATAAGAAGCAAATACATGTAACATAAGATGAAAAAGAAAGACTTAGGAAAAGACGAGCACAAACATGGAAAAGCAAAGTGTAAAAAGGGACCCAGACAGAGGGGACAGGTACCCAGAGGGGACAGGTAACAGGGCCACCAAGACCCAGCTCTCACGGACTATTATTCGCCCCCTTGTGGCCCTCAGGGACATTGCACCAGGCCCATGGCAATCCAAAGTCACATTTGCACATCGGTAGAAGCACAGGGGATGTCATCACATGAGCCATTTCCCACGGGAGGGATGAAACGACAGCAAGAGTAGAACCCTGAACAAAGTCTGGTGGCTGTCCTCTCATTGCAGGACCCATGGAGGAGCACAGTGATTAAGGAGTAGGAAGTAGGACAGCTCAGATTCCGCTTACCCTGGTGTTGCTTATATCCTCGAAGAAGCTGCTTAGCTCCTCTTTGCCCCCATTTTCCATGAATAATCATGAAAGCACATAATTGTTCCAATTCATACGCCTGCAAGGAAGCTACAGAAAAAACAACAGTCCCTAAGAGAGTTCCGTATACTACCCTGATTTTCCAAGCCAACCTCACAGCTATTGCTGTCAGTGGGAGGTGAGCAATGGAGCTCTGAGTGTGGGTGTGCTTCGGCCTCAGACATTCGGGCTCCTTGAGAAGGAGAGATGGTGCTGGAGTCTCCCTCCAGGCAGCTTTCCAACGTGAGCATCCAGCCAGGCCAGCGTCATCTCTTCTCTGGACGCCTGCCATGGCTTCTGAAAAGGCCTTCCTGTTGGCACGCTTGCCTTCCTCCAGGGCATGCTCCACTCAGAGGCGGGGAGCAATCTTCTCAAGACACTCATCGGATCACACCCTTGCCGCATGAATCCTCCAGTGGCTTCCTCCTGTTATTGGAACCAAATCCAAAGCTTCTCACCATGGCCTGTGGGACCCTGAAGGGATCTGCCCTACCCATCTCTCCAGCCCTCTGCCTCACACTGTCCTGCAGCCACAATGGCCTCCCTTCACCTCTGCAAACGGGCCCAGCTCTTTCTCTTCTGGGTGCCGTGGTGCTGGCCTTTGCCTCTGGTTCAGAACCCTCCTTGCTCTGACATCTGCAGAGCTGCTCCACTCCTCCTTTGGGCCTCAGGGTTAATGCCTGCCCCTCCCTCCAAACCCAGGCCCTCTCTAACCACTCTGAAATAGTAATAGTTCCCTGTTCAGTCTCTACTTGAACCCTTCTGGCCATTATCATTTTCTTTATTTGTTTTCTGTCTTTTGTTTTCTTACCTTTCTTTCTTTCTTTCTTTCTTTCTTTCTTTCTTTCTTTCTTTCTTTCTCTCTCTCTCTCTCTCTCTCTCTCGCCCTTCCTTCCTTCCTTCCTTCCTTCCTTCCTTCCTTCCTTCCTTCCTTCCTTTTTCTTTATCTGCCTCCCCAAATAGACTGTAAGCTTTTTGGAGAAAGGGTGACACATTCAGGTTCTTATTCACCACAGCAACCCCAGTGCCTTTGCACTGTATGTGGTCCATCATAGGTCCCTGAATTGTTGCTAAATGTATATATATATAAATATATATATATGAATGGATGGATAAATACAGGGGAATTTGGGATTTTAGAGGAACGGAGAAAGTGAAATTTTACAGGTCTAAAAAAACTGGACGAGGGTGTTGAGGGGGATGCTATTGGCAAAGGATATACAAAGCCATCCTGGGCAGAGAATGTGCCAGATTTGAGAGAGAGGCTTGTGAAATAATCACAGCCACCAAGACCAAACAGTTAGGAGAAATTAAGATGCTTGGAGAATACTCACACCAAAATATGGAATGCACAGCCTAGAAACAATCCTGGAGTTTCTGTCTTTGCCATACATTTAACTTCTGGGGGGAGAGGAGAGCCAGGGAAAGGCAGACCCAGTAGGGAGAAAAACCGAACTGTCAGACTCAGAGCAATTAAGTCCATCAGAACGGAACAACCGCTAAGGAAGGTGAATTTCTTGGCTTATAAACCTTCACATAGCTCCTCTGTGCTTGGATATGTAAATGCCTTTGCCGACTGGCAGCGCCAACAGCCTCCTTATCCACCCAAAGTCTTGCATCTGCTCCAGGATCTTATCACAGCGCTCGAGGTGTAATTAACTTCAGCGATGACATGCCCTTGAGGAGGCTGTCAGAAGCTCTCTCCCCAAAGAGCTGTCAAGGCCTCTCTGGGGGATCGTTGTAGGGTCCCACACATACCATCAGGGAAGGGCAAGCGTGCAATAATTATGTACTTAGTGTCTAGAGAGAGCCCCGAACTGGGACTGAGGTTCCCCTTCCCATCCCTGTCTCTGTCCCTGGTCTGTGACATCAGGCAAGCTCACTTCTCTGGGGGCATTTTTACAACACACAAAGGCTGATCTGGCCTCAGTGTCCTCCCCTGGGAAACTACATAGGCTCCTAAGCCTCTTCTTGCTTTCAGATTCGACGTATCGATAGATCTGTAAATCATCTATGTATCAATGTATATTTGTTTGCAGCTCAGTTAAGCCTAACTGATAACACGAGTGGACTGTCTTTATGGTTGTCAGATAAAATACAAGACACCCAGTTAAATCTGAATTTCAGATAAACAACACTTTTTTTTTTAAGTGTAAGGAGTCCTGTGCAACATTTGAGACAAATACCGAGGACCTTGGCTAAATCAATTTGACAATTTTAACTCTTTGCCTTCCATCCTCCAGATGTTGCAAACTTTTGGAGAGCCAGTAATAGATCTTACTCGCTGACAATGGTGTCTGCCGGCTTTTTGGATTGCACAGATGAAACATTCTTGGATTTTTCTTTCAGGGCAAAACAATTTTTTATTTTGATAAATAAAAGTATTTGTAACCATCATCGCTTTACTAAAGAAAACCAGGTAAATATTAAAAACTCTCAAATCATTTTATACAATTACTAATAATTAAATCATTAAATGTACTTATATTAATCATTAAAACATTTTTTTTTTTTTAACTTTACAAGATACTCATTACATTGTCCTTTTGTTTGGGTGTTTCTAAGGTGACCAGGCGAGGCTTCCAATCACTTTGGCGCTGCCCAGCTGCCCCGTGCTTGGGAGCTTCAGCTGCGTGCTCTTTGAAGGCCTAGCACTACTTTTTGACTTTTTGGTGTTAGCTGCCAGGGAGGTCAAGTTCAGCTAGAGCTCAACTGCCTCAACTATCCTCTCTTCTCCTTCCATCCCTGGGATCATGCGCTCTCCTCCAGGCCTTCAAACCTTTAAATGAGTGAATTTTCACATAAGTTGCCTCAAGAACCTCAGCAGCATGGGGGGAGGGGGAAGCCTTGCATATCGTGAGGCCTCAATATAACAATGCTGTTGGCAAAGCAGATGTGAATATTAAGCGGTATCTGATTATACTACTTTCCGAAGATGATCGATCTTTCTTTCCTCCTTTCTTTCTTTCCTTTCTCTCTTTCTTTCTTTCTTGCTAAATTCTTTTTTTTCAAAAGACTTTATTTGAGAGAGTGAGAAAGCGAGAGACAGAGCATGAGTGGAAGGAGGGGAGGCAGAGGGAGAAAGAGATTTGCTCTCAGAGCAGGGAGCCCTACACGGGGCTGAATACCAGGACCCCAGGATCATGACCTGAGCCAAAGGCAGACAGTTAACTGAATGAGCCACCCAGAACCCCACCTTTTTTTTTTTTTTTTTTTACTGAATTCTTATTTCAACTACCCATTTTTAGAATTTTTCTAGAAAGGTAATTGCAACTTCTAGTCCAATTCCAGACCGACCAATTGGGACTTGGAAGGATAAGATCCATGAATCTACAGCAAATCTAGGATCCGAGTTCCACTTGCTCATATGCCCTCTTTGGAGGTATCCAAGGGCAATATGTCATTTTCCAGGTGAGATGACTGAGCGCAACAGAATGAAGTCACTCTCATATAAATCGGGGGCAGACACGGATGAAGAGCACAGTGCCCAACTATCTTAGCAAATTAATGGACTCTGTTGGGGGACAGGCAGGGCAGGGAAAGGTGTTCATTAATTTCTGTTCATCTGTATAGTAGGAAAGTTCATGCTGGGTGTAGAGAAATGAAAGACCAAGAAGACTTACCTCAAATAACGGCAACATCAATCTGGCATCTGTTCTGGGATTTCACAGTTCACCGAGCACTTCTGTTGTCTTGCTTTGATCCTCACCACAACAAGGAGATTTAGCAAGGCCATGGTGTTGTCTGCCTTGACTTCGCAGCTGAGAAAATGGAGCCATAGTCACCGTGCTTAACTGGCCATCAAAGAGGGAGAGTGAAATTTGCACACTTTCTAGTACTTGATGTCCCTGAAGTGGGGCTAAGACAGGCCAATGTGTGTGTCAGTTAAGAAAAAATGGTTACATGTTTCTTTTTTTTTTTTTTTTTAAAGATTTTATTTATTAGAGACAGAGAGAGGCAGACGGAGAAGCAGGCTCCATGCAGGGAGCCCGACGCGGGACTCGACCCCAGGACTCCAGGATCATACCCTGGGCTGAAAACAGTGCTAAACCGCTGAGCCACCTGGGCTGCCCTGATTACATGTTTCAAAAATGATTTTGTGTTTCAAAAGTCACAGAGGTTCCATATGGGTATTCTAAGAAAATCCAAATAATTCAGGAAAATATAGATTAAAAAGGAGAGTGGGTCCCATCTACCCCGATCCTGAGCAGTTTGGTGAGTTTTGGGGTTTCCTTTTCAAACCTTTTTTCTATGAATTTACATGCATTTATAGGTAAGCCAGCCTGGCTGCCTTTTTTTTTTTTTTTTTTTTTTAATGGCTCAACCTATACAAATCGCTGTGCTTTCTTTTTCATAACATTACATCTCGGCCAGTTTTCCAAATCCTTACACAGAGATCTACCTCTTTGCCATCAGGTGAGCCATGTTTGAAAACTGAAGAGCAACATTTGTGTACACTGACGACATAGAAATACTGTATTTCCCACCAATACGTAGTAACTGAGTCAACTGTGTGAGGAAAGGGGTACTGGTGCTCGGAAATGGGGAAAACCGACTGATAATGCCAGTTTAGCAATCACTAAGCTGAAGAAAGGGGACTTCAGAATCGGAATCACAAAGAGCCTAACAAAGGAAAAAGTTAGCTAAGAGCTGTCTCAGTTTTCCCACCTATAAAATGGGGGTGCGAACAACACATGTTCCATAAGGTTACCGCGAGGATCAAATAAGATAATCCACATCAGATGGTCAGCACAACAACCGATGAGGACGATGACGATGATGATGCTAATTCTTAGTCCGGGAAGCTCAGGTAGGAGATGGGAAAATGATTTGGGGCTTCAATCCATAGGTAATCAATACCTGGAACAGATGCTCCAGGAGATGATTTTTATTAAGAGCTACCAAGTCAGTCTCGCTGTCTGGGACGCCCCCTGAAGACAGCCGGGACCGTGAGACTCCAGTTTGGGAAACCTCAACGTTCTAGGGTTTCTACAGGTGTTTGGCCAAACCTTTGGGGGAACGAAGACTACAATTCCCAGGCTGCATCACTCCAAGCCCCGCCCCGCTCACGTCGTCGCGTAGCGCCTAATTTTCGCCCGGGCTCCCGGCCCGCACTACAGGTCCCGGAAGACCTTGCAGCACGGGTCCCGTCTCCCGGCGCATCACTCCCACTTTGTGAAGCGTAACTGCGGCCGCGTTGCCCGCTGGGAAACGTAGTTCTGCGGGGGAGGGGGGCTGGCCCCTCCCCCTCCGGGCCCAGGCGCGGCAGTAAGGCGGGCGAACTGCTGGGATACCCGCTCCTCACCGCCCACCCGGAAGCGGAGCCTGGCTGGGGAGGACCCTGGAGTCGCGCCTGGGGCCCGGCGGGCCGCGCCTCGACGGGTGAGAAGGCGGACGGGACCAAATGCCCGCGTGGGAGAGGGAGTGGGTCGAGGGGAAGGGGGAATCCAAGTGCAGATGACGGGGGTGGGAGTGGGGCTTGGCGCCGCCCTGCAGCCGGGCCCGCGGGAGGTGCGCGCGCAGGATCCGGAGGGGGGCGGGGGGGGTGGTCGCGGAGGTGCGCGCGCAGGATCCGGAGCGGGGGGGGGGGGGGAGGTCGCGGGAGGTGCGCGCGCAGGATCCGCGGGGGGGGGGGGTGGTCGCGGAGGTGCGCGCGCAGGATCCGGAGCGGGGGGGGGGGGTGGAGGTCGCGGGAGGTGCGCGCGCAGGATCCGCGGGGGGGGGGGGGTGGTCGCGGAGGTGCGCGCGCAGGATCCAGAGCGGGGGGGGGGGGCGGGGGGGGAGGTGCGCGCGCAGGATCCGGAGGGGGTGGGGGGTGGTCGCGGGAGGTGCGCGCGCAGGATCCGGAGCAGCCGGGGTCGCGGCGGGGCGCGGGCACCTGCTGCCCTGGCCTCGCGGCCCCTGCCTGGCGGAGGCGGCGCACCCGGCCGTGGCCTGCAGGGTCTGGGGGTGCGGGGGCCCCGGGGCCTCCAGCAGCAAGGGCAGCTTCGAGCCCCCCCAGTGCCCGAGCGCCCCCCGCGCCCTCACTGTGCACAGCGCACGGCAGGAGGTTGGATGGAGGCTTAGTCCGAACCGAGCCGGAGACACTGGGGTCCAGCTCCTCGGTTCTAGAATACTGTGAAAAGTTGTGCGGTGTTCATAGAAAAATGTCCGGAGTAAATGAATCTGAAAAAAAAATCAGGAAACAAAACAATGTATATAATGATTTTTTTTTTTTTTGCAATAAATACACATATCCCCTAAATATGTGGCACTTATCTATGGGTATGAGTAGAAAAAAAATCACTCTAAACTACTCCAAACCCCCAACCGAGCTTCTTTTTTTTTTTTTTTTTAATTTTTATTTATTTATGACAGTCACACACAGAGAGAGAGAGAGGGGCAGAGACACAGGCAGAGGGAGAAGCAGGCTCCACGCACCGGGAGCCCGACGTGGGATTCGATCCCGGGTCTCCAGGATCTGCCCTGGGCCAAAGGCAGGCGCCAAACCGCTGCGCCACCCAGGGATCCCCCAACCGAGCTTCTTGATGGGGTGGGGAGATTACAAAATAATTGTACTTTTTTTTTTTTTTTTTTAAGATTTTTTTTTGAGAGAGCGCAGGAGAGGGGTGGGGGTTGGGGGGAGTGGCAGGGAGAGGGAGAGGGAGAAACAGTCTCCCTAGTGAGCAGAGATCCTGTTGTGGGGATTGATCCCAGGACCTGAGCCACAGGCACACGCTCAACTTCTCAACCGACTGAGCCACCCAGGGGCCCCTACATCTTTTTGTAGCATCTGAATTTGTTCAGTGAGCATGCATTACTTTTGTTGTTGTTGTTTTTTGTTTTTTGCTTATTTTTCCAAAAAAGTCACAGTTGCTCCATGGTGGTGCACTTTGGAAGGCAGGCACCAAGGCTAACTGCTTTGTGCCTTGCACCTGGCCACCAACGGATGGGTTTGCCAGGAATAATAACAGGAAGGAGTGTAAGGGGTGAATTTAGTGTGCAGTCTATGTGAGGCTAATGGTTCTTTCCTTCTTCCAGCTTGGCAGGGGTCTGTTAGCGAGTGTCACACCATGGTATGTGGCTGTTTTGGTCTATGTCCACCTGATCTCTTGTCACTTCTGGTTTAAAACGTCGTCCTACTCATTACCCGATTACCCGATAGATTAGGGTGCACTGCATAACTTCCTTGGGATCTGTTCACTTACGTTGGCTGGGGGATGAAAGGGAGAATAATACTGCAGCTAAAATACCTTTTTAGGTTTGGATCCAGTCTCCCCTTGTCTTTTGCTTTTGCGTGAGGGTCTTTGTTGTAGTATATGTAGTATATCCCTGTGGGTGTGTGTGTGTGTTTAATTATCAAAGAAACTTTAACATATCCCTTGATTGTGCAAATTGTGTATTCCCTGGAGGAAAGCTTGTTAAAATCAAGGTAGGAGCATGAAAAAAATAAATATATTTAATGTTTGTTTCAATATTGTTTTTCCTTCCTCAGCTTTTGCCAAGTTTCTGATTAAAGATTGACGTCCCTGCATAAGCATTTCCCTGTTAAAATGTCCTTGCCTCTTACAGAGGAGCAGAGGAAAAAAATTGAAGAGAACCGGCAAAAGGCTCTGGCCCGTAGAGCTGAGAAATTATTAGCAGAACAGCATCAGAGCTCAGGCTCTGGCTCCTGCATTGCCACCAACTCTTCCCAGTCCAGACAGGGCCTGCCCCCAAATCTCCCCGGGGATCCTTCTAAGCCAGTGAACCATGGTGTCATTTTCATGCAGCAGAATCTCAGTAGTTCATCTAGTGATGGCCAAAGACCTCATCATTGCCACAGTTTTCACCTGAGTGCTCCAGAGCAGACAGAGAGGACCTGGAAGAGGCAAGAAGATGGGCCCGCAGCCTGCCCGAGCCACAGCTCATCAGGTCAAATGATTCTCACGGGCATCTCTCCTCCCTTGGCGCAAAGCCCTCCGGAGGTCCCCGATCAACAACTCTTGGGTTGTGCCTTAGGTCAAGGTCATCTTCAGGCTTCCCACGAGGCCAGATCCACGCCCTTTGCTAACCCAACTCCTGAATCTTTGGCCAAAGCCAAGAGTTTCCAGAAGACACCAGCTTCTGCCTTTGGACTGCCACCCGGTGATCCCAGGTTAGAGGCCAAGGCAGTGAGGCCCTCCACGTCGGGGCAGACCATTGCTGGCGTCCACTGTGGCTCAGGGAGTGTGACACCCAGGTCGGAAGGAAGACTCTCACAGAAATTGGGGACCGCAGCCACCCATAAAGCAGTAAGCTCCCAGAGGGGAACGTGCATAAGGAGTGGGGATCGTTTCCAGGTGAAGATCGGGTACAATGAAGAGCTCATTGCGGTTTTTAAGAGCCTACCCAGCAGAAGTTATGGTAATGAGGCTTTGGTCTTGTTCTTCACATGGTCTATTCTATTTTTAGAGTCTCTTTTAATCTACCAGTTTCTCATAAATATGAGGAGAGTGCATTGGCACATTCTGTCCGTCCAGTTGTTGAAAATTTTGGTTTTAGCTCATGTTTCTTTTTGTAATAGACGTTCCTTCAAACAGCTGCCAAACTTCAGGGCTGCCACATGGCCATATGGAGAATGGATGAATATTTACTGAGAGGCCAGTCCCCCTGCCGGGTGCTTTGTTTGTGTTGTAGCACTTAAGTGTAACAACAGTTTTTTGAGATCAGTAGATGTTACTTCCATTTTAAAGGCAGCAGAACTGACTCAGTAAGGTGAGGTAACATGCTTGAGTTGGTTCCTCTGGAAAGGCAGAGCCAGGATGTGCTAGTTCTGCAGCAGCTCAGAGAGTGTGCTCCTTGTTCTGCTTTGCCTGACTACAGTGGGTCCCAGAGAACTTGGATTCTAGTCCCACCTCTGTCCTCAGCCCTCTTAGACCAGGTCATAACATCCCAGGGCCCTCAAATTCCACTATATGGAGTAAAAGCACCGTCCTCATTTGTATTTGCTATTTGTCCTCCACTGAGATTTTGTACATTTGTAGGAGTTCTCAGTCAGCTATTGTGAACTGAGCACACATTAATTCATTTTTTTTAAGAAAAAGATGTTATTTATTTATTTATTAGAGAGAGAGAGAGAGAGAGTGCGTGCGCGCATGCACGCAAGAGCATAAGGTAGGAGCAGAGGGAGAAGCAGACTCCTCTCTGAGCAGGAGCCTGATGCGGGGCTCGATCCCAGGATTCCGGGATCATGACCTGGGCCAAAGGCAGTTGCTTAACCAGCTGAGCCACTCAAGGGCCCCTCATTCATTCATTAAACAAGGGTTTACTGAATGGCTCAGTATAACCCAGAACAACAGTCATCAGCCTCATTAGGGGCAAACCAAGTACTTTTGTCTAATTTCAGATCCTGCCACCAAGACGTGGAACTTCAGCATGACGGACTATGGTGCCCTGAGTAAGTAAACGTGTCATTGCCCTGCATGCAGGGAAATAATGGTGTTGAAAAGCTCCTAGAGCAGCAGATGTGGTGCAGCTTAGGATTCAGATGGCATTTAGGGCAGTACCCCAGTTCTCTTCCTTCTCACTAATGGCCACCATATCGAGGCAACTCCTTGGGTGACAGTCTCCGTGTTTACAAAAGCTAGCACTTTTGTAACAGCCTCTGCTGGGTGGTGCTGAGCCCCTTGTCCAGGTACACTGTGGGGATACTGTGGGTTTGGCTCTGGACCACCACAATAAAGCAGATATCACAGCAGAGTGACTCAGGTGAACTTTTTGGTTTCCCAGTGCATGTAAAAGTTACGTTTACACTCTGTTGTAGTCTGTTAAGCGTGCAATAGCATTGTGTCTGAGAAGGCAATGTAGAAACCTTAATTTAAAGGTACTTTATTGCTAAAGCATTATAACCATCACCCGAGCTTTCCGCAAGGTGTAATCAGTTGTAATCACTGATCACAGGTCACCATAACAAATGCAATAATTATGAAACAGTTTGAAATATTGCAAGAATTACCAAAGTGTGACACAGGCAGGACATGAGCACATGCTTTTGGCAAGACGGCACCGGTAGACTCCCTCCATGCAGGGTTGCTGCAAACCTTCAACTTGTAAAAACAGCTCAATATCTGCAGCACAGCAAAGAGCAGTAAAGCGAGGTATACTTGTGTATGCTAACTCCCCTACTTCTCACAGCAACCATTTTATAGATGGGAAACAGGCCCAGAGAGGATAAGTTACTAAAATCGGGTCACACAGCTAATGAGTTGTAGAGCTGGGATTGAGATGCAGACAGCCTGACGGAGGAGTGCATGTTCCCCCTGGACTGCTGGCTCCAGCTGTGACAGGCAGCTGTGCTGCCCTGAAAGGGACAGCTCGGCGATAGCACACATCCTCACAGCACTCCACACGTTCAGTTAACTTGAGGGTGCAAGGAGAGGGCGTTGCCCTGGGCAGGCTCCAGTGGACCCCATTAACCCAGTGTGGTCCACCGTCCACACCCTCAAGGGCACCACTCTGTCTTCCAAGATCTTGTTGACTCTTTTGCCAAGGTTTTCATCAGCTCTTGGTGCCCCGAGCCCTTACTCTGCCAGCACGTCAGCCCTGGCTGTTCTGGCCTCCCGTTTCCCTCTCTTCCCACAGCCAGGAAGGTGTTCCCTCTTTCCCCACCCAGTTTGAAAAGGGGAAAGGTGAAGATGCATGACGAGGTCACTTCTTTGCAGGTGTGGGCCCTGGAGTAGAATTTTCTGGAGTCACCAGCATAGTTTCTGGGGGAGGAGTGATGGGACAGCCCCCTGCACAGTTTCCTGTGTCCCTCCCTAGTGTTCATTTCTTTAAGTGCATGGCATTGGGTGGTGTCTCTGTCCTTGGTAGTTGCTGCTGAGCTTTGGTCCCTGGGTAGGGGTAGGGGTGGGGGCTGGGTGAGGGGGCTTATTTGTATTATTTTAATCCCTTTGTTAGGTGTTGGGAGGGGGAGAGCCAGTACTCTGAGCTGAGATTGCAGCTTTCAACACTTGGGTTTCTCATTTTTGCTCATTTTAATCCAGTGATTTCCATGTCCATGGTTTTGTTCGTATTACCATCTTTTTACTCTCGTACTCACAATGCATGGTGACTTGGATAACTTCTGCTTTTGCATATTGATTTTGGTTTTCTGTGTGGCATGGTTGCTTTTTGTAATGCCCCACATCTTTTTTGAAAAACTGGTTATTGGGCACAAAATTCTCTATATAGCTTTTAGATGAATTTTATTGATTATGAGTTATTTAGCTCCTCTGTGTCCTTACCAGTGTTTTGCACACTTGTGCAGCTTGCTACCTACTGAGATGTCCCTTGAACACTCATGCAATGACTGGATTTGTGCGTTGATCATTGCTCTTATCTCCCTCTTGCAGTACAGTTGACACATGGTGTTACAGTTGTTTCATGTGTACAGATTCAGTGGCACCGGGTTAGGCCTTGCTCAGCACAAATGTAGCTACCCTCTGTCTTTGTTTTTTAATTTTCAGATAGGTTTATGATGTGCCTTTATAGCAGGTTATCCTTTTTATCAGTGTAACGTGTAAAGACTGTGTTTGTCATTTTGCTTTAGGCATGCCTGTGGATTTTGCCTTTTTAACCCTTCCACACGTACATCATAGAACACGTGGAAAGTACATCATCCTGCAAAGAGCACCAGCTCTTCCCCCATAATCTCCTCACTCAGGCAACCACTATTAACGTTTGGCTTTGCTCCTTCCAGCCTTTTTTCTGTGCTTTAGAATATATACGTTTTAACTGTGTGATATAATTTTTATCTTGATTTTTTTAATTAGTGTCCTAGCAGAAGCATTGTTATTTTATAGCATTGTTATTTTATTTCTTTTAAAAGACTTAATTTATTTGAGAGAGTGAGAGCATGGGTGGGGGGAGGGGCAGCAGGAAAGCAGCAGGAAAGTGGGAGTAGCAGACTCCCCACTGAGCAAGGAGGTAGGGGGCTCCATCCCAAGACCTGGGATCATGACCTGAGCCAAAGGCAGGTGTTCAAGTAACTGAGCAACCCAGGCTCCCCAGAAGCATTTTTATTTTCGTGCTGAATGTTAGCTGCTAATTTTGAGCAATGACAATACACGTATTCATAATTAGACCATTTTGACCCCTAAAAAAATGATTTCATACTGTCCAACTTAATACTGGTTTTTGTATTTTTGTCTTTTCTAAAACTTCTCCCTAAAAAACAAACAAACAAAAACAGAGACTATATAACATTCCATGGTATACATGTTTTATGAAGGGCTTAAATCATTTCCTTTTTGTCTAACTTGTTTTTTGCTCTTGGTTTTCCCAGTATTAAAGCAGCTTGTAAGGGATACCTTTCTCCATAAATCTTTGTATTTATTTTCAGTTGTTAGTTTGGGCAGATTCCTGGAAGTGGAATCATTATGATCACTGTTTAGGATTCATGTTCTAGGTTAGTAAGTTTTTCTTCAGAAGGTTTTATTTCCAGCTAGCAGTGTGTAGATACCTGTTTTTTGTTTTAATTTTGCAAATTTGTTGAGTAAAATTTTTGCTTCTCTGATTTTACTTTATTTCTCTGATTACCTGTGAAATTGAATGTTTTGCCAGATGTTTATTACTCATTTCCCCCCTCGTGAGTTCATGACATCTCTGTCTTCTTACGTTTTGTGGTCCTAGTATTTTTCTCAAGTGCTGGCTCGTCTATTTCTTGCAAAAATCTTTATTGAGTAGTTTTGCCTTTCAATTCTGTTTGGGTTTTTTTGACAGTTCAGTTTTTTAAAATGAAATCTGCTTAATATATGAAACTTAACGTAATAGATAAAATAAGGCTCTAAACTGCATTGGTGGGCTGACAGGTCTGTGTCTCTTTGCCTGGCTCTCCAAGCAGTAGCAGAGCAGTGACCTGGCAGTCAAGTTGGGGGAGTGATTTCTGGGCCATTGACATCAGTGGCTCCTCAATCACAGCAGCAGCAATTATCTGTAAAGTTTGCGAATCTTGGTGAGACCCCTCCTTCTGTTCATTTCTGAGTCACAGGTTTTGTAATTTGAACACCTAAGGAGCGGTAAATTCAGTAAATACTGGAATTCCCAATGCCCCAGTGAAAGCACACTTGCAAGCTTTCCTAATCTAACCATGCTTCTTCCCTCCCCGTGGGAAAGTCATCCACCTTGTCACATTCTTGTCCTTTTCTTCCGCAGTGAAAGCAGCCCAGAAGCTCCCCACGGTCACCCTGCAGCCTTTGGAAGGGGCCGGGCACAGCAGGGAGTCACCCTCCACAGGTGGCACGGCCCAGACCTGCCTGCCTTCAGCTCCCTCCCTGGCCTTTGTCAAAGGGCAATGCGTGCTCATCTCCCGGGCCCGCTTTGAGGCAGACATCGGCTACTCTGAAGCTCTGGTTGCGCTATTTAAGCAGATGGATTCCAGAAGTTACGGCAAGTAATTGGCTCTTGCCTGGTTCTGCCTAGTGATCTGTGATCTCAGAGCAGGTTATTTTTCTCTCTGTTTGAATGTTGAGAAATGATGTTTGTCCTTAGGAGAGCTTGAAAAACAGGCAGATGCCGTAAAAATAAATGCCCTTGGGTAGACCAAGTCGGTGGTTGTCAGACAAGCCTGCATCCAAACTGCCTGGAGGGTTTATTTATTTATTTATTTATTTATTTTAATTTTTATTCATTTATGATAGTCACAGAGAGAGAGAGAGAGAGGCAGAGACGCAGGCAGAGGGAGAAGCAGGCTCCATGCACCGGGAGCCCGACGTGGGATTCGATCCCGGGTCTCCAGGATCGCGCCCTGGGCCAAAGGCAGGCGCCAAACCGCTGCGCCACCCAGGGATCCCCCTGGAGGGTTTATTAAAACAGATTGCCAAGCCCCACTCCCAGAATGATCACTGATGCCTGTGCCCATCGAGAGGTCCTGACTTAATTTGTTCGAGGTGGGGCCTGGGCATTGGTATTTTTAAGTCTAATAATCAGCCAGAATTGAAAACCACTGGCCAAAGCAGAGCAGTTCTGCTCTATTTTTTTGAGGCTCTTCAAAATGTGTCCTGTCAGAATAAGGAGCAGAAGTTGTTTTAGAATTGTGAACTGCTGGGTTTCATTCTCAGCTTGGGCCACGTTGTTTTACAAAACCACGTGGCTTTTATGGATTGACGTTTTTCCATTCTTGAAACGGTTTTAGTCTTTTCCTTAGGTAAGTGGAAAGCAGAGCCTTAAAACCTCATGTTTTTCAGACATCACGTTCAGGGGGTGTCATGGAAGCAGCCTCTATAGAATTTGCTCCGTGAGCTTTCATCAGGGTTTGGGGCTCCTTCAAGAAGAGGGTGATGCCAGCTGTTACATTTTTATTCCTTAGATGGATGGAGTTTCTCTTTTTAAAGATTTTATTTATTTATTCATGAGAGAGAAAGAGAGAGGCAGAGACACAGGCAGGAGGAGAAGTAGGCTCCATGCAGGGAGCCCAACGTGGGACTCGATCCCGGAACCCTGGGGTCAGGCCCTGGGCTGAAGGTGGCACTAAACCAACTGAGCCACCCAGGCTGCCCTAGAGTTTTAGCTCAACGACAGCCTGCTGAGTAGGATTTACGTGAGATGTACAGGAGCCTGGCCTGAGCCAATGAGATGCGCCGCTCACACGAGGGCCAGGGTTCTTTGCGTCTCCCGCTCCCTCGGATTTTCAGCTTCGGTTTAGAGTAGCCCTTAATAGGCCAGTACAGATGGCCTGTGTGCATTCTGCACCGTGTGACCTTTGAGAAATCACACTCCTGACATGGTCTGCAGTTCTGGGAATGTGAACGGCTAAAATATTGACACCCAGCCCTGCCCACACTCAGACATCCAGAAGCCATGATTGGATTTTCTTGCCGTAGCTACAGGGTCCAGCTGTTGTCAGGAAGAGTCTCCGGTACTGTTCCCACGTCAGGAGTAGTCTGTCGGCCTTTGATTTGTCAGATTACACTGGGCTGCCTTGCCTTTTGCCCTGACACCCACTCACTGTGTGTATGCTGCTCATTCCCTGGCCACCTGGCTTTCTCAGTGATCAGAGAAGAGTTGACTTCTGGTGTCCAGAAGGCATTTATCTATTTGAAACTTCCATGACTTTCTCAGAAGGTAGATTGATAGGGAAACTCTCGAAGAACTTAGCCAGTGTCGAGTACTGAGATGCTCATCGTTGGTCAGTATTGGGCGTAGTGGGTGCTACACTCTACTAATCAGCAGACAGCATCATACTACTAACAACAATAATAATCATTTATCATCCCTAGCTTTCTTTTGAGTTCTCGTTGTTTACCAGACACACGTTCATAAGCATTTTATTTATTTTTTAATTTATTAGCGGGGAGAGGGGAGGAGTGAATCTTAACTGACTGAGCCACCCAGGCTCCCCGTTGTAAACATTTTGAGGCAGGGGCTGTCATGTCCTCAGTTTTCACATGTGGGAATTGAGGCACAGAGAAGTTACATGACTTGCCCAAGGTCACACAGCTAGGAAGGGGCAGAACCGGGATTTGAATGTAGGTGGTTCAACCACTCTGACCACGTGCAGCTCGTTTCCCACCTATAAAAGGGAACTAATAATAGGGCCCAGTTTTTAGGGTTGCGAGGAGCAGAGGGATGGCGCTCGTGAGTCTCTTGGCCCCACGCCTGGCTTAAAGTAAGGCATGAACAAATGTAAGCTGCTATTATTATCCCTATCTTGGAAATGGAGGGCATTTCTGACCTGTCATATGTCTGCGGTCCCGGTAGGACCCTCTGTCACCCCCTTAGCACGGTATCGTTGCCGGGTCTGCTTGTCTCCTCTCCCTGAATTCTCTGAAAGCATCAAGGGCAGGCACTCTCCATTTCGATTTCCCCAGCACCAGGCACAGGCCCAGCCAGGTCGTCCTAACTTACTGGGGATTTACGAAACCAGGGAACGAATGGATACGTGTAATTACATAGGAAGAGGGCAGTGTGTCACACTTGCTTGTTTGTTTCTTGTCGTTGCAGATGTCAAGACCAGGAAATGGAACTTTCTCTTGGAAGAGCACAATAAACTAAGTGAGATGCCTACCTTGCTTGTTTTATATCATGCTAGGGTTAAGCTTTTGTTATCTGCCTTAAATATAATGTATTTTATTTTATTTTTTTTAAAGATTTTACTTATTTATTCATGAGAGAGAGGCAGAGACACAGGCAGAGGGAGAAGCAGTCTCCATGCAGGGATCCTGACATGGGACTCGATCCCGGGTCTCCAGGATCATGCTCTGGGCTGAAGGCAGGCGCTAAACCACTGAGCCACCTGGGCTGCCCAAGTTTAATGTATTTTAAAGGAAGATACCCCCCACCCCAACTCCCCACCTGTGGTAATTCTACATGCCTATGTACTGGACAAGTGAAGGGGAAGATATTTCCAGCCACATCCCTGTCTGCTGAGATGGTGGCTTTACAGTTGCCCAGACAGACGCAGGGCCCCCTCTTCCATCAGACTGTGGCAGGGTTAGTCAGATTCCGGGCCTGTGACAGAATTATTAGATGCGGACTCTGGAAATCAGAGGTGAGCTAGGTTGCTTAGCATAGAGGGGGGCCACTGTAGATTCTCTGAGAACAGGCTCTTGGTTTACATTTAGATGATAAGTGAAGGTCAGAGGGATTGAGTGGTTATGGGCTTCATAATAGGCCCGGGCGTGCGAGCATTTAATAAGCACTTTGGAGACTGACCAGGGGAAGGGCTGTGTGTCCAGGTAGAGGTATAGGAAGGACAAGCCAGTTTGGGCTCCCCATTCCTCTCTGTGCTCTGCATGGGTGGGGCAGTAAATTCTAGCGTGCCTGAGAAAGGGACGTGGGCATAGCTCAGCCTGTCCCGGAACACCCATCTGTCACCCATCTTCCAAGCTGTCACACGCCTGCAGTGGGTCTGCAGCTGGCACCACTTACTTTCTTCCTGCTTGGCCCCCGGAGAACTCATCAGGCCTCCCGGCCAGTGTTGGTCCCAGTCAGGCCAGGAGAGACATGCCCTAGCCGAGGAGCTCCGAGTCGTTGCCCATCTTGCCCAGCAGGCCAGAGCTGTCAGCAAGAGGGAAGAGCTGGGTTTTTTCCTTCTGTCTCCTCCTCGTGTGACTTATAAGGTGACATCAGGTAGACGATTCAACATTTTGGGTCCCCCTGTCTTTTCAGTGAAGGACAGGGTCTTCAGTTTTATCTGCCCTACTGACAGAAATTAAATAGAAGGGAAGTGCCTTTGATTCCTTGCAGAAAGACTTGGTGCAAACTCACTTAAGTTTGAACGTAATGAGATTCTTATTTAGTATCAGCAAACACTGGCTGAGGCAGAAAGGATGCCTGATGAGCCAAGGCCCTGTGGCTGCTGCTGTTGGGAACTTGTGATTCGCAGCAAACTCTTTGGCCAAAGCTGAATTTTTGATGAGCAATAGGGGTGAGTGTTTCCCCCTTGCTCTCTTATTTTTCAACCACAGAAAAGCACATAAATATGTTAGCCATAAAGGCTTTGATTTTTGTGGATCGACATGAAGCAGGATGCAGACAGCATTAGCAGAGGATTATAATGAAAAACAAGGACTTGCGACATGATACCATGTCGTGATGACAGAGGTAACCTTCTATAATGGTCCCAAACCTTGTGTGGGCCGTAGACTTTTTGAAACATCTGAGGAGGACGATGGATTCTTCACCCAGAAAAATGCACGTGATGGCCACACATGAAATTTTGCATTTGATCTTAATGACTCCACGGATCTGGAGTTATTAACTAGCCCTAATTCTAGAATTAGGTTGCTGTTGTATGCGCTAGCTTGTCGAGACAGTGTCTTATGGAAGATAAGACAGATTCTCTCCATTTCATAGGTTGTGAAAAGCTTGAACCCAGAGAAAGGAAGCTGTTGTTTTCCCTACTGGAAGCACTGCAAGGTCACGATAAAGTCAGAGGCAGAGCTCAGGCCCCACTGGTGATGCTGAGTTTGTAACATGACCCATTTGGAAATGCAGAAGCCAGACCCGTGAGCAAGAAGCTGAGGAGACAAGGCTCTGTCCAATAACCCGGCTTAGCCCCGATTCCACGTTAACAGACTGTAAACCCCGGGGACTCTGCGCCTCTCCGCGCACCCCTGGGGTCTTGTTCTTCCGGTGCAAAGTTAGGTTACTGACCCTGAGCTAGTGAACGTGTGTGCACATGAAACCCGTTGAGAAATGACAGTAAGACCTGAGCATACGAATGCTTACTGATGACGTGGCGACGATTATTTTCTCCAGATAAGGTGAATCTCAGAGCATCCCTCCTCCCTCTTTTCTCAGTGCCTTGAGGCCTGTTGCCCACAGTGAAATTGGCAAAAGGCCTTTTGTTTTCCCCGGGCTGTCACAGTCCAGAAGGGTTCTGCATCCCCCTCACTGATCTTGTCTTGTCAGCTGCTATTTGAAAACATTAAAATCTCTCTGCCGTGTGGCTCAGTAGCATTCTGCCAAAGAGCTCTTTTACAGAAACGATTTCTAGATGACTCATGAGGCCAGACAGCACATTCCTGTCATCTTCCAGCACCTGGAAAGGACATCAGTGAACTGGAGGGCTTTCTCGGAAACAGAGCCACTTGGCTGAACTAGCAGCATAGGATTATGGAGGCTGTAGTTGGTGGGAGACAGAGTGGAGGTTGATTTTTCCTCTTGAACGGCTGAAAGAACATAATGCTTACAAAGCACCACATTTCACACCAGCCGGATCATCAGCCTTTTCTTAGCTTCCATCAGGTATTTGAGTGCTGGTGATCACCAGGATTAAAATGAAAATGGTTTCTGAAAGCACGTGGGGTGCTCAGTCGCCTGAAGTGTGCAGAAATCAGCATGTTCAGATTTAATTTGGAGGCATAAAATGTATTTTTCCATCAATATGGAAGTCTCTTTTATATTAAAGCTGCCAACCTTACCTAATTTCTTATCCTGGTGATTCTGTTCACGCAAACTGTTTCCAGAAATAACTGGTATATACATTTAGCGCAAAATGGGGATTTAAATATATTGAGAATGTAAAGCAATTTAAGGTAGCAGGAGATGGCTCAGCCCTCCATGTTCAGATCAATATTTGCAGTGGTAGCCGATTGATGCTGGGGCAAAAGCCTTGGAATACCTTGTGAGGATACAGAGAAAACACATGGCCATATGGAATACAGAACCAGCAACCTTAGGATTTCAAATAATACTGCTTAGAAATGAAATATACCCCAATTTCTTCTTTAGTTCCTTTTACCAGGTTCCTGAAAACAACCCTCTTTGGAGGGTTACAGGGATTCCCAGGGTGCCTGTGAAAAGGTAAAAGATAAAGAGCAGCCAAAGATCTGCAAACAGTAGTTATTCTTCCAATTAGGTTTTTCAAAGGGAAATGGTAAAAGGGAAGGACATCTCGGAAGCTACAACCCATAGGACAGCAGCCTATGATTAGTAGATAGGTGGTCATCCTACCACCGAGGATGCCTAGGCCTGTTGTCTCATTTTTAACTGGTTTCTCTCTCACCCCCAGAATTACCTGTTTTATTTGTATGATCTCTGATTTATTTTTTTTTTCTCTTCCTTTATCAAATAAAGGGGCTTTTTCTTACCCTCTTAATTTTAAAGTCAGGCGAGGCTAAATGCCTTCAAAAGGGGAAGTCATTAAAATTAATTTGCTTTTATTTTATAGAGATACCAAGTAATTTTTCCCACTTGAGGTAATGGATATGAATGGAAGAGAGATTTCCCCATCCGTTATGTTAGGAGGGGGTCTGGAACTGCACAGATGGAAGGAAAGACCCCTAAATACGAGCTTTAATTGAAAGAGTTAGAGGAATGGTCACTCTTAGTTTAGAATCTGAGCTTAGCAGAGGTTGGTAAATTGTTTTTATAAAGGGCCAGATAATAAAGACTCAAGGTTATTTGTGGGCTGTGCCATCTCCTGTCTACTCAAATCTGCCCAAGTGGCAAGCCAGCAGCCCTGGGTAGTTCGTAAACAAATGATCACGGCTGTGTTCCCGTTACACTTTCTTTACAAAAATAGGCAGGTTTCGCCCACGGGTGTTAGCTTGCCAACACCTGCTTTCAGGGATATGTGGGGTGCTCTCAGGTCCCCTCCACCCCAAGGGATTTGTCAGCTGCTTCACCACTGACATCACTGCCGTAAAACTCCCCTCTCAAGGGGAGGTCAGTGTCCTCTTACAGAGAGGGTCACAAGGGTACAGGGGCACTTGTATTTTATTACATCGTGGCCTCACGGCCTTAGCGTGGACTCTGTCCTTTGTCATTGCTATTGTTTGTAAACAGCCTATCCTCCTAATACTTCTTGGAAACGCCTCACAGCTTCTCTGAACAGAGCACAGCACCGGTCCCTTGCTCATCAGCAGCTGGTAACGTGAAGTTGTTGACTCTCGAACATCAAAACCTAAAGAGAACATCAAGAGAATGGAAACGAGATTCATCCATTCTGTGTTTTGCCTTTTTTATGGGTCTTTCTGGGCTGATTTTTAAGAACTTGGGTCCTTATTTATTTGAACAAGAATCCTAAGGTAATTTTTTTTTAATTGCTTTAGGTTAAAAAATCAGTCACAGAAACATTTGCAGTTCTTCCTGGGGTCTGTGTAGTGTAGATCAATCTGGCGTTAGTGATCTCCCTCTTTATTTGTAGAAAGTTAGGAGTAAAGCGGGGAAACCAGCTCTCTGGGTTTATGTACTTGCTCAGGACACAACTGCCAACCCTTGGTTTTCTCTCCAGGTATGTTTTTGAGAAGGTGGCACACGGCAGAAATCCAGCCACTGAGCTCCATGTTTCAAAGCCCCTTCACTGTCCTTAGCCCTCGTGGGCCTATCCCTCCAGTTCACATACGTCTATCCTTCCTTCTAGTCCAGAGGGTGCGCTGCCTTCCACAAGTTCAGCTGGATCCTCTGCCCAAGACCCTCACCCTGGCGTTCGCGTCACAGCTAGAGAAGACGTCTCCCTGCCTCACACAACCCATCCCCGAGGCTGACCTTTCTGGAGTGGACCCCAAGCTCGTGTCCAGTCTGCTGCCCTTCCAGAGAGCAGGAGTCAAGTAGGTTCTCCGGTCTTCCCCTTGCCTCACAATCATTCAGTATAGACTGGGTTCAGATGCTCCCTCTTTTAAGAACCCTCATCTCTCTTGGACATTTCGATACATCTGGGCATTAGACAGCCAGGTGTGCTGTAAGCAAAGCCTGATGATTTCAAATTCCATGAGTTAATCAGGACTCTGGATTGCAGGTGTGCAGAAACCCAACTCAGGTTCAAGAAAAGAGGTTGTTCGGTGTGTGTGGTAGAAAGCCAAGGCTCTCCAAAGATCTCATCAGAAGTCTCCGCACTGGTGGCTCGGATTTCTCCTCAGTTTGCGTTGTTCTCAGCCTGCTGTGCTCAGGTGTGGCGGCCAGGGCTTGCGTCCATCAGTTTAGCAGACCAATGGAAGCATCTCTTACCTGGTGGGCCCCACGCTGTGGGACCTGAAATCTGGCACCGATGCCGGGACCAGTCGTTGTGGCCTGGGGGCTGGGGGTCTAAGTGGTGAGACTGGGTGACAGGCCCACCCCTGGCGCCAGCTGATAGCTTCCTCCCCCCGCCCCCCGCCCACTGAGTTACTTGAACTGAGAGTGGGAGGTGAGGGTTTTCCAAGAAAGTCAGGGTGGTCTTATTATAAACAAAAGAGAAGCCCATGTGGTAACCTGTCCTGTTCTCCAGAGCTTCTTGGGAGAGGCCAAATGACAGGTTTGAACTTGCCTTTTAATGAAAATACTGGAGGTCAAGGAGAGGAAAGAGGCGGTCGGGATGGCCGTCCAGAGACAGTAAGAGCTTCATCTGTCATTCGGCGTGTGGTTGGGGCTATGGCCTCGGGGGAAGGGACCCGGTGAACGGAGAGACAGCCTGCCCACAGGCCACCTGCTCCTGAGGGTTGGGAAAGGCTGTCTCTGACAGGATTGTGTTCTGCGGCTTGGGCACAGTCACACCTCCCCGCCTTCCCGTGGCCCCAGCTCAGCTCACACCCTTTCCCTCGGTTTCCCTCCCAGTTCCATCTGTCTTCGATCACACGCTTTGTTATCTGTCTGGTTCTGTGTGCCAGAACCAGAGCCTGGCCAGTAGCTTCCATCTTTTTCCCTATGGCTCGGAAACGCTAGTGGTACTTGCAGCGTTTCTCAAGAACTTTCTAGTTAAATCCAGATTTTGACTTTCATTCTCTGAAGAGGAGGATTTTGGTGTTGAGGAAAAAGGGCTGTCAGTTCCATGTTGGTTTTATAAGACCTACAGTGAAAACACCCTTAAATTTAGGGAGCAAAGTCTCGTTGGTATAAATCCAGTTCCTCTAATATCTAAAAGGTCCCTTTTAACAGGTGACCCAGGAAGGCAGTCATCTGCCTGAAGCCACTCAGCTTCCAGGAGTGGAACTGGAGCTGAAATCCATGTTTTGTGATGAGGAGTGCAGGAGTGTTATACCAGCTCTGTGTTTCTTTGTTATGAAGGCGTTTCCTGTGTTCCCATTTTTGGCCACTTTGCTCCTTGGTTGGGCTACTTCAAGGCAGGGACAAAAGGAAAGATCACGAAATTCAAGGGTCTGTTCTGCTTTGAGATTGCCCGGATGGACCAAACCATAGGGACGTTGTGAATGGCTGAAGCAGGTCCTCTCCATGGCTTGTTGCTTAGGTGCCCCTGCCGCCCTGGCCGTCAGTTTTGTAAACTCAAAAGTGAGGTTAAAAAAATGAATCTTTTCACCCTTGCCTTCCCCATCCATCTGTGTGGAGGGTTGGACCTGGAAGTAGTCCAGAAGATTTAACCAAAGCAGGTGTGGCAAGAAGAGGCCAGATCTGTCAGAGAAGTGGGGTGGCACCTCACTGGGCTCCCTTCTGTGCCACTGAATGCATATCGTGGCCGTGGCCCCGGGGGGTGTGGAGGGGAAGCTGCTCCCCTGGTAGGCCACCGTGGCCGCTGAGGGGTAGAGCGGTGCCATGGCATGATGTGTGTTGTCTGCCTAGCCTGGGAAAGCTGGCTCTTGCCACCTGTAGACGCGCCACTCACTTTTCCACCTTTGCTGAGCGCTGGCTTTGGAAGGGCAGGAATGCCACTTCCAGGCAACTCAGGACCATGCAGCCTGGAATGGTCGTCAGCCATACCCAGTGCCGATCAGAGGCTGGACTTGCAGCCTTGGTTGGCTCTGTGAGAAGGAAAGAAAAAGAGCTAGTTGATGATGGGCTTATTGGCAGGTTTCTGAGCAAATAATCAGTTTTTCCAGAATTCAGATGAAAGAGGGCTGGTGTTTGGAACAAGAGACCAGACGTCTGGCACTTGGGATCCTTTTCCCTTTTCACTGATTCATTTGTGAGTCAAGCAAGTCGTCTTTAGTGTTCATCTTGATTATTTTTCTCTTCTTCTGGAATAGTGGTTATAAGAGAAACACTTCCCCAGCACTTAGGAAGGTGCCAGGCACTGCTGTCAGTGCCTTCTTTACACGTGAACTCTGTTCAACCCTGACGACAGCCTCCGGGCAGGGCCTTTTATTCCCATCTCACGGCTGAGGCAAGGGGTGGGGGGTGAGATCACTCCAGCTGCAAAGCATGGACCTGGGATGCCCCCCAGGCCAGTCGGGCATCCGGAGAGTAGAAGAACGTGCCCTTCTTCCCAACGCATCGGCAGGAGTTGTCACACTGGAGGCCTGAGGGACCCTGAGTGCTGCTGGTGGAGGAGAAGCCGCTGAGGCTGGTGCTCCCTGGTAGACACCCTGGCACTGTCGTCCCCTCGGCCTGTCTGCTTCTGCGGTGTCCTCTGTCATGGCCTGCTCCTTCTCTTCGCCCCTGTGCATAAATGTCCTCTCTGGCCTCGAGAAAACCTGATTTTGATGCCACCATCTTTCTTCCCTTCCCCTCCAGGCCGACCTCTCAGCCCCTATTCAGGGGCTGTTTGCCAGCCTGCCCCTCTCTTACTGTTCCAGGTCTCATCTGCCCTGGGCTGAGGGGGCCGCCTCTCTTGGAAGCTTCCTCCCTTGGCTTCCGTGACCCGGTCGTCTTCTAGACCCTCTCTGCCTTTTGACCACCATTCCACATTGTCCCTATTTTGACTCTTCGGTGTTACTAATATTACTGTAATGCCGTCCCCTAATTGGCTCCTGTCTTCTCTCTCTGGGGGAGCAGGGCCTGTGGCGCATACTGCAGTGGCCCACATCCAGTGACGCGTATCGCTTTACATGGTGGCCTGATGGCGGGTTAGCCACCACCCCCGATAGATGTGCCATGCCACTGTCCTCCCCTCGTCTGCTTTCAGTTTTGCAATAGCGAAGAGAGGCCGCCTGCTGCTTGCTGACGACATGGGCCTGGGGAAGACCATCCAAGCCATCTGCATTGCGGCCTTTTACCAGAAGGAGTGGCCGCTCCTGGTGGTGGTACCATCATCTGTGCGCTTCACCTGGGAGCAGGTCAGTTCTCTGTGTGTGGTGATTTTCAGGAAGTGTCCTCAGCATCAAAGCAATCAGATAACAACTTGGGGATGGGCCCGGGGAGCTTTAAAAGATCCCAGGTCAGCTGAAGGAGGAAGGGAGAGGAAGGAGGTGGCCTTCTGAGGCTAGGCGCCTGGTTTTCTGACCTAGAATCGGGTTATACCTTTAGGGAAGAGGCGTTATGAGCTCAGACTTGCCTCCATCTGGCAGCAGATGCTTCCTGAGCACCTCGTGTGCCCCTGCCGCTAACACCCCTCATCTGTAGCACCTCATGTTCCAAAATGACTGCCTCCTTTATTTCCCTGAATCCTGTAGCAGCTGTGCGAGTCAACGTTAACCCCACTTACAGATGACAGACCGGACCTCAGTGAGGGGAAGCAGCAGGCTCACTGGCAGTTGGAAGCATTATAGGACCTTGAAGGGGCATCTCCTGAGTGGTTGGCTCAGGGTTTGTTACCCTGCAGATGGTGGCGTGGGCAGGATGCTCACTGTCAACCAGGTACTTTTATGTCTGAGGAACCGGACGTGAACACTCTATTAGCGTTCAGCCGTGAGCTTTGTTTATCATAAATCCAGGGGTCAGAGTTGTCCTGTGAGATCAATAAACACCCATAGAAGCAAACTTGGTGGAGAGAGGAGACCTCATTCACCGTTTGTAGTTTTTCGCATCTCTCTGCTACTCACAGCAGCTGTCTGTCCCCTCACACGTTAGCTTCTTACTAAGCCCCCACCTGAGCCACTTGTGGAGAAGAGGCGACTCTGCCTGTAGCTGGTCAGCCTGGTGCCCGGCCATGCCCTTCCAGCTAAAGAGAAAGCAAAACTGTAAAAATGTGCATCATAACAATACCTCATTTTTTTTTTCCCTGTCCTTGTGACCTGAATTCCACCCCTGCCTCCAGAAGCGAACAGTTGAACACATATTTATTTGGTGTGTGTTAGGTTCCCACAGCACGCTCAGAAAATCTCAAAAAAAAAAAAAAAGAATCAGGTAGTCACTTAGTTATGAGCAGGACCGAAACTGGAGGAAGAACCAGGCCTTGCCATCACCAGAATGTGAGCCCGGGGACCCAGCCACTGATAAATGGGCACCTGGTGGCCTTGCATTGGCTCTAAGCCCTGGCTTGGGCTAGGGATGGCACGATGTCTGGAGAGAGCAGGCAATACGTACCTTTGTCATTATCAGTATCTTCGGTATCTACCGGGATTGCTAAAAATTCCTTTATAAACTTCCTCTTGGAAAGAGTCATCCTCTCGCTGCAGAAACTTGCAGCGTCTGTTGGAGATTTGAGTCCTGAGATCCAGACACCACAGTGACTGCCAACAAGCACCTGCTTAGAGGCAGCCAGTGTCGTGAGTGGAAAGTGAAGGAGCGAATGGGAGGAGCGCAGAGGAGGTGATCACTGTTCGTGGGCCCAAGGGCACCAGCAAATACAGCGGATGTGGAGAGAAAGGCGCCGAGTTCGCTTCTTGGGGGGCATTCACGTTGTCCACTGAGAGAGTGTCGTTGGTGGGCGGGCTGGGGTCTCAGCTGGCCGCTGCGGGCCGCATCCCCCAGGTTTCATTCTCCCCTGTCCTCCCCAGGCCTTCCTTCGGTGGCTGCCATCTCTGAGCCCGGAGCGCATCAATGTCGTGGTGACCGGCAAGGACCGCCTGACAGCTGGCTTGGTCAACATTGTCAGTTTTGACCTTCTGAGCAAGTTAGAAAAACAGCTAAAAACCCCTTTTAAAGTTGTCATCATCGTAAGTGACTTGGCAAAGTCTTTAAGTACTTCGTCTCTGGGGAAACTTTCTTCTTAAAAGCCCTGAGAACTTTCATGTCTGTGATCTCCCGGAGCCTCCCTCTGTTTCTAGGAGAATAGAAAATCACTGTCTTTATCTTGCGGGAAACCGACATTTCACTCATCTCAAATAGCAGTTCTCCACCCCGGCTGCATATTAGAATCTCCCGGGGAGCTCTTTGAAAAGTGGCATTTATAGGCCTGAGCTGGGGGTTTGCAGCCCGTCTCTCCAGCGTGAGGTCATGACTGGAGGCCAGCGTGGACATCTGGGCCGCCGGCCTGGACAGCAATGGCATGTACCTTCATCCAGTGCCCTCTTGTCCAAGTGGCTCAGGCACACAGTTCAAATAGGAAGTTTTTTTCCCCAACCAATATAAAGACACTCCCTCTTCCCCCACCCCAAGAAAGTACAGCTGACCCTTGAACAACATGGGTTTGAACTGCATGGGCCCACTCATAGGCAAGGTTTTTTTTTTTCAATAAATATGGCACGGTACAATAAATGTGTTTTCCTTATGATTTTCTTCATAATTTTTTCTCTAGCTTACCTTTTTGGAAGAATACAGTAAGTAATCCTATAACATACAAAATACGTGCTAATTGACTAAGTTATCAGTAAGGCTGCTGGGTGAGGAGTTAAATTTTGGGGGAATCAAAAGTATATGCAGACTTCTGACTGCACAAGGTTGGGGGGCTGCGCACCCCTAGCCCCTGCGCCAAGGGCCAGCTGTACTTTTCACTCTAGTTGAATTTTGTTTTGTTTTGTTTTGTTTTCCTTAAGTAGGCTTTACTCAAGTTCTGCTCCCAAGTATAACAGCATATCTTTCATTTAACTGGCTTCCCTTCTTTTCATTACTCAAGTCGTCTGTAAGGAAAGTCCAGAGAGACCTGGTGGCAGCCAGCTGGCGGAACTCAGGGTATTCATCTGGCTTACAAATAAAGATTAGGAAAAGGCATGCAGCCCCCCGACCCCTGGTACAGGTCACCACTAATAGACGTTCAGGGCCACAGAGCACAGTGGATGATTTTCAGTGGAGGTTTATCCTGGTTTTTCCTCTTGGAAAAATGGGAACCCAGTGCCTTTGGATGACACGAAAGGTTCTTTATTCAGACGTGTGAATTTTAAAAGCCCGTGGTATTTTTCCTTCTCTTAAAAACAGAATCCTCTGCTGACAGTGGCTTCCCAAATCCTGATGCTCAGAATGTGCAGTGCATATCTTAGCTAGAAAGGAGAGAAAGGAATGCGTTTTTGAAGAGGCCCAGAAAAGTCAACACGATTGCAGCAGAGCCTGGGGCTTTCTCAGCACGGGCCTGGCTGTAGGGGGAGGCTCGTTCATCCACGTGTCTGGCCAACTGTTGAGCACCAGCCCCACACCCTGTACAGTGCTGTGCACTGAGGGTGTGGAGGAAAGTTCACCCCGTGCTCCGAGATACCACAGTCCCCCAGGACAGACAACATGCGTAGATAATTAGAATACACGTTAGTGCTTTCACAGCTGTGTGAACCAAGTATTGGGAGCTCAGAGAAGGGAAGAAGACACAGTTGCTGGCCTCAGTGATCTAGTCTCATGACTCAGATGTGAGAACCGTACCATGTTCTTATTCTTAGCGTAAGGAAACTTAAATGTTTATATGTGTCCACAGCTGGAAGGATAATGAGTCTTTGGGGGAGTCATTTCTGGTTTGGCACAAATTCAGGTGTGCTTTGAAAAACTGTTAGTATACATGTGAAATGAAAACATGAAAAGAAGTATCCTGGGATGATGGTGATGGTTCTACTGCATGTAGGAAGAATAATGCCGTCGTTTCTTGAGTGCTCTCCTGTGTCAGGTACCTTAGGTGTAATTCCCCATCGTCCCAGTGGCCCCTAAGGCAGACATTATGTCCCATTTCACTACTGCTGGAACTGACGAGGAGAGCAGTGTCCCGTGATTTGCCCACAGGCGTGAAGCCAGCAGGATGGGGCGTCATTGATCAAAGCTGGACTGCATCTGGCTTTGGAATTCATGTGCTTCTGTTTCTGACTCAACACTTCAACGTGCCATATGATTTTTGGCAAGCTGCTCACCACCCATGTTGGTTTGTCTTCAGTTATTTAAGAGCCTTGTCTTCTGATTTCAGAGAAATGTTATAGGAAGGAATAAAGTGTCAGCTCTAAGATGTCTAAGAGAATTCACCTGTAAGCCATTCCTTGTGGTTAGTTATAATAATGGTACATTTTAGCCCATTGGTTGAAAGGATCCATTCCCTTCCGCATCCTCTGTTCTTCCTGCTGTTTCTCACTGTAAACCCTTTCCTTCCTGGCTGTCATGTGGGCTCATCGTCAGACAGGAGTAAGAGTGTTACACCCTGGGTTTCCAGAAGTAGATACTCTGACATTTGTGGGTTCATCTTGCACTGCCCTCCATTGTGCTTTTGAGGTCTGTTTTGGTTCATCATAGCTGAAATGGAACGGGAGGTTTCTTACAGATCACCTCTGGAGATAGAGCCGGGATCCCCTGGGATCTCCATCGTGGGGTGGCCGATACCACTGAGTGCTGAGTTAAGTGGCAGGACTGTTCGAAGGGCTTTTTGTGTGTTCTAGCCCAGTAAGACTTAGAGCAACCTGACAAGTTAGGTAGTGGTGTTTTACCCATTCTATTTATGGAGAAACTAGCACTATAGAGCCGTGGGTGCTCAGGTATGTAGCAAGTAATTTGAATGTGTACCAAAATAGAAATTTCTGCCCCAGATACTAAGGTTGTATTAGTTACTCATTTGCCTTTAGAAAATACGATATGGGTACCTGACTGGCTCAGTTGGTAGAGCATGTGACTCTTGATTTTGAGTTTGCACCCCATGTTGGGTGTAGAGATTACTTAAAAGTAATATCTTTGGGGCATCGGGTGGCACAGTCTTGTTTTCGGCTCAGGTCTTCTCTTAGGGTCGTAAAATCGAGCCCTGCATCGGGCTCCATACTCAGCATGGAATCTGCTTGAGTTTCTCTCTCCCTCCCCTTCTGCCCTTCCCCCCTTGCATACTCTTTCTTTCCCAAATAAATCTTAAAAAAAGATAAATTTTTTTAAAAAAAATGAGCAGAAAATAGGACATATTCTAGTTTATTTATGCATAGAATGCAGAGCTATAAATAAATCAAACTCCATGTTGTAAACCTGACAGTCGCTCTGGCGTCACGCTGCGCAGACGTGAGGCGCGTCTTGCTGACCAGCAAACCACCCCTCTGCAGTTCGTTCAGTGCCATCTGAGAGGGGAGCCGGGCAGAGAGTCCCTAATCCTGCTTAACAGTTAGAAAACTGTCCTGAAAAGATGACTCGCCCAGAATACAGTGGGGAAGCAGCACCAGAATCTGGGTCCTCACCAAGGCCCACAGCTGTCTCCTTGAACAAGAAACTGCTAAGGGAGGCGTCCTCAATGTGATGCCGTGCCAGGGTCAAGCTTCACATGGGCTCTGTCTCCATTCAGGATTTGGCCTTGTTCACCTGTGTGACTGTTTCTTTTCAGGATGAGTCTCACTTCCTCAAGAATATAAAGACTGCCCGCTGCCGCGCAGCCATGCCCCTCCTCAAGGTGAGTCCTGTGGAGAATAGGCTGGGAGCTTGAGCGCACTTGGCCTTGGGGTCCTGCTGTATCTTGCACAGGGTCCAGGCATTGACATCGGCCGTTGAAGGTAGGCCTCCAGTGCCAGGCTCATTTTTCTCTAACTTCTGCTAAGGAATTGATGCTTGAGGCAATCATTTCTGTCTCGCAAAGATAAAGGCCTATTGAATATTGAAGGTCACAGGCTGGATGGGGACTGCTCTGTAGGTCCTCCTCAGGCTCCTGGACAAGGCAGAGGGGAGCCGCCAGCAGCATGCCCTCTGAACAGCTCAGGAGAAACCGCCTGTCTTCTCAGTCACTGGTCGGGGCAGAGCTCTCATGGTGCTAAGAACCATCCAGGCTTGGGACCAGGCCATCGGGTATCCGCAAGAAGCATTGGGAAAGCTGAGGTGTGCCTCCTAAGCTGATGCCCTTTCCCGTGGCCACCCTAAGCCTGTTTTGCTAACGAGAGGGTCAGCCATCCACACCCCTTACTCTGATGGTCTCAACTGAGGCCTGACCGCTCTGGTTGAGCCCTGGCTTCAGAGCAGGCAGGATGTGGACATAGTGTAGCTTGGCCCACACTCCCAGCCCTCCTATCCCAGACGGTGGGAGGCCCCCAAATTTCCTTCCATTTTTCTATGGTGAGCTTTTTTTAATATTGGGGGAAACTAGTACTATTAGGAAGTAGCTTTTTCTCTTATAACCAGATAGAAATCTCCCACAGGGGAGAATCTACTTTGGTTTATGTAGACTGAGCAAACAAAAGTATATGTTTGTCTTGTGCTTTATTAAAGCAGCCTTTGTGTTGTGCCAGCACTTTCCAACTGCAGTGTTTGTTGCTTAAAAGGAAGCTTTAAATGTACTTAAACTAGGGAAAACAAATATGCTAAATGTTGGTGAAACTTATTAACACTTGAGAAATTTTTTTGTTTTAATTTTATTTATTTATGAAAGACACAGAGAGAGGCAGAGACACAGGCAGAGGGAGAAGCTGGCTCCATGCAGGGAGCCCGATGTGGGACTAGATCCCAGGACCCTGGGGTCACGCCGGGCCTAAGGCAGATGCTCAACCGCTGAGACACCCAGGCATCCTAACATTCGAAAATTAACTTAATTTTTCCAACTCCTCATAAAGCACAACTGCCTGCTCATTTCAAGTTTTGTTTTGTCTTAAGAATAACAAGTAATAGGATGTGTCTTCCAAAGCAGGATTATGCCCTGTGCTCCAAACTTAAAAATCCTGATCCTCTGCTCACATTACCTATAAATATTTATGGACACACTTAAATGTTTTTTCCCAGAGCAATGACCCTTCTTTTGGGAAGCTGCAATATATTTTCTTTTGAAACATGTTAACAGATCTTTTGTCCTGCGGTTCTCGTATTACAGCCATACTGTAATGTCCTAATACTAGGACAAATTCCTACACAGAGTTACTGGGTCAAAATTTCACTTTTCAATGGTTGCTTCTGAAGGCCAGTGTGGCCAGGCATAACCGTCTTTATTCCCGCTTGACCCGAATCCCACAGTCCTTTCCACGAGACTCTAACTTGAAGGTTGTCAATCTCTTGCTTTAGAGCAGTGAGGTATGTGTTAGGATTAAATCTGTGCTCCTGATTGCTTAGAAGAAGCTGTGCAATAGATAGGCTCTATCATTGCAGGTACAGTAGGAACACTTCTTTTTAAAGAAGATGGGAAAAAAAGTTTTCTTTATTTATTTGAGAGCGAAAAAGAGAGCATGAGCAGGGGGAGGGGTAGAGGGAGAGGGAGAAGCACGCACCCACCGATGCAGGGCTCCATCCCAGGACCTGATCCCCAGGACCCGGGGATTATGACCTGAGCGGAAGGCAGACACTTAACTGAGGCCATACAGGCTCCCCAGTAGGAAAGCTTCTGAGCAACCATCTTGTTCATGCAGTTGTTGCCCAGCAAGGCAAGCTGGCCTACATACTTGTTTCCAAAATATATGCTTCTGGGCCAGACCTTTTAAAACAGTATTTAAATCTTTTCTTTTTTTTTTTTTTTAAAGATTTTATTTATTTAATCATGAGAGACAGAGAGAGAGAGAGAGGCAGAGACACAGGCAAAGGGAGAAGCAGGCCTCATGCAGGGAGCCCAATGCGGGACTCAATCCCAGGTCTCCAGGATCACTTCCTGGGCTGAAGGCTGCGCTAAACCACTGAGCCACCAGGGTTGCCCTAAAGCAGTATTTCTATCTTTAGTATGGGGATATTTCAAATTGACACATTTAAGAGAAATATTTAAGCTGTTAACTAGTATAGATTACTTTGCGTTTGCTATAGAACTTGGATGAGTTAACACTTAAAGATAGGACCCACAAACATAGCCTGCTGTTTGTGGAAGGGTCTTGAAGTCCCTCTTATCTGTAATGTTGACTTCACAGGATTCTGGACTGGTGGTAAGTTTGGAGGTGGGGCTGAGGCATTATGCACTTTCATTATGACCTTTCATCCCTCTGCTGTATTTTCATCTAGATGAGAGTCTCTCAGTCTCAGCACTACTGACACTTTGGGCTGGGTCATTCTTTGCTGTGCAGAGCCGTCCTGTGTGTGCCGTAGGAGGTTTTGTGGCATCCCTGGCCTCTACACACTAATTGCCAGTTGATCCCACCAGTGGTGACAACCGAAATTACCTCCATTCGTTGCCAAACATGCCCTGGGAGGAGCAGATCACTCCTCCCCATCTCTGATCAGAACCACTGATCTAGATACTCCAAGAAGGTGAATCTTAAGTATTTTCAGAACAAGAGGAAAATTGAAAGAACTAAAATATGCCTTTGAAAAGCCACGTAAGGGCCTAATTTAGTACCACTTGATTGTTCCTCTAACCAGCACATCTCCTAGAACTGTAGTCTCATAATTAATATCTCGAGACACGTTCGGCAAACGTGCATGATAGGTAATTAGGTTATATCCTACAGTCTGTGAGATAGCCACGTCAGATCGTTTCCCAGAAATGTGGGGAACATGAGCAGTGACAGCAGGCACACGCGGGGCGAGTGTGGCTTAGGTTGTAGAAAACTGGTGTCGTTATTCCCTAGGAAGTGTGACATCCTTCTTCCCCCACAGCACTATTGGTTTGAGTGACTAAGCAAGGTAGTTATATTTTTGATGTACACATGTGTTAAAGAAGGCAAGACAGAAAGCTAAAAGAACAGGATTCGAATCACCTTAATTCCCTTCAACAGAGAAAAACCACCGTTAACACGTCCGTTGTGGGGCAAAGTCATAATTTTTAATGACTCTAGATCCTTCTGGCATATGGGCGCATCCCATAATTTAACCCTTACTGTTGGACATCGTTTTGCTCTTAGAGATAATTCTGCAAGTGACCATCATCATGTACTTGTACCTTGTGTACTTTGACCTGTTAGGACAAATTCCTACACAGAGTTACTGGGTCAAAATTTCACTTTTCAGTGGTTGCTTCTGAAGGCCAGTGTGGCCAGGCATAACCGTCTTTATTCCCGCTTGACCCGAATCCCACAGTCCTTTCCATGAGACTCTAACTTAAAGGTTGTCAATCTCTTGCTTTAGAGCAGTGAGGTATGTGTTTGAGTTTGTCTTTGATTTACAGTGCTTTTTATTGTCAGACCAGTGTTCAATTATTTCTTTCTTTTTTTTTTTTTTCAATTTTTTTCAATTTTTTTTTTCAATTATTTCCTTAGAGGGAAAAAGCCCTCAGAATCCCACCATCCCTCCCTAATAAATAGCAATTTCTCTTTTTCTGTGAGTAGAGTCCTTTTACTTTTTTTTTTTCTTTTTTTTTAAGATTTTTATGTATTTATTCATGAGAGACACAGAGAGAGAGGCAGAGACACGGGCAGAGGGAGAAGCAGGCTCCATGCAGGGAGTCTGATGTAGGACTCCTCCCAGGACCCCAGGTTCATGACCTGAGCCGAAGGCAGACGCTCAACCACTGAACCACCCAGGTGCCCCTCCTTTTACATTTCTGTGGATTGGTTAGATGAGGTGAGAGTAGTGGCCTAAAATATATGAGCTTTTTCTTTTTCCTTTCTTATTAAAGGAGTTTAAGTAGATGATATATTCAAAAGTGTGTATGGTGAAAAGTAACTCTCCCACCTCTGGGCCCCTGACTCCTTGATTTCTGTCCCCAAAGGTAGCCAGAGTTACCAGACTCTCAGGTTTACTTGTAAAATTTAGTCTGTGCTGAGGTAAGCATGGGCGCGTGTGTTTCTTTCCTCCCTCCCTAGAGTGTTGTACAACCACTGTTTTGCTCCTACCTTTTTTCTCATAATAGTATGTCTTAGAAATCATCCCACCTCATTTCAGATGACTCGGCCTCATTCTTACAAAGAGTATTGTATAAATCTATCATAATAGATTTGTTCCCTTTTGATGGATTTTTAGCCAGGCTTTGGCCATGACGTATGGTACTTCGGTCTTTGAAGGTGATCTGCCCCTGCAGTGTCTGTTCCTATGACAAAATTTCTCTCAGACATCACAAAGAAATTATTTTTTTACGTTGCTCCACTATGGGTTTCTTGGGTGCCATTCTCTTTCGTTAGCCGGAGGAGTTGACTCTGAAGTGTTCAGTTTAGTGTTGATGTACCTAGTTTTATTCATTTCTGTTTTTCTAAATTGGAGGCTCTCCGAGGTGGAGGGTGACCCATAAATCCTGTGCAGTTGGGCAGGATTAAAGGCTGCATGGGTGACAGTGTTGACAGGGAGCAGGCTAAATCATTCCAGAACAGATAAGACGCTCTTCTGCCTTCTTTTCAGAGCTGGCCTTTCTCTTCCTCCATAATGCTGCCTTTGCTTTTTAAACACCCACAAATGTCCATTTTCAACGGTGTCATCACTGCTTGTCTGGACAGTATTTGGGAGAATGGCCTCTGAATTAACTCCGTCCTGTAAATACCCAACCGAGAACCTGGGAGTTATTTTCCATCACCTGATCTGTGAGCTGTCTCTGCCCAGGCTCCATCCCAGGACAACAGCAGCAATGTGGGCAATAGGTTTGGGATGATAGGGCGATTTTCTCTTATTGATAAGACTTCTCATCTTCCCCATTTCATTGAAATGGTCTTGAGCCAAGGCAAGTGATGCTACAGACGTCATTCAAGAAGCTCATTGTTATTTTAATGAGTCTGCATTAAACCGTGCAGGAAATTAGGAGCCTGGGTAATTGAACTGTGGAAAATTATAGCTGGAGAAATTCATAGCTCTCCTGTCATAATGGAATTAGGTATTGGCAATCACTGAGAGGGCAAAAGTGCATCTTGAGAGTTGTATATATTGTATATTTACAAAGAATCATTTTTCTTCCCTGTGTTGTACCTTTATTTATTTATTTTTATGAGGCAGCTTATCCATTTGAAAACCTAATTTCCTCCCCTTGGTAATTTATTGCATGCCATTGCCTTATGCTCCCCTTGTTAACTCAAGGTTACAGTGGTTAACAAGGTGTTTCTAGACAACTGAGCTCCCTGGTAGGCTTCCTTCCCAGGGCCCAGGTGGATTTTTACCTCCAGGAATTTGGGGCCATTCCGTGGCCTAAAACAGTGGGGGTGTCTCCTTTATTCTCATCCTCTTTCCCACCTTAGTAAGACGTGGGATATTTCGGTCACATCTCCTCGGGTCAGCCTGGTGTCAGGCCTATGAGGAACCTGGAGTCCATCATTGGAATCCACCATTTATTTCTATCCTCCGCACTGCTGAGCAGGCTGCTGCAGACCTGGGCTGAATTTAGGGTAAATGGAAATAGGTCCTGCTTTTTAAAGTCCTTATTAACTGCAAAATGAGTGAAGTCAGGGAGCCCTGGGCTCAAAGCATTGTGCAGCTGAGTTAGTGACTGTCTTTTTTCCCTCCAAAGAAAATCGGGTAGAGGCTTGTGTGTGCTGGTGCCCCTGACTTTTTCTCGTGGCCATGAGAAGGGTTTGGTCCTCAGTGTCATTATCTGACCAGGGAGTTCAACTTGGATATCAGAGATCCCCTCTAGGAGAGGGTCAGAGCTGTTGCTCTCTCCCCCAGTCCCACTTCCTCTTCCAATGCTGAATTCTTTGAGTTAATTCTATCTTCCTAGGGACCCTGGTTAGCTGTATAGTTTCCAGCCTACAGTGAACATTTGCTGATTGCTTACCTTGTCGCAGGTACCATGCTACAGAAGGTAAAGATGAACACAGCTCTGGTCTCAAGACACTTGTAGTCTAGTAAGGGAGACGGAAAAGGTGGAATTCAGTATAATGTGCTAAGTCCTGATGTAGGGACATGTGACAAGGGCAGCCTAGGTGGTGGTGTCCAACTGTTTACATGAGTCACACCGTGAGGTTCTCAGAACATGCTCCTCTTCTCTGGCCACAGTACCTCTGCTTAGATTTCCCAGGTATGGGCCACACTGGGATCTGGAGTGAGACCAACCTGTAGTGTCTTTGGGAACTAGATCTCCCTGGGTTTCCAGAGGAGTAAACTGGAGAACTGCCAGCGGTCAGGGTGCCCAGGTAGTGACGGTGCTCTCAGGGGTACAACATTCCAGGGGGTGGGGCATCCAGCTCTGATCCCAGCAGGACATTTGGGATATTCCCTATGTGCTCGTCGTGTGCTCTCAGCACCTTTGGCTCTCTGTCTTCCAGGTTGCGAAGAGAGTGATCCTGCTGTCCGGCACACCAGCCATGTCCCGGCCTGCAGAGCTCTACACCCAGATCATCGGGGTCAGGCCAACTTTCTTCCCTCAGTTTCATGCTTTTGGACTTCGCTACTGTGATGCCAAGCGGGTATTTATTCTCTTCTCTCCTCCCCTCCTCCCCACCTGGCCCTCACCCTGATTTTGACCCTTAGATTTTTGTTGCTTCTCTTTGGCTATGGTATGATCAGAAGCACACTGCCCAGGGAGCCAGATCCAGATTTTCAGCCTGCTTTGCCGCTAGTTCTGACCTTCAAATGTCCTTGAGGATAAGGATAGTCCTTCCTAGTTTCTGTGCTTATGGTGATTCCAGGGTAGTGTTTCCCAGTGAGGGGACCATGGCTGATGCATATTTGCATAGAGCTCTGAGAAGGGCATGGAGGTAAGCTAGGGAGGTGAGCTAGGGGTGCAGCTGGGGAAAAGACAACAGAGGCCTCGAAACAGGTGGAGCGGAGTGTGATCTGGAGCTGGGTTCTCAACGGTCAGAATGTCCACTCGTGACAGTGAAATGTGCCTGCTCATTAGGCCTCTGACTTACAGGTTATCTGTGGACATACAGTGTCAATGGGGCAGGTGCCTCTGGGGCCACAGCCTGCACACCTTCAGTCTCCCAGAAACGGCAGAAGGAGCTTGTAAATGCAAGTGCCATTGCAGTCAAAACCTGGATTTCTAAAACTTCGATTTTTTTTTAACTGAAAGATTTATTTAATGACATGGGGAAATACAAGAGTGTTGGGAAAAAAGCAGGATGCAAAATTTTCCCCATCATTCATTCATTCCTTCTCTCTTTCTCCCCCTCTCTCTTCCTCTGTCCTTTCCCCCTCCTGTCTTTCATATATGACTGGAAGATAACATACACCAAGATGGGTTACTTTTCTAAGTGAGAAACTTGACATTTTCCTGATGTTTAAGTTATATCATTCACCAGTCCTCCTGGTGGGCCACTGAATCCATCAGTGTTCATCAGTCTGATCGAGCCAGCTGAGCATGGGGCACTGTCCTCCTCCAGAGAGGAGGCTCCTGAGCTGAGCCTCCATGATGTCCTCTCTCTTCTTGTCTGTGGTCGTGGCACCCGCCAGTAGGACACCACTCCTCTGTTTGCTGGTGTGCCAGGGTCTTGGTTGGCCACGGGGGACAGAAAGCGGGAGGCCCGGTTGGCGACCTTGCTGACCAGGATGGTTGGGAGGCAGGTTGGGCTGGCTGACATCTTCTTCCCACTCCCCCTAGTAGCTTAGCTCTCTCTGACCTGGACTCTGGAAGAAAAACTGCAGGAAAGAAAGATTTACCAATTTTTCTTTCTCATCTCTATCTTTGAAATTGCTGGGGCAATGAATTTATCTTTCAGCAGCAGGCCTTCGTCTGGCAAGGTCAGACTTCTAAAACTCCTAAACTCTGCTCCCACGGGGGCCCACGTGGCCCTGAATTAGAACACCAAACCCTGGCCCCTCTCTCAAGTGTCAATCACTTCTCCTTTTCCCCAGCTGTTCTGCTGTAACTTCGTAAACCTTGATGCCACAACCAGAGCTACGCCTGACTGCCTTCTTGCGGGTGGCACGCACCTGCTACAGAGGCTCCAGCCCGACTCTGAGACCTCATTAGTTCAGACCTTAAGGAGTCCTGTTTCGTGATCAAATGGCAAATATACTGAGCTACTATTTGCATCGAAGATGCTGACACTTCGGAGAAATGGCTGTTGCTTACTCATTACGCATGCCATCTTGAGGAAAAAGCCTTGCTATGCAAGTTTGTGATGTAAATAAGATTGTCTGCCTTAGTTTTTAAATACTTTTTTCAAAAAACTTTTCAAGTACTTTAAAAATATCCACTTAACGTTTAAACAAAGTACTTATAATGTAAATTGTAGTGCTTTGGAAAGTTAATTGCAAACCATTTTTAGCTGCTTATTGAGGCAAGAAATTTCTGTTATTAAATGTATTTAAAGCCATACACTTCCTTAACAAAATCTGCAGTGCACTTTCCCCATGGACCAATCCAGATTAGAATCTGCATGGTTGTCATGATCCCTCAAAACTCTTCATGAGTGATTTGTGCCTCTGTCCTATTTGCAAATGACCTACTTTCTGAGAAGGATCTTCTCTTCTTGGACTATCTGGGCTCATGGTGTAATGTTTAGCCAGTGATGGTAGGGGCTGAAGACAGAATTCGTCAGCTTTACCCCCAGGCTGCCCCTTCTTGTGCCCCCAGTCTCATCCACCATCTCCCCAGTCCTCATGCCATCCTTATTAGATTCGTCCTTTCTCTCCTTCTCAGTGTGCCCCCCACCCACTAACACCCGGGAAGACAAACGTAGACCATGCCTTCCTATCCTTTCACCTCGTCCAGGGCCTGCTCCTCGGTAAATTTTTTTTTTTTTTTTTTTTAATTTTCAATATAAGTTTGTTGGATTGTTAATTTTCCACATTTTAAATCTTTGGTATCACAGATTTTAACCTACAAGCTTAAAAGCTGGCACAGGAGCATGATATCCAAATTAATTATGGTATCTGCTTGTTCCCAGCATGATTTTCATTTAATGCAGCCCATAGGGTAGGGGCTGCTTTTCTTTTCTTTCTTTCTTTCTTTTTTTTTTTTAAAACTGACCAGCTTCTTGCATTGAGAGAAGCCACTGAAGAAAATGCCCCTTGCTGAGTTCATTTTCAACCCCATTGCATGAAGGCATTTGCCGAGAACTGCCAGTTGATTTCAGAGTATTTTTTTAAAGAAGAAGCCGTTTTTGATCATTTTACTTCTCTGCCTTTGACCATCTCTTCCTATTTCTGTATTTAGCAGAGGTTTATAGGACACCCGCCATGTCTTTACAATTAGAGACTAGGTCCACTGGCCCTTGAAAATGAACAAGCCTACCTTCTACCTAAGGTGGCTCATGATCCAGGGGAGGTTGAGGCAGGAAGGGAGACAAGCAGCTAGGAAACATAAGGCAGCAGACACCCTGGTTCCTGCATTTTCTGCGGGACTGTAGATGTCAGTTCTATTTCGAGTAAGTGTTAGTGAAGGGTACAGTTTTCATTTTGACATCTTCTCTAGTTGTGGGACCGGGAATAGATATTCTTGCTCATTGCCTCCCATGAACTACAAAGTGAAGAAACCATTTTTATGAAGGACCGCCTGGGTACCGTAAAACCTGCCTCTGGTCTCAGCCAGGCTGGCAAAAGCTTGTGCTTTGGGTTCCTCCCTTTAGTTCCACCAACTGCAGCAATGCTGTGTTCATCTCACTGCTCTCGGCTGTGCCGGGATAGCCTGTTTTAAATGAACAGCAGCCTCTTAAATCTCAATGCATCTCCTCAAGCAGAGATATTACTGAACACGGGACTTGTTACAATGTGCAGTGGACTCTAGGATAAGCCCCAGGGAAGATGTGATTTCATTGTTTAGAATACAGGAATAGTCTGACAAGCTGAGTGTCTTGTTTGTTTTTAAATGTAATGGACACCAGCCCTCTCAGCATCTTGCATTTGCTGCTCGGAAGTTTGGCATGTAGAATGCCGAGATAGTGGTTTTTAGTTGCTTTATTCCTGACTTTCTTTTTCTCTTTTCCTTCCTTGTTCCCATCTCTATCCTATGAGGTTTTATTCATCCTTTAGAGCCACTTGAAGTTCTCTGAGCAAAGCCATGGGAAGAGAAAGTTGTGAGCAGGTTGAGGTCCCACCCTGGTTAATGTGACCCTGGGAGAACCTAACGGGCACTGTGGCCTGGTTCTCTCTCCACAGCAGCCCTGGGGATGGGACTATTCGGGCTCCTCCAACCTGGGCGAGCTGAAGCTCCTGCTGGAGGAAGCGGTCATGCTGCGACGCCTCAAGTGTGATGTCCTCACTCAGCTCCCACCCAAGCAGCGCAAGATGGTCATCATTGCCCCCGGCCGGATCAGCACCAGGGCCAGAGCTGCCCTGGACGCCGTGGCCAAGGAAATGACCACCATGGACAAAACTGTGAGTCTGGGGCTTGAGATGGGGATTGGGAATTTGAGCTGTTCCTTCTCGGGAGTGGGCCTGCAGGGGTTACCCAGGGTTCTCTGAGCTTGCCGGGCTATGACCTCTTCCCACGCTCCTGGGCAAGGATGCTGAGCCCATGCCATTTCTCAGCCTACCTTGTCTGCTTCCAAAATCTCTTACTAATTTGTGGTTTTATACACATGTAGATCAGATCACTGTTGACAGTTGGTCGTAAAAAAATAAACCCCATGGCAACTGCAGAATGGTGATGTATGTTCTGAATCCCTCAAAGAGAGTTGGAATTTATATTTATTTAGTATATTTTGAGAATGTCTAGTAACAGTCTAGTAACAGAAGCTAGTTCTAGGTGTATTTGATGCCTATGTTAACCCTCTTTTAGTCAAAATAACAAATTGACATACAACAAAAGTAGCGTTTTCAAATTCTCTTAACCCTTAATTCTTATTAACAGTTACTTACAGTTGGCAAGAAGTTGGCATCCCCATTTTACAGAAAGGGAAACTAAGGCCCGCAGAGAATGTGATTTACTCAGTCTTACAGCGGCTCCATGGCAGACCTGAGGCTGTAACCAAGCCTGTTACCCCTATATTTTAAGGTTTTTCCACTGTGTTGGTTTTATCTTTTCAAAAACACTTTCCTATCTGTCTTTAGTGTCACACTGTGCTAAGTGCTGTAAAATAATTTACACCAGCTCCACTTCTGTCCTTTTGGGATAAAACCCTGCAGTTTTCATTGCCAAGAAAATAACAGTCGTTGACATTTTTTGACATTATCATAAAGTATTATCTGGGCTTGTTATTACCCTGCATAAAGAAACTTAGATCAAGATGAGATCCCAGCCTTCTGGGAGAGCACAAAATAAATAAGAATGACAAGAGACAGATGCATGGAGTTTTTTTGTGTTATTTTACCACATTAAGAGTAAGACCAGTGGGGTAACTTTTAAGACACAAGAGTATAGTATGTTGTTGAGCTGTATTTAATTTCTGCTGTACATGTATGTAATAATCTGGGTAGTCTGGAGGAAATGAGCAGCCATAATCTTTTTGCTCTGGATTTTCCAACAAAGTTCTCTAACATCGAAGTGGATATACATACAGACCAATGGTCCTCCACCTGTATTTCAGCAGAACATGAGCAGAAGCAGATGCTCTGTTACTAAAATCACTGTCAGTTGGCTTTTTCCGATTTCTAGAGAAAAAATTCAGTGAATGGGAATTCTCCCCCCCTTTTTTTAAAGATTTATTTATTATTTATTTATTTACTTATTAGAGAAGGAGAGCATGCTGGGGGCAGGCACAGAGGGAGAAGTAGAATGAGAATTGGAAGCAGACTCACTGAGTGCAGAGCCCATCATGGAGCTTGATCTCACAAGACCTGAGCCAAAATCAAGAGTCAACTGCTCAACAGACTGAGCCACCCAGGCACCCTTGAGTGGAAATACTCTTTCTCAGTTTTAAGCTTTTTCTTATAATTCTCTTAAATCTTTAATGTTTACTAACTGCTGCCCACGAGTGAATTCTGCCATCAAGAAAACCAATGAACAAGTATGGCAAATATATTAATGGGAAAATTCAGATGTAGGATGTTTTTAGGTGCAAAGATCTGAGTGTTTATGTTCTGCGTTTTAGTTCCTCGTGTGTGTGGTGGAAGTAAGCCTATCGGTATTTTGTGGAATTCTCCCGGAGAACCTCTTCACCTGTATCTGGTCCCCCTCCCAAACCAGACAGAGAACAGCCCATGTAGACAACAGAAAAAGTGGTCAGTGGGCATTTGAATCGAGGAGGGACAGTGCATTGAGTGGCCAAGGGGCAACTGTAAATTGTGCAATATGGCTAAGGAGAAAAAGAAGTATGGGAATTTTTAACTTAGTGCAGCAAGATTTAATAACATTTGAGAATTTTTTTGCCAGGTTATGTAGTCCCTCGCCTTACTTTAGGGGGCTCTTTCTAAAGATGATTTCAGATGCAGCTTGGAGTTTTGATTTCTGAGTTCACAGGCAATAATGTGAAATTTAGTAGGCTAAACTATGGAAATCAGGAATGTTGGGTATTTTTATAACTTGCAGTAGCTGTGTAAATCCCTTAAGTTCTTTGGGATGTTTTGATATCTTCTTACCTAAAAAGGGGAGTCATGACTTGCCTCATATGCCTGGTGCTGGAAATGTACCTAAGGGCTGTGTCAGTTGCTCTGAGTCCATCCTGTTGGGTGATTGGTCTCCCTACTTCTTCACCCCAGAGTCTTAACACTGTTGTGCAGATTATGCAAAACCTAGGCTGCAGTGTAATTCAAGAATCCAGCCGAGAAGGAACCTAGAGCTCTTCTCAGGTCCAGTGCTTGGGAGTTGCTTTGTTTCCTTGGCATCTTAGAAAAATAGGAGTTTGTCCCTAAAAGAGAGAAATTGAGTTGGTACAGATGACCTGCAGTAAGACGCTGAGGCCAGATACTAGATTCTTTCCCATAACAAGATAAATCCTTGATAAATTGGTTCCCTTTTCTGTTCTTTAACGTAAATTCATTTTTATGATGGAACATTCAAGAAGAAAATGAACTTAGGAGGTTGGCCCTTTAGACTGCCAGAAGCTTTCTTACTCCAAAGCCACTTATGTGGTACATCTGGCAACTGTGGATCTGATCCAAGGCAATACCCTCCCTTAATTCAGGAAGGGGAGCCAGTGTCAGCCGGGAGTGGGACCAGGTGGCCATTGACATCTCTTCCAAATCCTGAGTTGAAAAAGTTAAAATGGGGGATTGTGGTTTTATGGTCTTAGGCAAGTAAGGATGGCCTGTGAGTCTAAGAATGTCGCCCCTCCCACTTTTAAGTTACTTGTAACACGAAGTTTCCCTGCATGCTGTGCATTATGGTGGTTCCAGCAAAGCACTGCCAACCTGTCAAGAAGTGATTCTTTGCTCCCTCACGTCTTCCCCTGTGGGAGAAGCCATTTTTTAAAAAGCTTTAAATCACAGAAGCCAAGGCGAAGCAGCCCATTTATAAAATATAATGTACAAGGAAAGCTTTTTCTTATTTTCAGCTGAAATAATAGATATCTCTTCACAGGCTAAGAAAAGCTGACTCTAATCCTCTTTTGTCTATAGTAATTTTTTGATCAGCAAGACCAGGAGCAGAAAAATGGAACAAGTCCGTGCAGACTTCCTGGTGACAGTATCAGTTCACCCTTCTGCCGTTTGACAATACATTCCAATTCCAACATTAAAAAAAATAATAAATTCAAAACCCCAGTGGATCTAATTTAGTAAAAGTCCGGGAACAAAGAATGCAGGTTATTTAAAATTTCCTGGCCCATGACTGGCAAAAGAAGGAAGATCATTAATGGACTAGTATTGTGTCTACTCCGTTTTGGAGAGGTTTGGGCTTTTCTTAAGATCAAACTCTTGATCTCTCTTGCATTAAAAATACTGTAGAAAAGTTCTTAAAAGTAACATCGATTTAGTGTTTCTTATTACTATGCTGTAAAGAAGAACTACCCATCTTTTATATCATAAAATTTTGGCATATATCATTTGAGTCATTTTTCTGTAAAATGTACGTGTATTTTGCTTGAAAATATTTATGTATACATACATATATATATATATATGTAATTTACATATATAAGTAACATTTTTAAAAGCTGAATGGGTACCCTGTAAACATCTATCAGGTAGGGAAGAAAACAGTTTACAAAACCACATCATGAACATTTTTCTGTGCTGTTAAGTGTTGTTTTATTTTTTTTTTAAGATTTTATTTATTTATTCATGAGAGATACACAGAGAGAAAGACGCAGAGACACAGGCAGAGGAAGAAGCAGGCTCCATGCAGGGAGCCCGACGTGGGACTCGATCCCAGGCCTCCAGGATCACACCCCGGGCCGAAGGCAGCACTAAACTGCTGAGCCACCCGGGCTGCCCTTAAGTGTTGTTGTTTTATTTATTTATTTTTAAATTATTTATTATTTATGATAGTCACACAAACACAGAGAGAGAGAGAGAGGCAGAGACATAGAGGGAGAAGCAGGCTCCATGCACCGGGAGCCCGACGTGGGATTTGATCCCGGGTCTCCAGGATCGCGCCCTGGGCCAAAGGCAGGCGCCAAACCGCTGCGCCACCCAGGGATCCCTTAAGTGTTGTTTTAAAGCACTGTATGTGTTATTTTCCCAAGGCCGTATTACAATTTTGCATCATTTTGAGTTGGAGGTTTGGGTTATTTCAGCTCAGTCTTCTAAGTAACGACACTGAGAAAGCAGTTCACGTAGGGCTTTGGTAGATGTGAAGGAGTGAGTCGTTGGGACATGGGGATGGATAGGCGCCCTTGGCAGGCTTTGGGGCGCATGGGTGGTCATCCCTGCAGGTGCCCAGTGGACCAACCCCCAAAACCAAGTGTGATAAAAATGTTTGCTCCCCACACCTCATCAGCTCCTGGTGGCCAGTCTCAAACAGGCAAGGTTTCTCAGAGTGCTCCCTGCCACATGTCCATGTTCTGTCCTCCCCTCTCTGCTTAGCAGGTGTGGAGTGAGTGAGTGGGAATGGAAGGAAGGACCTGACAGGAGCAGTGGGGGTCTCCAAAGGGTACGGGAGTCAGCGTGAAGCCAGGACAACTAGGGTGCCGTCTGCTTGAGGCAGGCCCACAGCAGGTGAGGTGGTCAGCGCCTGGAAGTCCGGCTCTGTCCCTTTGGCGTATCCTGCCAGGGTCTACATTATGTTAGAGGGCCTGGCCTGCCGCAAGGGACCCTTTGAGGGGATGTGAATGGACCTCAGGACGCCTGTGAGCTCTTTGTCCAGAAGCGAAAGGTGTGTGTCCAGAGCTTCATCAGAGTCTACACTGGGTCTATAGCTGAGAAGGTTGAAGACACACCATCTTGGAGTCGCATCTCCAACAAGAGTTCTCAGGAAGTTGGTTCAGTTGGACCTGTGTCACAAGGCAGAAGGGACGGTGGCCAACACTGCCACAATAGTGACATGGCTCCACTCCCCTGTCAGTGCCCAACCCCCCCATCCCCAGGTTATCGTCCTTCTTTCTCATCAAGCCCTAGAGGAAAGATACTGATAAGGGGCAGGAAGCTGTTTTGACCAGGCAGCTTGTCCCACCGTCTGTGGTGTCGATTGTTTGAGGTACAGCCTGTCTGGCCGCTTTCCTGAGTTACTAACAAGTCAGGGCCATGGATGTTATTATTGTGGGGTCACTTCTTTGTTACCTGAAGAAGCTATTGTGTCGGTCACTGGCCTCACGGGGCCTGCGCACAAAAAATCTAGGAGCATCTGTAATCCATTCTGGCCAGTGGAAGGAGAGGGCCACCCTAGAGTGATGGTAAGAGTGTCATCTCTCGGGACCCAGAGTGATGGTAAATGTTATCTCATAATATGATGAAACTCTATTGTGCCTCTCCTGTGCTAAAATTCTCGATTAATATTTATTTAGATGCCAACTATAAAGAAAACATGGTTTCTTCTCCTGGGAGGTCGGTGACCTTATGTGGGAGTGAGGCCAAAAAACACGTGAATGGCCGTTTTGAGATGATACTAGAATAGACTAGTTGGGGTCAGTTGGAATTGATTCAGTAAGTCTTGGACAAGAGTAAGCTTGGTCATCTGGGTATGGACACAATGTGGCAGAGGAAAAGGGGAAGGCAAAAAGGAACAACTTGTGAGCAGACTGTAGGACGTGGTTCACACAGCTTCCCAAGGGGGGGCGGTGCATTTCAGCTGATCATGTGAGCCTGTGTGGATGGGGGAACCCTGCCTGACACGTTTCCCGGGGGCTCTCATGTTCCTGGTCTCACTGGCTGTTCACAGCAGTTCCTGGGAGGTGATAGGGTACCTACCATCCCACGTGTCCGATGACAAACTATGGAATCCCTACAGTTCCCACAGCTTGGCCAAACTGAGTGGATGAGTCAGGGTCTCCCAGCTCTGAAAACGGGTGTTAGGATTTGTCAAGCTCAGAGCGGTGGTAATTATGTCAGCTTATCCCAGGGTTCACAGAGTGGGAGACTTTAAACCCCAGACTTCTCTTTCCACAGAAACAGCAGCAGAAAGAAGCTCTCCTTCTCTTCTTCAACAGAACAGCTGAAGCTAAAATCCCATCTGTCATGTAAGTGGCCACCAAGTGTCGACTTCTCTCTCCCACTCTGTCTCTCTCTCATCTTTAAAAAGAAGCACCTATTACCTTAATCCACCAGAATAGTTTCAGTGCTCCTCAAGAAATGATCAGAGACTAGAATTACAGCTGCCTTCAGTACAGAGTTCAGGGCAGCGTAGCCTCATCACCCATGGGGCATAAGCAGGCCGGTCACTGGAGCTCTGCTAGCCTGAGTGTGCGGTCCTCGAGAGATCCTGTCTTAACCAAGTAAGCTGGCACTGCTGCCACTTATGAGGAGGGTACTTTTCCCCTTAGTAGGAAACCTTTGGTCACTTGCCTGTAGACACAAGGTCGGGGTTTCACAGAAGACCAGGAAGGCTGCCCTATGGGGATTCTCTGGTATTTTCCAAAGACGTGAAGTCTCAGCCATTATTCACCTACATAAAAAGGCAACTGTCAAAGTTTGTTCAAAAGATATGGGCAAGTGGCCATTGTCACACTTAGTTTTCCTTCCGTCTTATAAACTAAGGCTGAAGTCAATTCCTATTCTTAAATGTATTCAGTGGCTTGAAAAATTGTCTGCCTTTCTTAAAGAAAGGAAAAACCCACTCATGTTCAAATATTCACTGTGGTAGAAACTTGAGGCAATTCTCATGACGTGCATTTGCCTGATTTTTTATTGTTTAACATTCATGTGAGACTCTGGCAGGATAATGGTCCAAGTGATTTAATTACAATGAAAATGAATTTAGCGTGGGTTGAGCGGTGCCAGCTTGGCTGTGAGGACCAAGATCTGTGGATAAATTGAGATATACACAGCCTACCCCACCCTCTCACTCAGCTTCCAGACCCCCCAGTCTCTCCGGCCTCTCCCTCTGTACCCCGAAATGAGGTAAGAGAGTGAATTCCCCACATTCTTCCAATCTAAGATTTCCCCTACTCACCCCAGGAAGACTGCTGAATGTTGGCCAGCTCTCCTCACCCTCGGGGCACTGCCCTTTTCATTTATGAGACTGTTAGGAGACTAATGAACTCCAGATGTGGTTTTACAACCTGGAAACTTACCTCTCAGAAACTCCTCAGAATTGCCCCCACAAGCCCATTTCTCACAAGCTGCTGAGTAACAGATGGCAAGGGTGTGATCCTTTTCCCTCACTCTTCTCTGCTCATAACCTACAAAATTCAGGGTCTATGGAGTGCTGGGCCCAGAACCATCCATTTGCTTAGAAATGTTAAATCTGGCCATTCCACCACCTCATAAACAGACTTTGGTACTGCCTCGTTTTAGATAGGGGAGCTTGAACAACAGAAGTTTATTTCTTACGCTTCTAGAGGCTCAGAAGTCCCAAGATCAAGGCACCAGCAGATGTAGCGTCTGGTGAGGGCCCACTTCCTGGCTTGCAGACGCCATCTTCTCCGTGTCCTCCCGTGACAGAAGGGGCGAGGGTGCTCTTTGTGGGGATCGGGGGTGGGGGGGTCCTCTGATAAGGATGTTGATTTCGTTCATGAGGACTCTGCCTGTGTGACCTTATCACTTCCCAAAGTCTCATCTCATGATAACCTCACCTCGGGGGTTATTATTTCAACCATATTTGGCGGGGGAGGGGTGCCTGCATACTTCTTCAAGATTCCGTGATAAATTTATAGTGCTTTCTAATTTCCAACCAGTTTTGACATCTGCTAACTCATTTCACACTTACAGCCTCTTTGTAAGATCAGTCAAGTAAGTCAAATTGGCCTCATTTTTAAAATGCAGTAATGGGGTAAATCTCATGTGTATCTCTGGGTCTCAGAGTCACACAACTAGTAAGTGGAAATTAGATTATAAATCTTGAAACCCAAATTTCCTCTGCTAATTGTTTTTCTTCCCTTTTTTGCTGCTGTTTGTTTGTTTTAATTTTAATGGGCATCTTTTGATATAAAAGCCAGTGGTATTGTGGTAGACAGATTATTTCCAGCCTGGTAATGTAGGGACTTGGAAAGGATAGAAATAAAAAAAAACACATCTGAGATGTAGAGGGAAGAGAGGAATTAGGAAAACCAGGACCCACAGTTGTTAATGAGCTGTCCAACTTGATTTTATGGCCTCGTGACTTTCTGATGCTGTAGCAATAAACTTTCTTGCTTATATCATGGCAAATTTTATGTCTCTCAAACTAATTAAAGTAGATTCTATTAGTACCAGCTATTCACAAATTGAACTCAAATCCATTCCCTGGTTGGCCATAGTGGTGCTTGAAAATAATTCTGAGATGCTTAGAGGCCAGGTCACCACCTGCCTGACAGGACACCTTTGAGATTTGTCCTTCTCCAAGGAGGGCAGTGTCTCTCTGGTGCCCAGACACCCCCATGGGTGAGGGTGGCCTCAGGCAGAGTAAGTCCTTTTTGTCAAATGCAGTGAATATATATATATCCTGGACCTACTGTTTGTGTCTAGGGAGACTCACCTTCCCGTTGCACTTGTGGGAACAGTGACCTGTCCTGGGCTTGTGAACCCTCTGCAGGGCATAAATCTCCGGGAAGCCACAGAGGCTGCTGCTTGGGTGATACCCTCTACCTCCAACAGCTCCCGGGGTAGCTGCCAGCCTTCTGGGCCACGGCTAACGGTGGGGGTGGGAAGTCAAGAAAAAACAGTGATGGAGGAGAAAAGTAAATCAAGGGGAGAATAAAGAGCAAGCAAATAAGGTTCTTCACTCTATCTTCCCTTGCCTCAGAAAAAAAAATTCCCTTACTACTGACATAACCGTGGGTCCTTGCTGTCTACTGTGTGAGGGACCTGGGGAGCGTTCCCCGACTGTCTCTTCAGTACTATTACTTAATGTTTCAGTAATACACTTCCAGAAATTTGATTACTGTCAGGAATCTCCTAATCCCCTGCCTAGGCATTTTCAGATCTTAGACGGCATTTCGGTTTGTATTGAAAACGCATTACAGCAGAAATGAAAACTGTTAATTATCTTCTGTGATCCCCGAGAGTAAGAAAGTCTCAGTAACATATCAGAGACACATAAAACGTAACGATACTTTGATTTATTTGCTTATGGGAGATGACTTAAAAAATGGAAGAACTCTTCTTGGAGGCGGCACCAGGTGGCTTCCCCGCAGCCCTAATTTTGCTCCTTCTATTCAGGTGACCTAGCCTGAGGGGTAGGCCAGAGGTCAGCTTTCAGAGAAAGGGAGGGAAATTGGGGGGGGGAGGCTGCCTCAAAGGAGTCTTCTAAAGATGCAATGAAGTCCTTTCAACTGGATAAGCAGATGTTTAATTTATTGTGCTGTTGTCAAATGCAGTGAATATATCCTGGACCTCCTGGAAAGTGGAAGAGAGAAGTTTCTGGTGTTCGCTCACCATAAGGTAGTCCTGAGTGCAGTTACAAGAGAGCTTGAGAAAAAGGTAAGCTCCCTTCGAAATTCAACATAGAATGCTTCTGTAGTTTGTGTGGCGGCTGCTGAGTTGTTCTGAGCAGGTTGAGGACAGATCTGAACCAAAGAAGTGAGACGATGTTTCCAGACTTTCCGAAGAAGCTGTCTTGCTTGTTAAAAGCACAGTGGAGTCCAAATACTTCCCAGCAGTGTCCTTTAACTTCTTCCCTGGTCCCTATAGATAACCCCGGAGCCTCGCTTTAACAACATCTCCCAGTGGATCTTTCCTGACTCTAAGTAAATAATTACAAGATGGTCAAGAGAGGAAGTAGCAGAAATTCTCTTGTGTGGAAACAAGTATTTATATGGATATCTCCTCTCTTCCTTTGTTTTTCCTTATTACCGTCAAAGTGGCTTTAATAATCATACCTGGCAGTGTGTAGACTTCAGTACGGAGTTTTATGGCCATTATTACTATTATTATTATTATTATTATTATTATTATTATTAGAAAAATACCTAGAAAGATTTCCAAGGATGTTCATTAAAACTAAACACATCAAATAAGAAACAAAACTTGTGAAGTTGTAACACGTCACGTGGAAATGCTGCCCAATCATCACTAGCTTGTAGAATTAGAAAAGTGAAACACATATTTTCATCTCCCTTTTCATTTTTGGTTAAAGTTGGACCATAAATTGCTTTTTGACTTTCTTCATCTTTTATTACATTTTATGTAATGATTCTCTCTTTTTTTTTTTTTAAGAGAGAGAGAGAGTGCGTGTGAGCAGTGGGGGAGGGGCAGAGGGAGAGAGAGAAATAGAATCTGAGCACGGAGCCTGAGACAGGGCTCGATCCCATTACTCTGAGGTCATGGCTCAAGCCAAAATCAAGAACTGGTCACTCCACCAACTGAGCCACCCAGGCACCCCTGTCACATTTCAAACATAGAGATGAGGACAGAGAAACATACAGCAGGCACCTTATTTTAATTTTTATATAAAATAAATTAAATATTTTGCTGTATTTATTTCAAAGTGTATATTTTAAGTAATACCATAGTTAGACCCCTCAGCAGCCCTTGAATTCATTCTCTGTCCTCTTCCCCGGATGTAACCACTATCCCCAGTCCTTCCCTCCACGTTGTCAACTTTACTTCAATATATGGTCTTCTCTTAGATGTATATTTTAACCTACAGAAATGGCAGCATATGGGAGTATCCTGAAATTTACCTTGTGCTCAATGTTATTTTTGAGATTTTTCCATGTAGTATTACGGCTATTAGCTCATTCACCATAACTGCAGAATAGTATCTCATTGGGTCACTGTGGCACATCCATTCTCCTGGTGATGGATATGGGATTTTATTTACAGTTTTGCTATTATATGAGTACAGATATGCATATGCATGTGTGGACCTGTCCAGGCATGATCTTGCATAACCATTGGATAGTCCCATCTTCAACTCTACTAGGTATTGCCATATTTCTCCCCATGCTGGCAGTTCACATTTATAATCCCACCAGCAGCATTTGGGAATTTCTGCTCTTCTGCATGCTCATTAACACTTAGTATTATCAGACTTTAAACTTTTGCCAATATAGTGAAATGAAATCTCTGCTCTTATTTTAATTTGCATTTCCCTGACTGCCACTAACAGTTGTATCCTTTAATATATTTATGGGTGATTTCTGGCTCTCTTCTGTAAATGTTTTGCCTGTTTCTCTGTTACATGGTTTGTTTTTTTCTTACCACTTTGGAAATACTCTTTTTAAATTCTGGATATTAGCTAACTTTTTTTCATTTTGTTGAAGTTTTAGTGAACATAATGTTTAATTTTTACTTGTTACAACTGAAACACATTTCCAGCTTATTAGTTTTTCCTATGTGGTTTTTAATTTTTATGAATGATTTAAGAAATCTGTCCCTCTTCAAGGTCATAAAGATTTTCTCCTATAATTTTTTGTCCTGAAAATTTTAGAGGTGGTTCATTAATCCGCCTGGGTTTGAATTTTGTATATGATGTCATGCAGGATGCCAGCCAATGGAATTAAAAGCTATAATTATTGAAAAGGAAAAATCAGAGCTGTCACTATATTCAAGAGAATATAAAAAGAGTTATTAATACTAAAGAGAGCTATCCATTCTATTCCACCCATCTGACTACCAGTTTTTGGACCTGCATGGCTGAGTTTTATAATAGATTGTAATATCTGGAGGTACAATATCAACTTTGTTCTTTTTTCAAGTTGCCTTAGATATCTCTCCTGATTATTTTTTGAAACTCCTGTAGCATAATAATACGAAGTTCCCTTAAAATACCCAATTGGGAGTTTTATTTGAACTGAGCTAAACCTACAAATTCATTTGGGAAGGATCACAATCACCAAGAAGAGCGTAGAAACCAATGAAGAACTGGAGAGACTTAAGCCATGCTCCAGTGCAAAAACTGTAAAAATTGTGATCCTTCCTTGCTCTCTGTCTCTCATGAATAAATAAATAAAATCTTTTAAAAAATAAATAAATAAATAAAAATTCAAAAAATAAATAAATAAAAGATTATTATACACATCGAGAAGAGAGCACCTGGCAAAAATTGATTGGTAATAGTCCCCATATTTGTATTTCCTTTGTAATGCTTGTCTTTATCATTAGGGGAAAAAAATAGATAATTGCCCCTTAAAAGAAAATAAAACTCAATCAGACATGTAAGGAAGATGTAGCCCAGCAGTCAGCTCCTTGGCATTCATCTCAGAGGCATGAAAACTTGTGTTTACGTGGAAACTTGTATACAAATGTTCACGGCAGGTTGATTTGTTGTAGCCCCAAGTGGAGCCGACCCACGTGTCCTTCCAGAGGTGAAAGGCCACGCTGTGGTACATACAGAATACTACTCAGGAGTAAGAAAGGAATGAGCTACCACCACTTGCAGTGCCCTGGTTAGATCTCCAGGGAATGATGCTGAGTGAAAAAAGCCCATCCCAAAAGGTCGCCCACTCTATGACTCCATTGATACAACATTCTTGAAGCGAAAGGGACCTGGGAGTGGGGCAGGAAGCAGAGGGAGGTGGGTGTGGCTATAAAAGGGCCACAAAAGGATCCTTGTGGTGTTAGAACTATTCAGTATCTCTTTTTTTTCTGTTTCTTTTAAGTAAGCCCTATGCCAAACATGGGTCTTGAACTCGCAACCCCAAGATCAGGTCGCTTGTTGTACCGACCAAGCCTGCCAGGCTCCTGTAGCTCTGTTCCGTGTCTTGACTGTGAAGGAGATAATGTGGAAACCCACAGTGATAACACTGTGTAGAACACACACATGCAAGTTTAAGTAACACTGAGGACATGGGCATGAGATCAGTACATTGTATCAAAGTCAGCATCCTGGTTGTGATTTACTATAGTTTAACAAAATATTACCACTGGGAGAAAGTGGGCCAGATGTTCAAGGAATCTCTGTATTTTTGCTTCAACTAATGTGCATCTACAATCCCATCAACACAAAACTCAATGTGAAACAAAAAGACAAGAAGCTGTGAAAGCAGTGACAGACCCGTGATCTGAGTTAGAACAGCAGCGTGGCTCTGTCCTCGGAGCCGCGGCTGCCGAGCCCCAGGCACTGGTGCAGCCCACCTCGCTTCCCGTCCTTGTCCCTGCAGCACGTGCCACACATCCACATCGACGGCTCCACCTCCTCGGCGGACCGAGAGGACCTGTGCCAGCAGTTCCAGCTGTTCGAGAAGCACGCTGTGGCCGTGCTGTCCATCACCGCTGCCAACATGGGCCTCACCTTCACCTCGGCTGACCTGGTGGTGTTTGCTGAGCTCTTTTGGAATCCAGGGGTAAGGGACACAGGGGACTCGAATCCCCCGGGTGTGCGTGTGGCTATGGGGCAGAAGGAGCAAGAGCGTCAGTCTGGGCAGAGTAGGTATCTGGGTGCTCTCCCTAGCACCAGTTTTGTTTTCTTCCATCCGTTTCTGTTAGGCCTCAGAAACATGTTTTATACTTCCCAATTACCAGTCTTTTTTTTTTTTTTCCCCAGTTACCAGTCTTAAAAGAAGTGAAGCCTTGCATATCTGTTGGCTAGTTATTAGATCTTCACAGCAGTCTCCTAAGTAGTAGGAGTATCGACTCCATGTTATGGAAGGAAATACTGAAGTTTTAGAAGGCTGGAAGGAATCTTAGGAGTCCTTCCTCTGAGGGGAAATTGGGGCACAGAGAGCTCACATGCACAGCTGTCCCCAAAGGGGAGCCTGTGGCTACAGCAACCCCAGCCCAGGCCTCTGGGCTTCCAGCCTGTGCCATCTATTAGCCATCATTGCAAGCTGCTTAGCCGATGCAGCCATGACAGGCGACCTTTCTGGGTGTTCCCTGAACGTGGTCTTTGTGTCCACTGGCCTCATCTGATGAGCAGAGAGCTGTGATAGCAGATATATGTCACTGGCCACACATAGGGCACGTAGACTTCTAGGCTGAAAGCATATGGGATGGAAACAATGCTCTTGGGCTTTGTTATCTATTGTAGGGCTTACCGCCGTATTAAAGAGCCACACTACCCCTAATCATATAGGGCCTCTCCCTTGGTTGTGATATGTTTGTTTATTTACAAGGTAATGGTTTCTTACATGGCAAGAAGAATGGAAATGTGCCAGGCTTCCTTCATTTGCCCTTCAGCATAGCCTGCTGGCAGGTCAGAGCTTGCTGTTCGTTCCTTGTGGCACCTAGGGCTCTGCCCAAAGCTGTCTGGCTATAGATTCTAGATTACCCCAGAACTTTAGTTTTGTTTGATTCTCTCTTATGTTAGGTGACAGCTTCCTTGAAGGTAGAGGTTCTCAGCCTGCTGACTTGGGTCATGGAGTGAAGTCCTTTCGGAAGAAGGGTGTGGTGGGCTCGGGGGCAGGGGACTGCCTGCTGTGGTGGACTGAGCCCCTTCAGGCCTTGGCCTGCACACATCCTGATCCCTGTACCTCACAGGTGCTGCTTCAGGCTGAGGACCGGGTGCACCGAATCGGACAGTCGAGCTCTGTGAGCATCCACTACCTCGTGGCGAAAGGCACAGCTGATGACTACCTCTGGTATGGCTGGCCACTGGGGTTAAGCAAGGGTTGACGCCTGTGATGTATTTCCTTCGCTCCCTAACTGCTTCTGCTCTTGCTGATGTCTTCAGGGACCCATGCAGAAGACCCAGGAGTAATGCCCTCCCACTTCCACCATGACCATGTCGGGCCTCCTTCACAGCATTCACTCATGACTTGCTGGGTGCATGAGGGATAAGGGGATGTGGCTCCTTTCCCAGTGTCCTGAGACAAGGGAGGGGGGAAGAAGTATATGTGCAGGTTTGCTTGTAAGACACTCCGTCCCAGCTATGAAGACTCTGCTGAGACATGGTCATACTGCCCTCTGCTCCTTCATGGCACGTATCGGTAAAATAAGGCCATCATACAGTGCTGCAGCTGACCACTGGGAGGAAGTGGCTCACCCTGGGCCACATGGGGCTTCCTTAGAACTAGGGTAAAATTTTTCAACCCTGGGGTTCATGTCTGTTACCTAAGCAAAAAGTCTCCAAATGCTCCTTCCTAGTCATACTTACCCCTTTCCTAATACTAAGTTTCTTGATTACCTCATTAGTTTCTACTACTCATTTCTGTTTCCAGCCTTGTGACTAAGGGATCTTACCTTTGTCACATGTGTAGGTTGTCCCTACTCCTACATCTTTGGATTTGTTGATTTGATCATTGGGCAGCTCATAACCACGGGGCCATTTTCAGCACCAGGTTCAGAATTTTGTTGTAATGAGACATCTATTTTCTCCACATCTTCCAGTAGAAAGAATTTTGAACCTAATGATGCAAACGCTAAATTGGTTTACAGAAGAGACAAATATTTTAGGTTGGGTGTTTGTACCTTGAGCGTTCCAAAGAAGTGAAACAGCATGCCTCAGTCCCATAAAAACAAGGAGGGTGATCTCTTTTTCATCCCACTGGTTCTGTGCAGTTTGTATTCATCGCAGCTCTTTTTTCCCCAACAGGCCCCTAATTCAAGAGAAGATTAAAGTTCTGGGTGAAGCCGGACTTTCTGAGACCAATTTTTCAGAAATGACAGAAGCTCCTAATTACTTCTACAAGGTAACACCAGCAAATGGCTCCTTGCCACTGGGGTGGGGGGAGCTATTGAGTTGTCTCCTCAGCCCTTGGGTCCTGAAAGAGAAGTGGATCACTCCTGGGGATTTCACTCAGCCTCATGCAGAATGGTGGCCTTCAGGTAGCTCCTCTGAAAACCAAGTGTCTTCTCCTTCTCATGGAACTGCCCAAAATCAGAGTCTGAGTAAAATCAGCAATATCTTTGAGTGACAGGAAGACTAGAGAGTCTGAGGATTTGATCTTTCATTTACATTGATGTAATAACTAAATGCTTCCTTTCAAATGTAATGATCGAGATAAGTCTTAGAGATCATATTTTTATTTTTTTTAATTCATATTTTAAGTAACCTCTACACCCAACATGGGGCTTAAACTCATGACCCCCAGATCAAGAGTTGGCATGCTCCTCTGGCTCAGCCAGAAACCACAAATATCATATTTTTAAATGTAGAGTATAAATTATCCTCATAAACAGTTAATAAGCTAACTTGAAACAACCTTATTTTTAAGCTTTTTAAAGAACTCTAATTCAATTGAATGGTAAATATTTTCACAGAGCCTTTGTTATTGTATGCCCTTTGAAAAGAAGGAGACTTAATTTTAAGGGATTCTTAACCTTCTCAACTCAATGAGTCTATTTAGAACTAACTCATTTATTCCTACTGCCTTTACCTTCACATACACTTAGTTAAGAATTTCTGCCTAAAGTACAAGATAATATGAATGCAGTTTATCAATATTTATTTTGATTAATAATTGTATCTTTTTTTATTAAAATAGGGCTGAAAATTTCATCAAATATTAGAAAAAGAAAATGTTGCCTCCTAACAGGAGATTAAAGCAAAAGAGGTTATTCTCGCCAAGACAGGATGCCTTCCCAGAGGGGAAGTGAAATCCTAATCAGATCTTGGACCTTGCTTCCATTAATCAAGCATGCTCCAAGTTAGCGCACAGTATTGCCACCACCATACTCAAATGCAGGTTAACAGTTATTTTACTTGGAACAGGCTGCCTTGTGGGGAGGCATTTCCTTAACCCTGCAGTTGTTCAGATAGAGGCTGATGAGATTTCTAGAGGAGGATGTGAAGATCATGTGAGGTTGACCTTAATGACCTTTAAAGTCACTCCTTGTCAGGAAGGCTGGCATCCTGAAAGGCAAGGGAATATAAGGTGCAGGTTCATTGGGTAATCGAGCTCTCAAAAGACTGCTCCCCAGGCCAGGTTTCAAAGGCCTCATGTCACCAATGACCTCATGTCATGCGCGGAGGCTTCTGTTAGGAGCAGTGAGGAAATAGAGACCAGCTGGATTGAGACCCAATGATGAAGGAGCTGAAAAGCCAGGGAGGAGCTCTGATAAGGTAGATACCGGGGGATTGTAAGATGTGACAAGAAAATCCTGTTAAAGGACAGCCAGGGGGCAGAAATCATCAAGGCAGAGAGCTGCCAGGGACTGAAACAGAAAGAGGCCCGCAGTGGGAAGCACAGGAGAGCTGTTGCAAATCCATGCAGGTACCGGGTGCTGTGACCCAGGCAATAAAGACTGTGCCTGTGGAACATTGCGGAGGGAACAGCCGGGCGAGGCCGACTTGCTGTGAGGTTGATGTGTGGAGATAGGCAGTCAGGACGCCCTGGGGATGGCAAGCCAGGGAGACGAGAAGAAGAATGTTTGGTAGACCATCAAAACTAGGCTTTTGGAAAAGAGTTACTGGCTTGAGGATGTAGGATTGAGAGGAAAGATGGTTTGGGTTTCTAAACAGCTTTAGTTTAGTGGAACCAAGATGGCCATGGAGATGTTTGAAAACGCACCAGGAATGAAAGATGGTCAGGTTGGGAATACACATTTGGGACAGATCAGCTAAGGGGTGATAGCGAGCCCATGACGGGCTGTAGTTGGAATTGCTGGGCCTGATTTTCACAGTACACCGTGGCCTTAGAGCACAGAGGCAGCTCATGGGCCTTTGGATCATTGGCAGATTTCAGGTAGCCAGAAACAGGCAGGGGACTCTACTCAGTGTGTCAAGTATGTGCATGTTTTCTTAACTACCCCGAAAATTAGGTGCAAGCGGTGATGGAGCATGTGGGTTGGCAGTTGAACTGCAACCTAAGCCCTCAGTACAGAAGGGCTTTGCAGGAAGTGGGGGCTTGGGAGCTGGTTCAGTATCGATTTGGAAAGCTAGAAGGAAGAAGCCATTTCCAACATAAGTTTTCCTTCACCCCACGAGCAGCAGAGAAGAAACGACGCCAGGTGGTAAGGCCGCGTGGGCTGCACGCGCGGTCGTGGGCACCCAGTGATGTGCAATGTGCAGCCCCCACATTGCAAACCAATGTGCAGCAGTCTGTGTCCTCCCGCAGCCTCAGCCTCGGGCAGAGCAAGAGTCAGTGCTGGAGCCTGCGCTCCAACTTTCACCTTTTGTTTCCCCCTCCCTGATGAAGGACCCAAAGCAGCAGAAGATCTATGACCTCTTCCAGCAGTCCTTCGAGGAAGACGGAAGCGACCTGGAGCTCCTGGAGGCCGCGGAATCCTCTGACCCCAGAAGTGCTTCGGGTGCACCTGGAAATGATTTCCAGGACCTGGGAGACACGCCGGACGGGACCATGGTGACCGGCAGCCCCGTGAAGAAAAGGAGATTTGAGTTTTTTGATAACTTTGACAGCTTTACCTTTCCCCTGTAAGAGGGGGAGGAAAAAGGCATTTAAAAATCATGGAACTTGTTAACATAAGGTGTTCGTTTCTACTTGCACCATCCTCGACGTTACAGCAGTGCTGGCGTCTGTTACCAGGCTGGGGGTCGGTGTTGCCTCTCTGGCCTTTCTGCGCGGGTGTGCGGGGTCTTATCCTCGGCTTCTCTGGCTGAGGACTAGAGACAGCAGGCTGCAGTAGTGACAGTTGGGGCGCTTTAAGTACCGAGATGCTTCCCACGCAGCCTCTGAAATCCGGATTTTTAAATTTGTTGGTTCAACAAATATTTATAGAGCACCTGATATGTGCCAGGCAGCGTTCTAGGTGCCGGCAGCCATTCACCAAACAAAAGAGAGAAGAAAGCTCGTACCTCTGCAGAAGTTCTGTCTGTAGGAGAAGTCATAGTTACACATCCTAAGAAGAAGAGAGCAGTTCCGGAGGTAAGGGTTTGGAGCGGGAGGGGGCAAGCTTTTTCTGTAAATAGGCAGGCAGTCGTATCTGACTTTACGGGCCAGGTTGTCTGTGTAGGAATGACTCGACTCTGTTGCTGTAGGGCAGAAACAACCGTAGGTAATCCAGAAACAAATGATTATGGCTCTTTTTCCCGTAAAACTCTGTTACGGACACTGAAATTCAAATTCATACAATTTTGATGTGTCACAAAACCTTATTCTTTTGATTCATTTTGAGTCACTAAAACATGTAAAAACTGCTTAGTCCACCGGCCGTCCGGAAGCAGGCAGTGGGCAGGATTTGGCCTGAGAAGCATGATTGGCTAACTCCTAGTTTAGGGCAGCACCACCCAGTAGAAATCTGACACAAGCCACGGACATGATTTTAATTTTCTAAAAGAGTGTTAAAAAATGAAGGATGGAAATTAGTAATATTTTCTTTAACTCAGTTTCTTCAAAATACTCAGTTCAGCATACAATCACTATTAAAAACTTCCTGAGAAACTTGCTATTATGTTCTCCCTTTTTTTCCTTCCCTGCTAAGTCTTTAAAACCCAGTGTGTATTGATGCTGACAGCACACCTCAAGTGCTTGTTCCGGGTGCACTTGTGGCTGGTGGTTCCTGTGTTGGGCAGCACGGGTCTAAAGCATGGTGAGGGGTGAGGGGCATCGTTAGAGGTGATGTCACTGAAGAGACAGAGGCCAAATGATGCGGACCCCCGAGGTCATGTAAGGAATGATTTAATTTTGAATATGAAGCCGCTGACTGGTTTTGAACAGGGATATGAGGCAACCTGATTATATTTTTAAAAGATCCCTCCAGGGGCACCTGGGTGGCTCAGGCGGTTAAGTGTCTGACTCTCGATTTTGGCTCAGGTCGTGACCTCAAGGTCCTGAGATCAAGCCTGTCATTGGGCCCCACACTGGCGTGGAGTCCGCTTGAGAGTCTCCTTCTCCTTTAGCCCCTCCTGCCGTCGTCCATGCTCTCTCTTTAAAAAAAAAAAAAAAAAAAAAAAAAAAAATTTAAATGAATTTAGAAATCCAAGATCACTCCCATTCATGTGTAGAAAATAGATCAGGAGGGGTGGTCGGGGGAATAGTTTGAGAGGAGGCTGGTGAGCCATTGCAGCTGACCATGGGGTGATGCTGGGGTGTGGCCCAGTGGAGCAGCAGTGTGAAGGAGGTGAGAAGCGCTTGGATTGGGTACGTGATGATTGTAGAGCTGAGTGAGTTTGAGATGGATTGACCAAGAGGCATTTGAGAAGAGGACGGAGGAGTCAATACTTAGACCTAGGATTTGGCCTGAGCAAAGTTGTAGTGCCATTGACTGAGATATTAAAAAAAATAATAATAAAAATGAAAAGATGGGGAAGGGTAGATGGGTTGGGCATCAGGCCAAAATCCAGGGTTTGGTTATGGACTCATTGGGGTAGAGATGGAGGCAACCCGCCCAGCTCCCCCGTCAAGGACTGAAGCTTCCTGCCCAGCTTTAGGAGGCAAATAGCTTCTACTTGGCCACATCTTCCAGTTGGTCTCAGTCCACAGGCTGTAGGATTTGGGTCTCCAGCAGGAGAAGGTCACACCGAGAGCTGCGAATTTTGCCCTCACCTGTTATAAACGGTGTTTATAGACATGGGGCTGGAGGAGCTTGAGCAGGTAAGGTGGCATGGGGTGGGGAAGAAAGCTGAATGAACTGACCCCAGAGCACTCTACCATTTAGGATTGGGAAGAGAAAAAGGAGACCAAACAGCAAAGGAAGAGAGGAAGAAAACCAAAATAGGTGTCCAGGAGAGGGATTTTTTTTTTTTTTTAAAGTGTTTCAAAAAGGAAGGCGGTGCTGCTTTCTTGGTATTGTCAATAGACCGTGGGCCGGGTTTAAGCAAAGGTTTAGAGGTAGCCCAATTTTCCTGGCAGCAGTGCAGCATGTCTACGTTCCAGCACGACTGTGTGTGCATTTGTTTGTTAGACTTGGATGGTTTTCACTCTTGTACTGTTGACTAGGTGCCAGGCACCGGGCCAAACACTGTACATGTACTGATGCAGTGAGCCCCATCTCGGAGGAAGGTAGGCAGGTTTTCATTATGCAGATGCAGACCCCGAGCCAAGGGAGTCTGAGCTAGGAAGTGGACCTACTGCAGGATACAGCCAGGCCACCGCTCCAGAGCCCACTCTAGGGTAGATACACACTTCTACACCACGAGGCTCCGTGGTGCTTTGGCGGGTCTGTGAGCAGTTTATTGCGTGCCCGCCTTCCTCAGGGGCTCGGCCCTGGCTGTCACCCTGAGCTGGCTTCCCTGCAGGCTCCCAGCTAACTGTTCAGAACAAGACTCTGGAACGCACCATTTGTTTGTGCCTTTTGGTCTCCTCTCTTGGGCTTCTGGATAGCTCCAACTGAGAGAGGAATCTCTGAGAGCCACCCGACCCCCTTCACTGCTGCTCAGGAGCCATCGGGCATCCTGACATCTTTGTATGATCTGGACCCTGGGGCAGTGTCCTGTATGAGGCCTTGGCCTTGGGACATAACTGGCTGACTCTGCCTTCCTCACTCAAACCTGGCATTTGGTTACTGAGCTTCCTATTAATCTGCTGTGAGCTTCTCTGCAGGGTCGGAGCTCCTCAGGAAATCCAGCCTGAACACCCACATCTAAAGTGCAAGAGTTGCTTCTCCTGTCTTTCTGGAAAGGATTGTGGAGATGAGCAGCTGAGCCTGCATTCCGCCAGTGTGCCCTGCCGTGAGGAGCTCTGCTGTGGTGCCCCATCTCCATAACTAGGCCTTTGCTTTCCTCTATTAACCTCCTGAAACAAGAACAAGTGATACCTAGAGAAAATCCAGAGTCAAAGGCCTGAGAGAGAGTGCTCACCTGGGCCCTCCTCTAGGTCACCTGAAGTCATCCTACACTGTCTTATTACTTTCAGCTCTCTGTTTTATTTTTAAATTTTGTTAGCTGTACCGGTTTGTTTATAATAGTGACTATGACTTGTCAGAAGCTTCCAGAGGACAAGTATTGGGTCCTTCTAAAGTTTACTCTAACTTTGTCCCAAACAGCTGCTTAAATATTTGTCTAAGAGTAATTAAGAGCAATGGCTGCTGTGTCCTCAAGTATGTTGTACCAAGTCCCCTCAGGAGTGGGTGCTCTGGAAAGCCAACTGCATCACTTGATGGTTGCTGCCCTTGGAGTTCCAAAATCAATCTGCAATGGACACAGCAATCAGCATAGATCCGGAAAAGGACACAGTCGATTGTGCACTGGGTGGCCTACTGGGAGGGGGCCCAACGGGGACAGAATCTGGGACAGAATCTGTAGGAAAAGAAATGCTAAAATCTTACCTCAACGTTACTCATGAGGTTTTTGTAATGATTTTTGCAATCTTGGTGGCTCGTTCATGGAAACAATACAATCACTTCATTAGGGGAAAATCTGTGGAATGAGTTAAGGCCCAGGAAGCAGAAAGGTTTTGGATCACCCTTAGATGCTGAGAGAGGTATAGAAAGGAGCATCTCTTCCTCGCCTGCCCCAGAGCCTATGCACAGCCTCTGCTCCCATTGCTCATATCATGTGGCTTGAGAAGCATTAGGAAGCCCTCTTCTGTGAGTCTGTGGGCTTCTCCAGAGACTGCCACCTGCCTGTTGCTCATGCAAAGAAGATTGGGTACAGCTTTCTCATGGGCTCCGCTGGACTTTGGTCAAGTTCTTTAGAGTCTCAGAGAATGAGATCGTAGCTTCTCATTCCTTAACTTCTCTTAATAGTTCCTCCTTACCCTAGGGATAATAAAGGAAAATGTGCAAGTGATTTTGAGACATATATCCAGGGTTGCTTAGGAGACTCACCGACCATTGTTGAATTAATAAATCTCTGCTTTATTTACTGCGTGGCCTGCCACACAGAGTGGCCCTTTCAGCAAGGTGACAGATCCATGTCTGCCATTGGGAGACTTTGCCCTTGGTCCTTGCGACTTGATCGCATTTGATACCACAATTCCTCTGTAGTCTTAGTAAATATGGTCTGTTGAACCTCCGTCTGAAGCCTCTGCTTAAACCTCAGTTTCAGCTGCTTTGGAGAAAGACTCACTCTCTCTGAGATGTCCTTGAGGTCCTCCAAAGCAAATGTTATTTATACCACGAAGCCTGTATATGCCAGGTTATACCATCCCAACTATACCTCTAGAATTTGTTGAGAACCACCCAACCATTTCTGTGTGATTCAGAGAAGACCCTGGGACTTACTTATCAAGAGTGAATGCCTTTGGGCTTAGGGAAGGATTTCTGCACTAACTCCTTTTCCTTCTTTTCTTCATATCTCAGTCCAGACACACACCTGCCACCATCCAGTGTATTTTCTGGGAATCTGGGCCTATCTCATCCCATTTCCGGTCCCCGCTGTCACCAGGGTCATCGTTCCCTGAATGACCCTGGTTAATTCCTGCCTCTAGGGCTGGCACCAGGAAGACTCCTAGAGGGAACAGAGATCCTGTTAGCCTTGATCCATTTGTACTTGAATTAATCATGTCTTTTCCTTCTTGGCTTCCCACAAGCCTTTTTCTAGGTCAGAGGGAGAGCTAAGAAACAGAGCTGGCGGTGCCGTCTCCTCACTGCTGGCTCTTAGGTTTTGCCTCGTCTGTGCATTCTTGCCTATTGGAACCCTGATGCTTGCTTGCTCTCTTTCTCTCTCTCTCTTTCTTCCTAAGACTTTATTTACTTAGAGAGAGAGAGAGAGAGCACGAGCAAGTGGAGGGGCAGAGGGAGAAGCAGACTCCCCACTGAGCCAGGACCCTGGGATCACGACCTGAGCCACCCAGATGCCCCAGAACCTTGATGCTCTCTGAAGCTATTTTTAAGTGAAATTTAAACTGCAAAAGGGATGAAAAGAAGTCCCATCTTATTTCCTACTTTATCCTTGCTTCTTACTGTGTGGAGGATTACAAGGTTAAAAAAAATGTCATGGAAGCTTAAAGAGAATTTGTTGGAGCCTCTCTCATACCTGTGTATTTTGGTTTTGTGTTTTCCTGTGAGGTCCCAGCAAAGGAAGTGGATTCCTAATCGTAGCAGAAAACATTGAGAAGCCTGTGACTCACAGTGCTTGGGATATTATGACAGCCAACAGTTACTAGATTTTGTAACACCCTCTGCCCACATCCCCCCCACCAACCCATTCATCTGATTTATGGAGTGCCAGGCACTTTTCTTCTTTGTTTTTAACCCTCCCTTTTAGTGTGAAATATCAGACATAAGAGAGTTCATAAGACACAATTACAGCTTAACAAATATTACAAAATAAACACGTAACCATAACTCCCAAGATTGCGAATATGTTCTAGAAGCTTTATTGGTTTGCTTTTAATGTGTAGATTTACAACCCAATTGCAGTTTATTTTTGTACATGGAGTGAGATAAGGTCAAGGTGAATTTTTTTTCCATATGAATATGCAGTTTCTCAGCATCACTTACTGAAAAGATTGTCGCTTCATCCAGTGCTCTGAAGTGCCTTCTTTTCACTATTAAAATTTGATGTAAAAATTAACTAATCAGAGTGCCTGGGTGTCTCCGTTGGTTAAGCAGTTAAGCATCTGATGACTCTTGATTTTATCTCAGGGTCTTGGGTTGGCACCCCACATCAGTCTGTGCTCAGGGCAGAGTGCCTTGACCCTCTCCTTCAGCCCCTCCTCCCGCTCATGCTCATGCACTCTCTCATTCTCTCTCAAATAAATAAATAAAATGTTTAAAGATAATAAAAATAAAAAATAAAGATGTATAAGTAAAAAAAATAAAAGCCCTACATTCTCCTCTTTCCTATTCCTAGCCCTACTTCCTACAGGTAATAACTAATATAAACAATTTGGGAGGGAGCCCTTGGTATTTTATTCCCAATGCATATAAATTTACATTGAATTGTTCTTACAAAAATTGTATCAAACTCTTTATATTAAAAATGATTCGTTTTACATAATATATTTGGTCATTGTTTCATACTGATCGACCCTATCTATTTTAAGTTACTTAGCAGCTCCCATCCTGATGGATGAATTACCGTGTCAGTGCCCAGCGAAATGTTCATTAAAACAAAAAGCAAACAACTAGAAAGATGAATTTAAAGTAAATTTGTGGAGAGAAGAGAAGGAGGAATGAATCCACACATTGAATCTTTTTTGGACACCTGATTTTTCGTAGGTGTTTAGGACTTGGCCTTGGCAGGGTTCACCTTCCCCTTGCTGGGTCCACTACCTTTTGTGGAGGTTGGCCCACAGGGCTCTTAAAATTGTGTGCAACTTTACTCTTGTCTGGCCACCAGGCACTTCAGTGTAGGGCAAGCAAGAACTCTTTGGGCACAAAGTGAAGGAACAGCAATGGAGCCTGGGACTCCAGGATAAGCCCTTTTGGTCTCCAGCATGAGATAAATTGGGGATGATGCTTGCACCTCAGATTTCTTTCAAGAATCAAGTGTTCCATATGCCCCAAAGACAACTGGCTGGCTCAACAGCTAAAAGAACTCTCCTCTAGATGCAACTTTCAACAACTTTTTCTGAGGGCGAAAGTGAGTTTTGATTGCTCCTGATGAGCAGGGGTGACTCAGCAGAGATTTTTGCTGAGACTTTTATGGGTACATATTACAGTTAATCTCTACACCTGATGGTCCTCTAATGGGGATGGAGACTTATTAGCCCACAGATAAGACAAATTGAAACTTTGTAAAGCACAGTTCTCTGAAGCCACCCAGAGCTGATTTCATGAGAGTGCTATTTGTACATCCTCAGGCTTGCCATTTAAAGAGAATTGTTCAGTCTTTACAAAATTGCTCTGGGCATGAACAATTTCTTCCTATTATGGAGTGTCTCATTTTCAGCCACTCTACTGCGTTTCTTACTCATGCTTTCTACCTTGCTCTCTCTCAGACTCCCTGAAGGGCAGAGACGTAGGCGGCTACACAGGGGATGGGGTGGGAGGCGGTAAATTTGCTAAATGATCTGAACTAGGCTCTCCAGCCAGCCCAGAAGCACTCACTTCAGTGAGTGCAATGCTGGCCGTGTTTGTACAGTCACCCAGGGCAGGTGAACCTCACTCCTGCTCAGCCTGCAGGCACAGACAGGAACAGGAGGGCCAACCATGGGAGTGCTTGTTTCTGAACTCTTCTTCCACCAATCCCATTTGTTTGCACCAATAGGAATATGTTTCGCTTTAATTTATAGTTTTCTAGAAGCAGGGCATAGTCTGGTGGAAAGGTGTCCAGAAATCATCCCCAAAATGCAGTGCACTTCTCTCCTGAGGGAGGACAGACTTGCTCCCTCAGCCCTTTAGGGTGAACCATTCTTCACCCTAAAGGGGCAGAGGGTACATGGAGGCTGTACTGGAAGATTTTGAGCACATCCTATTCCCCCAGTGGGGAGATGTGTTTGCACAGTTGCAGTGGTGTGTGAAACAAGGTACTTACCGCTGTGTTTCTAGGCGTCATTCTTCTTGTTGCAGTTTTTAATGAGAGGTTAATTTTTTTCAATATATAGAAGCAAGACTGTAATGCCAAGGAGTACAAAATATAATTGCTGAACATGTGTATTTATTTTTAAGATTTCATTTATTCATGAGAGACACAGAGAGACAGAGACACAGGCAGAGGGAGAAGCAGGCCTCATGCAGGGAGCCTGACGTGGGACTCGATCCCGGGACCCTGGGGTCACACCCTGAGCCGAAGGCAGACGCTCAACCGCTGAGCCACGCAGGCATCCCAAAATGAGTATATTTTAAAAATTTAATTAGTACATAAAAGCAATCTCCCCAAGTCAGTTTATAAAGCATTTCTTAAAGCTATGATGTAGTTATTATGCCTTAAAAGATGTGCTTCTGTAGATCTTACTACTTTTTCTACTTTTGTCTATATTTGAGCATTTCTGTAATGTCTTTAAAATGTTCTGTGGGGGTCAATATCCATAGCTTCATCGATGGACATTTTTCACTTAGGTATTTAGGTGTGGGTTTTAATGCCTATTAGGAAAAACACCCACGTAGCACATTGGACCTGGACTCCATAGACTTGGCTTAGGACGAAGCTTCATTTTTGTTAAGTCTTTCCAAAAAAGTGACACCGTTTTTAAAATAAATGCTAAAACAGTCGATATTGGCCCAAACTGCAAACACTGGAAATGCAGTGTTCGAGTGACTACATTTCGAGAAACACTGGTCTGCTGTTTCCGTCTTCTAGCATTCATCGTACAAGAAGCCAGGTAGTTGAGAAAGAGCCTGACCTTCCTCCATCCCTAGCGATAACCCCGTGAAAACCCCTATTGCTTAAACAATAAAAGCGTCAGCTCCGAACGCCCACAAACAAACAAACAAAAACTACATTTCCCAGCAGGCCGCGGGGCGAGGACGCCCCCGGAGCATAGAGCTCGTGCCTAGCTGGGCCTCCGGGCCGCCGCTTCCGCCGCTTCCGCCGCTTCCGCCCGCCTCAACCGCGCTTGCGCCCTGAGTCTCTTCCTCTCTGGGCTGGGACCTGGCTGGCGGCGACATGGTGAGCGAGCGCCCTGGTGCCGGCGAGGCCTGCGGGTCTATCCGGCCGCATCCGACCTTTCTTGGGGCGGGGGGAGGGGGGCGTCTCGGCCGCGGGGCCTCCCGGACGCGGACCGGGGCGGAGGGGCGGGGGCGGCGCGGGCCCGGTCCCGGTCCCGGTCCCGGTGACGCCGGCTTGTGTCTCGCCGCCCAACAGGCCAAACGCACCAAGAAGGTCGGGATCGTGGGTAAATACGGGACGCGCTACGGGGCCTCGCTCAGGAAGATGGTGAAGAAGATCGAGATCAGCCAGCACGCCAAGTACACCTGCTCCTTCTGCGGCAAGGTGGGGGCCGGCGGGCTGCGGGGAGCAGGGGGAGCCGGGGGGAGCCCGGGGGCGCCCGGCGGGGGGCGCGCGTCTGACCTCCCGGGGCCACGGGGCCGCGCGGCGATGCCGACCTCGCCAGGGCCCCCGGGGACGAGGCCGGGCTTCTCGGGCAAGCGCCGCTGCTGTTTCGCAGACCAAGATGAAAAGGCGAGCGGTGGGCATCTGGCACTGCGGCTCCTGCATGAAGACCGTGGCCGGCGGCGCCTGGACCTACAAGTGAGTCCCTCCCTGCGGGCGGCCCGGGGCGGGGGCGAGGAGGCTGCTCGCCCTCGCGGCCCCTTGAGAGCCCGGGGCGTCCGCGCGCTCAGACCACGGGGAGCCCGGAGACCCGCACCCGCCAGCTGCGGCTGCTCGGGGGAATCTGCCCGACTCGAGGGAATCCGGTTCTGGAAATTGAGGCCCCACCAGGGGCTCTACTCTTGGGGCGCCTTGCTGTAGCCGGGGTCTGGGCGAGCGCCGTCCAGCGTGCGAGCCCCCCGCGTGCGAGGCTAGTGCGGTGGAGACTGGGAATTGCGGTGTTAGTTGATTCAAAACTGCAGCAGGGTAAGATCACGGAAAGCGTTGAAGCCATCGTTGGTGCGTTATCTGTGCCTTAGGACCGGTGAGGCGGAAGCCGCAAACAGCCAAGCGTGCTCTCTTCTTGGTTGTGTTGCTGCAATGAACTAGCGTCCCGTACCCACCGCATGGGATGGCTGTGGGTTTTCCAGGTTCCTGAATCTTTTTTTTTTTTTTTTTTAAGACTTATTTATTTATTCATGATAGAGAGGCAGAGACACAGGAGGAGGGAGAGGCAGGCTCCACGCAGGGAGCCCGATGCGGGACTCGATCCGGGGACCCCAGGATCACGCCCTGGGCCGAAGGCAGGCGCCAAACCGCTGAGCCACCCAGGGATCCCCCTATATAAATTTTTTATAGTCGTTTTTAGTAGCTGTTTTTCCAAAATATACTTGAGTCTTATTCTATTTTGACACTGCTTTTTTGATACCTGTCATTCATTACAGCATCTTAGAATGCGTTAGTTTCTCCCACCTTCTGTCCGTTCCCTTTTAATGAGTTTGGGTCAGCCTCTTGGAACCATTCATTCCTCCCTGCTCATTTTTTCAATGCTGTTTGAGAAATCAGATGTATGAGACGGGTCTTCTCTAATTCTGCAAGAGCCTGAAGACGCGGCTCTAATTGTTAAAAGATGCCATCCGTCATCGTTAAGATTGTAATGTAAAAATAAGGCAGGATTTACTCATTTGCCATTTCACATGTTAGTGTAGCTAATTATGTTGGTACCAACTTTGTTTTTCTTTCTAGCACCACTTCTGCTGTCACAGTAAAGTCTGCCATCAGAAGACTGAAGGAGTTGAAAGACCAGTAGAAGCTCCGCCATGTGAAACATAGCTAGCCTACAATAAATGGGTTAATTTATATGATAAAATTACTTGGGCTTGTTGTTGAATTTCTTTTTTTGAATTTCTTAATTAGATCTTCGATTTGCGTCGCATTCTGCTTTCTCAAAAGACTTGAAAATGAAAAATCCTTCTAATTTTTTTGGAAAAGCATGCTGAGATGGGTTATCCTAATACAGCTTTTTTTTTTTTTTTTTTTTTTTGCTTGTAGTCCAATGATAAGTGACAGACTTAAAGGTTGGTATGTGTCTTCACTTTCTATAGGTGTATCCTTGCCAATTCAACTTTTTTGAGATAAATTAGTTCATACTGTGAGGACTTTTGTTTTTAAATCATGCTTAATTTTTTTTTAATGTTTCTAAAGATAGGATAGGATAATGTGTACAGTCTCCTAACATTCAGGTGTTTTGTCGGACTACACATTTTATCAGCATTTTCAGGAAACCATATGAAACAATTAGAATTTTAGGACAAATTTTGCAGATGTCTACCCATTCTCCCATTTTTCAGTTTGCACAGAAGGATGGGCAGGATTGAATTACTCGAGTTGATATAGATGGTCAGTTGCACTTAACATGAGGTTCCATGGAGGAATTCCAGTTGTGAATAGTTAATGGTGATGGTGAACGTTTTTTTACCTTTATTCAGTCCACTTAATAGGACTGAATTCTGAATTCCCATTTCACCTTTTCTCTGACGGTCTACGGTTAAGGAATCCTTAGGAACCTCCTAACAGGGATGTCTGCACTCCAAAGACAAGGAATTCTTTAGGAATGCAAATCTAGTATGAAAACATGGATTTTATTTATTTATTAATTTTTTTAATGAAAACATGGATTTCTTATGCTCTTATAGTAAAAACCTTTGTGGCTCTTCATGGGCTGCCCTTCTCTTCCATAACTCTTTGGCCTGTTACTAGCTTAACATCTGTTGCACACATTTTGCCCTTCACTTCCACATCGACTCCGGCGCAAACATTATCTCAGGGTAATGTTCTGTGTCAAGCCCTTATTAGACCCATAGCAGTAACTGTAGGTTTGTATTATTGTTGCCCCAAACAATTGTGTTTATTATGTATCCCCAGTACCTAGTGTAATTCCTTAAATATCTGATGAGTAAGTGTGGCTCTCATTTTTGTCACAAAATGGTGCCTGTAAGCGATTCTGTACTGTGAAACCTCAGTGAGTACTGTGGGTCATGACGTAGTAGGAATAGGCCCAGGATTTGACAAACTGTCAATTTCCGGCTTCATGGAAATATTTGACAGAGCTTCAGAATCCCTAGATGTTGTATCCGCACAGGGAGTTAAACATTAGGTGTCTGGGGTTAAGAGGTACCAACTTAGCCAAACTGCCTCAGGGGTTAGGTGGTTCAGCTTTACCCATGCTCCAGTTTGCAGAAGAATGCCCAATAGTAAAATGGAGTATGTGATGGGAGCCAGGGTTACTAATTGGGAATCTTATTTGGAAGACGTCGGTGTTACTTTATTAAAGAATTTGGATGTGATTCTGTAGGTAAAGAACCATTAGAATTTTGTAAGTGGGGTAATTAACATTTGCTGAGCATGAGCAGTGTGAGCACGGAGTATCATTTAATCCCACAACAACTTTATGAAATGTAGATAATATCCCCCTTCACACACCTGAGAAAGTTACATAACTTATGCGATGGAGCTGGGATTTGAACTTGCGCATTGTTGGTTGCAGGGTTGATAATACTAGAAATGTTTGCTATTTTAACCTTTTTTTTTTATTATGATAGTTAAAAGAGTAAGTGGGGGACATAGAGGCCAGTTAGAAGGCTGATGAAAATAGTAAATATTTTGTGGGTAGGAAATAGTGACTTTCTCAAGGTTATGGTAGGTGGTGAGGGTAGGGCTGGAAATTAGATTTCTCATTCCTTAGTCCACGCTTTTCCCGCTTGGCTAGACTGCCTTCTAATGAGCTCAAGGTTATGTTTCTTAATTTGCGTCTTTATAGACTAAAGATCCCCACCTTCATTTTACTCTTATGTAGCAACCCTGGCTTGTTTTCAGAGCCTTTGGTTTTTAAGTCATTTGACCGTCAGGATTCAAAGGTGAGTAAGACGTGTTCCTCACTAGATGGGTTGTCTCCTTGTACCATGAATATTTTTTGTCTGTGCTGTGATCAATGCAGATAGCCAGAAAGCCAAAACAGCGTCTCTAATTGCAGGTTCTGTTTTGGGCCTGGAGATGAGGGATGGGCACTACTTACAGGACTAGAGATCAAATCCTGCCTGAACCAAGATCTGGGGGTGGAAGGGATTTTAGGAGGGCCCCACTAAGATTAGAAATGCATTTGTGTACCCACCATTTGCTTGAACGTGGATGGAACTGGAGGGTATTATGCTGAGTGAAGTAAGTCAATCGGAGAAGGACAAACATATGTTCTCATTCATTTGGGGAATATAAATAATAGTGAAAGGGAATATAAGGGAAGGGAGAAGAAATGTGTGGGAAATATCAGAAAGGGAGACCGAACATAAAGACTCCTAACTCGGAAACGAACTAGGGGTGGTGGAAGGGGAGGGGGTGGGGGGTGGGGGTGAATGGGTGACGGGCACTGAGGGGGGCACTTGACGGGATGAGCACTGGGTGTTATTCTGTATGTTGGTAAATTGAACACCAATAAAAAATCAATTTATTATATTAAAAAAATGCATTTGTGACAGCAGTTTTGAAATGTAGCAGCCAGACCAAGCAGTCTGTGCAAAGTTAAGGTTTTGTTTTGTTTTGTTTTGTTTTGTTTTGTTCTGTTTTACTACCTTCTTCAGGAAAACCAAAAGCTATCTTGTGGCTAGCACTTTGGGCCAAAATCGAACAGCAGGGCAGGAAAACTGATTGTGTGTTTTGGGATACATCAGCCAAAATAAGTGGAAAGTCAAATACATGTCATGCCATGGTCAGTCCTGTAGGCCTGAGCCTCTGAGAGTGGTGTCAGGACAGTGGTGGTATGGCTGACACCAAAGACCCACAGGTATTTTTGTGGTTCAGCTAATGAAGGAGGTTAGGGGGAGAGCACTCATTTTATCAGCATACATTGAACACTCCCTGAACTAGGGACAAGACGTGATTGCCAGTCCTAGCTCACTAGTGGGTGAGACAACATGCCTCATTACACTTACTTACAAATTCCTGGTTTGGAAAAGTATATGGTAAGAGTATTTCAAAGTAGCATAATGTATACATGTGGTTGTATGTGTATGGCAGTTCCAGTCAGTATGCTAATTTGTCTTCAGGGCTTAGCAGAATGTTTCTAAAATTTATTTGGGAATAAGTAGAAAGGATAAGAACAAGAAAGTCAGTGTCGTTTAGTGATTAAAGACATGGGCTAGGGTCAGAAGCAGGAGTTTAGATTTCTTACTAGCCAGTGAGTGACCTTGGACAACTTTCTTTATTGGTAAAATAGATACAACAGTGTTTCTTTCAAACAAATGAGGTAATTTTGGTTCCAGAACACTCATTAATGGTAAGGTCCAGGAACCCAGGATAAGTAGAATCCTGGATCTTGGAGAGGGGATGAGTGCCAGAGATACCGATGCTGTTTCAGTGAGGATGTTAGGTCGGGAGGACCCAGGAGAGAAACTGCCTGTGGTAGAAGGAGGAATTATGATGTTGAAGGAGGAAAAGACGTGAGCTTCAGGCTGGGGAATCTCATAAGGTACAGTCTGGGTCCTAGAGGAAAGACTAAAGCAGGACCTTTGAAAATAGGAAGCCAATGTCACACTGTGTGTGTGTGTGTGTGTGTGTGTGTGTGTGGCCACATGATGTGCCCATAACCTGGAGCTCCCTTAGGATTACATTTTTGGAGGCTTTTGTGATATTCCACTAGGGGCAGGGTTTATTTTGCTCTTTTGTCTTCAGTCCACTTGTACTGTTTGTATTGTCCCCGCAAACTTGTCATGTGGGCCCATATCACACGGGTCAAGTTGTATGTAGCACGTTTGCACTAAGTTTCAAGCAGTAACTTTGCACAGATATTTTAATTATAGCCGCTCTTCAGCTTACTCCAGGCTGTGGGGAAAATAAATTCAGGGTTGACTGCATTTGCACAGGAACCGTAAAAGGATTCCCCCAAGCACTACAGAAAAGGGGATGGACAACTGATAGAGTAAATGGAACCAGTCAACTCTTCAGATACAGCAGCTGAGTTACACTAAGGCGGAGCACTAAGCTTCAGAAAATTTCATGGACTCCCTGCTGTCCAGATCACAGGGCTGGCCCAATTCCTAACTTGTTTCAGCTATAGTTCTTTGTGTGCAATACAGACTGACTCAGGCTAATTAAAGCAGAAGAGATCTTACTGGAGGGTAATAGAGTGCTTCATAGAAGAAAAAAACCAGCTTCGTAAGGGAAGGACACCAGGGCATCTTTTCTTCAGTTATCAGTGGCAGATGCTGAGAGACAGTCTTAAGATCTCCCCAGCGGGGAGATCACATCTCTCTTTCTGTCTTTTTGACACTACGAGTGAAAAACCTGAAGAAAACCTCTAATTGACCTAATTGGGGTTACATTTCCATCCCCTGGCACCTGTGTAGACAGTCCCACGAAGATGACACACAACAGGAAAATCCGAGAGGAAATGGGAGTGGCTATAATTTGAGGAGGAAAAGTATCTTTAAATCACACTTGAATTATCATTTGGATTGTGTCTTAACCATCTAATTTAAAAGCAACGGAATTTTGTCTCTAAACCACCTTGCAAATTGCAGCTCGTGGGAGAACACGATGACATGGCCACAGTACATACTGTAAGTTGTTCTCTAGTTCTTCCCCCGTGGAAACCTGAGGCCTCTGGTCTTGCTCAGGGTAGGAGCGAATGGAGGCCAGATGTTAGATGATGTCTTGACTGGAGCCATCTGTCGAAAAGAGATGATGACTCCCATCCTGTGGTTTTTACACCCACTTGGGATGTAAATGAGATATATACACTTAGTAACTTGTGAAGTCCCTTCAGTGGTCCTTTGGCCAGTGGAGGAAGGGCTCTTAGGTTTGGAAGTGTCAAATGGTGCAAACCTCTAGAAATTGAACTCCAGCACCAATTTTACACCAAGATAGTAAAACAGGAATCACAGATTAATGGTACCACCAAACAACTGAAATTGTCAAGAGCAACGGTCTCATGATCATAACCAATCTCAGTTATGATTCTGAATATAGTCTATATTGGAGGAAATTCAATACGTCTGGCCCTGACATACTGCTGTTAACCTAGTAATGTTTCCCATCATTCCTAATTCTAATGTACTCAAAATTAGCTTATCTTCACATTACAGGGACAGCAGTATTTTTTTAATCTTTTTTTTAAAAAGATTTTATTTATTTGAGAGAGCACACAAGTGGGGGGCAGAGGGAGAGGGAGAAGGCAGGCACCCCACTAAGCAGGGAGCCGACGTGGGGCTCCATCCCAGGACCCAAGGATCATGACCTGAGCAGAAGGCAGATGCTTAACCAAGCAACTGAGCCATGCAGGCACCCTGGGACAGTAGTATGTAACCTTTAATTGTTTTATTTTGGGACTGTCAAGTCAATTATTCCCTGTCATTACACTAAGGATGTAATTGGACTAAGAGGTCAGGCAGGAAGTGTGGTCACCATACATCATCACCAAAGATGACCTTAGTAGACATGCATATAGTGGTTAAGGTCATTGGGATATCCTTTCTAAAGTGATCGACAAATTTCATCACCTTAGACACCCCTAATTAAGAAAGGGACATAATGTTGGATCTGTTTGGATTTCAGAGGCAAAACAGTACATTTGAATGTGCTTCTCTGTCCCATGTGCTGGGTAACCTGTAAGGCTATCAGTTTTGAGGGGATATTGGAGAAAGCAAGGACTTTGGAGCAGGTCCAAGTCACTTTGCTACTTAGTCTATAACTTCTCAAATTTGAATATACTGGGAGGGCTAATGGCAGGCAGAGATGTTCCAGGATGCTGCAGAATAAGAGAGTACACGAGTGGTTTGGGATTAGTGATTTCTGCTAACATCTCTTATCCATTTGAAAAGTGCCTCTTGTTTGCCACTGGACCCTGGTCGCCTGAACATAGATCCTAGATATTCTGTGCACCTGAAACTTCCCATTATAGATTTGATGTCACCTGATCTATAAAATAATAAAATCAGATCCATGCAATGGCATTCTATTTTTAAATGGAATTTTCAGATTTGCGAGGTCACAGAGATTAAGAGTAGCAGAACAAGTTGGGCCCCAACTTAAACCCGTTCCAGAGTCTTCTTTCTCTAGACAATGGACTTGGTCAGTGGCCACCTAGTCAGAGAGCTGGGAAAAACAAAAATCGAGGATTGGTGACAAAGATGTTAAGGGAAAAGATATGTGGATAGAATTCGTAGAACAAGTAGAGTTGGTGATATCTGTATCCCACGTAAATGCCCACCAGAAAATATGGATATTGCTCTCACTAGGCCAGATAAATAGGTAACCCATTCTGTGCAGTCTATCCTCTATTTTCCCCAGCCACTACCTTGGCGCTTGTTCGTTAGGCACAGAAGCAAAATCATAACAACAGAGATTGATCCTGTGTTTGAGCTTAGAAAAGCTGGACCTCCCCTTACCAAGGGTGACCCGGCTACTGCCTCTGCTGGAGGGCCAAACCGCAACCAGGGAGGCTAGTGCTGAGCCCTACTGTGGCCCCGTTCCTTAGGGGTACCATTCAGCCAAGTGATTACATTAGTTGCCTTCCATTATGCAAAAGTCAGCGGTTTTGTCTTCTTAGGGAAAGATGTGTATTATGGGTGTGGATTTGTCTTTCCTGCCTGCAGTATGTCTGCCAGCATCACCATTCACGGACTTGGCAGAAAGCCTCATCCATCACTGTATCCCATATTGTATAGTCTCTTGACAGTGAAGGAAGGAAAGAAAGTACATCAACTGGCTCACACGTACGGAAATAATTTTTACCATGTGCCCCATTATCCAGAGAGAGCTTGCTTAATAGACTTACGTTTGCCAAAGGCTTAGGTATAGAACCAGCTGGGAGTTAACTCATTATGAAGCTAGATACTGTCCTAAAAGACACAGTATATGGTGCTTTTTCCCCTAATCGGGATGTACGGATCAAGAAATGAAGAGATGGAAAAAAAAAAAAAAAAAGAAATGAAGAGATGAGAGTGAGACTCACACCACTGAGAATTAGGCCAATTGACTTACTGAAAGCATTTTTGCTCCTCTTGCTGGTGACCTTGAGTTTGGAGGTCTTAGTGCCTAAGGAAGTAATGTTTCTTCCAGGGACACAACCTTAATTCTACTGAAATTGAAATCTTGAGATTGTTCTCTGATCATTTTGGGCTCTTTATGCCATTGAACCAACAATCTAGAGTTTCTCCAGAAATATCACCTTTGCCACCCAGCTCTGTGCTCCAGGAGACTCCCTGCCATAAAGGGGCTGTAGCAATGGGTTCCCTTTTCTGGCTTCTGAGTAGGTCCAGTAAATGGGAGGCACCAGCAGAAGACTTGGCAGATGGGAAGAAAGAGGAGTCCTGATATTTCCCCTGCTCCTTGCAGAGTTGCTTCAAATATAATGGCCTGAAGAGTAGAGCTTGGGTGTCCTGGTGAATAAAGGGACCAAGGTCAACAATGTGGGCCGGGTTACGAGAAATCAATAATAGATGGAGCTCTCTAGGACCGATAATAATGGGGAGCCATTAAGAGTCTGCCTTCTGCTCAGCTCATGATCCCAGGGTCCTGGGATCAAGCTGGGATTAAGCTGGGATCGAGGCCCATGTAGGGCTCTCTGCTCAACAGGGAGCCCACTTCTCCCCCTCCCCCTTCCCCCCACCCCGCTTGTGCGCTCTCTCTTTCAAATAAATAAATAAAATCTTAGAAAGAAGAGTACAACTCTGTTAGGTGGCTCTTTCCCCTGTCTATAGCTACTCTTTGTGAGATTTAGTACCTTCTTTTCTCTCCTTTCTCCTGCAGGCCTACGGTGGTTTTGGCTCCCCATTATTAACGGAGGGCTTCATCTATTACTGATTTGTCATAACCCTGCCCACATTGTTGACCTTGGTCCCTTTATTCAGCTCCCCTCAATTACCCGATTTGAGTATCCCATCAGTTTTGTGCCAGTACCCTGACCAAATCAGATGTTTCACAATAACCTGTTCTGACATTTCCTGAGCTGAAATCATATACTCCTCCAAATCTGTTCCCTGTCTTTTTGTCATCTATTATTCCTTCCTCTTATGTTCTATAATAAGATGTGTTTTTTTTGTTTCCCCAAATCTCTTTTTTTGAGCAACTTACCTCTGCCATTCAGGGTTGGTTATAGTGGAGTTACCAATAACTGGCCTCTTTGACCACAAAAGATGGTCACATGATGCAAACTGATACAACTGATCAAATTGTTTCTTCTGGGAATTTATAGATTGTGCAGCATAACACACAGAGAGAGGTGGCTAGTTGGAATTGAGTCTTTTGGTGGAAGAGTCCTAAGGAACAGATTACGAATGTTATCTCTAAGATTTTCTGAAGTTGCCCTGGTTCTTGCCTTGGTATTAGCTCTTCCTTTGATTTGGTGAGATCCCACTATGGAGTAAGACTCCCAGCAGCTGACACTCTGAGACAAGTGAACAAGAAATAAACAAGCCCTCACGGGAATTGAAGATGAGTTCCAAATCATCTTAATGATCAGATTTAGTTAATTAGAATTACTAGTGTCCTAGCTGCCTACAAGAAGCAAATGTAAATCCTCTCTGGGAAAGAAAAGATACTCTAAACTTAAAGTTATCTCTATACATTTTTATATATGGTGTCTGGCACCCACGTAAAAATAACCAAGGAGACAAAACAGTTTCATTTAAAAAACCAAAAGAGGCGCCTGGCTGGCTTAGTTGGAAGAACATGTAGCTCTTGATCTCAGTTGTGATTTTGAGACCAAAGTTGAGTGTATAGATAACTTAAAAAAAAAAAAAAAAGAAAAGAAAAGAAAAGAAAAATCAAGAGAAACAATAGAAAACTGAGAAAGATAACAGAGGGTATCCAAATAACAGAGGTGTTAGACACTAACTTAAAAACAACTGCTTAATAATAGACAAGGAAGTAGGAGACAAGATTAAGAATTTCATCACAGAAAAAGACTATTCTTTAATAACTAAAATTAGAATTCCATGGATGGATTTAACAGCAAATGAGATACAGGTTAAGAGACAATCAGTGACTAGAAAGATAAATCAAAAGAAAATATCCAGAAAGGAGGACAAAAAAGGAAAGGAACAAATAAGTATAAGAGACATAGGAAATACAATGAAGAATTCTAATACATGTGTAATTGGAGTCCCAGAAGGAGAAAGAGAGGAGGGACGATAATGGCTAAGAATTTTCCAAAAACAATAAAAAACAAATAGAAAGCCACAGATTTAAGAATTCCTGTAAGCCTTAGGCAAAATAAATACAAAGAAAATCACACCTAAGACTATCACAGTGTTATGAATACCAATGACAAAAAGAATATCTTAAAAGAAGCTAGGAGAGAAGAAGCACTAAGGCAACTGACTTTTTTTTTTTTCTTAAGAAATCTCTACACCCAACATAGGGCTTGAACCCACAACCCTGAGATCAAGAGTTGGGTCCTCCACCAACTGAGCCATCCAGGTGCCCCTAAGGCAGTTGACTTCTTAACAACAGACTCTACAAGACAATTTATATCTTCAAAGTTCATCAAATTCTGTATCCAGCATCCATATCCTTAAAATATGAAGATAAAATACAATTTCAAACAAAAAAAAACACAGAGCTTTTATTACTGCAGACCCACCCATTGGACAGAAAGTAATAATCAAAGGAGGAGACTTGAAGATGCAGGAAGGGCTGAAAGTCAACAAAAAGGAAAAGGGTAAATAAATACAAGTAACTACAGACTGTTTATATATATATTATAATAATAATAATTTGGGGGGTAGTAGTAAAATGTATCAGAGCAACAGCATATAGGTCAAGAAAGAGGGTAAATAGTGTTAAAATGTCATACAGTTCTTGCATTGTTTGGGAAGGGGTCAAACTACAAATCAAATATGTGTTGTAATCTCCGGTAATCATTAAAAGAATAGAAAATAATGTATAACTAACAGTACTGTGGAATCAATTAAAAGGCACTCAATGGGGGGATAAGAAAGAACTAGAAGGACAAATAGTACACAGTAAGGCAGTAGATTAAGTGTATACACATATGCAACATATATATGTGCATACATTGTATATACATCAGTGATAACATCACATACAAATAGTCTAAATGCTTCAGTTGAAAGTTAAAGTTGGTCAAGTTGGATTACATACACAAAATATCAAGATCAAGGAAAGACAGATCTAAAGAATAAGAAATCAGAACATATAATGTTTGTCCTTCTCCGACTGACTTACTTCACTCAGCATCATGCCCTCCAGTTCCATCCACGTTGAAGCAAATGGTGGGTATTTGTCATTTCTAATGGCTGAGGAATATTCCATGTATACATAGACCACATCTTCTTTATCCATCATCTTTTGATGGACACCGAGGCTCCTTCCACAGTTTGGCTATCGTGGCCATCGCTGCTATAAACATCAGGGTGCAGGTGTCCCGGCGTTTCACTGCATCTGTATCTTTGGGGTAAATCCCCAACAGTGCAATTGCTGGGTCGTAGGGCAGGTCTATTTTTAACTCTTTGAGGAACCGCCACACAGTTTTCCAGAGTGGCTGCACCAGTTCACATTCCCACCCACAGTGTAAGAGGTTCCCCTTTCTCCGCATCCTCTCCAACATTTGTTGTTTCCTGCCTTGTTAGTTTGCCCCATTCTCACTGGTGTGAGGTGGGATCTCATTGTGGTTTTGATTTGTATTTCCCTGATGGCAAGTGATGCGGAGCATTTTCTCATGTGCATGTTGGCCATGTCTATGTCTTCCTCTGTGAGATTTCTGTTCAAGTCTTTTGCCCATTTCATGATTGGATTGTTTGTTTCTTTGGTGTTGAGTTTAATAAGTTCTTTATAGAAACTTGGAAACTAGCCCTTTATCTGATATGTCATTTGCAAATATCTTCTCCCATTCTGTAGGTTGTCTTTGAGTTTTGTTGACTGTATCCTTTGCTGTGCAAAAGCTTCTTATCTTGATGAAGTCCCAATAGTTGATTTTTGCTTTTGTTTCTTTTGCCTTCGTGGATGTATCTTGCAAGAAGTTACTGTGGCCGAGTTCAAAAAGGGTGTTGCCTGTGTTCTTCTCTAGGAAGGGAGAAGAAATGTGTGGGAAATATCAGAAAGGGAGACATAACGTAAAGACTGCTAACTCTGGGTAACGAACTAGGGGTGGTAGAAGGGGAGGAGGGCGGGGGGTGGGAGTGATTGGGTGACGGGCACTGGGGGTTATTCTGTATGTTGGTAAATTGAACACCAATAAAAAAAAAAGAATAAGAAATCATGAGTAGTACAAGGATACAGACACAGAGACTAAAGGTACAGAAGGGTTGAAAAAAGAGATCACTTGCAAACACTAATCCGTGAAGTGAAAGCTTTATTAATATTTGACAAAGTGGACTTGAAGGCGGGAAAGCATTGCTAGGGACAAAGGGGGACATGTACACAGTAGTCCCCCCTTACCCGCAGGGACACTTTACAAGATCCTCCTCCCCAGTGGGTGCCTGAAACCATGGTTAGTACTGGGCCCTATACAAACTGTCTTCCTACACGTTTGTACCTGCAATTCAGTTTAATTTCTAAATTAGACACAGTAAGAGATTAACAACAATAAAATAGAAAAAGTATAACAATACACTGTAATAAAAGTTAGATGAATGTGGTCACTGTACTCACCCTTCTTGTGATGATGTGAGATGCTAAAAGATGCTAAAACGTCTACCTGACGACAGGCAGTGAGGGGAAGGACATAGGTATTGTGAGGTAGCACGAGGCTACTACTGACCTTCTGACCCTGTGTCAGGAGGAGGATGAGCTGCATCCAGACCACAGCTGACCCTGGGTAACTGGGAAGCCAAACTTCAGATAAGGAGAGACTACTGTATCATTAAATGTATAGAAAAAAACATGTGCATTTTTTCAGCATTTCTGGGCCATTGAGAAGATACAAAACACTACATAATTAGTTGATGATGCTCTGAATTTCTTGAGGAACAAATTGAAGAAAATTGAAGAACTTAGAGAAACAACTGACCAGAGAAAATTAAGGGGAACTGATAAATTCCACAAAGCCAATGCCAATTGACCAAAAAGACCCCTCAAGTTGGAATCAACATAAGCTAGAAAGCATATAAAATAGTTAATTTCTAAATAGTAGATATTCCTCTGAAGCAAAAACATAAAACCACTAATGTTTCAGTAGCTCAAAGTAAAATAGATGCTAATCATTTAAGGAAAAATTTCAGTCTGAACTAGAACCACCCCCTTGGTCTATGGGTTTGTTTTCTGGTATTAAAAGCCTGACGTCCCTTTTTTTTTTTCTGGTTTGTCATTAAACATTGACAGATCCCTACAAATGTCAACAGGGGGAAAACTAATCATTTGGCATGTATATAGCTATATTCATGATTTGTTTTGTGTCTTGACTGGAAAACAACCTTCATAAGGTGTCATGTATAGTTCTTTAGATATTTTTGAAGGTTTATATAGTGCACTTTGCCCCTGGAACCCAAGGATTTCCATATATTCTTTGGGAACCTAATCTGTAAACCAGAAAAGTACTCACCTACAAATAATATAAATTCCTTCAAATTGGTCAGCCCATATTGTCTGCAAAGCATCGAATATAGCGCTAGAGGGCGATGCAATGTAGAGAAGAAAGGACCATACCCTGGCGAGTAAGCAAGGTTTGGAAGATTCGACTTGAGGGCATATATAAAAATGGTTAAGAGCTTGTGTAAAATTATCGTTTAGTAAGCACCAAGTTATTTTTAAATTTCCAGAACGCCATAATGTGACCAAGCAGACTAAGGTAAAAAAAGAAAAAAATAAAGAGAGAGCAAGAGAGAGAGAGAGAGAGAGAACCAAAAGGAGTTAATAATCACAGGTCTTTTGGGACATACAACCCACTAATATAAAATTAAGATGGACTTGGGTGTATTTTCTAGGATTTGCTAGCTTGAAGAGAAAATATTAGTATTTTCATTTTGCTAATTATACTAAAAATTATTTTTACCATTTGTAAGAAAAAAGATTTCTTCATTGGTAATGCATCATTAAGCTATGTTTCATTGAATGCGATTCAATTTAGCAGGCAGGCACTCCTCAATCTGGGGGGTGCAGGTCTCCTACCACATTTTCAGAATCTCCGAGAACTTTTTCGTCCTTTAAAAAACTTCAGTACTTTTTAAAGGAGGGTAGTATTAAGTACACTGTCACAAAACACCGGGCTTCGTAATTGAGTAACTAGAGCAATGAAGATGTGAACCAATGCGGGAAGCTAAGTGAGAGCGCGGCCCCCCAAAAAGTGGGTCAAAAGGTTACAGTGATGCAGGGAGACACCCTAATGGCACCACCACTGGGCAGAGCCAATGGGATGCTTGGTGCAAGTATGACTTGGAAGGAAGCCAGCAGGAGAGGGACTTCGTCTGGAGAGGGACGTGCGTGTGTGTGTGCACGCGCATGTGCATGTGTGCATGCACACACAAGCAGTGGTGTAATCTGCTGCGATGCAAAGGCTACAATTATATGGGTAACATGAGGCTCTTCTCTTTCCTGATGTTCCTTTGCCCCAAGCACCTGTTTCTTTAACTCATCCACTCGTCAATGTCCCTGCCTCAGTTCCTAAGTCATGATCGGGGCGGGGGGGTGGGGGGGGCTCTGCTAGGAATGCTTAGCCAGCACCTCGCTGGGGCCCGGCTGTGTTCTAGGGGCTCGGCCTGCCCGGAGCTCAGTTGTCCTCGCGACGGCGCTGCCCCCGGGGAACCGTGGGACCGGATGCCACGAGGCTCTCCGGGACTCGACCCCTGATTACCTTTCCAGCCTAATCGATTGCCATGTCCCGTGTCCTCTCTAAGCACCAGCTGTGCGGAACTTCCTCCAGTCACTCGAATACACTGTGCTTTCAGATCAAAGCTAGTGTTGACCCTGCTCTTTCTATGGTCGATCCTCGTCTGCCCCTGCATGGCCCCCCGCCTTCCCACACCAGCCTCATGGGCTTCAGATGATTGTTTCTCCCATCCTACAGGCGGCCAGGCAGACGCTTCCAGAAGTCAGGGTTACGTCTTGCTTCAGACACGGATGATATGCAGAAGAGGGATGAGCTTTGGACCTAGAAATGGTCTTATCCACCTTTCCCTCCGTTGTTTACTGGCTTGAACTGAACTGCAGAGATTTTTTTTTTTTTTTTCAGATAAGAGCCAGCTTCTCTGAGAGCTGCCGACTGCGAAGGACTGTGCTGATGGGAGGCCCCACCTGGGCACGAGACAAAAGCATAGCCTTCGGGGGAGGTAGGGGAGGAAAGACCGCTTTCAGGAGGGAATGTTAGCAAACAGGCCTGCAGTGATGAGGTTAGGGCACACGCCTCCTGCGCCCCGACCCCCACCCCAGGCCTGTCCTGTCCTAGTTTCTAAAGGATGGTGAGCGCAGAGAACGGACGGCAGAGGGAGCCCTCGGTGGGGTTTGCTCCAGTCTGGCAGCAGGAGAAAGAGAAAGCGACCGACATGGCCCGGTGCTGTCCCACGGCCAGCTTGCTCCTTCCCTTTCTCCGGCACTCGGTGCCCACACAGCGTCCCCCAACGGAAGCGCACGGGACGTTCTGGCAAGGTCTGGGAGGGGGCTGCTGCGTCCCTCTTGGCTAGACGAGGAGACCAGGCCTCCAAGGGACTGAATCACTGCCCCCAGTTCAGTTACCCAACTGGTAAACCGTTGAGGCAGGATTCCAGGCTGCAGGGCTCTGGGATTCTAAAGCACAGCCTCCCGCATCTGCCATCCCCCATGCCCCTTTGCCCCGCATGGCCTGTGTCCCCCTCTGTGTATGTGCCATCCCGGGAACAGATGGAGCTCAAGAGTCACTCTCAGAATAACAGAGTCGGTTCAGTTTAGCAGGGACATTTTAAAGACAATGGTTCAACTCAAAGGAGGTGCCCCACACCCAGCTGGAGAGAAGTGAGGGCTGGTGGCAACAGCAATCCCAAGGGGGTGAGTTTGGGGGCTTTATAATCCCCCCATGATTTCCATTTGCTTCCTCTCTCTTGCTTCTGAACAGCAGACATTATCTTAATCCTACATCCAAAGCCTCGCAAACACAGCTTCAAAGCCCTACCCTGGCTGCCCCACTCCAGCCTTCCCCACAGCTCCACTGCGCAGCTCTACTGAGCAGTCCTCACACCCTGCTCCTGGGAGCTACGGTGGGTTGTCTACTTGGGTACCCCCAAAAGGGAAGAGCTCCAACTTTGCATCTTTAGTTGCAATAAAATAAAGACTCCTGTCTTCTCCCCTTCCTCTGGTGGGACCCCACCGTGCAGGTCGGCATGGGACCAAGTCCTGGGGCGGGGTAGGGGGGCTCGGCAAAGACTTGGTGACAGGCTGATTGATGGGTTTCCCGCCTCTGCTTGCCCTCCCGCCCACTCCTGCAGGCTCTGGCCCAGGTCCACCATCCGGCTGCCTGAGGGGTCTGCTTTTCTTTGTTGAGTCAGCACCAATGAGTCAGGGCCAAGATCAGCTGGGGGTCCTGGGGAGCACTGCAGGACACTGGGAAGGGAATACAAATTTAGTGGCCCAAAGGAAGGCATCACAAGGAGCATCTGAATGGAGGGCACTGGGGTTGTGGTCCGAGGAGCCCGAGAGGGAGCTGACCTGCTGATGTCATTGGCCATCAGCTGTTGGTGGATCGCTCTCTCACAGAAAAGCACAGGTTACTCAAATTATATTGCTTAGGGCCCTAAAAATTCCCAATCTTGTCCCTCTTACATTTTTACTCTTTTAGAAATGGCAAAATGGAACCAAGCCTCCATGAACTCAGCTAATGGAAGATGAGAAGAAAGCAGAAGAGGGAAATTCTGAGATACACTCCAATGGCAATTCAGCCGTGTCTTTTTGCCTGAGCTGCTGAGGGTCAAAACGAAGTGGCTGATGACACTTGGTGGCATCTTCATCCCTACATAGGTTGTATACACTGACAGTGGGGGCAGGAGGAGAGTTGGTTGTGGCTGAGTAGAGGGACAGAAATTGAAGAGACATCACCCTTCCAACAGTACTTAGGGAGGAGGAAGTGGTGGGGAAGAGGTAAACCAATGATACTATCCTTGCTCATTCAGGCAAGACAGTTATGCCAATGTCCCCAGACGTCACAGTATCCTGGAATCATACTGCTGGGGGCGAACTTAGAGGCTATCTCCTCCGACTCCATTATTTTAAAGAGTAGGAGATGCAGATCCAGAGAGGGAAGTGACCTGTCACAGTCATACCACTGGATGATGATGGAACCAAAAGCCTAATTCCGGGCTGTTTCCATGACAAGAACCCAGGATGGGATCTGCAACAGGCCTTGGTGGAGTTCAGCGTTGTTTGGGAGCCGGATTTGTGGCTGAGAGGTTCATAACTGAGAGAACCTAGATGCCCTTGGTTTGACATTTCTACCCCACTGAAGGAACTAGTCTCTATTAAGATCAGTTGAACTCTCAAAAGCCAGATCATCAGGAGAAAGGGCCATGGAGAGTAAGAATGTCTTCCCAAAGACAGTCTTTTCGTTTAACAGAAGAAGAGAGATTGATGCAGGAGGGTCTGGTTTTTTACTAGATCTACCTGGACACAAGACGTGGGAAGTTTGCGTGTGTTCTCTCAATGCCATTCTATGAAAATAGTGGGGCTTCCATTCTTGGGAAAATTCTTATCCCATGTCCCCTCCTTAGGGGGCTGAGAAGTGCCCATTGTGAGGATTAGTAGGATATAATGAACAAAATTCCCTGGGACAAGAGGCTGCAAACCTGAGTCTAGAGCCACATGATGAGGCCACCAGGCTCCGCCCTAGCCTTCCCAAGAGAGACACACCCCCCCAACCGGCCACCACTTCTCTGGTGATTTCATTCTCTATAAAAGTGCAGCAAGAGCAGAAAAGCTCTCTGTATTGGCAGCACATTTCTCCCACGGCAAGGCAGCGGCTTTGGACAGGAGAGCGTCTGGACCTCCTGCTCCCGGGGGAGGCTCCTCCTCCTCTGTGGACTGGGGCACCCACTTCATTTACCCTGTGCTTTCCTTGAAGATGTTCAGAGCACAGCACAAATGATTTTATTAACTCTCTAAAATTCAGGCAGTGGTGAAAGTGGGTCTTGGTTTCAAAATCGAAGACCTAGGGCGACAGCCGTTACCATATGTTGATGTCACAGACTCTTTGCACGTCCAGATGGACAGGATCTTAGAAACAACCCCACAGATATGACACAGAGGCTAAGAGACCAGAACCCCACAGATGTGACATAGAGGTTAAAAGACCAGGCTGTTGTGCTAGACCATTTGCATTACGTCACTAATTATCCTTAGTATCCTTACTCCCCTGGGCAGCTTCTTAAGTTCTCCAGAGCTCTGTTCCCTTGTCCATAAATGAGGACAATGAAAATACCAATACCCACCTCTTAGGTTTGTTGTGAGGACAAAATGAGATACTTTACCTAAAGTGCTGATGATAAGCATTCAATTAACGTTTTATATTGTTGTTATTATTTTGCTATATTTCCCTCCTCACTTTACAGAAACTGAGGCCCCCGGAGGCATATTTTAAGAAAGCTATTTTCTTTTCTTAAAAATCGCAAAACCAGCTTAGTTGTGTGTGAATATTTTCATTGATTAAAAAAAAAGGGGGACATGCGGGCATCCAGGTTACATGGCAGTAACAAGTCCCAAATTCCCAGGGCTCTCAGCACAAACGTTCATTACTTGCTCATACTCTGTCCATTGTGGGTTGGCTTGGGGCTCTGCTCCTATCATCATCCTTGTTCTGGACCTGGGCATTTGGAGCACAAACCTACTCTTATGGCATCCATCTGGAAGTGACTCTGATCGTTTCTGCCCGTATTTCTGTTTCTGGCCAATGCAAGCCACATGGCCATATGGCAGCTCAGCAATGTGGGTAAGCGCGATCCTCTTACAGGAGGTAACCAGATATTGGTGGAGTAATACAGCTCATGATGATCTGCTACATAAACAAATTTAATCTTAGTGTGAGTGATCCTCTGACATGAGCCAATTGAAACACCTGCTCTAAGATGTCAAAATTGTTATGAAGAACGAAATGACCCTTCACTAGGCATCAAAAGGAACATCTATTGATGCCCACTCCTTGAAATAATTTCTCAAAATCCCCAGACCATGGCCAAGATAAAAAAATCTCCATTCCTTGGGGCGCCTGGGTGACTCAGTCAAATTAAGCGTCTAACTCTCAGTTTTGGCTCAGGCCATGATCTCAGGGTGGTGAGATCGAGCCCCATGTGGGGCTCCATGCTCAGGAGGGAGTCTGCTTGAGATTCTCTCTTTCCCTCTCCCTCTGCCCCTCTCCCTGCTCCCCTCCTCTAAGGTAAATAAGTAAATTAAAAAAGAATCTCCATCCCTTGAAAACCAACCACCCGCAGCTATGTGGCTCATCCTAGAACAAGAGGGTGCTTGTAATAGGACATCACAGAGGGCCCACTTCCCTCTCCCATCCCAAAGCATTTACCACCCATCCCCCTGAGTACCCTTTGTGGTTTATTCACTGCTGATTTAGCGTTGATCACTGGTCCAGATGGCAACACGAAGAGGAGGGACATAGTCCCTCATCCTCAGGAAAAGGGGCAAGCCTCCTCCAAGTCAGGGGAGACTAGCAGTAAAGTCAACAGATAGAATATAAGATAAGGGCTGGCATGGTCTGCAAGCTGTAGAACCACAAAGAAGGGTCACTCACCGTAGCCTGAGGGTGTCAGAAAAACCCAATATGGGAAGCCTAATATTGCCAGAATTTTATTCTTAAGGAAGGGTTGGAATATTGCAACAGCTTGAAGTTGTGCAATGATAGTGGGGACAAAGGAGTCTATCCTTCAAGAAGTAATTGGTCAGCCTTACCAGGATTTCTGATTTATTGGCAAATATCTTCCTGATGTTGGGTGTTGGTGATACAGCGGGCAGTTAAATGGCACAGGCTCAGCTCCTTGGGACGAACAGGACCTGAAGCTGGGGTTCTGAAGGAATGGATCTGGGGTCATCCACAGGTGCAGACTTGCAGGGTCCACGCCGGAGTCTCTGGACTTAGAACCCAGTAACTGGCATTTTAGACAAATGCCTCTGATATTTTCATCAGACTTCAGATTCGAGGGTTCCCGCTGAAAAGGCAGCCACAATACTGATAAGTGTGCAGAGGACCCGGGGAAAACGGACGAGTGTACTGAACTAAGAAATACATTGGAGTAAAAAATATTTGTGTTACCTGTGGGTCAGGGGCCAATGCCCCTTGAAGTGGGGCGCAAAGGTTAGAGACCTTGGCATTTCTTTGTCAAGACTGCTGTTGGCTTCAGTGCGCCCCTGGCTCTCCCAGCCAGCTCTCCATGCTAATATTTCGTTGGGTTTCTTTAAAATTTGGGTTGCCTTTTTGTCTCTCCCAATAAAACAATTTGGGGTAGAATCTAATACTCAATCTGTGCGTAACAGCCAATTAGGGGTGCAGGTGATTAGAGACTGGGGAGTGATATCTCTCTGTTGGCTTGGAGTTCACAGGAACTCTGATGGTCTCATTGGGTCTTCACTCAATACTGAGGACGTAGGTCTCTCACCAGCCTCATTTTGCAGTTGAAGACACTGAATCTGGGGAGGATATACGATCTGCCCGTGGTCACATCGGGTAGCTGGCAAGCTAGCTGTGCCAGAAACTGACGGACTTCTTTGAGGTTTTAGCCTTTGGGATTTTTCCTTTGACTCTCAGGACCTGGGTGCAGAGTTGGCCTCGTTTGCAGCCACACTGCCTCCAACAGGGACCTCGCTCCGTCAAGAAAGCCCCGTGCAGCCCGCCCTGGTCACAGGATGCCCCCTCTTGAATCCTGGCGTCCTTCTCACACTGCTAGACCAACAAGAATGAGGTGGTCCAGGCGAGGGTGGGGGACAGGAAGCAGAAGAGAATGTCAAAGAAAATGTCAGCAGATGGAGGCCTCCTCCTCCCGCTTCCTGAAGGCAGCACGCTGTCTGTCTGCAGCACGCTGGACCGACCTTGCAGATCCATAACGAAGTTTTGGACGGCCTGCAGTCCCCCTCCGCCCCTCGGCTGTCGCCCTCACCCCCGTCCGTGGTCTCCTTTCTGTCCCAAAGAGACAGTGAACTTTCTCAAGATGAAGGAATTAGGGGGCTGGCAGGTCACTCCCCCCAGGGACATGTTGGTGCTTTGAGCATCAGGGCAATAGTGGGAACTGCAAGACCAGAAGGAACAGATGATCCACGAGGGAGTCTCGGCTGGGGAGGAATGGCTGTCGTCGAGCAGGACGGAGCATCCCTGAGAGCCCGACCTCTGGTGAGGAAGGACCAGCCACAGAGCCAGGGACCCTGGACAGTCTCCCTCCCCTCCCCATGACGACCTCACAGATGGCTTTGGCTTTAGACAACTGGGCTAGAACGCCAACTCCCCCAAATGCTTGCAGTGACTTTGGCAAGTCTCCTCCCTCCTGTTACGCTCATCTCCCCCATGGTGTTGAGAGAGGATGGAAAGGACTGCCCCGGCCTCCTCATCGGGTGGTCGCGAGACTCAAAGGGGAGGATGTACCAAGTAGGTTAGTGCCAGCTGCACGGGGCGTGAGTGGTAGCGGGTTGGAATGGAGACGGGGTGTCCCTGAGGACAGGTGCTTTATGAACGACACTCCGAGTCCAGTGGAGGGTTCTTCTCTCATCCTGCGGTGGGCATCAGCTCGGGTCCCAGCTAGCCTGTGAGAGCGATCACAAGTCTGAAGGCAGCAGGAGGCACTGGTCAGAGGGTGGCTTAAACCCCACCACCTGGGTTTTTGTGACTCTGGCTCTCCCAGCTGCTGTGTGATGCTGGGGAGATATTTAATGTTTCCGGCCTCAGCGTCCCCATCTCCGAAATGCGGATAATAACGATCCCCATCTCAGCGAGGTGCTCAGAGATTTTCAACGAGACAAGAGTGGATGCTTAGCAAAATACCTGGTGCCGGAGAGAAGCCACAAGTGTTAGCTGGGAACACCGTTGTACTTGACTAGAGCGCTAAGCGGAGGCCCGTGCTTTCTGCGCGCTCATGGGGCCTGCGCTGGGGAGGTCTGGGAGCCATGGGCTAAGCATCGAGCACATGCAGGAATTAATTAAACGGATGGTGGCTGCAGTCAATGAATAATGTGTTGACACTTGTATGTACCAGGGCCGGGGTCAGTGCCCATCTGCCTGGGTGGCTCTGTCTCCTGTGTGCTCCGAGATGTAGGAGTACGGGCCGTCACGCGGCCATCCCTGTCCTGCCGAGTCCTGTACAACAGACAGAATCCGACTCCGTGTCTTGCCTTGCAGTCTTCCCTCGGGTCCCTAAAGGGCGAAAGAAGTTGTGACCCTATCCTAGGAGGCTTTGCATCCTGGCCATCTGGCTGCTTCCATCCTGCCTCGCCTTCATCTGCAAGTATATCACAGCACTGCACCCCTAGTCCAAAGCGCTCCCCCTTCCCCAACCCCCAATCTCAGCGGAAATGAAAATGAGGCTGCAGGAGAGCTGGGTTTGCGGTCATTGAAAACCAGGGCCTGGCTGGCCTCCGCTCGCTCGCGGCCGCTCCGTGTCCCCAGCTTACACTCTCAGCGTCCTTCCACCCGGGCCCGGGTCAGCCCCTAAGGAGCACCACCCTTGCCCATTTGTCTCACTTAGCAGTGATTCTTTCTGAGAAACCTTGGAAAGGGGGCTCTGTGCGGTCTGGGTGATGTGTGGAGTCCACGGGAGGCTTGGTGGGAGGCACTGACAGAGGCAGGTTCTTTCGGGAATGATGGGGAAGGGCTGGGCAGGGGGCTGGGCCTCCTGGGCTCCCATCACCGCCACCCACAAGCATCTGTGTAAGTGGAAGCGGGCAGGAAACCACTTCTCTGTCTGACCGAATCAATGCTCGGGGGGCTGTGGTCAGAGTAGGGGAGACCGGTGTTCGTGGGGCGCGTTGGTTTGGGGGGACGTAAGTGTGGGTTCCCACCTCCTCCACCACTAGCTCACAGGGCCTGTTGCTTATGAGCTGTGCAGGGCTTAGGGAACTTCTAAGTCTCGGGAAGAAACGATAGCCAAAGGAAACTGCAAGATCAAAACTAATACATGTTTAATTACAACTTCTCCTTATGTCGCCTTCATTAGCTATTAAACATAGAATTCACAGATTTCCTGGGCAAATAATTTTTAGCCGAGGTTTTTGGACTTCGCAGGAATCCCGGGTAACTATCAAAATACCCTGGAATCAGAAGCAACCGTACGTACATTCAGTAAGTTACTAATAGTCAAACCACTTCAAAAGCAAAGTTAGAAATATGCTGTAGAGATTGTGTGGACAGAATTTCCTCCGTGTGGGTGCATCCGGATGCACATGCGGGCTGTGATGGAGAGCCTCCCAAAGCACAAATGCCCAGGGCCCGGGAGCTTTCAGGCCCTGCCAATGAGCCTGCACGAGTCGCTCTCCTTCCCTGACTCTTCCTTTTTGCTTGGTGAGCCTGAAGCTCCTTCAGTGTCTTCTCCATCTAAAAATCTGTGAATAGTTCTGCTGTTTTTTTTCGTCTATTATTACTTTATTTCTCAGCCCATAAGATTTATTTTTTATTTTTTATTGACAGGGGCAATTCTAATAATTTTTAGAAGGGTACAATTAAATTTGGGTACCAGATGAGGTATATATAATAAAAGACAGCACACAGGAATTTTAAAGAACATTTTAAAATACAAAAGTCCAGATGGGCATATAGACCTATCATTCAAACAAATTCATACTCAGAACAGAACATGAAGAGTTGTTGGTTTCCTGTGGGTTATTTGAAGCCACTTAAATCCAAGTCTTTCCAGGTATCCTCCCCAAACCACAGAAATCATTAAGCAAATTCACTATGACCCATGCATAGAAAAACCAGGAGGTAGAGCTTATTAAAAAAAATTCACATTACATATAACCATGCAGATAATCACCTCAATCCAGAAAAGCCATTTCTAGAACCCACCCACAGCAATCAAAATAATCAGTAAAGATTGTGGGGAAAAGAGCAGAGGAACAGGAAGGATCTACCAAACAGAAATAAGGCTACAGGTAAAAAGAAAAAGTCCCACCCCAAGTGAGTCACTAAGAACAAGACCAAGACTTAGTAAATCAGAACACTTGTCAGCCCGTAAGATTTAAAGGGTGACCAATAATCAATCAATCAGTAGGAACCCGACTGCGGCTCTACTTCGTGGGAGGCAGTTGAATGAGGTTGGCGATGTTTTTCTACTCTAATTATCTGCCCAGCGCCTTTGACTTTCGTCATCACCACATAGCATCTCACTATTATTCAAGTTAACAATTTTCTGTAGATCATCTCATTTTGTTTTTCAGTGGTGTTTTTCCCAATTTATTTTTTGAATAAGTACAACATTCACATGATTCAAAAATAAAGCGACAGGGCAGCCCGGGTGGCTCAGTGGTTTAGCACCGCCTTTGGCCCAGGGCCTGATCCTGGGGACCCAGGATGGAGTCCTGCATCGGGCTCCCTGCATGGAGCCTGCTTCTCCCTCTGCCTCTGTCTCTGCCTCTCTCTCTGTGTCTCTCATGAATAAATAAATAAGATCTTTAAAAAAATAAAAAAATAAATAAATAAAATAATAAAGCGACAGAAACAGAGAAACAGAATTCCTCCCCCCTGCCCTGCTCCCCATCACCCCATTTCCACTCCCTTCTCAACTGCCAACAGGTCAGTTTCTTTTTTTTTTCTTTTCTTTTCTTTTTTTTTTTTTTTAGGTCAGTTTCTTGTACAACCTTCCCAAGACTTTCTGTGCACAGACGACAAAATGCGAAGACACTTATTCCGCCTTATGTTTTCTTTTTTACACCAAAGTTTTGCAAGTTAAATAGCTGCTCACCTACATGCTTTACTTAGCCAGATACCGAGGCAATATTTCCCCGGCATGACACAGACAGCGCCCTCATTCCTGCTGTGTAAGAGCTGCGGGGTGTTTTCATCGTACGCATCTACCAGAATTTATTTAAACCAGACAGCCTATTGATGAATCTTTGGTTTTATTCCAATGCTTTGCTATTGCAGTAGTGTTATCCCGAATATATCTCTACCTAAAAATCTGCATCTTGCTGGTTTTTTCTTCTGGCATCACTTCATTTTCCAGCCCACAAGACTTAACATATGTTGTTGGGTTGGTACCTAAGTGCTACGGACTGGACGCGTGTGTCTGCCCAGGATTGGAATGTCGAGACAGGGGCTTTGGAAAGGTGGTGAAAGTTAACTGAGGTCGTACCTTGATCCAACAGAGCAAGTGCCCTAATAGGAAGAGAAAGAGACGTGTGAGGACATGGGGACGAGGCAGCCGCCTGTGTCAAGTTTCTTCACTCTCCACTTACTCTTTTTCCCCTTTTGCGTGCTGTGCTCTTTGGAAGGAGGTCACTATGCACAGCCCACACCTATAGAGTGGGGGGCCCTGCTCCCCTCTTCTTGAGAGAGGATTATCTACAAAAATCACTTGGAATTCTTCTCTAAGAGAGATTTTTCTCTTCTTCCCCGTTTAAGCATTTATTTGTATATTTATACCATATATATTGATATCTGATTGGATTTGTGGCTCTTTTACAGTTTGGGTGAGAACCTCATTATCGCTTTACATTGCTGTTCAGGTTTTTCCAGCTTTGTCCATTGGGAACTCTTTTAGGTGGTTCCTGTGTCCCTTTGACATACTCTTATGAATGCAGGTTTTTAAACTTTATTTTTAAAGATTTTATTTATTTATTAGGGACAGAGAGAGAGAGAGGCAGAGACACAGGCAGAGGGAGAAGCAGGCTCCATGCAGGGAGCCCGACATGGGACTCGATCCTGGCTCTCCTGGATCATGCCCTGGGCTGAAGGCGATGCTAAACCGCTGAGCTACCGGAGCTGCCCGGGTTTTTAAATTTTTAAAGCATATTTTTTTAGCACTTCCTTATTTTTTGGCATTATAAGATGTTCCAGGTTCATAATGCATATATATGTATTTTTGCTACAGTCCTAGAATCAGCCATTTCTCCAAAGAGCCCTGGTTCCTTGTGTTGGAGGATGATATCAGAAATCAAGATCTAGAAGTCAAGATTTTCTGAGTGGGGAAAAATTAGAGAGGAAGGCAAACCATGAGAGACTCCTGACCCTGGGAAACAAACAAAGGGTTGCAGAAGGGGAGGAGGGTGAGGGGATGGGGTGACTGGGTGATGGGCACTGAGGAAGGAGGGCACGTGACGTGATGAGCACTGGGTGTTATACTATATGTTGGCAAACTGCATTTAAATTTAAAAAAAAGGAAAAAGAAAAAGAAATCAAGATCTGGGTGTTAGGTGGGTTGTAGCCCCTGGAGGGTCAAGTCACATTTTTAATTCACTGACAGCATTCAGGACGCTTAGATGCTCAGGGTCTTCCTCTTCACCGCTGGCTCATGCCCATCAAAGTCAACTGATGACCTCACTGTTTCCTCAAAAGGACTTGGGACCCCCCTCCCCTTTCCCCCTCCCTCCCTCTTTTCCTTCCTCCTTTCCTCCTTTTCTTCTTTTCTTTCTTTATTTTTTAAAGATTTTGTTGTTAAGTAATCTCTACACCCAGCATATGGCTCAAGCCCACCACCCCAAGGTCAAGAGTCGCATGCTCTACCCACTGAGCTGGCCAGGTGCCCTCCTTTCTTCTTTTGAGCTGTGGTCCCCGCTTTGCCTAATCCTTCCTTCCCATCCTTCGGGCCTCAGCCCTCTGCCACCACCCCCACCCCAGCCTCCTTTTCCACATGCCTGTCTTGGTTCCTGGCTCAGAAAACTCAAGTTCAACAGAAGCCCAAGTTATTCTTGGAAAACAAATTCCACGGAGCCCAAGCAGGATGGGCTAGGAGGGGAGGACACGTTTAGGCTCCATTCTTTCCTTAAACCTAGTTCTGCGGTTTGAACCCACAGAGCTCCACTAGCCGAGCTTTATCAGGGTTTCTCTGCCTTTTTAAGGTTCTGATGCACGCACGGGGGCTGAGTTTTGCGATTCAGAGCCAGGGCTGAACAGTGAAACCCGCGCCTGAGAGCAGCATCTGTGCGGAAGCGGGGAAGGTGAGCGGTACCTTGGGAGCACTTCATCCAGCTTCTCCACCGTAGTTTTACACACGGCGAACCTGAGGCTCAGGGAGGAAGCAAACCCCACCCAGGGCTACGTAGCTCATTCAAAGGCAGAGCTGAGTCTAGAAGAAGTTTTGATCTTTGATCGCTGGTCCAACGATCTTTCCACTGCTGGGTAAGGGCTCAGTTAAGATTTTTCTTCTTGGGGTGCCTGGGTGGCTCAGTCGGTCAGGCATCGGATTCTTGATTTTGGCTCAGGTCATGATCTCAGGGTTGTGAGATCGAGTCCCATGCTGCGCTCCATACTGGGCATGAAGCCTGCTTAACATCTGTCTCCCTCTCCCTCTGCCCCTGTCTTAACGTCCCACCCTGCATCCGTCGAGGCACCCACTGCACTCTGGTGGAGGAGGGCAGCTCTGTTCTTCCAAGCTACACAGGCTTTGGAAGCAGCACTGAAAGCCTAGCCTCACCCCTTAACAGCCACTTAATTTCAAGCAACCCCTCACAGTCTCCGTTTCCTTATCTGTAAAATGGGTCTAAGGTTGCTCGGGCCACAGGGGCGTGTTTCAGCTTAAATAGAAGCAGGGATATGAAAGCACCTGGAACATTCCGAGGAGATAACTGGCACTCGGCCTTTGTCCAAGGAACCTGAATCCTCTGGGATTGTTCTGTAGCTTCTCCCCTGGTACATACATTCTGTGTCCTGAAACCAATGGAAAGCTTCTCCGTTACTCCTGCTTCCTCTACGCCCTACAGAGCTGGACACACAGTGCTCAGAAATTCTTGCCGAACGAAGGAATGTCACAAAGAGCAAAATCCCGTGGGGGTGGGGGGAATGGAGGGGCAAATGGTGTCCTGGAGTGTCTGTGCAATCTGAAGAGGAGGGCCTGCTTTCTGCAGGTGTGCGGGGCTGGTGGGAAAGAGAGCAGCCAAGCTACCCTCTCATGTTACAGATGAGGAGACTGAGGCTCGGGGCAGGAGGGGATGGCCTGAGGCGCCCCCAGGGAGGGCTCTGCTGATGGGCCTCTGCCGGCTGGCCAGGGCAAAGCCCGACAAGCACCCCCGGGCATGGGGCCCCCGAGCTTTCATGCGTTCCGGCCTGCCTGTCCCTGCGTGGGGCCCGGGCATGTTCACAGCTGAACAAGATGTGACAGGAAACCATGAATCAAGGGGAGGGGGTGAAGGCATTAACGACGTGGAGCTGACTTCTGAGTCTAAATCCCTCTCCCTCTCCTGCAAGCTTGCTCCGGCCTGTCCCTGCTTGGCGGAGTCTGGAGGCTGCCCTCAGCTCTGCCTCGCAGGTCGCGCTGGGAGCCGGGTGATAGGAGCCTGCGGCGGGCTCAGCACGCACAGGGCAAGGCAGAAACAGGCTGGACTGCTGCAGGGATGAGCGCCTTTCTGTAGCACGACTTTTCTGGAAGGGACATTTCCCTTGCGGGAAGTTTGCCTGTAAGAGGCAGCGTGGCAGTGAGCAGGGGTCGGCAGACTTTTCCTGCGGAGACCCGGATAGTAAACATTTCAGGCGTGGAGGCCCCATGCAATCTCTGCTGCGAATATTCCAGCTCTCCTGTGAAAGCACAAAGGCAGCCAGGGAATGCATACGGGAACAGATGTAGCTGCATTCCAATAAAGCTTTATTTATAGACACTGAAATTTGAATTTCTTATACTTTTCGCCTGTCACAAAATATTAGTCTCCTTTTGATTTTTTTGCCCCCCCCCCAACTATTTCAGAGGGTAAAAACCCTTCTCAGCTTGAGCCTACAGAGACAGGCACCAGGGCACACGGAGAGGGAGTTTTTGGGGCCCTGGCATGAGGACTATGGACTTGGGGTCAGACAGTCTGAGGTTTGAGGCCCAGCTCAGCCGCATGTGTGCCACCTGACCTTTGTCAGGTGACAGGCTCTCTGAGTCTCAATTTCCCCGTCTGTAAATAGGGGTAATAGCGTCTACCTCACAGGGTTTTGGTAAGCGTTGAATGAGACGGCGTTGAATGCTTTGCACCTGACATGCACGATTTGAAGTCCTTCCTCGGTGGAGGTGGTTGCTCCTGCTTTTACCAGCCCTAAGAGAAGTCATAATGGAGCCAACAGTGATATTCCGCTCTCCCTTTCTACCCAGAGCCTCCGAGGCCTACTTGGAAAGGCAGCACCACAGGCCTCTCCCAAAAGCTGTAGGCCTCTGCTCTTGGCTACGTTGAAATCCTGTTGTGTCTAGTTTACTTCAACTGAGCACATGCTCACCAGGTGCCGACTTCGGGCAGAGCTTAGGGCAAATCGGGTGTGGGAAGATGAACTAGGCCCAGTTCCCGCCAACAAGGCAGGTATCTCCTTAGGAGGGGAGGTAGGATGCAGACCCAAGGAACCACAAATCGCAACCGCATGAGGAGCAAGACCGCCCAGGGAGGCAATCAGGCCCCCCCCATCCCCCCATTTCTTTCTTTTTTTTTTTTTTTTTTGGTGTAATTCCAATTTTATTTACTAAAAACAAAACAAAACAAAACAAAACTTCTATTGTGTTTAAGCCAGTGTTATTTTGGAGTTCCTACAATTCATTGCCAAACCTAATTCTACCAGGTAAGGAAATAAAGGTAGAGCGATTCCATTCTAAACGGGTAGCCCATGAATTAATTACATGGGCTCCGGCTTCAGCTTGTGGGTAATTGTTCTGGTCTCCCCTCGTTTCCCGTGACCGCTTCCACTTTTTTATCTCTCTAAACCCCTGTGCTAGATGCCAGGTGCACCGACCAGAGCCCTCCCTTTTCTCAAGGGAAGGACACTGTCCTTGCTTCCAGCGCTGGGGTCCAAGAGCCTTTGGCTGTCAGCCCCTTGAGACCCCCCCATTTCTTAAGTGCCAGGCACTGCACTAACTTCTCCATGTCCTCACATTAATCCCACGTTTGGAACCCCTCAAGGAGAGGGCTGGGATTCACCCCCGTTGATAATTGGGGATATGGAGATGGGGAGTGTGGAGGCCCTGGAACGGAGACTCATAACCAGGCCTGGCTGGTGCGGGAGCCAGGATGCATCCCCTGGAGCCCAGAAAGGCCATTCTGGCTGTGACGGTCGGTGGCTTCACGGAGAGAAGCTGGGAGGCTTTCCCCAGGTGCTGTTGGGGGCGCAGGAGCAGGGGTGGGGGTGCAAATGTCCATTGGTGGAACGTGGACTGCTCCAGGCAAGCTTGGGGAATAGCCCGTGGCCTGCTGGGCCCACGGCGAGTGCGTTCTGTACACGGGTCCTGTCCCCTCCGAGATCTCTCTATGCCTTCCTGCAGGACTGGGGAGGGACACGCCTGGGCCGGCCCTAGGCTCGGGGAACTGGGAACTTCTCTTGCGACAAAGGAAGACCTTCTCGGTTGTAAAACATCTGCCATGAGATGTATTCAATTCTTCACACCTGCTTTTTCACCTGCCGTTTCTCTCCCCACCTCCAGACTTGACTTTCTGGGGCTGAGGCCCCAGGCTCTCGGGACTGGGACGCTGGCCTGGACACGGGTGTCTCCGCGGTCACCGTGGGACCCTGAGCTGCTCATATCCCTGCTCTCGTCTCAATTCCCTCAAACATAAAATTAGGGGTTGGTGATCTCTAGGTCCTGTCCAGTCCCCGACCTTCCAAATTATGGCATACCCTCTCCCTGCGTCCCGGGGAGGTGGCCTTCGGGGTCGGGGGAGAGTAGGCTGTGTGGGGCAGCCCCCCGGGGGAGACCCCTCAGCCTTCAGGTGGTCAGTGGGCTGCTTAGGTGTCCCTGCCCCACTGATAATTGGGTCACTCGGTCTGCATTTCTGGTGGTTTCCATATCCCGGTCCCTCAGCCATCCATCCATCCACCAACACATCAACTTTTTAATTAGTTCATTTATTAGTAATTAGTTCAACTCGCCTCTGGAGCCAGAGTGCGAATCCCAGATCTGCCCACTTCCAGACCCTGGGCGGTAACCAAACCTCCCTGTGTCTCAGTGGCCTCCTCCGTGCAGCAGGGAATTTGCCTTACGGGGCGTGAAGGATTCAATCAGTCATCCATAGGAAGGGCTTGCAATCACCCTGGCGTGCTGGAGGTGTTCCCCATCATCATTATGATTACTTAACCTCAGCTCTTCGCCCTCACGGGGGGCTTGAACTCGTGGCCCCGAGGTGGAGAGCGGCAGGCGTCACCGACAGCCCCCCAGGCACCCCCTACCCTTAGGAGTATTGTTGAAAGTGTCTCTTGAGTGGCTGTTGTGTGCCAGGCACAGAGTCGGGAGCTTTCCCTACGTGACACGGCCCCCTGAGAGGCTGCATTGGTAGGGTGCAGAGGGAGCCGGGGTGTGGGGGGCACCTCCTGCCCCGTCACTGAACATCCAGCTCGGGGTGGAGACCCGGACTCCTGCCGCCGTCTTGCCTTGAACTGCATAACCTGTTAACACACGAGGACCATTGGCAGTGACCGGGGCGGCGGGGGTGGGGGGGGACCCAAAGACTGCCAGTCCGCGGTCACCCTGGAGCTGCCTGTCCACCCGAGCAAATGGGAAAGGCCAGCCCAGGACGGATCAGGGTGTGAGGCTCGGACAAGGGGGGGCGCGCGGGTCTCAGCTGCTGCCCGGGCCTACCGGGCCTGCCTTCCTCGGCCCACGGCGGACAGATGGGGTGCTCCGCTTCGGGCACCCACTGTGGAAATGATAAAATAGCAACACGAGACATGTGGATATCGCTGGAGGCCCAACTTGGCACCGTAGGTCTGATGGCAAGTCCAGCAGACTTCTCTCTCCCGACCCTTTATCCCTGCTCCCTGGTCCCCACGGCAGGTGCCTGTGGGGGGGCCCGTCCCCTCCCGCTCTCCCCAGATCCTGCTGCTGTCAGCTCTGGCTCCCTTGGCCCTGCTCCTCCCAGGAGAGGTGTGACCAGGTGACCCCCCCCCAAGCCATTGCAAGTCCCGGGACTCCCGCATGTATGCATAGGTGCACGCACCCCACTCTGGAACTGCCCAGGGCTCCCTCCCAGCTTCCTTTTAAGTTTTAAGAAATTTTTCTTAAAGATTTTATTTATTTATTCATGAGAGACAGAGATAGGCAGAAACACAGGCGGAGGGAGAAGCAGCCTGCATGCGGGGAGCCTGATGGCGGGACTCGATCCCAGAACCCCGGGATCACCCCCTGAACCGAAGACAGACACTCAACCACTGAGCCACCCAGGTGTCCCCCCATCCCAGCTTTAAACTCTTCATTGAAGATTTCCTGCCTGCTGTCCACTGAACCTTCTTGAGTTTCTCTCTCCACTTTCCATGGGAAAAAGCACCTTCCTCTGTCCTCTGGGGTCCATCTCCTTCCTCCTTCAAGAGCCCAGCTCGCAGGGCACCCCCTCCAAGAGCGTCTCAGATCCCCGTCTTTGACTAGCCTTCTCTTGGTCCCAGTAGCCCAGACCTATTTCAAAGTCTGCTCTCCACACAGAAACCCAACTTTCTTAAAGATTCAGGATGCCGCCCCTGCGTCCCCCCATCTCTAGGCCTCCCGGTCCTGTAACCTGGAGCCCTCACGCCTCTGCACTTCTGGTGAGTTCCATGCTGACTGCAGACTCCAGGGTGACTTGAGTGTCCACTGGCCCTATGTCAGGGGCTGACCGGAACTCTCAAAACCCTCTTTCCCGTCCAAGCTCTGACTCGCCTAATTTCAATTACTGGAAACTTAAGACTCCGTTTATGCTTTTCCTTTAAAGCTTTTATTTTTTTTTAAAGTCATCTCTACCCCCAACATGGGGCTGGAACCCACAACCCCAAGATCAAGCATCAGACGTTCTCCTGACCGAGCCAGCCAAGCACCCCATTGCCTTTTCCTTCAATGGTGAACTTTTTTGAGAAATATTGATCGACCCCGTAGACCCCACATCTCATCAAGGTTTGCTGTATAAAGGCTCTGGAGTGGCAAGATGTTAATGGCTTGGCTTTGCGTTAGGTCTCGTGTTTTGTTTTTTTATTTACTTATTTATTTTATTTTTTATTTTATTTTTTAGGTCTCGTGTTTTAATCTCTTTAAAGTCTCGTATTTGACCCCCTTGATGTTAAACCTGCATCTTGTAAAGGAAGAAACCACTGATTGCGCTGCGCTGCCCGACTCCAAACCATCTGGGGCCTCAGAGCCGGGGAGGCTAAAGGGTCCTCAGGGTCCCCACGGCCACGGACGAGGCAACGGTGGTCAGCTCCTCTGTGTGGGCACCAAGTGCTCGTCCCGGACTTGATTCTCCTAGTTTCTCTGAGGCTCTCTCAGGCCACTGCACACGGGGCACCGTAACCAGTACCATGGACTGGGGGTGCGTCAACGGCAGAAATCACTGGCTCTCATTCCAGAGGCAGGAAGCCTAGGATCAAAGTGTTGACAGGGTTGGCTTCTCTGAGGACTCCTCCCTGGGCTCGTCTCTGAGTCTTCATAGGGTCCACCCTCTGCAGCTGTCTGCATCCAAATACTCTCTTGTTAGGACCCAGTAGCGTTGGATCAAGACTCTATCTCCAAATACAGCGACATTCTGAGGTGCCAGGGTTAGAGCTTCAGCTCGTGAATTTGGGGGGACACAATGCAGCCCCTAACACCTTCCACTTTTTAAATATACACTGCTGGGTTTTAGGGAAGCCTGGACCTTCAGGCTCCCGAGAAGACATTCCTCCTCTGTCAAAGGGGGTTGGTAAGGATAGTGACCTCTTAAAGTTCCCATGAAGATGAGGTGCCTATGAGGCTTGTTGGAGGTGGGCGTACAGTAGGTGCTTAGCAAATGCTGGAACCATTTCACTAAATAAAGGTGACAAGGATGCTGATAACACCACTGTTATTAGCGGATGTCTTTGTCATAATAGATTTCCTTTTTATAGCCCTTGACGAGCATTCTGCTCATTTCTTTTCTTTTTTAAGACTTATTTATTTGTCAGAGAAAGAGAGAGAGAGAGAGCACTCAGCAGGGGGAGGGGCAGAGGGAGACGGAGAAGTAGACTCTGCTGAGCACAGAGCCTGACCTGAGGCTCAAGCTCATGACCCTGAGATCACCGCCTGAGCCAAAACCAAGAGTCAAATGCCTAACCAACTGAGCCACTCCGGGGGCCCCCCTTTTGCTCATTTCTTTCGAAAAGAGGCTGCCCTGTGGCTACCCTGGATCCCAAGATTCAGGTCCAAGGCACTCCCCACTCGTCCTGTGAGGACTTTGAGGTGCTGGCAGGAGGAGCACCAGGCCCGCCCCAGCTCTCCCATCTCCTCCTGGTAACCAGGAGGCCCCGGGGCTCCCTTAATCACAACTCACTCAGGCATCTGCCTTTGACCTCGGCACCTTCCCCTGAGCCGTGCCAGGTGCCTGGGGCACTGCCAGCCCTCCCAGCCTGCCAAGCTGACTCTCTTCCATCACTCAAGTGACCTGGGAAATCCCATCTCCCCTCCAGCAATCCAGCAAGATGGATCACAGGAAAGGTGCTCCCGTGTGAGCACTCAGCCCCACCACCCTCCCCTGCACATGCGAGGATTGGCTCACACTCAAAGCCCCTGCTCATAAAGGCCTTCTGCTCCAGACTTTCTGTTTATGTGTATCCAAGCGTCCATCTCTGTCAACATTTTTTCACCTCTTAAATTGTAGGGCTGGGTCTAATTCCATTCTCTGTCCTGTGTGTTACATGTGCATAAACATGCCCGGTAGAGAGGCTGGGTCTCCACAGTTTACAAGGCAGTTATGCATGAGCACTTTATCCCTCTCTCCACCCTGTTTCTCGCTCTGCGCTTTTGGGTCTGTTGTTTCCCCTTTGCCTGGAAGCATGTCCTCTGCCCTGACCCCTGGTGGAAGCCTGTCCTAAGTCAGGCCTCAGCCAAGGTTTAGAGATGCATTGCTGACCGTCCCCAGTTGGGCCAATCCCCCTCCTTGACGGCTCCACTGTATCTCTGGTGGCATCTTGGCCGTCCTTACCTTCCTGTGCCATGATGTCCTGTTTGGGCAGCCTCCCCGGCTGGACTGGAAGCTCCTTGAAGTCGGGCATGACAATTCATTTAGCTTTGCCTCCCCAGTGCCTAGCACAGTGCCTGGCTGCAGATGAATGGAGCCTGTGAGTTCTGGGTTCTGGGCCCTGGCCGTGTTGGGCAGTGCCTTTCATGGCATTTTCCATTTGGCCTCACCTCTTCCTTTGTCCTGTTTTTAGCCTAATTCCTTTCAAGGAGCTGGCATGGGACTCTGAGCTCATTTTCATGATTGCTTTAAATATTTGGGGCTGTTGGCATGCCAACACGAGGACCCACGCTAAGGAGGGAGAGGAATTCTCTAGCTCTCTGGGTCCTGCCCAAACACAAGGAATGTGCCAGAGACAGGGGAGGTTCTAAGAAAGTGCCAGATCGGGTCGAACTAAACTGCTTCTCTACCTGGCTGAGGCAGCCAGGAATTTTGGCAGCAGACAAAAACGTGAGAAGACACCGAACAGGGGTCGGGGCAGAGGGGGGCTGGGAGCTCGGGAGGGACGGCATTTGGGGAAACCCAGGAAGAGCCCTAGATGGAAGTGAAGGGGTGGCAGCAGCACCCATCTGGAGATGAAGTGTGCATGCCCAGAAACGGTGAGGAGGCCCCACCCCCACCCCAGCAAATGCCTGGGTGCATGGACTGTCCCAGGAGCCAGTTTTGAAAATCAGATAGATAGAAGGAGACTCTGAAAGTCTTGTCGTGGAAGACCTTGGGAGACACACAAAGAAGCTCATGAGCATCTGTGTAAGAAGAGGCCTCCCAGCTCATCCCCATGCAGCCTCCATCACTCTATAGACCAGGAAACGGAAACCCAGATAGGAATGGGATAACCAAAAAGAGCACACCGTTTATGGTGCTAGCGCTAGGCCTGGAACCCGGGTCTCCTTCTTTTTCCAAGACTCATAGCTGCTCAAGGGCTGGAGAGGAGCAAGAATTAGGTTCTTCAAGTTTCTCCTAATAATTGTTATAAACAGAATAGAAAGCCCAGCTCCTGCCTGGTGAGCTCTTGCTACATGCCAGGCATGGTGCTAAGTGGTTCACACGTTTGATCGGAGCAGCCTGATAGATATCCACGGCTCCATTTTAAAGATGGGGAGGTTGAAGGATTTGCCTAGATTAACCAGCTACTGAGCGTTGAAGTCCGGATTCCAACTCAGAGGTTGTCTGATTCTGGAGGTTGATTTTTAATAGCTCCTTTCTAAAACCTTTCCTGCCCAGCCTTGACAGATCTCAAGAGACTGGGTCAAAGGAAAGGTGGCCTGGAGCTTCTAGATGAAAATGCAACATCACAGCCCTCCTGATAGTGAGATTTTAGGCAGATGGATGTGGGCATCCGAAGGAGTCTTTCCCAAAGCCTCTCCAGTCCAAATGGAATTTTATGCAACTGTACAAAAGACATGAACAGAAATCTCAGAGGAAGACACAGACATGGCCAAGAAGCACATGAAAACATGCTCCGCATCACTGGCCATCAGGGAAATACAAATCAAAACCACAATGAGATCGCACCTCACACCAGTGAGAATGGGGAAAATTAACAAGACAGGAAACCACAAATGTTGGAGAGGATGCGGAGAAAAGGGAACCCTCTTACACTGTTGGTGGGAATGTGAACTGGTGCAGCCACTCTGGAGAACTGTGTGGAGGTTCCTCAAAGAGTTAAAAATAGATCTGCCCTACGACCCAGCAATTGCACTGTTGGGGATTTACCCCAAAGATACAGATGCAGTGAAATGCCGGGACACCTGCTCCACAGTGTTTCTAGCAGCAATGGCCACAACAGCCAAACTGTGGAAGGAGCCTTGGTGTCAATCGAAAGATGAATGGATCAAGAAGTGGTCTATGTATACACTGGAATATTCCTCAGCCATTAGAAACGACAAATACCCACCATTTGCTTCAATGTGGATGGAACTGGAGGGTATTATGCTGAGTGAAGTAAGTCAGTCGGAGAAGGACAAACATTATATGGTCTCATTCATTTGGGGAATATAAAAAATAGTGAAAGGGAATAAAGGGGAAAGGAGAAAAAAAATGAGTGGGAAATATCAGAAAGGGAGACAGAAAATGAGAGACTCCTAACTCTGGGAAACGAACAAGGGGTGGTGGAAGGGGAGGTGGGCGGGGGGTGAGGGTGACTGGGTGACGGGCACTGAGGGGGGCACTTGATGGGATGAGCACTGGGTGTTATGCTATATGTAGGCAAATTGAACTCCAATTTAAAAAAAAAAGGAATTTTATGCAGCCATAAAAAAAAAAAAGAAGAAGATGAGACCTTGCCATTCACAACACCATGGTTGGACCTAGAGGGTGTTATGTTAAGTGAAATAAATCGGACTGGGAAAGACAAATGCCATATGAGTTCACCTATATGTGGAATTTAAAAAACAAACCAAATGAATAAACAGATAAACAAAAAGCAGAATTAGAACTATAATACAGACCTATAATACAGAATTAGATCTATAATACAGAATTAGACCTATAATACACCTGGCAGAGGTGGCCAGAGGGGAAGGAATGAGGGATGGGCAAAATGGGTGAAGGGGAGTGGGAGAGCCAGGCTTCCACTTATGGAGTGAATAATTCATGGGAATAAAAGGTACAGCACAGGGAATATCATCGATGGTATTATAAGCGTGTTGAGGGTGACAGGTGGCAGCTACACTTGTGGAAAGCACAGCACAGTATATAGACTTGTTGAAACTAGTGTAACACCATGTGTCAACTCTACTCAAATAAAAATGTCTTAAAAAAAAAAAAAGCCTCCTCAGTCCAAAAAAGCTCTGCTGCTACAGGAGTAGAGGTGGACAGATGACCCCCGGTGGGGCTGCTGATCCAAGAGCAAGAGTGAGGTATGAGACGAGGGAGCCCACAAGAGCAGCTGCGCGGAAGGAGACAGAGATTCCTGACTCACTTCCCGAGTTGGCCGCTGACTTTAGAGCTCTCTTGCCTGCGAGAGTGGATTCGTACAAGAGGACAACAGTCCTTTGGAATTCACCACTTCACAATTATAGAGCAACTTCAAGCACACAGAGGACTCACTCCTATGGTCTCACTGGATTCTTACAACACGGCAGGGTAACTATTCCCACTTTAAAGGCCAGCAACTGACCCAGAGAAGTTAAGTGACTTGCTCAGAATCACCAGCCAGCCAACAGCAGTGCACAGACCAGAACCCAGGTCTTTTGAACCCTCCACGGAAATCCTTTATTTTGATGCCACTTTGTTGCAGTGGACAAAGGAGCCAGGAGAGATGCTGCCGGAAGCTGCATTGTTGTCTCAGAGGATGACTGACGACCCCACTCCCAGCTCTACGCTTGCCCTGATCAGGCTACAGAAAATCCTCTTCCTTTTGCTTCAGGGAAGGCCATGTGACACAATCCTAGTGAATGAGGCAGGAATGGAGGTCTCCGGGGCAGCCTATGGGAAAACGTCTCTTGCTCCTACAGAGCCATGGGAAGGGGCAGTCCCTCTCTTCCTTTAGTTTCTGTCATGCCTTGTAACATGATGGCTGGGACCACTGCAGCCACCTTGCTGCTTGGAAGAAGCCAGCGTCTGCAAGAGACATGAGTCAAGAGGCAAGAAAGTCTGGCTCTTTGATGACATCACTCAATCAACACTGAGGCCCGTCTGCCTCAGATGGCACATCCCAGACATCAGATTTCGGATATGGCACACTCAAGAAAATAAGACTCAGGTGACTTTGTGTCTCCTTATTAAGAGTTAGAATAATCTCCCCTGGAAGATTCCTAGCGGAGCGCCCTCATGACTTTTTGACAAGTGCCCTGGGAATGCCGTGGTCATATTATTACCTGGGGGTAAAAATAGCAAGCCTTCCACAATATAACTTTTATTATATACCAGGCACTCTCCTAAATGCTGTATCCTAATGTTCTAAAAGAAATACTATTAATATTCTCATTTTATACAGGAAGATAGGGAAATAAAGAGTTTAGACAATTTACCCAGGGGGCACACAGCTAGGAAGTAGCAGAGGTAAGTTTTGAACTCAGGCCGCAGCACCTGTGTCCCTAATCACCACTTATTCCAGTTAAGAACGAGGTCAGCCTCCCTGGAGCACATGACCATGTGAAGGAGAGGTGAGGATTTGAACAAAATTTAACTTCTGTTAGGAAAGAAGGAAAGACAAGGAGATGCTGGCTAGCAACAGTGTTTGCTACAGTTGACCCCACTGGCTACACTACCTACAGATTTCCTTTCATGGGAGCCAAATATTCTTGTGGTTGAAACCAGTTTGAGCGTTTCTCAGACCGTTATCTGAGGCGCAACTGTCCTAAACTAAAATGGGTTCTTGTTGCAGGCTAGATCAGAACAGCCTTCGGGGAAGAGAATGATTTGAGGATGGATAGGACTTAAAGCGAATGGACACCCCAGGCAAAGAGAATTGCAAAAGGAAACGTGCAGAGGGCACAGCTTGAACTATAGAGTAGGGTCAGGCCTTTGAAGTCCTTGAACACCAAGTGGAGGAGTGTGGGTTTTATTTGGGTAGTGAGGACCCTTGAGCAGGGGTGTGGCTGGGCGTCTAGAGAGATCCATCCTAAGGTCAAAGAAAGGAAGGAGTGCACAGTAGGAGACAGCTGGTTGACAAGAGGATTTGCCTTATGATAAAAGTTTGGACAAGGGAGAAAGTGTTGGAAATGGCGAGGGGGAGACACTCTAGGAGCTATTAAGAAAAAATGATGGATTGGTCTGAGGACAGCTTAGATGTTCGAGGAGGAGGAATCCAAAGTATCTTTGAAGTTTCATGCTTTGGTGACAGGAAGATGGAAACCAAGAGCTTGCTGGGAAGAGGTTGGATGAGAGGGAGCAGGATATGGTGGGTTTGACATCAGGCTTGAAGATTGGAGACAATGGACACCCACATGGAGATGTGCAACTGGGACATTCATGAGGAGTGAGAACTAGACGTGTCAATGAGCAAACTGAGGATGTGGGTGGAAGGGATGAGACCTCCAAGAAAGAACCTGTGGAGAACAGAGAGGGGGCCACTGAGGCCAGGACCTGAGGTAAACTCCTAGCGTTACTTGGTCCCGGAACAGTGCGCACAACAACAGACTCGGAGGCAGATCAGAGACATTGAAGGAGAACCCAGAAAGCATGGGGACTTGAGGGCTTCAGAAAAGAGGGTCAACAGTGCTCAATCCCTCAGCTACAGAGAAGTCTGGGTTTGTGAGAGCAAGCATCTTGGGTATTTTAAAAGAAGAGACTTGGAAGACTGTGGACAACCCAACATCTCTACAAGCTGCTCATGGGCATGTCAACTGGAATAATCCTTTAGAAGGCCAATTGGGCAAGATGTTTCCAAGGCCTTAAAGATGTATAAAATCGCTGATCCAGACCTTCTTCTTCAAGGAACATAACCCCAAGGGCGTAATAACTAAAGCTTGACTGCTTCCTCGACCCATGACACAGTGGCCAGGATGGCATTGTTTTAAGCACTTTATATTTAATCGCTAATTCAACTATCAGGACAACCCTGTAAGGTAAGCATTATTAATACTTTTCACGGGTAAATCGTCATTTTACAAACAAAGAAAATGAGGCCAAGAGAAGTTACGTCATTTGAGCTAAGGGAGCGAGATCCGGAGAGAACAGCTGCAAGGCCCTTGATCTTAACCACCAGGCCATCCTGCTTCTTGAACCCATTAGGAATGAACACAGCGTTGCACCCCTGAGGGTGTTCATTTTAGCGTTATAATAACAGGAAACAATCTAAATGCGTAACAGCTGGAGGTTGGCTAAATAAAGTCTGACTTCCAAACGAGAGCATGATGCTGTATAGATGTTAAAAATCATGTTATAAAAGAAACACCCAATGACATGGGAAAAAGGTTGATGATACATTTTTAAGTGAGAAAAGCTGTTTTCAAAACAGTGTGATCTCAAATATGAAGAAGAAGATATTTGTTATTACTCACGTATGTGTACACTGGCAGATGGATCTGGCTTCTGTACGGGACTGCCTGTGCCCCCACCAGGTGCCCTCCTCCACCCACCTTTGCCCAGCCCAATAGCCCAGCGCCGTGCCCCAGTCTCTCTGCGGTGGTCATCCTCATGCCTCTGGATTGAAGCGCTGTGCATTTTAGCAATGATAAGAAGGATGCGTGGCAGGGTTCAGCGCCCCTAAAGTCATCGTTTCCCTTAAGGTCCCTCCTGGAATAGTTTCTTGGTGAGGCAGGATTCTCAGGGAGTGTTGACAAATGGAAATGGTTGAGTAGAGCTCACAGGAAGAAGATTTCAGATGTAGGGTACCATGTCCAAAGAGATGGAGAGGAGAGGATGCGTCCCTCCAGGGGAGGGGGTGCTGGGAAGTACCTGAAAGTGGGGTGTCCTGATCCTTGGACCAGGGAAGGTTGGCCCACCTCCCCAGCCCTGGAGTCATCAGCTCTAATGCAGGCCTCTGAGCTCCAAGATGATTCAGAAGCCCCACTCAGAAACCTCTTGGCTTTCTGTCCTGTGCTTCACCTCAGCTCCACAGCCATGTTCAGGCAAAGCCCAAAACTGAATGCTTAGAAAAATATTTAATTGAGATTCCTCCTACGGTGCTTATTTCTGTCTCAATAAGGCCTTGGCATGCCATGGGTAGCTAAATATATTGGCTGTTTCCTCTCCAATGCCAGCCTAGTTTTTTAAGTGTTCCCAAGTACATCTGCCCAGTTTTCTCTTAGAGAAAATTTACAGCATTAGCCCTCTGTAACCCAGAAGAGGGGGAAAAAAGAAAACCATGGAGGAGGTTAACTTACTTAGAGAAGAGAAACCAAGGGATTTCCGTCTGTGCAGGATATGTATTCATTTGTTCATTCATTCATTCAGGAACCATCTATTGAGCTTCTCTTGAGTTACCAGCACTGGGCTTCATGTGGAGACTGAACAGATTTATGGAATTGGACCTGGTTCCTGCCCTCAAGGTGTTCATGGTCCAGAGCAACCAATCATATAGAGTGTTAATGACGGAGGATGAGCAAAACAGAGCTGAAGGGAGGATCTAAAGTGCCCCAGAGTGAGGATACATGGAGGCCATCTCCTAAGAGCATCTCTACCTGTCCCAGCAGCACCTAGGAGTTGGAAAGGGGGAGAGCTCAGCAAAAACATACGGACACATAGGATTTATATGCATGTCACATTAGTTTGGGGTCAACAGCACGTGCACTTTTCTCAATAGAATTCTTCTGTTGGGTTTGGTATTTGGTTCTAAAGAAGTCTTGAGCACAATTTTTCCTCTCAAAACTTCGGTTTCTTTGTCTATAAAATAAATACATTATTGCAGGCAGATGCTTTATAGCATTTTTAGAAGCACAGGATCCCTTTTGTAAACAAAAGCATGAATGGAACCCTAGTAGATAACATTGGTAACATCCGAACTTCTGTGGTTGAGGCAGGGGTAGCTAGACCCAAAACTAATCCTGACCTACTCCCATTCCCCATTGAGACACCTCATCGGGATTCCAGAGGTCCCTGGGCTGTAGGGAACGAGTTAAGATGATGTTTCGGGCTTTTTTGGCTCTAAGCCAGCCTTCCATGTTCTCTCCTCACCTCTGGGCATGTGGCTGGTTCCCGCACCTGCAACCTGGGAACCCTGGTGGAGGCTGGTGGGAAGTGATCTTGGCGTGCTTGGGATCATCAAGTTCAGGTAGTGGGCGAGTCACTGTTCCTGTGGTGAGGGAAGGAAGTTATCAGCTGAAAGCAGGACTGTTGGCAGTCTGAGAGCACCTTCTAGAGGGCGCTGGCCTCATTGACTCATGTAGGGCTTCTGGAAGATGATCTAGGGGTGAAGTGTCCTTTCAACATGTCAAGGTCTTTAGCGTCTACAGGGGGCTTTATTCTCTGCGCCATCCATAACGCAAGGTAGAGAACGGTCCCCACCCATATCATAGACGAGGGAGAGGCTGGTGTGGTTGTCTTTTCCATGAAAGAGCACCGAGACTTACTTTTGAGAATGTGGTCTATCCCTCACTCCTTCTCAGACTCCTGGGAAGTGCTTTCTGTTCTCTAACTCTGACTCATTTCATTGATGTGCATTACTTCCCCCTGCATTCATCTGTTTCCTTCTAGTTCAGAAAAGTCTGAAGTTGGATTTTTTTCTTTCTTTCTTTTTTTTTTTTTTTTTGCTCTTCTTGACATGGTGGAGAAGGCAACGGAAGTATTAGGGGGTCTTGAATGAATGACCTGCAGGAGTTTGTGGCAGATTTCCACCCCTGTTCACGAAACACTGCTTTGGTGATCTTGGCAGGAGGCTGGCGTGTGGACACGAGAATTTTAGGGTGAGGGTGATTTCCATCCCGGGGAGCCTGTAATTCCTCAGATCTTATTAACATAGGGGCCGAATACCAGACGTTCCTTTGGGTCTGCGTGCCGATGCTCTCAGCCGTTCCTAGCAGCCTTTCTCCACTGGTCTGGAACCTTTTAGGGCATTCCAAGCCCCCGCACGTCCCCCCCCCCGCCCCGGAGCTGGCCTGTAGTCAAGCATCTTCACACTGTGCTGCTTCCATCTGGAACTCTCTGCCTCGATTCCCGACGCTGGCTGCCTCCAGGCCCGCTGGCTGTTCGGGTGCCCAGAATCCCACACAGCAATGCTGGCCGACGAAGTCCCCGTAAAGCGCAGCAGATAAGGGTGGGCTTCCCCGGGGGCAGATCGAATGGGTCAGAGGATGCGTCCAAGGTACGTGGGGCCGCTCATCGAAGGGCGCCTTACAAGACGAGAAACGACAAATTCCCAGCTGGGAGGAGAAATCCGGAATACACGTAACTGACGAAAGATATTAGGGAAGAACGTCTCCAAGTTTCCTTAGGGTTCTAGGGTTCTCTATGGAGTCTCCATAAGACACGAGCCTTTCCCCGACGTGGAGTCGAATTCTCTCCAGAAGCTCTCATTTTCCTGTTGCAAAATTCCTGTACTGAATGAGCAAAAAGGGGAAGGGAGTCCGAGCCTTTTTAGGGGACTGCTGGCTGACGATTTCGGGGACTCAACGAGGACCTGGGAAATACAGGTGTGACACGCACCCCGGCCTCCTCGTCCTGCCCCCAGGCAGACCCAGTCGGGAACCGAGCTGAGCTTTTCGGCAGCAAGATGCTGGGAGAGAGGGAGAGGAGGGGTAGAGGGCAGGGCAAGTGGGAGCAGGCTGCGCCCCCGACACGGTGAGGGGATGCACCTGCCCCCCCACCTCACCATAAACCCACCCCAACTTGGCCCCATAGCTTCCTTCTTCAGTCAATCCCCTTTTTGAGCCCCTCCATCCCTGGTATCGGCAGCGAGCTTCCCTGCCCCTCCTGACTCCAACCGGGGCTCATCGGGGATCCCTCTCTCCCTCTCTCCCCCTCCAGATCCCAGCCACTGGGGGACCTCACCCCTTCCCTCCTTTGTGGGTGATTCTCCTCACCACTCCGGGGCCTCGTGTCTGGGGCGGGAGGAGGCCGCTCGCACCCCGTGCCATCAAACTCTGATCTCATGATAGCAGAACCTGCAATTAAGCCCGTTTCCGATGAACTCATGCCCACCTGCTTCCGCCTGGCCTCCCAACATCGCCACCCCGCGGCCCTGCACCTTCCCGCATGGCACTTTGTGTGGCTCCCCCTTCCATGACTTCTGTCCCCTGGCCAGTCTTGTCGCTCTCTCCTCAACCCCTCAGCTGGATTCGCCCCTTGGCACCTGGGCCCCAGCTGCCAGCCTCGGCTCCGCCGCCCACTGCCTATCCTTTGAGGCCCATCTGGGTGAGGCCTGCCCCTTCGTGGCCTCACGCTGGACGTGTTGACTATGACCCACCCCCCGTCATTCGGGCAGGGGTTGTTGTGCATTACGACGTGTTGCCATTTCAACAAGGTTGTAATCTTCTTGACGGTGAGGATGTGGTGATACCTGTTGGAATGAGCTCTCGGCTGCACCCAAAAACGGATGTGGGAACGAGGAAATGAACATCTAGCAAAGGCTTTAAGACGTTATCTCATTGAATCCTTTCAACCCCGAGCGTTGGATAATTTTTGTCGGCGCTTTGTAGATGAAACGAAAGCGCAGAGGAGTATTTTTACATCTATAGCTGGGAAAGGGCTGAGTCAGGATTGGAAGCCAAGGTTGCTTGATAACAAAGCTTTCTTCACTCCTCCGTCTCTTTATTCTGAGTTGGGGCAGAGGGCGTTTCGTTAATGGGTCGACTCAGACAAACAGCCTGACACATAAAGCCGACGTGCGTTTAGAAGCATCGCTACTGGGTGACGGGCCCTGGGGGGGAGGCACTTGATGGGATGAGCACTGGGTGTTATGCTATATGTTGGCAGATTGAACTCCAATAAAAAAAAAAAATAGAAGCATCGCTAGTGTTGTTTTATTCCCAACCTGAAAACTCGAATCCCAGATCAGTCTACTCCAGAGCTTGCTTTGTTGTTGTGTTTTTTTTTTTTTCAAAGAAGCTTAAGAGCAAGTTTTATGACTGATGATTTTAAAAACGTTCTGTTTATTTTTCTGGAAGCATGAGTCTTCTAAAATGTTTGCTTGGTAAGAGATGGCCTGGGGGTGTGTGATGTGGCCTCTGCACTGACCAGCCAGGGAGGAGGCTGCGGTCGTGGTGTTCTCTCTCTCTCTCTCTCTCTCTCTCTTTCTCTCTCTCTCTGTCTGAAGGCCAGTGTGGGAGCAGGAGGTGCTCCTGCACTTGCACGGCTGTAGGTTATCATCAGAGGAACAGGCCCGAAGCATTCTGGAGCTAGAACTCGGGTACATACTGGGCACAGCTCGGCCCCCTTCCCAGGTGTCAGAAATCCCCCCGAGCCCCAAAGGGAAGTGTTCTGTTTGGATGAATTGGATCGTGAAGAAAAGAGAGAGGGAGAGAGAGACAGGGAAGGGAGGGAGATGGAGAGAGAGGGAGAGCGGAGGTGGAGAGAGAGAGTGAGCAGAGAGAGAGAGAGAAGGAAGGAGAAGGAGAGAGGAGCGAGAAAGAGGGGGATAAAGAGAGAGAGGAGAGAGAGGGGGCACTCACACACTAATGAGGACGATAAAGAAAATGAGCAAAGGAAGAAGAGGGGCCGAGGAAGGTTGGAAGGAAACTTCGTGAAAGGTTTCCCCTACAAAGTGGGTAGAAAATGCATCTTGTGGGACGCCCGGGTGGCTCAGTGGTTGAGCATCTGCCTTCCGCCCAGGTCATGATCCCGTGGGATCGAGTCCCCCATCGGGCTCCCCGCAGGGAGCCTGCTTCTCCCTCTGCCTGTGTCTCTGCCTCTCTCTGTGTGTCTCTCATGAATAAATAAATAAAATCTTAAAAAAAGAAAGAAAGAAGAAAGAAAGAAAGAAGAAAGAAAAAAGAAAGAAAGAAAGAAAGAAAGAAAGAAAGAAAGAAAGAAAGAAAGAAAGAAAGAAAGAAAGAAAATGCACCTTGAATCTCCAGAATCAGAAGGGAAACCCATTTTTGTATCAAGTGACAGCCCTCCTCACCTCCCTTTCGTGTCCCAGCAGGATGAAGACAAGGCCGGTGCTTTGGGACTTTGGCTGAGTGACAGGTGACATGGCTTCAGTGCGTGCTTTCTGCCCGCGATGCTGCTGGAACTTTCTGACTAGACAGGTCACGGCCTGGGCTCGACCGGACCTTCCTCTGGGCTTCTCTGGCCTGTCCCTTCCTCCTCCCACGGGACGGGGAACAGGAAGGCCGTGGTTGGTGGTGCCACCCCACTTGCTCTGCGGTTCCCCGGCCCTGATTCCCGAGGGCCTTGGCTTCAGGAATCCGAGGCTCCGAGCGTCAGCCCCGAGCCCACACAGAGCTGCCCGCCTGCGACCACGGCCGCGCCCTCTGTCCTCTGCCCCCGCCCCGCGACGCTCCCCACTCACCTGCTCTGTCCTCCTTTGGTTCCAGAAAAGGTGGGATTGGCAGGCCGGGCGCTCGGGAGGAGGGGAGGGCTCAGCCCCCCACGGGCTCCTGCTGCCCGGCCCGGCCTCGGGGTGTCACGGCCCTGCTGGGGGCTGGGGAAGGGGGGTGAGTGCGTGGCATCCGCAGGTGTCCAGGCGGGGCCCCGAGGGCGGCAGCGCCAGGGTTTGTCCCATGCCCGGACAACCGGTCCGTGTGTCCCATTGGGTCACCGCTTAGACAGAAGCGCCTCGGTTCCTGGAAAGGGAAAGCCTGTTTCGAGGGAGGCCACGCACCGCAGCGGGGACAGAACTGTGGAGCCATGAGGTCCTGCGTTCAAATCCCAACTTCGCCTCTAACTGTCGAGCCCCCTGGTAACTTCTGGGAGCCTCCACGCGGCCCCGAGGCCCGAGCAGGCTGGAAGCCCGACTCAGAGTCCACCTCCCTGCAGCTGTGCCCTCTGCAGGTGCAGGGGCGGGCAGGAGGCCTCCCGGGTCCGTCAGGTTCATGTCCTCCCCCTCCAGCCTCAGGACTGGGGCCCCCCACCTCGTCCTCCCCTCGCTCTGGCTGCCACCAGGTCTCTCCCCGAGCATCACCTCCTCAGAGAGGTCTTTCCAGATCAGACCAGCGCTCTCCAGGCCTTCGCTGCCCCCCCACCCCGAGCCCGGGAGCCCCACCACCCCTGACCTTACCCGGCCTCCTCCCTGCGACCATCAGCTTCATGGGGGCAGGGGTTTTGTTCGTCTGTTTTTTTCACTGTCATCCCAGTGTCTGTCGCAGTTCCAGGCACATACCCGGTATCTGATGCATATTTGTTGGACGATCCTCCCCCAGAAATATTGGGGGCCGGGGTGGCGGGTCTGGGCAAGTCAGCCTCCCTCGCTCCTTCCTCTGGGTGCCCCAAGGCTGGCGGGGTGAACCCGTGGGGGTGCCCTCTGGCTGTGGGAGTCCCCACACTCCCGGCTCGTGGCCCCGACACCTGCGCTCAGGTGCCCGACGTCCCCAGGCCCCACTGGCCCGATTCTCAGGTGAGAGAGCAGAACCCCAGCCGGGTCGGTGCCCAGGGGCACGCAGGGTGGCGGGTGTGAGAGAGGAGGGGCACCAGGGGCCCCTAGGGAGGCCACAGCTCCCATGTCATCCTCTTCCCCCAGCAGTAATTTCTGCAGGCCGTTATCGGAAGCGGGGGGCAGGTCACAAAGCAGGAGTCCCGCCGTCACAGACTTCGGGAATCTTGGAGCAGCTTCACCTTGGTGGGGGTCGAGGGGCGTTGGCGGCTGACTTGGGGGAAATGGGGGCCAGGGAGCCCTGGCTCTGCAGATCTCTCAGCTGCTGGCTTCTTTAGAGGAAATGTGTAGATGCCCTGGTGGGGGGTCCGGGTGGAGGTGCTCGGCTAGAACCATTTTCCCATTCAAGGTGAGCCCCCCACTCACAGGGGAAGCCCCAGAGACAGCAAGGAACGGATATGCCCTAAGAAATGGGCCGGTGGGGGGGCCCCTGGGTGTGGGGTCAGGAGACCTGGGCGCTAGGCCCTGCTTTTCCAGGCCAGCCTCTCTCCTGCTCTGAGCTCAGGGTCCTCCTCTGAGCATGAGGCGCTGCCCTCCATCTGCGAGGTCCTTTCTCAGCGGTCTAGGGAGTCCCAGTCCCACAGGCCGCACATGGACTGGATGACGGACCACAGGCTCCCTCTTCCCCTGCATCACTCGCTTGGAGAGAAGTGACCTGATTCTCCCGCCCTCTGGCTTCTAGAGCTGGTTCTGAGGAGTCGCCGTGGCACCTTGCCTTTGCTCACGCAGGCCCTGAGGACCATCCGGGACAGGAGGTTGTCCAGAGTTGTTAGGGACGGAGCGGACAGGAGGAGGAGAGGCCCGAGGCTGGAGGGATCCATCCAGTGGGTGCTGGAGAGGTGGGCGGGAGAGAGATACTGGGCTTTCCTTTCCCAGGCCCGAGCAGGCTGCTTCTTTAGGGATGTGGTGCGGCGTGGCTCATTCTACACAATCTCAACCCACTCGTCCTTCATGAGTGCCATGATGCTGTACACAGCTTGGCCTGAAGAAACCGGCCCCCAAGAGGAGATCTTGTCTGTGCCTTCCGATTCTTTCATCCCCCTCCCCTTGGCAGGTGGGATGTCTCCCCATCCCTGAAATCTGGCCCTTGTGCCTGTGGGACAAAGGAACAGAGCACCTGGGGTGCTGTGCCAATACCTGGGCCCAGGCCTTCAGGAGCGTGTCTTGGGATGCTTGCTCCTGGAACCCAGCCACCATGGTTCAAGGAAGCCAGAGCAGCCCGTGGGGACGAGAAGCCCATGAGGAGAGGAATGGGCGTGCCCAGACCTTGCCCCCGGCCCAGTGCCCAGCGCCAACGTGCCAGCGCTGTGAGCGCGCCATCCCGGAGCCCCCGTCCAGGTGCCGGCTGAGCATGCGGAGCAGAGGCTCCCCATCCCCAGCACGCCCTGCCCCAACGCAGGGACGTGACCCCAACAGGTACACGGGGCTCTTGGGAGCCACTAAGTCCCAGGGCTGTCTGGTCCTGGGGACGGGCAAGGCTGGTGCTGGGGAGCAAGGCCCCTCAGGTCTTTTTCTTAGAGCAGCAACCACCCTGCCGCCCCCTAGGCTGGGCTTTCTCTGGCAAAGACCCTCAGCTCATCTCTGAATGACGATGACGGTGGCTGCATCCTCAGAAGTCCAGGGGCGCCCGGGTGGCTCAGCGGTTGAGCGTCTGCCTTTGTCTCAGGTCGAGATCCCGGGGCCCTGGGATCGAGTCTCACGTCGGGCTCCCTGCGGGGAGCCTGCTTCTCCCTCTGCTTGTGTCTCTGCCCCTCTCTCTGCCTCTCTCATGAATAAATAAATAAATCCTTAGAAATAAATAAATAAACTTTAAATTAAAAAAAAAAGGAAGTCCTTCCCCATCCCTGCAGCACATCACTTCTTCCAAGCCTCAGGCTCCTGCCCGGCCCCCGGGGGACTTCACTGCGTGCCCTGGGGAAATCTCAGGGCGAGAACATGTGGGTGCAGGTGGGTACACGAGTGTGTGTGTGCGTGTGTGCACGTGTGAGGTGTATGCGGAGGACAGTGCTGCAAACACGGGAGGTGGGTAGTGGGTAGCAGAGGAGCTGATCCTGTAACTTGCTGGTGTTCTTGGTGAGTCCCCTGCAAACCAACCATTTTTCTTTTAAAATATTTAAAAAATAAAACCAACTTTTTTTCTGGTTATACCATTTTGCATTTTTCGAATTTTCTGCAGTGGGCATGGATTACTTTTGTAATGAAGAAAACAAAACCCACTTCCAATTCCAATGTTCAGAATCGACCAGAATTCCCATTCTGGTGAATTTCCTTTCAGCCTTTCCTCTGTGCTCAAACATCTGTTGGATATTTGAGATCCTGCCATAAATATGGTTTTATGTCTTGATTTTTTCACTGTATTTTATATTTTAAGAGTCTCTCTAAATAGTTTCCCAAACTTAATTTTTTAATGGCCTGATAGAGTTCTGGCATGAATAAATATTTAATTATTTAATTTGTTCAGCATTATTTATTTGACATTCTGATTGCGATAGATATATATTATTATTATATTTATATTATTATTATATTATTATTGTAGATTACTATGTCACAACCTATGTCATTATAATACATACTATATATAATCTTATATAGAATTATTATATATTATATATCTAATATCACAACCTGAATGTCAAATATATGTGCATGTGTATCTCATGTCCTTGTACCTTTAATCTTCCTAGAAGTAGATGTTTCAGGTGAAATAATGAACATTGGGAGGCTCCTAATATGAACAAAATGGCAGAGATCATCCCTTCTGAAATGTCTGCTTGGCTTCAGGAACCATCTCCTGACTGTGGGGGCATCTCTCACTGTTTTGGTCCCAGAGGGGGGCATGGAGGGGATCGGGGAGGACCAGAGATGAGGAGCCCAAGGGAAGAAAAGACCAGGTGAAGATGTGTGAGAAAGTCTGTAGCTGGCAGAAAAAACTCCTGAACTAATTTTATGTATATTTAGATGGCTTGGGGGATCGTTTTTGGACAAGTGGGATCAAGTCCTTGTCCGACTTCACATGATGAAGCAAGAGAAGGGCGCTGACAATAGTCACGGGAGGACTATTCCATCCACCACCGCATCTGACCCCTCGAAGGCCTCAGCGTTACTCTTTTATAGATATTTTATAGATATATAGATAAAATATTCCTATTTTATAGATGAGGAAGCCGGGCTGAGAGGGTAGATAAGCCACCCAGAGTCACAGAGCTGGGAAGGCAAGGGCCGGCATGTGAACCCAGGGCTGCCCGGCTCCAGAGCCAGTGGATGAGCTGCCCTCTACATTTCCCCAGCAGTGCGGGAGACTGGCGCATGGGCTTGACCCCCCTCTTCTCCTCCCTCTCTCCCTGGCCCATTTTGTTGTTTCTCCCTTTGAAGGGGAGGGCCTGAAGTGAAGCCTTCAGGAACCTTTTCCCACCTGTCATAAGACGCGGGGCACCATCCCTGGCAAGTTATCGAAACTCTTTCCCTGCACAATGCCTGTGTGTTGGTGAAATCCTCCTACCTTTGACCCTGACTCAGTGACCTCTGGGGGAGCGTGCTGGGTAGAGGATTTGGTGGGTTGCTGGGGAGCCCTCTGCGGCTGTTCTGACCCGCATTCTTCTAGCACGTGTTGTCTAGGAGCATAAGCCCCAAGCATGTGCAATGAGGGGAGGGAGGGCGCCGCTAGCAGGGAAACCACAGGGAGTCCAGCAGATCAAGGAGTATTAATAATGTGGCCGCTGGCTACTGGACCTGGCCCTCCAAGTCTGTGGCAGGGGAGGGGCCCAGGGGGCAGCGGAGGGCAGAGGGATGTGGGAGGTGCCTGAACCCTGTGTTTAAATCTCGGCATGCAGCGGGAGGACTGCCCCTTAATCAGAGCTTTGGTCCAAACCCTCACTCTCCTAGCCACTAAATTGCATCTCTTACCCCTTCAGATTTCCTCTGCAGGATCTGTTCTCTGGGGAGCCACGCAGATGGACCCCATGGGGCTCTGTTTAGAGGCTTCATTCCATTTGGGGAGCTTCAGCTGGAGGTGACATTCAAACGTTAAAAACAGAATGAGGGGCACCCGGGTGCCTCAGTCAATGAAACATCTGCTCGGCTCATGATCTCAGGGTCAGGAGATGGAGCCGTGGTGGGCTCTGTGCTCTGTGTGGAGTCGGCTTGAGCTTCTCCCTCCCTCTACGCTTCCCCTCACACTCTCTCTCTCTCATGCTCTCTCTTTCTCCAATAAATAAGTAAATCTTAAAAGAAACCCACAAAAACCAAAAGAACAACAACAATGACGACAAAACCCACCCCAGTAAGAATGGATTTAGTTCTAGTCCATTAGTAACAGCCAACTCTGAAGGCAGGAGCGAGCGACCAGAGGGCCTCTGCTAGGGCAAGTGCTAACTGTTTAGTTGCTGGACTTGGGGGAGGTGTGAAGGTGTCACACGATGGCCAGGGGCACTACCAGGGGTCAGGGTAGTGGCTGCTTCCCAAGTAGTACAGATGTTTTCAATATTTTGAGAACTGAGGGCCATATCTGTGCATACAGGTGTGGCTGGGCTCTGCCTAGATGGGAAAAAATGGAACCCTGCCCTTGGTTTCTAAGGACCATTGCCAATGAGTCTTTCTTGACCCCTCAAGAGACACACCACAGGTCCCTCTTCCTCTAGATCTCCACACAGAGCCTAACAGTAGTTTCTTGCTCAGTGTTCCTGCAGCTGCCTCATTCCAGCTCATCAGAGATGAGCTTCCCATGGTCCCAGAGCCCATCCTCAGTTCCACACAGGAGGGGCCTCCATCTTCGGCTCCTGCATGGTGGATGCACTCCCTGATGCCTCCTTTCATGGCAGACGTCCAATCAAAGGTGGTTGAAAAAGGTTTGGTTTATGGGCTAAATTTGAGGATTTAAGTTAAGACCTTCAGTTCTCAAGAGCAGGTGGTCAACCAGCAGTCTCTCTCCCCAAAAAATCTGACCATTCCTCTCTTCTCAGTGACAAGACAACTGGCCTGAGATTCCAGATGCTGGACTGCTAGTCCTGGCTCTACCACTACATGGACTTGGGTGAGAATTTCCCTTCTTTGGGCTGACGTTTACTCCTCTATAACACAAATCTGGAAAAGGTGATCTCTCAAGCTTGTTCAATTTCTAGAGTGGTTTGATTCCATGGCCCCCTTTCATTGCCACAGGGATGGAGCATTCAGTCTGGTTAACAAAGGAGGCTGGAGAACCAGATGGTCTGTGTTCAAACGCTGGTTCAGCTACTCTACTATTATCAACTTTGGATTAATGGTAGGAGAGTAGTGTGGGGTAAATAATGCTGATAAAGTATTTAGAACCCTTGGTCCTTAGTGAACCCTGCATAAACATCATCGATTTTGGTGCCTCTGGTTGACGGGTACCCATAGCTGCCATATTCTGATTCTCAGTTGAGTAACTGCGTGAGTGCGTGACCATCTCTGTCCTCTATCAGAAGCAACAGAGCTAGCATCCTTTGAGGTTTCACCTGGGGCCAGACTCTAAGTCAGACACTTAACATACCCTTTCACATTTTATGCTCATAACGATGACAAGGGGTAAGGATCACACCACCTCCTTCCACTCCTGAGGAAATGGAGGCCCCAAAAGATGAAAGCCACACCACTAATAAGTGGTGGACATGGATTCAAGCCCAGGTCTATGGGGCCTCAATCCCACACCAATGTGAACAGAAGGAACCCCTCTAGAAAGACAATTGCATATCAGTCCAGAATCTTCCTGGGGCAGAAGGCTGACACCTGCACATAGAAAAGGAAGCCATTCTGTGGGTGGAGGGGTGAGCATTTCCCCTAACGCTGGCTCCCTCTTCTCTCAAGCCGGGCCTGAAGACCCAAACCACAAAAGAAGATGAAAGAACCTTGTTAATGAAGTCCTCTGCCCTGGAAAGAAGAAGATTAAAAGAGAGAGAGAGAGAAAGGAAGAAAAGAACAGAGGGAGGGGGAAGGAACAATCCTTGACAAATATTTTCTGTTAATAAATTCCATTTTGCCTCTAAAATGTTTGCCAACTATCTAAGCAGGAAAAATTTTTCACATACCAGGGCAAACCGTCGCCGAAACGCCTCTCCAGTTGGCCTGCCCACAGCCCCTGTTTCCATAACCTCCCAGGAGGCAGCCTGTCATGGACCTCTGTGGTCTTCCTCTGGGAAGGAGGAGATCCAGGGAGATTCAGGCAGAGTCTCCTCCAGGCCTGGGGAGAAACGGCCCTAGTAGCCCTGTAGGTCTTCCTGTGTCCCTGGCTCTCCTCTCCCACTGCTCCTCTCTCTTCCCTCTCCTCCACCCCCCTCCTTTCCCAGCCTCACCTTCTGTCTGCCTAAACCAGAGTGAGCTCCTCTGCTTCCCTCCCGGGGTCACCTACCTCTCTCCAGTCTCCCCTACCCCACTTGCTCTTCTCTTTGTTCTTCTACTTCTTCCTCCTCTCAAACCGGGTTGGTTTTACTGGGTCGGGAGGGAGGAAGCTCTCAAATCCGTAGCGTAGTCCTCCTATACCTCGAACACTCTGTCTTTGGGCATTCATACGCTCAATAAGGCTGAGGGCCTCCTAGTGGATTCCACTTTTGGACAGAGCATCAGGCCTTGATTTTGGAGAGAATTCTGGACCATGCCAAGGACTTGTTCACTTTGCTTTATTGAATTTGCTTAGGGGTAAGACCTCTTAAAGATCCCATGGGTATACTGGTGCCAAAACATACCATTCAGAGACTCCTGAGCCATCTGGGAAATGTCTGGATGAAAAGGAAAGGATCTATCGACATTCTGTCAAGCGGGAGAGCAAATGTGGATCTGGTTAAAGCTAAAATAGGGCCAGAGGGTTGATTACCTTTTCCCCTGATGGGCCATCTTTCTAGCTCCGGCACAATTTTTTCCTTCCTGGAACAGAGGCTGGCTTCCATGATATTGTCCTCACCAGGCCAAGTGGAAGGGGGGGGACCCTAATATAGCTCCTTGTCTCTGAAGGAAGCACATTCACTCTCCTATGGCCTGACCTTGGGGATGAGTTACTCTTAGTTTTCCATCCGGTGTACTTTGGAGACTTTTTTTACTGGGTCTGATGATTTCTTATTCTATCAGGTCATAGAATCAGGGCCTTTGGGTGAGCACAGCTTCCCTGGGGTCCCCGTACCCCAGAACTAGCCTCTATTCAACTCTTCCTTCCTTTCTCCCTCCCTCTCACAGCTGTTGTTGACACTATGTTCTAGGCCCGGTGCCAGATGCCAAGGATGCAATGATAAATAAGACAGACAGCTTCTTGCCTTGCTGGAACTTACTGTCTGGTGGAAGACAGAGACTTGAGACATGAGCACGGGTCACTGGGTGTGGTGTAGTGTGTGTAGCAAGAGCCGTCTTTAATCTTTCAGATACTGGGTTTTATCCCACGCAGTTAAAAGCTTCATTTTAGCCTATGCTCTTCGACCCTGCAGTTCTACTTCTAGAATTTATTCTTATTTATGTGTGAAATAGCACCTGTGTATGATGAATCATTACAGCAACGTTTATAATAGCACATGACTATGTCCCCCAAAGTCCATCGATAGGCTTTGGGTTAAATACATGATGGTATATCCATATAGTGGAATTCTATCCAGCTGTAGAAACCCTCAAAATGAGGAAGCTCTGTTTGTACAGACATGAAATAATCTCCAAGACACATTATTAAGAGAAAACAACAAGGTGACTAACAGGGAGTTTGGTATGTTGTGGTTTTTGTAAAGATAAGGGAAAAAGTGTGTGTGTGTGTGGGGGGGGTGGGTGTGGGTGTGTGTGAACTTGGTTGTTTATGTACAGAATATCTCTGGGAGCTACAAGGGAGGGGATACAAGCTGAAAGGCTGGTCACTGCATCCCCTCTTGGCCCCTCGAACTTCTAAACCAATGGACAGAGCACTTTTTCAAATATTTTAATTTCACTTTAAAAAAGAAGAACACCAGGGACGTGGGGACACCAGTGAACCAATGAGTGGATGCCCTTTTCAAGGCAGGCAGCAGTTATGCCGTTTTATCCATTAGTGGTGTGGGGGTGGGTGGGTGATGCAGGTTTAATATTGCCAGATCTTCCAAGTTTTCAGAGTAAGTTGGAAAAAAATAAGATGCTTAAGGGATATTCTGATTTTAAATTGTTGGCTCAAATTAAAAAAAAAAAAAAGTCAGGCCAACTAAGGCAGGCGTGTGAGTTATGTCCAGCCTACGTCCATCGCTGCGGGATCCTGCGGGAGGGACTCCAGGGTCCCTCAGGAAGCTACTGTATTTGTCTGGGCGCCAGGTGAGGGGGCCACCTAGGTCAGAGTGGGGGCGGATGGGAACCGCAGGATCCGGTGACCATTAGGTGGGGGGGATGAGGGAGAGAGGGAAGTGGAAGGAGACGAACTGTCAAGCTCGAGTGGTTCAGATGGAGGGACTGACAGGCAACACGGAATGAGAACAGCTCTGACATCGGAGGGACCTGGAATCGCACCCCTTCTCCGCCATTTGAGGTCATATTTGGATTTTCGTACAGTTGAGTGTAGATAACAGTACCTAATCCACAAGGTTGGTGCTAAGTGAAAGAATGCACGAAGCGCATCTACAGTGCTCACAGTGGTAGCTGTTCCGGGCATTTCCTATTTGGGATCACTAGCATTCCTTCTGTTTCCTCCCAGCCCCCGTGGTCCTGGGGGAGCTGGTCCCCTCCCCCACAAGAGGGAGTAGAGGAAGCTCAGGTTTGTTCCTGGGATCGAGTCCCACATTGGGTTCCCCGCAGAGAGCCTGCTTCTCCCTCTGCCCATGTCTCTGCCTCTCTCTGTGTCTCATGAATAAATCTAAAAAAAAAAAATTTTTTTTTAAGGGATGCTCAGGTCTGGCCAGCGGGTGAATCACCCCTTCCTGGCGTGGGGGACAGTTCAGGGGTGGTCCCGCGGCCCAGCAGGCCAGTCAGAACCAGCGAGGCCAGTTGGCGCTTGGGTTGGAACCAGAGGGGAGGTGGGGGAGCGAGGACGCTGTGGCTCTCCTGCCACCACGGGGCAGAGCAAGTGGCCGGGGGCCCCGGAGTTAGCAGGGCTGAGCGATGCCGAGGGAATCAGCCTCCCACAGCCTGCCTCCTCCCTACCCAGAGTTTCTGCTTGCACCTGAGCCAGTCCACTCCCTCGTCTTAACTGTAGACATTTTAAAAAAAGATTTTATTTATTTACTAACGAGAGAGAGAGAGAGAGAGAGAGAGAGAGGCAGAGACACGGGCAGAGGGAGCAGCAGGCTCCACGCAGGGAGCCCAACGCGGGCTCCAGGATCAGGCCCTGGGCCGAAGGCGACGCTAAACCACTGAGCCACCCAGGGATCCCCAATTATAGACATTTGAACAAACAGACGTGTGTCTACGGACAGACCCTGGGGAACTGCACAGGCGCCACTTGGTGTTCAGCGTCCTTGTGTCCCGGGCCTCCCCAGGGCACTTAGTCCGCCCGGGGATGTAGGCATCGCTGCCTCCAAGGACCAACAGGTAGGGACTTTTCATCTGAGGGGTTGTTGGGCCTTTGGGTCACTGCCACTTAGCACGACTGCAAACTGCCAACAACCCACAGCTCCCGCCGGCCGCAGCCCTGTCACCCCATCACAGAAGCTTCCAGATCAGTGAGAACTCAGATCTACAGTCAGGGGTGGGTCCGCGGTGACACATCAGGCTCCGAGAGACAGCAGACGGAGCAGGAGTGAGGGGTGGGCGAGGTGGGAGCGCTGAAGCTGCGTCTGACTCCCCCTCCCCAAGGTGTGGCACCTGCAGAGCAGCAGCCCCGGGTTGGAGACTGAGGCAGGAGCCAGCGAGGCCTCCCCATGAGCCTGACACTGTCCCTCTCACCCCCAGCTGAAGGGCCATCTGCCGGGCCTGCCGCAGGTGTGTGTGACTGTCCGTCTTCTCCTCCAAACCGACAGGGTGGGGGACAGAGCCTGTTCTCAGTAACCTGCAGAGGACCCCATATGGGGCCTGGCATATAGAAAGGCCTAGAAGAAAACATTTTACACAGAAGCAAACTAGAAGACTTCCACGGACTACTTCTCCTCTTCGAAGAAGAGCAAAGCCAAGCACGCGGGTGACCCTGGCTTGAGTTGGCAGGCTAACCCGTGTGACGAAGGGAGGAGGGCTGAGAGTCTGCTTGGAGTCTTGGGTCTCCTGGGAGTGTAGACAGAGCCTCCGGGTTGGTTCCCTTTCTGCAGCGTCTCTCCTTGCCAGGCTTCCCTGGAATTGCAGGGCTGAGGGGGCAAGCCTGCGAGTTACAAGGTCAAGTTTGGAGGAGGAGGACAGATGGGAGCCTACTGGCATCTCAGCCCAGCTTCCCTGCCTTCAAGGACCAACAATTAGGAATGCTTTTGTCTGGAGGTTGCTGGACCCTTTCGGTCACCGCCAGAGGACAGCGCGCCCGAATTACTCCCGCATCACAGCTTCTAAATGGTCTGCCCTGGTCTGCCTTCACTCCCTCCCAGGGAGGCAGGTGTGGAGCAATCCCCGCGTCACAGTGGGATGCAGTGGGCTGGGAAGGGATGACTTGTCCTTGCATGCCTCAGGCATCCTTCTGGCAGAGAAGGAAATTCTATTTGCCTCCAGAAAAATGGGAGAAAAGAGACTGCTGGATTGGCAGGGCTGGAGGTCTTCAGGCTCCTTGGGGTAACTGCTCTGGCCCTCACAGCATCACCAATTAGCAGGTGGCTCTTAAGCAATCGAATCGACGTGTCCATTCATTCAATAAACACTGAGTGATTCCTGCGTGTCAGGTACCACATTGTGCATGGGGGGCTACAAAGCAGAATATTTTCTGTTGTCACAGGCCATATAGACAATACAGGGAAACAGGCAGCCAACGCAATTACATATACTACAGGGCGGTACCTGGTGTGCTGGGAGGAACTGGGGGCAAGGGGACCCCAGCAGAGGGCTCCCTCCCGTGGGCTTGCTTCCTTATCTGTGCATTGAGCACGCAGTACCAGGTGGCAAAAGGAGGTTATGGGGATGTGGATGTGCCTGCCACGGGTCATACGTTGAAGAGCAATTTGAGCGCAGGTTAGGCTCAAAGCAAATGCTGAGGTAGTTCTCAAACGCCACTGTACCTTAACGTTAGAATCTGCTGGAGAGCTTATTTTAATAAGTAGTTTCCTGGGCCCAAGCTGAGGAATCCTGGTTCAGCTGGTTTGAGGTAGGGCCTCCTCATCCGCATTTTTAGGAAGTACCTTGGGTTGATCCTGATGCAGATGACCCACAGGAAAAGACTATCACCACCCCTTGGAAAAGACTATCTAAAATCCCCGACAACTCTGTTGTACTAAAGTTTTCCCAAACCATAAGTATTTACTCTGAGCAAGTATGAGTGCCTGTTGACACAGCCCAATTCTTCTCTGAGGGACAGGCTTGAACTTTTCTCTATGAGACCAGCTAGTAAAAATTGCCAGGATGTCTGTCTATTTGACAGAAAGCATGTCTATTCACACAGTTATTCTTGATTTAGATGTTTTGGGAGAAGCAGTGTGAAACTGCAATATGGAGTCTAAATAGTTTCCCTTACAAAAACACCTAGATATGCTGGATAAGAAAGCAGTGTAGGGACACTTGGGTGACTCAGTCGGTTAGGCGTCCAACTCTTGATTTTGGCTCAGGTCGTGATCTCGAGATCCTAGGATCAGGCCCTATGTTTGGACGCCGTGTTTAGTGAGGAATCTGCTTGGATTCTCTCTCTCCTTCTGTCCCTCCTCTCACTTGCAAGCACATGTTTGTTTGTTTGTTTGTTTGTTTTTCTCTCTCTCTAAAATGAATGAATAAGTCTTTAAAAAAATAAAAAGAGGGATCCCTGGGTGGCGCAGTGGTTTAGCTCCTGCCTTTGTCCCAGGACGCGATCCTGGAGACCCGGGATCGAATCCCACGTCGGGCTCCCGGTGCATGGAGCCTGCTTCTCCCTCTGCCTGTGTCTCTGCCTCTCTCTCTCTCTCTCTCTCAATCTGTGTGACTATCATAAATTAAAAATAAATAAATAAAAAGAAAGCAGTATAGAATATTAAGAACACAAGCCACTTTGCCTACGCTTCAAATCTTAGCTTCTTTTCTAACTAGCCATGAGACTTTGGGCAAGTTACTGTATCCATCTCTGCCTCCATTTCCACCTATGAAATGATACTAATGATATCTCAGCAACTCAAGGGGTGTTACAGGAGGGAAATGAGTTAATTTGGAGAAGCACTTTGCATGGTGCCTGGTGCTTACAGACAAGAAATGCTATCTGTTGTTGAAGAGGCTACATATACAAAAAATCTCCAGGACTGAGAAACCAATAGGGAACTGAAAACTGAAAAAGTAATTGCATGGGTTGCCCTTTGCAGTTGCCACGGGGGTGGATAAGCGGTGCTGATGTTAGAGCTGGCCTTATTTACACAGAGGTTTGGGTTTTTAATACTGCTCAGGGACAAGAAACAAGATGTTCAGTCCCTGGGAGGTGGAGTATTGGCACTAAGGCTTTCACATAAAGCCACGACCCTAGAAGGACAACATCCTTTAAAAAAATTGTAGACTAGAAATAGTCAATCTCTAGTATAAAAAAATGGGAAGAAATCTTGTTTATCTTGAACTGAGCTCTAGGTCAGGAGGGGAAAATGTCTCCCTTGAGAATTCAAAACCACTGGCATGAGCCTTTAGTGGCTTTAGGGTTTGAATAAATAGTTCCTGAACAACCTAGAAACCCCTAGGCTAAGAAATAACATAAAATCTGGTCCGGGCCAGTGGTCATCTGTTAAAAGCAAACACTTTGATTATACTGGTTTCACCAGGTTAAAGCCCTGTTGCAGATGAGCTCACAATCTGAAATCACACAATATACACACTCAAAAACATGAGCAAGGGTCCACAGATCCAACAAACAATAGGACTAGATCTCCCAGAACCTTAGATATAGAATCATACTAGGAGACCATAAACAGGGTCTTAAAATGACTACTAGCATAAAATAAAGCTTCAAAAACACAGTTTGTATGGGGTCGGGGGGGTTGCCTGGGTGGCTCAGCGGTTGAGTGCCAGCCTTCTGCCCAGGGCATGATCCTAGAGTCCTGGGATCAAGTCCCACATCAGGATCCCTGCATGGAGCCTGCTTCTCCCTCTGCCTATGTCTCTGCCTCTCTCTGTGTGTGTCTCTTATGAATAAATGAATAAAATCTTTAAGAAAAAAAAGACAAAAACACAATTTGTATCTAGAAAGTAAACCAAATCAGGCAGATAGAAGAAGAAGAAGAAGAGGAAAAAGAGGAAGAAGAAGAAGAAGAAGAAGAAGGAGAAGGAGAAGGAGAAGGAGAAGGAGAAGGAGAAGAGGAAGAAGAAGAGGTGCCTGGGTGGCTCAGTTGGTTAAGCATCTGCCTTTGGCTCAGGTCATGATCCTGGGGTCCTGGGATCGAGTCCTGAGTTGGGCTCCCTGCTTAGCTGGGAGTCTGCTTCTCTTTCTCCCTCTACCCCTACTCTACTTACGCACATACTCTCTCTCTCTTTCTCTCTCTCTCTCTCTGTCTCTCTCTCTCTCTCTCATTCTCTCTCAAACAAATAAAATCTTAAAAAAAAAAGATTTTCCTCCATTTATGATCGAGTTATGTCCCAATAAATCCATTGTAAGTGGAAAATAGAAGTCGAAAATGCATTTAATATACCTAACCTACCAAACATCATAGCTTAGTCTAGCCCATCTTAAACATACTCAGAACACTTACATTAGCCAACGGGGGGTGGGGGGGAAATTTAACACAAAGCCTATTTTGTAATAAAATACTGCCTATCTCATGTAATTTGTTGAACACTGAAAGTGAAAACCAGAGTGGTTGTAGAATGGCTGTGAACGTATGGGTTGTTCACCCTTGTGATTATGTGGCTGACAGGGAGCTGCACTTTCCACTGCTGCTCAGCATCAGGAGAGAGTGTTGCACCACATATTGCTAGGAAATAGATCCAAAATCAAAATTAGAAGTGTGGTTTCTACTGAATGCATACTGCTTTTGCACCATTGTAAAGTCAAAAAACCATAAGTCGAACCATTGTAAGTAAGGACCATCTGTAGTCCTTTTTCTTAGAAATTAAAAAAAAAAGCACTCATTAAAATGTAAAACTCAATGAACAGACTGCATAGTAGATGAGACACAGCTGAAAAAAGAATTCTTGAACTTGGAGGTAAATTGAGGAAATTATCCAGAGAGAGCCCAGGGATGGAAACTGTGAAAAAGACACCAGGAGATGCTGAGGATAAGATGAAACAGTCTGACATAGACCTAAGAGAAGTTCCAGAAAAGAAAAGAGAATGAGATGAAGTGGTGCTTGGAGGCAAGTTCCCTGAGAATTAATGAGAGGTGAGGATGTTTAGATTCAGGAATTAAAATGAGCCCCAAACTAGAGAAATAAAACCAAATATTCTCTTAGATACACCTTAGTGAAACTGCAGAACACCAAAGACAGACAGATGTCGTAAAAGAAACCAGAGAGTGGAGACCAAGACCCAGGGCATTAAAGTTGAGCATGCCCTGGGAGAAGCCATGAAGACCACACGAGTGTGAGGGTTCCTAGGACCTGTATCCTAGGAGCAGAGACTCCGTAATGTGGGACCTCTGAATGTAAAAAAGGGGGTGGGATGTCAAGGCAGGGGCTGGGGTCAAGGATGGCTCCAAAAGCAGGAAAAGGATTTGCACTTTCCGTCAAAAGACGCAAGGAACTCTCACATTGTCGTAGGGACCCGATGAGACATGTAAATAGGCTTGTTAACCAAAAAGCATTTTCCAAAGGATTGTTTTGCAGTGTCTGTGGTGTGGAAATGAAACTATTCTGGGACTCTTTGTTCCCAAGACCAAACTGCTGTGTGTTTTGTTTTTTTGTTTTGTTTTGTTTTTTCTTTTCCTTCTTTCTTCTTCTTCTTTTTTTTTTCTTAATCACAGAGAGGTTTTGCAACAATCTGAGGTGCTTTGAGAAAAGTGTTAAATTGGTTTTGAACAAATGCTTGTTGTTTCACTCTAGATTAACCATTCTGGGTGCAGTGTTGATATTTTCTTTTCTTCTCTCTTTTTAAAAGATTTTATTTATTTATTTGAGAGAGAGAGAGAGAGAGAGGTAGCAAGAGAGAGAGCACGAGTGGAGGAAGGAGGGGCAGAAGGAGAGGAAGAAGGAGACTCCCTGCTGAGTATGGAGCCTGAAGCAGGGATCGTGACCTGAGCTGAAGGCAGACACTTAGCCGACTGAGCCACCCGGGCACCCCGACATTTTCTGATGGAAATGATATGTATTACTCTATTTCCTTTCCCCTCTTTATAGCTTGATCAGATTAGATGGACTCTGCTTGGAAAATCTCTGCCTTGGGCCAAACATGGGTAGGGTCCAGACAGAAGGGATGTCCCTGAAATCCCTGATTTCACATACAAATTGGTAATTCTCTGTGGCCTCCAGCCTCCTGGGTTGTTGTTGATAAATGCAAAATTGCTAGGCATTTACCCAGAAAACCCCCTTAAAGAATTGGACACAACCTACCAAGGAATGTGAATGGATTAGAGATGGCTGAGCCCAGGGGAATAAGGAGATGGGCTGGATACTGCTCAGCTGACCCCATAACCCACTCAGGGGCTTTGATCTCATTGACCTGTGACATGTAGACACAGCTGGCTCAAGGAGAACTTGTTCCTTCGACACACTTTTATGTGTCAGTGATGATTATGTGACAATCACTGCATGCAGTGGTGGGGGACACCAAGGTGATCCAGACAAAAGCCTTTCCCTCTCAGAGCTTAGAGTCTAGTGAGAAATGCAGATAAGTAACTATGATGTGCATTGAGAGTGTTATGTGATGGAGGTGGTGGGCATGGCAGTGGAAACACTTAGAACTAAGGCTTGAGAGGAATAAGAGTAGCTGAGAGAAGGAAAGAACAAGATATATTCAAAGAAGTTCACATTGTTCAGCTTTTCTGGAGCATTAAAAATGAGAGGTGAGGGGAGCCTGGGTGGCTCAGTTGGTGAAGCGTCCAACTCTTGATCTCAGCTCATGTCTTGATCTCAGGGTCATGAGTTCAAGCCCCACGTTAGGCTCCATGCTGGGTGTGGAGCCTGCTTGAAAGAAAAAATGAGAAGTGAACAGTGAGAAACATTAATAGAAAGGCATGCAGGAGTGTCCAGGAGAAGTCTATAAGCCATGGTCAGAATAAGCCTTGATCTTGGGGACCCTGGTGGCCATCAAAGGATTTTATGCAGGAAAGTTACCTGATTAGATTTTATTCTTAGAAAGCTCAAGCTCACTCTGGCTGCTGTCTAGGGATTCCCGCAGAAGAGAGACAAGGGAGCTGGGAATCCATCAGGCAGCTGAACCAGATGGCAGGAGTGGAGATGGGAAGTATGAAGATTTGAGTTGCTTTGCAGGAGAACTGATAGGGATTGGTATTGAATGTGGACTTTGAGGGACAGAGAAGATGCAGAATGATGTGCAGGATCCTGATTTGAACATCAGGCAGATGATAGAAGGGGAAAGGGGCTAAGATGCCAGAGGGTAGAGAATGTGACCACTCTAGAGAGATGTCAGAATGACTAGTGGGCCTCTTTGCCTTGGCTTGGGTCCCCTTTGTCAATATGGAGTGGAGTCATCAAGGACCTAGTCTCACGATAGCTTCTCTGTTAGATGCTGCTTGGATCCCTCAGGTGGACTTCGTCAGAGCTGGTGCTCCAATGTGATTTGCTCATGGATGCTCAGCCCCTATTCTCTGCCCTGCCTTCAGTTTGCCCCTTTTCAGAGTTTAGGAGCCACATATGTTCCAAATCTGCAGCAGATGCAGAGCAACATTTCTCCCTGAACAACCAAATAATTGTCATCATCAGAAAAGAGACATTAAGAGGTGCCTGAGTGGCTTAGTTGGTTAAGCATCTGCCTTTGACTCAGGTCATGACCTCAGGGTCTTTGGATCAAGCCCTGTGTGGGACTCCCTGCTCAGAGGGGAGTGTGCTTCTCCCTCTCCCTCTGCCCTTCCCCCCTGTTTGTGCTCACTTTCTCAAATAAATAAAGTCTTTAAAAAAAAAAAAAGAGACTTTGACACCATTTCTGCCACTCACTGGATGACCTTGACCAAGTTGCTTCACCACTCTGGGACTCCGCTGACCCGTGTGTAAAACGAACACAGTGGAGGACAATGAGTTAGGTGATTTTCCAGGAAAGCTACCATAGAACCGCAGTTTGTAAAGAGATGTAAGGGGAGCTGCTCTGGTTGAAGGTAGGGAAAAACAAAAGAGGGATAACCTAGAGTCTCAAACCACCACTCACCTACGTCCTTGACCTACCAGTGCCCTTGGAACTCCAGAGTTTCTAGAAACCTCAGGGTACCATGGAAATAATTCAAAAATTTCCATCTGGTCTGCCTTCCTCATTTTATAAACAGAAGGGCAAGGGGCTTGTTCAAGGTCATAGAAGGAGTCAATGGTCATGATGGAATTAGGACCCAGGTCCCTTGACCTCTAGTTCAGTGCTCTTTCCCCTCATCATTTTGCTCCAATCCTGTTGTGACCACTTTTTGTTTATTGAGTAGGAAACACCCTACCAGCCCAAACATGAGCTCTGCCCTCTGGAAATGGAAACAGCAGCCCACACACAAATCATTGCCACTGCCCATGCAAGGGCGCTTACACAGAGTGCCGGCAATATGATCCTGACTCTTGCAGGTCGTTTGTGTTTATAACAAGTATGAGGTTCCTGAGGTCCTTAAAGCCTCTGATAAAGATCTGTCAGCGATTTGGACGAGCCATTAGTTGAATGTTGACCAACTTCAACATTTGATCTCGGTACCAGCAAAGCACAGAGTTATGCACAGTCTTGTATTCTTAAAGCCTAGTTCTTTCATGAGTATCGGTCCTATCTCTCCAACTAGATGCTCTATCCCATAAGAAGAGAGTTCCTCCAAGCCTAGTTTGGTGATCTGTATACAGCTGGTGCTTGCATAATAGTGTTGCATCCACTGTGCATTTTCCCAACGCTATTAGACCTATTTCTTCTGGGACGCCTGGGTGGCTCAGCGGTTGAGTGTCTGCCTTTGGCTCAGAGCATGATCCCCTGAGATCGAGTCCCATATCCAGCTCCCTGCATGGAGCTTGCTTCTCCCTCTGCCTGTGTCTCTGCCTCTCTCTGTGTGTCTCTCATGAATAAATAAATATTTTTAAAAAAGGACCTATTTCTTCTTATTTTTAAAGTAATCTCTTCAGGGATTCCTGGGTGGCTCAGAGGTTGAGCGTCTGCCTTCAGCCCAATGCGTGATCCTGGAGTCCCAGGATTGAGTCCCACGTCGGGCTCCCTGCACGGAGCCTGCTTCTCTTTCTGCTTCTTTCTCTGCCTATGACTCTGCCTCTCTTTCTGTGTCTCTCATGAATGAATAAATAAAATCTTTGGAAAAAAAAGTAATCTCTTCATCCAACATGGGGCTCGAATTCACAACCCTGAGTTCCTAAGTCACATGCTTCACCAACTGAACCAGCCAGGTGCCCCACTGGACACAAAATGGGAAAGGGGAACAGCATCAGAAGGGGGTTCCAGAAGCAGACAAAGCTTTGAACCTACCAGAAAAGACATGGTACCACTTTAGTCGGCAGGGCGTAAGTGAGAAGGAGCTAAGCTGGCAGCCAATGGGAGCATAGTACGAATAGCAGCTACTAGTTTGGAGCGTTTACTGTGTGACAGGTACTGTGTGGCAAACTGCAGGTGCATGACCTCCAGGAGTGCTAAGCGGATTCCTCCACCAGTGCTTGAATGGCCTTCCTCCTTCATTAGGGAGCCGAGGCTCAGAGAGAGGAAGCCGCTTAGACTGGGCTTCAGAACTACCACTAGAACCCAGCTCTAGCTGGCTCCAAAGCCCAAGTCCACAATCTCCAGATCAAGACAACCAAGGGCAGCGTAATTGAACTTGGAAAGATGCTACGGGCATCAGGAAGAACTTCTGCATCACATATTTTAACATCCTTCTGCTTGGTCTTTCCCTTCTGCCCACCTTACTGTCTTCCTTTCCTGTAGCCTGCCAAAGAATTTAGACAGGACACCAGATGGAAACAGCTAGAGAATGTGGAGCCAGCAAGTTTGCAAACCAGACATATTAACATGGTCCAGAGACCTCTGGGGACAGGGGAGGGGGGTGCTGGCTGAGACATCAACGTGGTCAGGGATGGGGTAATGAATACAGAAAATCTGCAAAGTTGATCCCAAAGGTCTTTAAATCGGGAACATTGTGATCCTACGGAACAGTCCCTCAGAGGCAGACATAAGAACTAAAGCTTTTCCAAAGTCCATTGGAGCTCTGAGAGTGTAGCGGGTAGTTACTCAGTGATCTCAGAGTCTGACAGACCTGGGTTTCAATCCCAGATCCGATCCAGATCCTCCACTTAATAGTTGAGGGATTTGGAGCAAGTTACTTATGCCTTTAAACTTGAGCTTGCCAGCTGTATCTTGAGAATAATATGTGCCTCAGAGGGTTGCAAAAATGAAATGAGATTTCTGTTGAGTGCTTAGCGTAGCATCTGACATAGTGTAAGCATTCAATAAGGTTATCATTATTGTGACTATTTATTAATATTCTCCACATTCAGCTTCTCATCAAGGTCAGTATAATTCTTTTGATAGCTGAAGTGACTAAACCTGATTAAACCTCCAAGCTCAGTCGTACCCTTTAGGGTCACATACCCAAGGCAGTCCTGGCTCAGACTCCAACGCACCAATCAGTTCTTGCCTTCTGATTCACACCCCCTCTGCATTGTTTGAATATCTGGAGGCCGACTTAAAGCCCCCTGGTAGAAAGATCATGATGTAGGCTCTTTTCAAGAATAGACTGGGTAGGGGGGCACCTGGGTGGCTCAGTCAGTTAAGTGTCTTCCTTTGGCTCAGGTCATGATCCCTGGATCCTGGGATTGAGTTGGGGTCAAGCCCTGCCTACTTCTCCTCCCTCTGTCCTTTCCCCCCTGCTTGTGCTTGTGCACATGATCTCTCTCTCTCTCTCTCTCTCTCTCTCTCTCTCTCCCTCTCTCTCATGTTCTCTGTCTCTATCTCAAATAAATAAAATCTTAAAAAAGAGAGAGAGAGAAAGAGAGAGAATAGACTTGGTGGTAGCTCAGAAGGAAACTTGTCCAGATCTCAGAATCTTTAACCTACTTGAAAACTATTGAAGCTCTCAGAATATCTAAAACCATAAAACCAATTCTATAGTTCTTATCACCTTCTTGTGATTATAAACCCAAAATATTAGAGCTAGACTATTCTGTGGGAACTTAGAAGTCATCTGCTCTCACCTCTTCATGTTACAGATCAAAACATTGAGTCTTAGAAAGAAGGTGAGACTTTGGCCGGAACCACAGATTATTAGAATTGCAAGGCAATAGAGCAGCACAAGAAGGGCTGAGAATGGGACGAAGTCCAGAATTCCTGGATGAGGTGATCTCTGGACATCTCCATGCCCCCAAACCTGTGGCGTTCTGATGACAGTTCAGTAAACCTCTGGGCTCTCTCAGTATCTTTCCATCTCTATCAAGTCTCTTGGTGGACACTTCTCTCTTGTGTGTCTGGTTGTGTAACTGATCCTGGCAGGGACTCGTGGTCCGAATAAAGCCAACCACTTTTCTGCCTTCTTGGGCTTGTTGGGCTCAGTATCCCTGGAAAGGTTAAGTAGCTTCCTCAGGTAAAAACAAGAGTGCTGTCTTCTTACAATTCTGTCAGAGGTAGGCAGTGGGGAGAAGTTGAAGAAATAAAATCAACGAGAGTGAGCAATGAGGAACCAGGGACCCAAATCAAAGAGATGGGGACGGGTCTGCGAGGAAAAGAGAAGTGGGGCCACAGACCATACCTGCATTGTCCATTCTGGTGTCTACAGTGATCACATCTGATGCTCAGCGAATATATACTTATTAAATAAATGAATGGGTGAGTGAATTGAGGGAGGGAAGGAAACAGAGATATGCAACCCTCACCTTTACATTTATTTCATTAGTGTTGTCAAAAGAATTTTTATAAAGTACTTAAATTCAGGTGGGGCAGGGCCTAGAGAGTCTCCCCTACCTGATCTCATTCTCTAGGACAGTAGTTCTCAACTGGGGACGATGTTGCCCACCCCCCAGGGGACATTTGTGAACGTCTATAGCATTTTGTGTTGTCACGATGGAGGAGGCACCTACTGGGTAGAAGCCAGGGATGCTGCTAAACACACAAGCCACAGGACAGTCCCTACCACAAAGAATTATCTGATCCAAATGTCAATAGTGCTGCTGTTGAGAAACCCTGCTCTAGGAGTTTATAATGATGACACCAGGGCTGGCCTATTTTATGTTCAATGAAAACATTACTGCAGATTTCTATTTAAGGTATTGTTATTGCTGGGTTTTTTTTTTTTTCATTCAAATGTGCTTTAAAGCATTTAGAAGAAAAGAGACATGGGAGCACATTTCTGGTATGGGTTATGTTATGAAATACATAGTCTAGAAGAGATTATTTTCCATAGTGATTAGGCATTCATCACAAAGGAGGGACAACTGAATAAGTTAGAACATAATTGCCAGGTAAATATTTTCCTGACTCCAAAGAGATGTGATGAGGTTACTCAGAGATGGGACTGTTCAGGTGAGCTGCTACTTTTCCTTCATTTTCCTGATTCTAATCTGGAAGTAGATGCAGCACTCACTGATATAGAATCGACATGTTTTAGTCCCTTCCCCATTACAAATAGGACACTAGCCTGTCCCCCAAAGGGTCCTGGACTGGCCTATGGAGTGAGATAGGTCAAAGTCTAGATTGGTTGGTCACTGAAGTATGTTGTTCTGGAGTCAAGTCCTTGCTGCTAGGATTCTGTCCATGGTCTGAACCCAAGGAAGCCTGGTTAGGTGATTTCTGTGGCCAGCACTAACTGGAATGGCAGCTAGTGAATAGTCTTATCTCCACTGTGTGGGCCAAGAGACTCGAGCTTAGGGAATTTACATAACGTACCTAACAACACACAGTTGGCAAGAATTGAAACCAGGCTCTGAGCCTCATCTTCTCTCTTCTGGATTGGGTCACTTTTGTACCGACTTAATATGTTGGAGAGAGGACTAAGTAGAAGTCAAAAATGACACCCAGTTTTCTGTGGCTTTGGGCAAGTGTTTAATACTTCTAGACCTCAGTTTTCTCTTCTGTAAGTTGGGATAGTAATAATGTTTGGTGTGTCCATGGCCTCTCGTAATCTTGTTGGATCTAGACTTCTCTCACTAGGCTTCTGAGAATTCCAGTCTCTTCCATCCATATGGGTGAGTAGTGGCCAGAGGAGGAGAAGAGGCTACTGTTGAGTGGATGGAGGGGTGAGGGGCAGCAGGGGTTGCTGCTTCAACTCACAGTCTCTCAGCTCTGAGGGAAGAAAGGCTGAGAGCAGAGGGTATGATGGGTGTGGGCTGTGTAGGCTGGTCAATGGTCGGACCGCTGAAACAGCAACAGCAGCAGAGTCACGATAAAGAGAAATTGGACAGAGCAGAGTCCTGGAGCACGTCTTTTGACTTTTCTTTGGCATGCAGAGCGTGTCATTCATTTGTTCAGCCAGCCAGTCTTCATTGAATCCAAATTCTGTGCCAAGCACATGTAGAGAGTTGAAGTTGACTAAGGCAGGGTGGATCCCTGCCCTCATGAGATTTAATAGGCGGTGAGGGTGTGGGCCTGGGCACCAGCTACCTGGGCTTGCCTCCCAACTCTGCCTCTTTGCCTCTGCCGCGGTCAAACTTTGTGACCTCTCCCAGTCTGTTTCTCTATCTGTCAAGTTGGAATAACAATGGTACCCATGCTAAAGGGATATGCAGAGCATTAAATGATACAGTTTAGAAAAAGCATTTAGCGCAATGCCTGGCTACACACAAAATGAGCATCTTATAAGTGTGGTCATGGCTGTTAAGTGGTGAGGAGACAGCTGTATAAACAAGAAACCGATAGCTGTTCATGGAGCCCTGGTAGGTGATGCGGTTCACTGAAGGAAGATGGAATATTAAGGTGGGAAACAGGATGTGCACATGTGCGCCCACCTGTGTGCACACAGAGGGAAGACCAAAGGGGGAAAAAATCACTATGGCGGGCGGGTATATCGTTCTTTTTGTTCTTCCTGTGGCTGTTATTTTACTTCTGCTTGCCGAAGAATAAACATGTAGAAAGTCTTCAAGGAAGGAGAATTCAGATACCACTAAATGTAGGCAGTACTCACTCACAGCCCAGCAGATACCCTTATGATCACCTTGATCTTAGAACAAACCCAGCTTGGGTATCACTACCTGGATCAACTCCCTGGGGCTTCTGTGATAAAGTGCCACATGCTGGGTGGTTTGACTAACAGAAATGTATTTTCTCACGGTCTGGAGGCTGGAAATTAAGATCAAGCTGCCAGCAGGCTTGGTTTCTGCTGAGACCTCTCTCCTTGACTTGTAAATGGCCACCTTCTCACAATCTCCTCAGGTGGTCCTCCCTCTGTGCATGCGTGTGTCCCTTAGATGGGGACCAGTCCTATACAAGTTCTACCCTAACAGCCTCATGTTAAGTCAACCACCTCTTAACAAGCCTTATTTCTAAATATGGCTATATTCTGGTACTGGGAGTGAAGACTTGAACGAATGAATTTTGAGAGGGCCCAGTTCAGCCCATAACTGCAGGGATGTGCTCCCTCAGAGGCCCTAAGGGAGAATCTGCTCCTTGTCTCTTCCAAACTCTGGTGGCTGCCAGCATTCATTCCTGGGCTGGAGGCCACTTCACTAATCTTTACCTCCTTGGTCACATTGCTCCCTCCTCTTCTGTCTGTAAAATTTCCCTCTTCCTCCACCCTTTTATCCCAAAGGTTTTATTTAGTTACTTCATAGAGCAAGTGAGCATGAGTTGGGGGGAGGGACAGAAACAGAGAGACAAGCAGACTCCTCGCTGAGCTGAGCAGAAAGCCTGATGTGGGGCTCGATCCCAGGACCCTGAGATCATGACCTGAGCCAAAGGCAGATGCTTAACCGACTGAGCCACCCAGTTGCCCCTACCTCCATCTTTTAAGGACATCTGTAATAGCATTTCCGGCCCACTTGAATAATCCAGGATAATCTCCTTATTTGAAGATCCTTAATCACATCTGCGAAGACCCTCTTTTTTTTTTTTTTTTAAGACCCTCTTTTCCAAATAAGGTCATGTTTGTTAGTTCCAGGGGTTAGGATGCAGTATCTTTGGGGGGCCATTTTCAGCCTATCACACCACTCCTTTATACAAGTGAGAAGACTGAGGTTCTGCACGGTGAGGTAACTTGCCTGACATTATGGAGAGAACCAAGGCAGAGGCATGTTTCCCAACATGGGAGGTCTGAACTCCATCCACAGCTCCTTCCACTCCAGCAAGCCATGCCCCAGACAAAAGCAGGGTGAGAGAAGGAACCTACTGAGGAGTACGCCTTCACCGAGAGGCTCCCTTTCAGAGAGGATGAGCACAGCAACTCAGCAAGGACCGTGTGTTGGAGAACCCCATTTTCCTCTACTTGGATGAGACCCGAGGCCCATACTTGTGGGCAGGAAGATTCCTAGAAGCAAGGAATGTGATATGAGCCTCAGATCCAGAGAAACGACCTTCATTGGAAAATGTCTCGAGTGCAAAGGGCTGGGGCTGCTGGAAAAACTCTGTGGTGATTCTGTTCAGCAGTTCGAGCCTGGAGATGGTGTTTATTCTCTTCAGGAATGAAGCAGTGGTCACGAAAGAACTTGCCATGTCTTGTTCAAAGAGTCACTGGGAGGCAATCAGACTCAGGGAGAATGGCAGCCTCGACTGTGGTTTGGCCCTGGATATGGGAAGGGAGGACGGGTCAGGACTCTGGCAGGTGCTTTTCTGTCTGAGGAAGTCGATGCTTGCTAAAAACACAAGAAGGGAGGGTGACCAGCTCACCCTGCTTTGCCAGGGACTCTCTCCATTTAAGCAGTGGAAGTTCTACTTCCATGAAACTCTTATTCCTCGACAAACAGAGACAACTGGTCACCCAAGCTGTCACATTTGTTTGAGTATCACCAGTTCACCAGTGCCCCTAAAGGTATCTCAGATGGCAAGACCAAGGCTACAGCTCTGTCTCCTCGGGGAAAGGAGAGGGCCGGTCTCCGCAGATGCCCCCCCAAACAGATGCCCCCAAACATCTGCTCCACAGATGCCCCCCTCAACAAACAATATAAAAAATCCATACATTTGCTGGCTCTGAGCTTGACTGCTCTAACAGAGACTCCAAGCAACAACGGCTTCAACATAACGGAAGGTTATTTCCCTTCCACTTAATCGCCTGAGCTCACACAGTGCAGAGCTAGCGTGCAGCACCATGGAGTGGTGGCATCAAGTTCTTTCTGTCTTGCTGCTCCTTCATCACCAGGGTGTTGCCCTGTACACACGGGCCACCGGATTCATGTTCCTCACCGTGCCCTCAGCTTTCCCATCGGCCCTGTGAATAATTCCCTATAATATATTCCCAGTCTGGCTAAGTGTCTAGAGAGGTTCCTGCTCTCTTGATTGGAGGCTGATGAATATGGTCTGTGGTCTTAAAATGTTAAAAACTATGGGAAGAATGGACAAGGGAATACCACACACACACACGCACACACACACACACACACACCGCCATTGCAGATGCCTCAAGAGGGGAGATAAGATAGATGAGCATTAGGCATTCAGTGCCTAGATCTGAGATGGGAGAAATGTCTGGCATGTGCTGTCAATGAGTAGGTGGTTTGGGCTCAACCTGGGTGGAGACTGTGCCGCTGGGCTCCTGAGTAGAGGATCCAAAGACAGGAGTGGACTCAAAGAGAGTGGGCAGGGCTAAACTGGGGTGAAAAGGACAGGTGGGAGTGGGTAGTCTCGCTGGAGGAAGCAGGCATCCAGACCAGGGGCAGGTAGTGGGGCTCTCCGGAAAACCTGCCTGGATGTCTAGGACATTGGAAAGAAGACGGGAAGGCAGTAGAGTTCGTATAGGGAGATGGCAAGAAACTCCTGGATAATGACGTAGGTCAGCAGGGGTCATTAATTATGGTCCCTGTTACAGGCTGAACTGTGACCCCCAAATTCATATGTTGAAGTCTTAACCCCCCTATTACTTCAGAATATGATTGTATTTGGAGATACGGTCTTAAAAGAGGTAGTTCAGGTAAAATGGGGTCATTTGTGTAGGCCCTACTCCAATCTGCCTGGTGTCCCTATGAGAAGAGGAAATTAAGACACAGGCAGGCACAGAGGGAGATCATGTGTGGACACGGGGAGGTGATGGCCATCTGCAAGCCAAGGAGCGTGGCCTCAGAGAAAACCCAGCCTGCTGGCACCTTGATCTTGGACTTCCAGCCTCAGAAAACAAATGGTACAGAAAACCAAAATTGAAAGTGTAAAAAAGTAGATATATTTAAATAAAAAATATTAAGCCAATAATGGTACAGCCTCTGAAACTGAGACACTAAATGCCTGTCGGTTAAACCGACACCCAGTCAGTGATATTTGTTATAGCAGCCCTAGCAGACTAATACAGTTCCTTATTTACCAAAACATGTTGTTCCTTCCCTGTCACCTTCTGTGGGAATATTTTGCCTAATTAAACTTTTTTTCTTTCTTTCCTCTTTTTTTTCTTTTAAATTTTAAGAAAATTAAAAAAAACACACATGAAAGTCTGAAGAATGCTAAATAGTCATGCCCTTTTTATGCAGATTTAGCAACCGTAAAATATTGATTTCAAGCCCTTTTGATAAAATCATTAAAATGTTATAAATATGGTTAATGTCCCTTGCCAACAACCCTTTCCTCTTCTCTTCCTCCTCAGAGGCGATCACTAGCAAGGAGCTGATGTGAATCCTTTCAATCCGTGTGTCCGTGAAAAATATTTGGCTGCATGTCTTGTGAACTTTAGCTCTACTACTTCCTAACCTTGTGTTCGGGATTTCCCAAAGTATAGCAGGCAAAGCAATGCGAAAGAGTTCATGACAACTGGTACACGGACCAGCCGGACACATGATAACACTGAATGGAATAGTGGCAAAATTATTCCCTGTGGGTTAAGTCAAAGAGAAATCTCAGGGTAGGGCTAGATCTTTAATATTTGCTAATTTCCCTCTTTAACAAGAAAAGGCATAGGCTCTAAATGTTCAACAAGCAAAGGTATCTGGCTAGATTTTCATACCATTGTCATCTTCCATGAATTTATTTTTATGATTACCATCTATTTGAGTGATATTGATCTTTCATTTGTGACAGTAAAATGAAGTGACCCTAGGAAACCAAAATTGAAAGTGTAAAAAAGTAGATAGATTTAAATAAAAAATATTACGCCAATAATGGTACAGATAGGATGTAACAACTGAAAGTTGGTTCATGACTAGACTTTTGGGAAAAACGAGCTACGCCTGTTGGGCCCGCGATCAGCTCCATTTATGGAGCGCTCTGACTGCATCTGGCACTATGGAAGGTGTTCTATGCATTATTTGTTGTGATCCCACAACAGTCCTGAAAAAGAACCTTCCCCCCTCTGAGGCCCAGCCCATGTTTGAGCTGTAGGACTCCAGAACTCATGTGTTTAAGCTATGCTTAGTGGAGGCTTGCCTTTGCCTGTAAAATAAGGCTTAAGACAGTCCATCTGATTAACTCAAAGGGTCAGGAGGAAGATAAGGGGGGAAAAAAAAGAAGAAGAAAGGTAAGGTTGTCAATGTGCTTTGGAAACTGCAAGGCTGTCAGGACACCTCCTGGGCATGTGACTGGTACCCAAGGATCCACACCTAGTTTGACGCTCTGTTGTTGCCATCTTGAGATTCTTAACACGTACATCTTTGATTGTGTGTGTGTGTGTGTGTGTGTGTGTGTGTGTATGTGTAGACTGAAAAAGAAGTCTGGTGGGACAATGGAGCACGTGCAGGAGGCCTGGAGCCTCTGTTCACGTCAGTCCACCTCTCGCTGCCTCTCTGGGATGAGGGGTCTACAGTCTGCAATCTGAGTCCTGTTTCCCAGGCAGCGTCTGGCCTCCTCTTTCCACCCTCACCCCATAGCAGCTGCTGCCCTCTGCCCAGCATGATGGTGGGCTGTTTTCCCCTGTTAATCCGCCCTGGCCTGGGTTCGGGCTCAGGGAGGATGAGAGTCCGCGTGTGTCCCATTGGCTGCCATGTGGGGCGCGGTGTGGCTGCCCTCCCAGGCTGGCTGTACCACGGCATGTTCAATGCACACTTGGATGCAGACCTCTCACCCATTCTCCAGGCAGGGACCCGGGGCATCCTGGCACCTAGGTCCCCATCCCTGGGGTGGCGGGCCCAAAGAAGGAGAGATCTACTTTCCTACCCTCTGCTAGGTCCCACTTAAAAAAAAAAAAATTTGCTCTGGGGACCACAAATTATGCAGCTAGCCCTGAGTACTGTGTGAGTGTAAGGGCGTACTTGGTGTGCGGGCCCGTGGGAGGGGGAAGGCAGGGCTCCAAAGGAAAGCCCAGGAGAGAACAACATTGTTGAGGGCAGAAAAGAGTCCCCAGGTGTGCAAGTGAGGAGGCCCCAGTGGAACTCCTATCTCATGCCCCCAGCTCCATGGGGCTGTTTGTGAATCAGTGACACTGAGGCGGGGTTCCAGGGAACAAAACAGGGATCTGCAGAGTGTGTCTCCCGGTGGCACCCAGAGCCCCGACCTTCTGCCTGGAACTTCGGAGCATCACAGCTCTCCAGAAAGCCCACGGAGGGACCGCGGGCCAAACCCACAGGGGGCTGGCACCTCCAGGCAGGGGGGGTTCCCTCAAACTCCTCCAGCACCCAGCCCGGGCAGGGAGGGGCACGGCCCAAGAAGGCAGAGGGCGCCTGCATGGCTGCAATTGCAATTGCAATTGGCTGCAATTTTCAAGCACCAAATGGGACTGCAAAGGAAAACTTTAAAAATGGTCAAGAGAGAGGCGTGCAGTGGGGGAAGGCTGTGCGAGGCCCAGGACGGTCTCCTGGGAGAGGCAGCCCTTTAAGGGGGAAAAAAAAAAAGAAAAGAAAGAAAGAAAAAAAAAAGAGGGACGGAAAACAAAAAGAGTCCCCACTGGTGGAGCAGAAACCTGATGGCCTAGCAGATAAAGACATGGACCAGGAGACTTCAGGAAGCTTCAGGAAACGGGAGAATGTGAGGCAGAGCTGACTCATGGCGTGTTTGTGCGAACGGGCCTCCGGGGAACTTACCTAAATTCCATGGCGGGAGTGACAGCAGCTCCCTGGTCTCTGATGGGCCATTGATTGATTGTGGGGGCCAGCTGGCCCCAGCTCTGGAAAGAAAGAGTGGGTAGGCACCGGCTCCAAAGAAAGCAACTCCAGGGCCTTGGGGAGAAGTAACGAGGGAGGCGGAGGACAGGCATGTGAAGTGAGTGCGGCAGCAAAGGGAAAAAAAAAAAAACAAAAAACCCAAAAACAAAAAAAACAAGACAAAATGATAAAAAAACAAAAACAGAAAACAAAACCTAAGTTCTAAAAGGAAGACCAGTGGGCAGCCCGGGTGGCTCAGCAGTTGAGCATCTGCCTCCAGCCCAGGGCCTGATCCTGGAGACCAGGGATTGAGTCCCACACCGGACTCCCTGCATGGACCCTGCTTCTCCCTCTGCCTGTGTCTCTGCCTCTCTCTCTCTCTCTCTCTCTGTGTGTCTCTCATGAATAAATAAATAAAATCTTAAAAATAAATAAATAAAAGGAAGACCAGAAATGGCGAGGGCAGTGAGAAAGGGGAACCACTGGGAAGGATAAAAGTGAAAACAGGCGTTTGTGATGTCCGTGAGATGTGAGAGATGGCTGGCTTTGTTGGCCCGAAAGGATGTGCCTATTTGAGTCACACATTTCATAATTTCATTGCACGATTTGTAAAAAAAAAAAAAAAAAAAAAAAGAAAAGAAAAGAAAAGAAAAAAATCATTCGAATAAGATTTGTAAAAAAAAAAAAAAAAAAATTAAACAGCATGCACAAAACCAGACCCAGTGTCACATTCCTGGACACTCGGGTCCAGAAAAAACAAACAAACAAACACACAGAAAACGAAGGCTCTGCGTGGAGTTGACCAGGCCCAACACATGGGTGGGATTTTTTTTGTGTGCCAGAGCGTAGGCCCCCTGAGAGCCAGAACCGCAACTCAAAAATCTGTCCTCTGCCACTTTTAGCTGTGTGATTGCTGTTATTTCGCTCCTTCAGATTGCAGTTTGATTATTCATCAAAGGGGAAGGTAATATTTGTCATGCCTGTGCACAGGGTGGTTTACAGGCTCTATGGAAAAAATGTGTGCATAATAGCTTTGTAAACTGTAAATCGCTTCAAATGTAAGACACCAGTTTCTCTGCTCACTTATCTGGTTATTACCAGTCCGAGTACGCCCATTATCCCGGCTAAACAAAAAGTGTTTGCACAAAGTCAAACCAACTCAAAATGCTGTAATAACCCCGGGCCACTTTGTCCTCCGTCTTATTCCCGTTGTCAGTGAAACGTGGGCTGGAATGGGGGCCGTATCCGCTCATTCTTTCACTTCTCTCTTCCTTTGTTGGGTCCATCGTCCACTCTGCACAGGGGGAGGGGGACCTGCGAAGGGCTAGACGTCTCACGAGTCACCAGGGGACCAAATGCGACATTCCCTATCTCAGGAAGCTCATGGGCTGGTGGGGGTTTTATGTCCCAACAATGGCAGGAGAAGGAGCTTCACCCACTTGCCTTTACCTCCATTCCCACTGGAACTCATCATGTTTAGTTTCTGACAAGCCAAAGCAGGTTCTAGAGATTAATTTGGCTTCTGCCCTAGGCCACTGCTGGCTTTCCTCATTTTCATTTTCCTGAGATCCGGCTCAGTTTTCCACTTACCGTGTAAATTAACTCCATCCTTGGAAAGACCACTTCCCCCTCCCCCCCACTTCAATTTGTCACAGCTATAGAATGTGACACCCTCTCCTTGAGCTTCAGACTCCGTGAGGACAAAAGCTCCTTTCTCCCAAATTAACTTCGACTCTAAATCCAGGCTCAAAATATGTTGAAGTGCTGGCCGTCATCGCTCTGGGGGAACGCAGGGCACAGGAAGGATGCATTCCCATTTCTCCTTAATCCTGCTCCTTCCTCTAGGCGACTTCCAAAGCCAGAGCTGGGAACACGAAAAGCCGAGATAGAACCATGGTCATGCCCTTTGGACAAAGGTCACAGCCAGATGGGGAAGTTCACAGGGGCTGTAGGGCGAACCACGAAGAAGTGAGGGGAGTGAGAGCATCTGCCCTGGGGAGACATGAGTTCTGGCCCATGGGGGGCACCGGGGGCTTCGTATAAACACACCCCAGGGAGTGCATAGGGGACAACACGTAATTGTCAAGTCTTTTATTTTTTTTAATTCATGAGAGACACAGAAAGGCAGAGACAAAGGCAGAGGGAGAAGCAGGCTCCCTGCAGGGACTCTTATGTGGGACTTGATCCCAGGACCCCGGGATCACAGCCTGAGCTGAAGGTAGATGCTCAACCACTGAGCCCCCCAGTCGCCCCAACACTTAATCGTCAAGTCTTGACACCCGTTTCAAACTTGGAGCTATTTGCTTAAAAAAAGAATGTGTGGGTCCCCTCTCTCAGGCCAGCTCCTCCGTACCCCCCACCTCCCCAGCACCTACCTCATCTGACTCAGCCCTGCGCTGCTCCCTAGCTGGTTCTCCTCCCTCTCTAATGGCTTCCATTGCATCCCAGGCATGTTTTGCTTTTTCTTTTTTCAAAGCAGAAACTCAGGTGCCTATTCCAAGTGTGCTTGGGGCTCACCTACACGACGGCTGACCCCAACTTCTCTCCGATGCTATTCTTGTCCTGATGACTCCTCTTCATCTCCTGGATGGGGATGGGGGTGGGGGGGACAGCTGGCTGTGGCTTATGGCTGCTCAGTGGCCTCAGTTCTGTATTCTCATTCTGCTGCCCCGAACCATGGGCTTTTTCTCTGTTGTTGTTTATTGTGGTTAAGTAGACATGACATAAAGTTTACAATTTTACCTATTTTTTTAATGGAGGTAGAATAATGATTGACATATAACATTATATTGGTTTCAGATATGTGACATAATGATTCAATATTTCTAAAGGATTTATTTGTTTGAGAGAGAAATTGCAGAAGAGAGAGCACAAGCAGGGGGAAGGGGAAGAGGAAGAGGGAGGAACCCCATGTGGGGCTTAATCCCAGGACCCTGGGATCGTGACCCCAGCCAAAGGCAGACACGTAACTCACTGAGCCACCCGCAGGCCCCATGATTCGATATTGGTCCATATTGATAAATGATCACCCCAATCCGTCTAATTAACATCTATCACCACACAGTTCTTGTTGAGTTATAGTCCTTTATACAAACTAGATACTAATTCCTTATTAATAATTCCTCATAATCAATCATTCCTAATTTATTCCTTTTGATTTTGATGGAATCCAATTTTTCTGGTTTTTCTTTGTTTCCTGTACTTTTTAAATTTTTTAAAAAGATTTTATTTATTTATTCATGAGAGACAGAGGGAGAGGGAGAGAGAGACAGAGACAGAGAGAGAGACAGAGACAGAGACAGAGGGAGAAGGAGGCTCCCTACAGGCAGGGAGCCTGATGTGGGGCTTAATCGCAGGGCTCATGACTTGAGCCAAAGGCAGACGCTTAACCAACTGAGCTACCCAAGTGCCCTCCTGTGCTTTTAGTATCAAATCCAATAAACCATCACCAAATTCAACATTATATAGATTTTCCCTCTGGTTTTTCATAGAGTTTTACAGGTTTAGCTCTGGCTTTTGGGTCTTGGATTTATTTTGAGTTCGTGTTTATATATCGTGTAAAGTCAGGGTCCAACTTCATCCTTTCACGCGTGGCTGTCCAGTTTTCCCAGTGCCATTTATTGAAAAGGCTGTGCTGTCCTCCATTGAATGGTCTGAAAACCAACCAACCATTCATGCTAAATACCCCTTCTCTTGAAGGCTGGTCTCACCCACCTTATCTACCCGGGTATTCTCATCGCATAACCAGTGACAATCCAGTGTAGCAGCTTGAGGGGGGTCCTGCTTTTGTTAGGAGGCTCCACCTGCTTTGCTGTCGCCCACTCCAGGTATCTTGGCCGATGCAGACGACTCCCAGGCATGTCACATAGTGCCATCCCATACAACCCAAAGGTGACCCCCCAAGATTCCAGACATTAAGTTGCAGCAGCCTTTCAACTCGCTCACACTGCCACACGTCACAGAGACCACAGGCAGGAGACCAACAGAGTGTGACCTGGTCTGAGGTTCCTTACCCTCAGCACACAGACTGAGTCGATGCATCATTTCCACGCATGACTGTCATGTGATCCTCCATAGGTAACCCCAAGTGAGGGGCAGACATTTCAGAGAGTAAGACTTGTATCTTCCCATCATGTCTTCACAGAAAGTGCAGGAACTTGTAGAAAAAACACATGGGTTTCTAAGGTCCTGTGACACTAAGCAGGTCAGCTTTCAAGATTTATGGGCTTTAGGCTTATTCTCCAAAGGATGACCTTCATCTTCACTGCATCTAACCAAATTCCTCATTCCTTAGGGCCGAACTACCTCAGGGCAAACATTTCCTCCACACCGTCTCTGCAACATGCCATCTACCCATTGTTTTGATCCAGGACAGCATCAAGGGGGGGGGGGTGGTTCATTGAAAGCAGGGCGTGGGCTTTAGCTCATTCTCTGTAATCTCCATCAATGCCTCCCCCAGATCTGGGACGCCTGGCTGGCTCAGTCAGTAGAGAGCATGACTCTTGATCTTGGGGTTGTGAGTGTAAGCGCCAGGTTGGGTATAGACATTGCTTAAAAATCCAATCTTTAAAAAAAAAATAAAACCCAAATCTAAGAGAAAACATTTTTCTTTGCAAAAGCAGCTGCAAGATCCATTTACAAGATCCCCTTCCTACCAGACGGTTCCCACCCTCCTCTGCGAGAGTGCTGGAGCCCCCGCCACCCTGATGGCAAAGCCACACCGGCTCCTTCTACTTGAGGCCGTAACTTTGCTCTACCGTCACTTCCAGGCAGTTGCTCCAGCTCCAGCTCTGCTCTGATGACACTTTCTTTACCCTCTTGCTTCCCTCCATCTGCTGATTCGACCTTTCATAATCATTGGAGTCTGGCCCAGAGGAAAATAGCCCAAGGCAGTAGCGGAGCATGTGGGTTGGAACTCTGGCGCTGAAATCCACTAGCCACCTCGTGTCCTCCAAATTCCCCTCTCTGTCCCTTTCAGCTCCTTATTGGTGGCAGGAGGGCAGTGGAACCGATAACCTTCCATTTCCAGCTCTTCCGGTTCATGATGACATTTACTTGTGCATCTTCAGATCACACCTACATGCAGCAAGAACCAGCCCACGGCTGGGTCCCCGAGGCTTGGGAACGTTTTCATACCCTGACTTTCTGCCACGACCTTTGTTTCTTGCTGTAGTTCATCCCGACCATGTGCGGTCTCTGGTCTCACCTCTCAGAGGGTGAAGTGTTTCTGGAATCTGATTGGGTCCCAGATTTCACTTCATTAGATCATTACAGATCCACACTTTTTTTTTTAAATATTTTATTTATTTATTCATGAGAGACACAGAGAGAGAGAGAGAGAGAGGTAGAGACACAGGCAGAGGGAGAAGCAGGCCCCGTGCAGGGAGCCTGATGTGGGACTCGATCCTGGGACTCCAGGATCATACCCTGGGCTGAAGGCGGCGCTAAACCACTGAGCCACCCGGGCTGCCCAGATCCACACTCTTTGATCTGAGCTGATTCTACTGCTGCTAAACTTCCCTTTCTCTATCTCCAAAGAGCCATTATTACCCACCCCACCTTGTCCTATTTTGAACCTTTTTTATTCCCTAAAGTTCCTGCCTCTAGCAGATGCTTCTGGTGCTGGATCGTAGCTTCTCAGCTGGTATCCTTCCCAGGAATGCTTCCAGCTGTCCGCACCTGGCTGCCAGAGCCTGTGCCCTCTCTTCCAACATGCGTGGCTCTGTCCCCCCGTGTGTCTGCAGGGACAGACGTGTGTTTCCATCGGAAGCAGCCCTTGATCAATGACTGATGAGAACGGGGAGATAAATTGCCCGGCTCCCTCGCCTCCTGCAGGATAATCCCGAGGAGTGTGTTCCATGCTGGTTCCCGGTGTTCTCCACCAGATGAAGCCCCCACAGGGTCCCTGGGCCGAAAGGGCATCTTCCCGCCTAGCGTCCCTTCCCTACCCCACCTGCTAGCTCCTATACTGCGGCTTCCAGGAACCAATTCCCAAATAAACGACTTGCCTCAGTCTGCTTCTGGGGACACCCACACCAAAACACCCCCTTCTGTCCTCCATCTCTATCCCCCACAGCTGACAACCTAATGTCCCATTTTGTGGAGAACACTGAAGCCTGCTGAGTTTACAAGGACAGCTGTATAGCCTCATCCATCTGCCTCTCTCGGCAAACCATAAAACTTTTAAATATGTCCATATATTTTAGCTTTGGAAGGGAAGGGTGGAGGAGGGGCCAGGCAGCCTCTGTCTATCTTTTCTAGGGAGTCTTTCCCACTTTGTCATGCTTCCCACTGCTTCTCTCCTTTTTCTCATGGTTTTCCTTCCTTCTCTCTATGGACTTTTTCCTTTTGGTCTTTAACGTAAAGATACGATTTTCCTTGAACCTGTCCCATAACCTATAAACCTTCCGTTCAGTCTGAAACTCCTCCTGAGAATTGTGATATGCTTTGTTTTCATCTCGGCACAGCGTACCCCCTCCTCCCTCTTCCACGACCTGGTTTCACCCAGGTCGCTCTGGGAGTGCCATTGCAAGGTCATCAGTGGTGCCTTATTTTCCAAATCCATTCATCTTTGCTCCTCCTTATCATACTTTTTCTTGACTGTTTGTCTTTTCCCAACTTTAACCTGTCTGTCATGCTTGGCTCCAGGTAATGTCCTACATCCCTGTTGTGATCACATTACTCTCGTGTTCAAAATTCTTTTGAGGATAAAAAGATAAAAACATGTGTCTAATTCTTGCATCTCAAGTACCCCACAACTGGCCTCTAACTTTCCTTTGTATCTTACAAGCCCTCCTCTACCGACAACTGGTCAACTAATGAGGCTCAAAATATGTCCATTCATGTCTGTCCTCACCTTCCAGAACTCTCTCAGTTCCAAGATGCCCTTCTTTCTTCTTCTTTTTATGTGAACTGCTCCCTGAGTTCCCATGCAGGGCCATTCCATCCTCATTTATAAAGTCTTTCCCATTTTCTCCCAGCTCTGCTTCCTCATCGGAACTCCTGTGGCCAGTGGTCTCTGCTTCCATATTGGCCTTTTTCTTTCAGGAATGTGGTTTATCTCTCCATGAGGCAGGGACTGTGTATAACCTCAGAGCCTGATGGATGGCATTCCAAGTACGTTTGCAGCTGTTGGCAAAGATGAGATAGAATGTCCGAGTCGGTCCTGGAGCAGTCATATACTTGCTACCCTGCACCTCTCTCTCTGGCAGGTAGAAGGTTGGAGACCCCTTTCTCATACCGATGGCTGGCACACACTTGGTGGGGGTGGGGAGTGTCTATCCTCGGAGGCTCCTCCCTCTTCACTCCTTAGGCATCCCTGTAGGCTCCCACCCTAGGTTTATTCCAGCAGAGTCTGGTTTCAGCCTATTTTCTATGACATTCTTCTGGAGACTTGTGGGAAGCATGAGCCCTATATCATCTTGGGACAGATAAGGGCAGAAATGCCCCAAGAGAGAAAGCCATTTGCCTAAGGCTGCTGTGCTGATAAGTGGCAGAGTCAGGATGAGGATTCACATCTCCAGTGTCCCAATCCAGGGAGCTCTCTTGCAGGCCCGGATGGAAAATTCAACTTTATCTCGCACGGGAGGGAATGGGAGAGACCACAGTCTCTAGAAAAAGACCACAGTTTTGGAGGTACTGAGTCTGTCACTTACTAACTCTTTGACCTTGGGCAAATAATTTAATTTCTTGGACATCAGTTTCTTCATGTATAAAAACGGTCATAATCACATCTCCCTCAAAGAGTTACTTTGAGAATTAAATTAGAATTAAATGTAGACTATTACATTGGGAGCAGATCTAGCGTAGTGTGGAGAGCACAGGCTTGATTTTGAGTCCTGACTCTGTGAGGATTGGTGGTATAACCGGGGTGGTGGTGGTTATATCTGCCCTCTGAGCTAAAGATCTCAATCTCCCTTTATGTAAAATATGTAAAATAAGTACAATAATTGTACTCTTTTCATAGAATTAAAAGAGAATATGCGTGTATGGTGCTCAGCACGTTGTCTGGCACACACACCAGATACCCAAGGATTCTTAGTTTCCTTCTTTCCTTCACAAGGAAATACTGTAAACACAATAATGGGAACCACATTTTAACTATTAGAGACAGAGAGAGAAATGTTTTCTGGGACTTTAGAATATTTTAGGCAACCACTGTTACTAATTACCAGTCCTGCGCCGTTAATTGCGTTTGTGTTTCTCTCCTGCACTAACCTGCGAGAGCAGCCCCACAGTGGGGTCATGTCTACTCATCTTTATTTCCCCAGAGCCGGAGGGCACTATTGGGTACATAGTAGGTGATCAAAAATGTTTGCTGAGTCATTGTCATACACTGGCTCTTTGGAAAGAAAAACAACGGAAGGAAAGAGTAACGCAAAGTAGCATCACTTGGTGGAACATAAATATAAATGATAAAATCCTGTGTTCTGTGTCTCAGTTCCTGCTCTGAATACATGATGATGTGTTTCGTGCCTGCTACAAATCCTGTGAGGTGGGTACTCTTATTATGCCCATTCTATGGAGGAAGAAACTGAGGCACGGAGGGCTTAAGAAACTTACTGGAGGTCATGTAACATCCAGCAGTAAAACCGGGATTGGCATCCAGGTACTTTCGCTCTAGAACCTGGTCTTCTGTCCCCTGAACTATTTTCCCCTTCCCTCCTGACATGCCTCAGGCAAGGGTGAGGGTTAAATGAATGTAAAAGCACAGTGCCCCCCACATGGCAGACCTGGAAACTATTCACTCCTTACAGAAAGTCCCACCTCTCTTAGCTCAATCCCTCAGAGATCTGCACTTGGCCAGCTAGTGAGGCAAGGAAGATTACTTTTGTCAGAAGTGTTTGCAGCAATAATAGAATTGCCTTTTAAAAAAAGAGCATTTTTTTTGCTGACGAATTCACTGAACTCCCCTTGCACCTTGTATTTCCATCTCCAGCCGCTGACCCACACCGCGGGGCGGCCCAGTTCTTTGCACCAGTGTCTGTCTCTCCGCTGGTCCGATGAGCTGCTGGAGAGGAGACCGGATCCTGTCTCAGTAATCTTTCCATTTCCTGCCGTGCCTAGGACAGTGCTTGGCACAGAAGGAGCGTTCCATAAATAGTTGTGGAGTTTTTGAACTAAATTAAATCTTCACAGTGGAAAAACAAGAATGAAGTAGTCCATGAAAAAGCAGAAAGCAATCTGCAACGTCCCAGTGCCAATGATTTACAGGATGCTACGCCTCCTTTTCATTAGGCAAATGATCCAGGTTCACAGCGAAAAAAGGAGAAAATACAGATAAGCTAAGAGAAAAATGTTGACATCGCCTATGGCTCCGTGATTAACATTTTAATTTCTTTCCTTTTGCTTCTCCTTTTTGCTTGGTCTCTGCCCGCCGCCGATCCTACAGACAACCTGCGTGCAATGATAAGTGCACATGACCTATTTCCTGGCCATTTTCCCCTTAACTTGATTTTAGGTGGGTTTACTTTGCACTCACCTGTGTAATGGGGGGCATTTTTACTATTCATAGTCACTGTAGAGAATTTGGAAAATTAAAGATTTGGGAAAGAAAACACAGGAATAAAATTTAATCCCAGCACCCAGTGTATGTCTGGACCTCTCTCCCTCCTTCTCAATCTCTCTCTCATATGCACACAGGTCACAAAATTGAAATTCTATACGTGGTTTTATATACTGCTTGTTTGGGAAAAAAAGGCTCTCACATTTATTCAGTGAATATTTATTTTCTTAGGTTTTCAAGTGTCCTGCAAAAGTAGGATTCTCCGTGGTGGTTGTTTCATTAGTCGGACATTACCACATACATTCTTTAAGCGCTGTAGGCTGTTCAGTGATAGGCCAGCTCTTAAAAGCTCCAAGTTCAAAGGATGATTCCCTTATGAGCAAACATTTTCTTCTTTCTTAAACATGTTTATTGAAGTAGGATTTACATACCATGCTGCTCACCCCCTAGTAAGTCTAGTGAATTTTAGTAAATGTATACAGTTGTGCAATCATCACCGCAATCCACTTTTCGAATAATTCCACATCCCCTAGGGGGGAGATTGTAAGCACTTCCGTTAGGCTTAAGAGGAGAGAGATCTGAGGACTAGAACCATCTTTGTGCAGATCTGAACCCCACAGTCACCTCTTCTCCCCAACAAGGGAGAAGGCAGCCTGTACTGAGGCCGGGAGGCAGGAACTCTGGGTTGCTGGGCGTCCTCAGGAGCGGCTCCATCACCTCTCTTCCTTTGTTTTCCGGGGCCCCCATCAGGGATGCAGAACCTCCCCTGCCCCGGTTTATCGGATACTTTTAATTTTTGCATCGGACATTTATTTCTTCTACCTCTCCTTCCTTGTCTTCAGCATTTTCCTCCCCCATCCACTGAAGCTGACAGGTTGCAGCAGCCGATCCATCTGGCATCTCTGAGCCTCTTGTCATTTAGACACCAGCTCCATTTTTCCCACTCTTGCCTCTTTGCAGTCTTGCTTCCTTGCGGTCTGGTCTTCACCCGGGAATCAGAGGGACCCTGACCTAAACTAATCAGAGCTGGTCACTCCCCTGCTCAGAACCCTCCATGGCTCCTCACCACACCTGGAATAAAACTCAGACTCTTTGGCCTGGCCTTTAGGATCCCTGCCCAGTTATCCAACCTCATCTAGCACTTTCTTCTCTGATCACTGGCTTGCGGGCCCTAGAATGTACCATACGTGTTTTTACCCCAGGGCCTTTGCACTTGCTGCTCTCTCTTCCTCGTTTCCTTTCTTTCTCATTTTATTTGTTCAAATGCCATCTCCTTTGAGAGGCCTTCTCTGCCTGCTTTATCTTAAAATAGCCTTATCCTCCTCCCCACCAACACTCCCCGCCCTTTTACCTTGCTCCTTGTGTTCCTCTTTGAAGTAGCATGACCTGCATGCAATTCTAGTTTAAGTGCAAGGATTCATGGTGTGAATAAATGATGAACTAATAATGCACAATTTGCTTTGACTTATGGAGACATGCCCACAAAAAGTAGGATCTAGAGGACCTGAATACATTATGGAGTACGTACGAAGTAGACTGTGAATCCTCATGGGGAGAAGGTGGTCTCTGGTGTCTGACTCCAAATCTGCCACCTATTAGCTATTTTCATCTGTAATTAGGGGCTATTTATAATGCCTATCTCTGGGGCTTTGTGAAGACTCAAGGCCCTAACATAGGTAAGATACCACATGTAAGGTATGTTTTAAGAAGTTAGCTGTAACTTTTTTTCAATTCATTTATTTTTAAGTAAGCTCTAGGCCCAATGTGGGGCTTGAAATCATGACCCTGAGGTTAAGAGCTGCATGCTCCATTGACTGAGCCAGCCAGGCACCCCAACTGTTAGCTTCTTTTTTTAAAATAAAGATTTTATTTATTTATTAGAGAGAGACAGCACAAGTGGGATTGCAGAGGAAGAGGGAGAAGCAGGCTCCCCACCGAGCAAGTAGCCTGACCCAGGGCTCTATCCCCCAGGGATCATGACCTGAGCCAGAGGGAGACCCTCAACCAGCTGAACCGCCCAGGCGCCCCCCCCTCCAGCTGTGAGCTTTTTTATTATCGTTGTCATCATCATCGTCATCACCACTCGACTTGCCAAATGAAGGATCTAGAATCTTGACGATGCCTCATGAGAAGCTACTTTGACATCACGCAAAGCATCATGTGGGATAGTGGTGGTATTCCTAGGGTGTAGGACAGCGGTTCTCAAAGTATGTTCCCTGGGTCAGCTGCATCAGCATCACCTGGGAGCTTGGTAGAGATGCAGATCCTCAGAAGCACCTGGCCGGCTCAGTCCGTGAAGCATGCGACTCTTGCTCTTGGGGTACTGAATTCAAGCCCCACGTTAGGCTTAGAGCTTACCGAAAAAAAAGAAAAATCAATGCAGTTCCTCAGTCCACGGTCCAGACTTACAGACTCAGCAACTCTGGGGCAGAGCCGGGCAATCTGTGTCTTCATAAGCCCTTCGGGGGACTCCGAATCGTGCTTAAGTTTGAGAGCCTCTTGGATGAGGCAAAAAACTGGTACTGACAGGCTGAGTCAGACTTGCAGAGGGTTTTGCTTGGCCTGCCTGATGGTAAAATATCTTGAAACTAAGTGTCAGCATTTAAAATTTTGGAGATTTCACACAAAATCTCAGATTTCCAGCTTCCCCGCTGGCAGGAGTGGAGTAGCAGCTGCCTTTTGAGACAGCGCAAAGAGTCCTCCTGTTTGCCCTATCCCGGCCTACGCTTTGTGATATTACACCTGACAAGCTTTGCTCACTCCCTTTGCCTGTCTGGCCCCTGGGAAACACCTGTAACAGCACCGTTTATCCCTAACGGGTGTTAGATACCCTTCAACAGAAGCCCCAGCTTGCAGAGGTGAGGAAGCAGAACCGATGGGGGGAGCTAGCATCGGGCCCATCATGACCCAGTCCAGAGGGGGCCGTGGAGCAACTCTCAGATGGGCTTTCAGGGCTGGTGATGGACTGGGTGCTTGAGAGCCCCCTCGCCCCCCAGCCCATCCCAGACCTGCCCCAGTCCGAGCCTGAGATGCTTTCCAGGGGCCGACTCGGGGAGATATGGACCCTTCCCTCTGCCCCCTAGGGTTCAGGTGTGAGGAGAGAGTGGGAGAGCTCTGGAGAAGGTCTGCGGACTTCCTCTGCTCCGCATCTCGGGGAGTGAGGGTGGGCGAGGGGGACCGGCCCGAGGTCTGTGGGACCCCCCCCGCCGAGGCCTCCGGGTGCCAGTGGGGCCCACGCAGGGAGGAGCAAAGACTGGGGGCCGGGGCGGGTCACGGGGGCTGTACCCCATGGAGCAGGGGCCGGAGATGGCACCGGGACCTCCAGCACAGCCACTCCTGCACACTCGGGGGGACCTGGAGGCTCGGACACCTGGCCCCAAGGTGAGATTTCCAGCCTTTTCCAGCTCTTCCTAGACCTGCCCCATTGCTCCCTCCTCTCCTCAAGCGGCCTCCCCAGAACACCTCTTGACTCCTGAGGGTTTCACAGATCCCCCCTCCAGGTCTCCTTCCCTCCCCCCCCCCCCCGTCTCCTTTACAGTCCTTTCTCTCCCCTTCATCCTGCCCCAGTTGAAGCTCACTGCCCCCAGAACAGGGGCCCCAGACCACTACCTTCACTCCCCTCTGCATCCTTCCATCCTTCCTTTCGTTTCCTTTCCAGGCCCTGATTCTAAAAGGCCAACCTCCATCACTGCCTCTCCTCTCCTGGGGGGGGGCGGGGGCGGCTGCCAATGTTTGTAGACGGCTGTCTTCCACCCATCTGCTACCCGAAGCGACTTTCCGGGGTCCCACGGCAGTGGGAGGGACTTAGGAGAGGAGGATGGGGAGCACTGAGGGACCAGGGAAGGGGTGGAGGGTCTCCGGGATGCTGAGGAGGCAGAGAAGGGAAAGGAGGGGTGAATGCTCCTGGGGGGGGCAGAGAGTGCCTGCAGGAGGGAGAGTGCGGGGTGGTGTTCCTTAGGGCGGAAGGAGCAAGGGTGTTGAAAAGCATGAAGGATAGAATTATGAGGAATGATGATTTAACCTAAAATAGTGGTTTCAAATTTTTTGACCACGACCCACAGTACAAAACCCATTTTACATCGCAGCATAGCGGGGGGTCTGTCACCCCCAACCTGCAGACCAGCTGAGACTCTAGTTTCCCAGGACGATGCTCCCTTATGCTCAGCACATGTGATACACTAATAATTTGTATTATTTTCCTCCCTTTTGCCAACCTTCTCGTCTTTGGTTGTGCAATTAGCGTAAATATTTCTTTTAAATGTACAACAGCTTACCTATCGGGTGACTTCCCTACCCGCTAGAGGCTCGGAACCCGTCAACTAAAAAGCCATGATCTGGAGACAGACGGTGAGAGTGAATGAATGACTGGTTTCTAAGCCTACAAAGTGTGATTAATAAACACTGATAACAAGGGACAGTAGCTAATAGGCACGCTCTCAGGCGCTATCTTCTGCAGCCTTGCAGATCTCTGAAGTCCTGTAATGATTTCCACTTTGCAAAAGAACAAACAGACCCTGGGAGCCGTTTATGCAACCGTGTTCAAGCCGACCACCGGCAGCCTGACCCCAGAACCGCAGCCAGTGCTCAGCCACTCTGGCCCAGGGTGACGGTAAATGTGTGCGTTGTTCGTTTAGAGCTCTGAGTTTGGGGCCCCGGGGGCCGGATGCACCTGTCGCCGCTTCTTGGGGGCTGTCGGAGGTCAGCAGACATGAAACAGAGACCTGTCAATACAACAGAATGGGGGGACTCAGTGCAGAGGCAGAGGTGACTGAGGCCAGATGCGCACTTGACCACGGAGGCCTGAGGCCCCAAGGCCTAGACAAGTGGACACAGATTGGTGGCTGCCTTCCAGGGAGTCCAGTGAGCCACATCCTGAGCTCCTGGAGGGGGGGCACGTGCCCGGTTCTGCTCTGCTGCCCCCCAGCACCGAGCACGGGCCGGGCACGCTGTGCATCTACTGTAGGTCCCGCCGACACCGTCCACGTCCCGTTCATCATGAGCTGAGTCTTGTCATTTCTCTGCTAGTCTTTGTCCAGCGTTTGTCACTTATACCTTGTGTCTCGGCTCATTCCCACTGCATTTTATATGCCTCAACCCACTAGAACCGTCGTGAGCCCCTGAAGAACGTGGCACGTGTCCGCCTAACTTGCCACCCTGCCCTCAGTTGCTGCGGACCGTGCCCATCTCATAAGCCTACGTGGGATAAAGGAGGGAACAGGCATTGGGGACCCAGCAGCAGGACGGGAACCACGTATCCTCCACTTCCCAGCTGAAGGTTCCCAGCTCCGGGACACTCACAAATGTGCCCCTGTCTGCTGCCTTGGCAGCCAGCAGGAACTCCGGGCTTTGGCTGGCCCGGGTGTCAAGGCAGGGAGAGCACAGAGCACAGACCTTAAAGGGATGACCTGACTGAGGCTGGGCCGGGCGGGTGGGGGGGGGGGGTGCAGCCTGCAGATAAAACGCGATTGGCGTGGTTGAGTCTGGCGAATCCAGGCTTCTTGGGTCATTTCCAATAACTGCATGTTTGCTCTCTTGCCCCCTGCATTTCTGAGGCTCCTTTACCCACCCAGCTTCTAGGAGCTTTGGCTGGCGGGAGGCACTGGTGGGTCACTGCAGGGTGGGAGGAGGGGACAAGCCAGACCATTTCTCTTCCGAGGATGACTCCCCTTCCTGCCACATCTCCAGCAGCAGCAGCTGTGTCTCCTCCGTGGCCCCAAAGCCTTCTGGGCAGCCCCCTGCGTCAGAGCTCCTGCTGGGGGCGGGGTGGCTAGATCCAATAAATAAAATACCTGGGGGATGCCTGGGTGGCCCAGCGACTTAGCATCTGCCTTCAGTTCAGGGTGTGATCCTGGGGTCCCCGGGATCGAGTCCCACATCAGGCTCCTTGCATGGAGCCTGCTTCTCCCTCTGCCTGTGTCTCTGCCTCTCTCTGTGTGTCTCATGAATAAATAAATAAAATATTTAAAATAAAATAAAATAAAATAAAATACCCGGGCATTGGTTAAATGTGAATTTCAGATAAATTGAATACAATTCTATATTCAATATTTTTTTTTCTGATGAGTCAATATTTTTTAATTATGGAAAAATACACGTAATATGCAATTCAGCATTTTAATCATGTTCAAGTGTATGAGTCTGTGGCATCCCGTACATTATATACCACATTTTTAACACCCTGAATTATTTATCAGAAATTCGCATCGAACTGTGTCTTGTGTTTTGCTGGAGAATCCTCCTCTGCTCTCCGCGCTCCCTCTGTCCCTAAGAGGCTTTCTATCACCTCTGGAACCTCCTTTCAGGTCTCTGAATGGAAGAAGACCTCCTTTCAGGTCTCTGAATGGAAGAAGACCCAGAGTGGCCTCCTCCCCGCCCTACTGATAGACTGTGAGAAATAACCACTGCCCAATCCCCTAGGGATCAAGTGAGGTCCCTGGGGGCAAGGGGTGGGGACAGCTGAGCCGTGTCCTCCTGTCTCACCCCATCCTGCTCTATCATCAGCTCCATTTTCCTCAGCTGCTCTTAATCCTCTGTTCCAGAAACAACCAGGTGTTTTTTAATTCCCAGGTGCACCACCCCCAACCCCATGGTGGGGGGGGGGTAATGGGTTCCATGTGTCAGTCTGCCTTTGTCACATGGCCCCCCTCCTCCCCTCCCCCGCCTTCCGCCCACCTGCCTTCCTTCCTCACAGTCCTCCTCTGCTGAGCCCTTCCTGTTGCACGTCTGGCACGTCCCCTGCGTCTGCAGGCTCTCCTGCTCCCTCCCTGCCCCCTTTCAGGACATGACAAAGGAAAGAAAAGAGTGGCTCTTGTTGCATTCACTACTTTTATTAATGAATGCATGAACAAAAACAGCTGGCCTTGCAGACATTTCTGCTGAGCTGGGCTGTTGCAAAAAAGAGATGGAATCCTAGCATTTTGGTTTTGGAAGGGACCTTTGGAGCTAAACTAATATCACTCCTGTACAATACGGGGGACCTCTCCCTAAGTCACCCAAGCTGGGAACACAGATCCAAGTGTCTGCCGAATCCTTGATTCTGGGGTGAGCAGTGGAGGTTAATAGTTCAGCCTTTGGAATGCAGACGAGTGATTTTTCTCTGCACCCAGCTTGGTCCTTCACATCCTCAGCACATGAGTAAGTGCATGGCGAGGTGGATTAGCGCTGCCCCAAGTGTGTGTACCCCATGCAGCTCTGTGCCGTGAAGAGACAGATGCAGAAACCCAGAGTAAGCATCAGAAACTTTTGGAGCAATTTGCCATGGCTGTGCTATCCGAGCCCGTGATCATTTTTCTAGTAATTCATTTTATTGCTAGTATTTTACAAAAGTGTCAGTCTGTGATGAAGCAGGGGACAACTGGTCTTTGACCAGAGGTAACTTGAGAAGCATTGTCTCAGAACACAAACTCTGGAGCAGAGTCTGGGTTGGAAAAGGATCACACACCCTAAGGCATGTGACTTATCCTCTCCAGGTGTATCTCAATTTCTCCTCTTTAAAGTGGGCACAACAATGGCTCTCGCCTCGTGGGACTGCTGGGAGAACTCTGTGAGTTCCCGATAGGGGTGCCTGGGGGTGCCTGGCCCCTGGGTAGCCAGGTGCATGTGCTAGATGCTCCTCATTCTTGGATGCTTCTTGATTCGAGCTGACTAAACCACCAAGATCATCATTCACCCACCTCCCTTCTGGAGATCTCTGAGGATCTGCCTTTATTCCCACTCTTTGTTTGCTCTTACAGTAATTACTGACCTTGGACTTCTCTTCCTAGACATGGGAGGATTTCCATTCTTTCTTAGATCACAGGATGATGCATGAAACCTCAGGTTTTGGGGTCAGATCTGAGCACTGGGTCGGCAACTGGGGGTGGTGGGGGAGACTGGGGTCTTGCATTTGACTTCCCAGCGGCCCACACCAAAGCTATCCCCACAGGCTCCAAGCTGTGTCTACCTCCATGCCTTTCCATGCACCATGCCAACAGTCTGGAAAGCTTTTCCCAACCCAGTCGAGTCTTATCTGTCTCTAGACTCAGTTCCCAAGTCTTACCACCTCCAAGAAGCCCCTCCTGCGCTGAGGTAGTTGCCCTGACACATCGCCCTGGAGATCTTTAGCATTGCTCCCACCCCGTACCTCCTCCTGCCCCCTGCCATCTCACAAAGCCTGTCAGCTCCGTTAGTGTGGCAGGACTTTTGAGGATAAGAACTGCATGAGTCCTGTTCATTTTTCACAGGAGGGGCCTAATGAGTGCATGTTGAACAAGATTCAAGTGAAGGTGGGGCACTGGGTGGCTCAGTGGGTTCAGCATCTGCACTTGCATCGGGTCATGACCTCAGGATTCTGGGATCGAGCCCTATGTGGGGCTTCCCACTGTCAGGCTCCCAGCTCTGTAGGGGGGCGGGGACTGCTGCTCCCTCTCCATCTGCCTGCCACTCCCTCTGCTTGTGCTCTCTCTGTGTGCCAATAAATAAATAAAATCTTAAAAAAAAAAAAAAGATTCAAGTGAAGGGGATGCCTCTTATGTCTTCAATCAGCAAGTGACTTCTGCAGCCCAGTCCAGTGCTTTTCCAAAGATAAGGTGAGGAGGTGAGCTGGAACAGAGTCCTCGAGTGTGCGACTTCCAGCTTTGTGAGGCTGGAGGGTTTCTGCTCAGCGGTTTCCTAGAGAAGGGCTTGTCTACTACTCACCTGGCCCATCTCTTCTCCAGACTTCACATTGCGGTGGCTTCTATTTTTCTTTTTTTTAAGATTTTATGTATTTATTCATGAGAGACAGAGAGAGAGAAGCAGAGACATAAGCAGAGGGGCAAGCAGACCCCCTTCGGGGAGCCCGATGTGGGACTCGATCCCAGGGCACCAGGATCACGACCTGAGCCAAAGGCAGATGCTCAACCACTGAGCCCCCCAGGCAGCTCAATGAGCTTGCTTTATTTTTTTTGTGATGATTATTATTTTATATATATATATATTTCTTTTTATTGGAGTTTGATTTGCCAACATATAGTATAACACCCAGTGCTCATCCCATCAAGTGCCCCCCTCAGTGCCATCTTCTATCTTTCATCACGGATGCAGCGGCCATAGGACCTGGACTATCTGAGGTCAGACATCCTGTTTTGTCCCTAATTGATGAGGGATCATGGAGCCCAACAGTCAAGAGAGAATTCTGGAGGCATTTAACTCTGTGAAAAGCTGTTCATTAAGGCACTGGGGACAGGAGCCTGGGGCAGAAAGAGCTGCATTGTGATTGTGAGGAGGGACTGATTATATAGGGGTTTCTATCCTCTCCCGAGGCAAAGAAGGTGATGTTAGGGCTCCAGGAAACTGAGTCTCTAGGTTCCTGGAGGTCTGACTATTGTTAAGAACGTGTTTTTCTTGTAAATCATTAAGACAGTGACAAAGTATAGTGGAGTTTCATGTCCTACCTGAGTGTGATCTTTATCAGTTGACTCTACCCATCCCCACCCCCGCCTTTGTTCTTAGGCTGTCACTAGGCCTGAGGAATGCCATGTGTATACATTCTACCTAAAGGGGGGTGTGTGGTTTGCGGGGTTTCACCCTCAGCTCATCTGTTTTCTCTCTCATCACTTCCCCTCCTCAGTAATCCTGACCCTTAAATCTTAAAGGTTGTTGAAGGCCGAAGGTTTCATCTTCTATGCTTTCTTCCAAACTGAGACCGACCATGTCCGGAGCCAAAATCCAAGAGTCAGATGCTCAACCAACTGAGCCACCCAGGTGTCCCTCACCTGCATTTTCAATAGGGAAATCTTTTAAGTCTGAGACGCCTGAATAAACAAGACTGATAATTCCTGAGCAGTTAGGTTCTAGCACAGATATATGGTCAGGTGCGGGCCTAAGGTGGCTGGGTTTAAAGTTTGACAGGCTTTAAGTATTATTTCAGATGTGTCTAAAAGCATGGCCTGATATTTAATAAGTCAGCCTCTCATCATCCATTGGTGGCCTTTGGTCTCTAGGATACTTTGGACCTGATGTCGAGCCATCAGTGCCAAAGACGGTCCCATAATAAGTTTTCAAACTTTTTTTTTTTTTTTTTTAAACCAGGAGGGCTGTGGCAACCACCCTTGTGTTCCATTATCAAGTGACTTTGAAAACTAGCCCACCGGTCTTGTTTCATTTCTGCATAAGAACTTCCAAAGCTTGATGCTGTTTTTCTGCTGCATATAAAGCGAAAGGTTTTTCTAAATTCTGTAAAGCCAAAGCTGGGGCTGACACAAGTTTAGCTTTTAATGTTTGAAAGGCCATCTGCCGGGCTTTCGTTCAGAGTAAAGGTTCTTTATCAGGGCCTTTAACTGAATCATACAATGGTTTGGCTAAGAGCCCAAATCCAGGAGTCTGCAGGTGGCAAAAACCTGCCACACCTGGGAAAGTATGGAGTTGTTTCTTTGCAGCTGGGAATCCTTTCTTCTGTCAGGAGACGGGGTCCAGTGACCTGGTGTTAGCTCGTATCCCAAATATTGTTCTCTCTGTTTAGATATTTGCACCTTTTTAGGGGAGACACGATGCCCTCTGTCTGCCAAGAAATTAAGTAAAGTATTAGAATTACTATCAGACTTTTCTTTAGTGGGATTACAGATTAAAACGTCACCACATACTGAATTACAGTCCTTTGAGGTCAGGACATAGCATGAAGGTCATTACGAAGTGCAGCCCCGCACGGGTGAGGACTGTCTCTAAATCCCAGTGGCAAGACTGTCCAAGTCCACAGAGCAGCCTGTGGGCTTGAAGGGGAGGCCCATTCAAAAGCAGGTAGTGGCTGTGTTTCTTCCCTTAGAGGGAAGCAAAAGAAGGGATCCTGAAAATTGAGGACTGAGGCCAGTTGGCCTCACCCCGGGCCTGGGTGAGAATAGTAGATGGATTTGGCACCCTGGGATGAATGGACACCACTGCCTCATTTATTGCCCTTAAATCTTGTACCACCTGATATTCCCCATTTCACTTTTTTATTGGTAAAACTGAAGTGTTATAAGGAGATTGACAAAGCTTTGAACTACTGTGTTTGATGATCACCTGGATGGCTCCGTCGGTTAAGCATCTGCCTTCATCTCAGGTCGTGATCCCAGGGTCCTGGGTTGGAGCCCACATCGGGCTCCCTGTTCAGCCTCCTTTTCCCCTCTCCCTCTGCCCTTCCTCCCACCCATTGTCTCTCTCACTCTCTCAAGTAAATAAATAAAATCTTTATTTTTTTTCTTCAAAAATCTTTTAAAAAAATAAAATAAAATGCCATCTTCGGGAAACTTATCCATAAGTGGTTGTAACCCAGCTCTTGTCTCCAGGCTTTAAGGGATATTATTTTTTATGAGGTAGAGTGACTGGGCCCTTCAAGGTCACTTCCACTGGCTGGGCTTTAAGAGCCGGTCCTGGGGACATCCCAACCCAGACGTGCAGGTTTACTTCCTTCCAGGCATGAGAAGGGACATCAGGACCAGGTGTTCATTTTCCAGGTGGTAAAGAGAACAAGCCATCCTCCTCTTTAGTAAGAGCACATCTGCTTCCCAGTGTACACACTACGTCTCATTCCAGTAAGAGAGTGGGACAAGATAGAGGGACCAGAAAACCACGAGTGACCAACTGACTTCTGTATTCACAGGTTAAAGGCATTGTCTGACGGCTTGTTTTAGTTTTCCCTCCTGCGCAAATGGCTAGAAAGACAAGTGGGGCTGGAGCACCGAGTAAGAACGGAGTAAGTGGCTCCTGTATCAATAAGAAAATTGACAGACTCACCTTCCACATCCAGGCTAATCTGGGGCTCAGTCGTCTTGATGTCACAGGGAGCGGGTCCAGCCTTGGGGCCCCGTCATGCTGGGTCTTCAGGTTCCTGCTCTCTGGTGGGGAAGCAAATTCTTGTCTTCCTCTCTCTCTGGAGAGGGCGATGGTCTCTCTTTCAATGTCTCATTCCCCCTTTTTTTATAGACAGGACATGGTCCTGGGGAAGAGCCTTTGTTTGGACATTCTTGGCTCCAGTGTCTGGTCTGGTCACATCCATGGCATGGGATCCTACTCGGTCCTTTGTCTGATATGGGCTTTTTCTTCGGCCTCTGGTCAGTCTGGGGTTGTTGGGGACCCACAGTAGCAGCAGCTAATATTTGAGCCTGTATCTTACCCTGCAATATAGCTCTCTGGTCCTTTTTTTGCCTTAAGGCCATATGTCTATTATTAAAAACTCTAGCAGCTACCCCCTAAGGTGCCAGGTGGGGGTTGGGGCTTATAAGGAAGAGGGATAATAACAGAGCCAGCATCCTCTTTGTTTGGGTAGGCAAGTGTGTCCTCCAGTGGTCCAGGGCTCTTAGGAGGAACGGGCCTATTCAGACAATCATCATCCAAGACGTCCAGAGGGGGTTTATGATTAGACGCATTCTGCAAGAGGTCCTCAGTTCGGGATGCTGATTTAGTCATGAAGGTCTGGACATAGGACACCTCAGTCTCGATTTGCCCTGTTTCCTGCAGAAGAGGTCTGATAGATCGTATTAAAGTCTCAAGTCCCATCAATAAGCCATTTTTCTTCATCTCAGGAGTACTGAGTCCTTGCAATGTTATAAAAGAACTTTCTTAGGGGCGCCTGGGTGGCTCAGTGGTTGAGCGTCTGCCTTCAGCTCAGGGTGTGATCCTGGGGTCCCGAGATCGAGTCCCACATCGGGCTTCCTGCATGGAGCCTGCTTCTCTCTCTGCCTGTGTCTCTGCCTCTCTCTGTGTGTGTCTCATGAATAAATAAATAAAATCTTAAAAAAAAAAAAAGAACTTTCTTAGATCTTGCAATCCGAATTGATTCCATTGGGTTAACAGGCATCCCAAGGGAGAATCTCTGGGGACGGAAGAAGATCCTGTGTTCCTAGAAGGAGAGAAGGTCCATTACCAAAAATCCCACTCCCAGTTCCTGGGTGGCCTCCCACGCAGGACGTGTCAAAGGTTCCTGGCGTCAACGTGCCCAGAGGCATCCTTCTAGGAAGTCACTGTGAACACTGCCTTGCCTTGTAGGAGGGAATGCCAGTGTCTCCCCATGTCCCCATTGCATTCTAGACTACAAATGGGTGCCTGTGAAAGGACAGAAATGCTGGGGAGAACTTGCCATTCTTAACCCGTGGGAAACACCAGAAAATGTTCACAAGGGGAAATTACTTAATATTGTACTTTAAGGGGTCCGTGGGGGGCACTGATGAAGAATATAGAAATCCATCATAGTCTAAGTGGCATTTCAACACATTGATTTTCCCCCCGAAGTGGTCCCTGCTTGAGTTTTAATTCATTCGGGTACTGGCTTCGGCTGGCCCTGAGTGGAGCTCTTGCAGTCCGAGTGGCTAGACCGGGGACATGGAGGGGGTCACATGAGAGCAATGAGGAGGAAGCCTTACCCTGGAGTCTTGAGATTGGGGGCTGTCCTAGTGACTTAGGTGGCTGTCCCGTGCCCAAGACAGACAACTGTGTGTAAGAATAGGAATAAGGAGAGGGCATCAAGTTTCTGGGTCTTATTCCCATGCCAGCCAGGGTACAAGCTCCCCGTCGAAAGGCAGGCTTTTGCTCCTCTCGCAGAATGGCCACAGGCTAGAGGATGGAAGCCTGGTCGGTGGACATGGAAGTCTTCCAGTAAGACCATCCTCCTTGCACAGCCCCTGGAATGCGAGTAGAGAGAGAAAAGGGAGTAACCCACCAAGCTTGCACTGAAGCTCCAAGCCCAGATGATGAAGATGCACAATCCCCCTACCGGGGCCATCAAGCTATGATCCAGGATCAGGCGCCCAGCAGTCAAGAGAGAATTCTGGAGGCATTTAACTCTGAAAAGCTGTTCATTACGGCACTGGGGACAGGAGCCTCGGGCAGAGAGAGCTGCATTGTGATTGTGAGGAGGGACTGATTATATAAGGGTTTCTACCCTCTCCCGAGGCAAAGAAGGTGATGTTAGGGCTCCAGGAAACTGAGTCTCTAGGTTCCCGGAGGTCTGACTATTGCTAAGAATGTGTTTTTTTTTTTGTAAATCATTAAGACAGTGACAAAGTATAGTGGAGTTTCATGTCCTGCCTGAGTGTGAGCTTTATCAGTTGACCGTGTGCACCCTGCCTCCCACGTTTGTTCTTAGGCTGTCACTAGCGCCTGAGGTATACACTCTACCTTGGGGGGATGTGGTTTGTGGGGTGTCAGCTCATGTTTCGCCCTCCGCTTGTCTTTTGCTCTCTCACCACTACCAGAAGCACCTACGCTGTGCGACCACAGGTCCCGATGGGAGGCCTTGGGGCCTTGGGCACCCTGCCCATGGCTCTCCATTCCCTACCCTCCGACTTCTCAGGAAAGGGTGGTTGGCACAGATCAGATGAGAAGATCAGTAGGAGTCTGGGGTGTCATGCCCTGGGCTAGGTTGGGGGTCACAGGGAGGAATGTGACAGCCAGTCCTTGAGTGCAAGGAGCCCGACAGTCCACTGTGGGAGACGGGCATTCAGTAAATAGGCGTGCCACGAAATGAGGAGCTCTATGAGAAGGGGGACGGGGGTCCCCGTACTGGGCGGGGCGGGGGTGCGGTCGTGAGGAGGGGGCTGGGCACAGTGGGCTCCGTTGTCTCCAAGGAGAGAAAGAGAAATAACCAAGGAGATGGCGAAGTCGGGATAAAGAGGGCCTGGCTGTCTGCTGTAAGGAATGAGGAGTCCATCAAAAACGGATCTGCTGCAAGCGCCTTGACCAAGGTCAGCAAAATCCCGTTTGGTCCCTGCTTTTGGCAAGCCGTGTGACCTGGGACAAATAAGTCACTTTAATCTCGCAGAGCCTCACTTTCCTCATCCGAAAAGTGGGGATGAGAGCGGCCCCGTGTATATATACGGTCGGTCGGTCGGTCGTCCTGAGAGTTAGAGAAGATAATTAAATGAGATTAGTTTCGGAAGTCACTTCGCCAGGAGACAGGTACCCTGCTGGGCCCATGGCTCCTCCTCTCTCCTCTTCTCCTGCTTCCTCTTCCCTCTGTGGTGCTGGTGGCTGTTATTAGCCAGACAGCCACGAACCGGGGTCAAGTAATCCCATCCCTGCTTCTACTCCCCTCAAATTAGACCGAGCTGCCTGCCCGTCCCCGTGACTTGCAGTTTGGGCTTTATCTGAAACCAGGTTTGTTTTCTGTGTCCCCAGTGGCTTAATACGAGCAGGTGTCTCTCCTAATCAGGTGTCCCTCTGGCCTCCCACTGCATCCGTGTGTAGCTGCCCACCTAGCCCTTGGGGGGGCCCTCCCATCCAGGCCACTTCAGAGCAAAGTTTGCATAAGCCTCTCATAACCTGTATTCTCGGTCCCATCGATAAGCCCTCCAGACCTGGTGGGAAAATCTCTCTAGGCCTGCGTATGTGAAGTGGAAACAGAAAATCTTCTTCTTCGAGAAAAGTCCCCTCCAGAACTTGACCATCGGCTGGAGAAGGTCGGGGTCGGCCTGGTGCTAGAAGAGAGGCCTGGAGGGACAGGAGTCCAGGCAGCCAGCTTTCTGGAAGGCCACGTTCAACCCCTCCCTGGCGCTCCTGTCTGCTCAGGCCAGGAGAGAGCCCGCCCAAGCTGACTCCAGGCCCTCTTCCACTGCCTCGGTGGGCTGGTCCAGGTGAGCAACTGGACCACCTGCTGTTGATACGCACCCTCTCACCTCACACCACAGCTGCCAGGGGACCGAAACCCGATGGGATGGGGACTGAATTGTAAACAACTCCACTGGCTACATGACACTGTGCTTATCTCCACAAATATTGACTCTTGAGGATCAAACAAGTGGCCCAAAAAACAATAATATTTTCCCCAAGGGAGAAGCTCCTGTTCCAGACAACCAGGATCGAGTAGGGCAGACAGGCAGTGGCAGATGGCACACGGCGAGGTGAAGGTCTCCCGCTCGGCCCTGGTGGGTCCCTCGGAATCGCTGAGGCCAGGAAAGGAGAGATCGGGCCTCTGTCCCAACATGGGGTCCTGAGAATGCCGGGCCCCCCCTTGTTCTGGATCAGAGTTCTCAAAGTCAGAGGATTGCCAAGAGGCAAGAGCTCCCAGTCAAGACCAGCCGGGGTTTCGCAGACCCTGAGCTGAGCCTGCCCTTTGGACTAGACGCCCTGCCGGCGGCCTCCACGGCTGAGTCTACTCGGTCCTTGCAGAAGCCCCGTGAGCTAGATGCTCTTACCCCACTCTGCAGATGAGGAAACTGAGGCTCCAAGGAGTTTGGTGACCTGCAAAAAATTACCCCGTGGATTGCCCGGCAGAGCCAGCACTGGGGACACCCCCCCTCCCCAATAACAGCCTCTAAAGCAGGTTGTGCTCGTTCTGGTTGTTTCGAGCTACGGAGCCCGTGGTGTTACAACTCAAATGCCCCTTCACACACCGAAGGTCCAGAGACCAGGATTCTGGACAAAGAGCAGGAACTGAGGTCATTGACTTGGCTGAGCCTCCGGGTTGTTTACTATTTTGTAAAGATGTGGATGGAAATAATTATTGATTCTCCATTCTGGCTCATGGGCAGGAGGCACAATTTGGAAAGGATTGGCAAGGTGCCCAAATGCGCTGCGCTCCAGCCATGCAGGGTGTGTGTGTGTGTGTGTGTGTGTGTGTAACGGTGGTGGGGGATTCACTGGGACTCTAAACCATCCCTTGTTCCCAAGCCCCAGACGATGTCACCTCAGAGTCCTGGCCACTGATTATCATCACAATGGAGCAGAGTCCTTAGGACTCTTTTCTCTAGAAGGAAAGGGCTGGGTCACAGGAGTCCTGGGCAGCGGGCGGGGGCATGAAAAATAATATCCTTAATGAGGATAACAATGATGAAGAAACAGAGGCAGAGAATGCAGAAAGAGAGAAACAAGAACCACCCGAGCCAAGCTACCGTGCGACAGGGCAGGGACGAAATAGGAGGTAGAAGTAGTTCCACTGTGACAAGTTGCAGGAGGGAAGGAGAAACGCTTCAGGGGCCGGGAGGAAGGTAAGCTGCCCTGGAGGTGGTGCCCCCACCCTGAGGTGAGAGGAGAGGGGTGGAGGCCTCTGGAGGGGACTCAGAGCAGCAACAGGTGCTTCCTGGGCACTGAGAGCCACCCAGGGACCCCAAGTCACTGCCTTGGAGGGTCCCCAATGTCCTGCCAACCACCAGCAGCCTCCAGAAAAGCAGTTTCCAACAAGCACCTGCTGTCCACGGCTGAAACCCAAGGGAACGTGGACTTGAGGTGGGGGGAGAAGAAAAAAGGATCCCAGAAGCACCCTCACAACCGAGGAGCCAGAACTCTGTTTCTTTTTTTCTTTTTTTAAGGTTTTTAAAAAAGATTTTTTTAATTTATTCATGAGAGACACACAGAGAGAAAGAGAGGCAGAGACACAGGCAGAGGGAGGAGCAGGCTCCATGCAGGGAGTGGGACTCGATCCCGGGTCTCCCGGATCAGGCCCTGGGCTGAAGGAGGCGCTAAACCGCTGAGCCACCCAGGCTGCCCCAGAACTCTGTTTCTAACACCACCTCCAGGGAGCCTTCCAGGCCCACTGCTTAGGCTGCAGAGCTCCCTCTGATATGTCCAGAGGCTCGTTGTTCCCTTGCTTTGCATTCATGGCTCAATAGAATTATAATCAGGTTTATAATTCCCTATAGGTTCTTTTATTTGTGTTTTTCGTGTGGGTGTGTATTGTTTCCTTTAATAGCCTGTACATTTCTCTACTATTTCTGTTAGATCTCTTTGCAGTATCTGGTGCAGGGCTCCTGGTTTTTTTTTGAGTACGTACGTACAGCACTGTCTATTCCTTCCTCTTTTAGCAATTTATACTTTAAAAAAATCCCCATGCTTATTAAATTTTATGCCATTCTCCTGGCCATGTCTTCTGTTAAAAATTTCCTTCTTATTTGATAGCTATTGGTCCTGCCCATTGCCCTTCACACGGTATTTATAATCTCATGAAGGCAGAGCGGCATTTTTATTTATTATTTTTTTTGCATTTTTTTGCATTTTTATTTTCATTTTATAGATGAGTGGACTGATCCTCAGAGACTTGCCTAAAATACCTTTTTTAAAAAAGATTTTATTTATTTATTCATGAGAGACACAGAGAGAGGTAGAGATATAGGGAGAGGGAGAAGCAGGCTCCTTGCAGGGGCCCGATGCAGGACTCGATCCCAGGACCCCAGAATCACGACCTGAGCCGAAGGCAGATGCTCAACCACTGAGCCACCCAGGCGTCCCTTGCTTAAAATACTTAACCTGGCCAAAAGATGAAAATACCTTCTACACTTTGTGCCGACATATGGTTACACAAACTGATTTTAGGTGGTATTCCGAGAAGCATCTTTTATTTGCCAAGTTACATATTTTGTTTTCATGAGTAAAGGAAAAACCGTGTTTTTAGACATATTATTGCCTGTAATATTTTGTGTAAACAAAATGAGTTGACTTAAATACAATATTAAGTAAATAGCAAGCGAGGTGGTTCAAAGGCAAGGCGAAATTAGAAGCAGTCTCCCAAATGACTGGTATTTGGGACATGCTGCTTGGCATCAGCTCTGTACACAATGGCACGTGGTCCGTGGGGTTTTATCGACCGCCCACGGCCAGGACCAAGAGGTGGAGCTGCCTGGTGGAGTGACCAGCGCTTACCTGGGGGAGTGAAACCACCTTCATCCAATGACCTTGAGTGAGGAGGAGCTTTGTTTCTTCAGGCTGCAGTTCTTCCCTTTACAGAGGCCTCACCGAGGCTGCCCACGGGTGGGCACATAGGGAGAGGAATGGGGTAACCTCCCTCTACCTTGGGCAAAGGCAGGCAGAAGGGAAGGGTGGGGAGAGGGGTGCAGAGGAATCAGAGAAGATCAGTCCTTGGCCCCACCCAACCTTCTGTGTCTTGGAAACTGGAGGAGATTGATAGAAGACACAAAAAGAAACACAAAGAAATATAAACTCAGATCTTGGCACAGCCTAGATGGGGCTCTGGTCCCGAGTGGAGGCGTTAGGAGCGATGGACAGGGACCCCCGAGCTCGGTCTCACCTTCAGGAAGGTGCTCTACCAGGAGAGAAGCAAGAACCGCATTCAGGAGGCCCTTCCTCCCTCGGGGAGCTTCTCTCATCCTCACACAGGCCTCAAAGAACCTCAGAACTCGGGTGGGGAGGGGGGGGTCTTCCTTTTCCCCTAGGGGATGATTCTTTGCCACCTCCACTCACTGCCCACTGCCCCCCCACCCCCCAGTGGCTTAGTTTCCAAACTGGATGATTTCATCATTCCCTCCCACACTCAAATCTCCCTCCCTTCCCCCTCAACCCCGGCGGAGCCGTCCAGCTGGCTCCTGATTGGAGGAGAGGCTGCAGTTTAATTACAGAGCAAAGGAGAACCAAGGCCTGCCGGTAAAATTGCAGTGTGTAGTCTCTACAGCCTTCTCCGGGCGGGCGGGAGAGAGGTGGGGAGGCAGAGGGGTGCTGTTCAAACCCATTTCTCACCAGCACCCGGCAGCAATTTTGCAGGAGACCAAACGTGCCTACAGCAACTTCTTGCTTTCCCCGACTCTCTGCTGAGGCAACAGATTTCCTGGAAAGGGGAGTTAGGGCCACGACGTGTGTGATGTTGAGGGAAGGGAGCGAGAGCACCCGGGAGGGGGAGGTCTGTGTGCTCAGCTGGACACACAGATTCTGCAGCTTGCATTGCAACACGCCTTTGCAAGAGGACTTGGGTTTCATCCGTAGGAGGGGTTCAGCTTTTTTTGTTGTTCTGACTATGGGGGAGGCTGGTGCCCTTGGGGGGTAGAAGGCAAGCTGAGCCTGTGCGCTTGTGATTTTACACCGCCAGGGCTCGGAAAAGCTGGCTGGGTCCCCTCCCAGCCTTTATTTATTTAGCTTTGCTTGCTTCTCAGTGGCCTCAAGGGGGTGAGGGTGGGGGTAATGGGGAGATGAGATAATTGTGGGGGCCTGAACGAGTTTGCTCAGACGGTTTTGTGTGGCTGAGATCCACTGAGCAAGCGAGAGAGGGGGAGAGAGAGAGAGAGAGAAAGAAAGAGAGAGAGAGAGAGAGAGAGAGACCCCTGAGAAGAAAGGAGTGAGGGGAGAAAAACCGAGTGTGACAATAAGAGTCAATGTGAAGACTCCAGCCTAGGAGTGGCAGGGGCCGGAGGCAGCAAGTGTGAGCAAGCTTTCTCCCAGCTGAGGGCCAGGGAGCGGGGCAGCAGGGATTTGCAGAGAGGGGAGGGGGCGCCTGCAGACAGATTTAGGATTAAGAAGTCTGCTGTGTTTCAGACGCTCCCCCATTGGAATAAGATGGGCTGTTGTTTGCCAGGGCCTGAAAGGTTTATTTAACCATTCCAGATAGAGTATCGCCAAACAGATGTAGTCTTGTTCCTCGAAAGAAGAGCCGGTTGGCGGCGGGGGAGGATGGGGAGGGGGGCAGGCCCATCTCAGGGCCACCGCAGCCCCGCTCACATTTTCCATAGCCGCTCACCCTGCCGGGACCTTTTCAGGGAAGCCGGTTGCCACTTCTCCCCCAGTTCTGATCCAGGACCTCCGCCTGGCCCGCCGCGGCCTCCCTGCGTCTTGTCCTGATGACCAAGAGGGGCTGCTGGGGCCTGGCCGGATGCCAGATCCAGACTCTTGTGGGGTGGCACTGGGGGAGGGGGACCCGGAGAGGGGGGCACCGGGCTGTGGGATTCTGGGAGGGACGGGGATAGAGAGGGAAGGGGGGGCTGTTGGGAGCTGGGACCCTGGTAAAGAATCAAGAATGTGATGTTCATGGGGCTGGCCTTTCCCACAGGCATCCTGTGGCCCCCTCAAGGACACAGGGTGGGAGGCTTCCTGGGCCAGGCGACCGCGTTCAGCTTGGCAAGAATACTCCAGGGTCTGAGGACCTCCTAGGCTCACAGGGTCTGAAAGCCTGCTCCCCATGGCCGAGGAGGCCCTGGCGTAGGGGCCACCACGCTGCAGACCTTGGGCCCGTCCTGGCCTCTGTTTGCTCTCGGAAATAAAATAAATAAAATGTTACTACTGGAACACGGCCACGCTCCTCTCTTTGCACATCATCCTGGGCTGCTGCAGGCCTCGGATGGTAGAGCTGGGTGGTTGTGACAGAGACCCCAAGAAGGCCCCCCAACCCGTGCCGGAAATATTCACCTGAGGGTCTTTGCTTTTGCCGACCGACTGACCCCTGATCTAGAGAATTCAGGTGCAGTGATGCTTTGCCCGACGCCCCTCCTTCAGGTGCAGTGGGTCCCGCGGGCCTGAACCCATACAGAATTTCCACATCCTTATGACCTCAACCATCTCACAAAAGGACAGAGGGGACACCTGATTTGGTTCACGGAGGGCCCCCATCTAAAGCATCTGCACTGCTCTTTGGGAAACTGTGAGCTTCGGAGGCCGGGAAGGAGTGGGGGGGGGTGGCCCACTGGAGGGAAAGGTGATGATTTTATTCCTCCTCCAAGGAGCCATGGGGCTCCTTGTTCTCCAGGCAATGGGCAGCAGCTTGAGGAAGGGAGGTGCTGGGGGGACAGCCTGCCTTACGTGCACATCTTCTCATCAATAAAGAGAGGTGGGGACTGAGCCTGTTACGCCGCCCAGAGATGGCCTGCACAACCTCTTCTGTCCTGCAGGCTGATCCTTCACCCCCTTGAGGATGAATGGGCCTGGTGGCCGTCTGACCGGCAGGATGAGGGGGGCATGGATTCTGGATGCCAAGAAGACTTGCAACTTCGATCTGGTTTCCTGGAACACTCCCTCTGGGGACACTTCCTCTTGAACCCCAGCCTCCTCATCCAGGTCCCCGAGGAGCCCAAACCATGGGGAGAAGCCAGAGGGAGGCGCCCTGGTCCACCACCCAGCCCAGCCAGTGTCAGCTGCCGGTCAGGCAAGTGAGCTACACTCTTGGGTGTCCAGCCCAGTCAGGCCTCCAGGTGACCCAAGTCCCTGACACCGTGGCTTATAGCCTGTGTGCGGATTACCCAGTGGAGCCCTGTCAATCCACAGTAAGGCAAGAGATGATACAGATGGTCGTTGTAACCCTTCAGTTTGAGGATGGTTTTTGCACAGGGAGAGGAAACAAGGCAATGGCAGTGTGGGCCACGAGGGGGTAAGGGACAAGTGTGGCCACGCACCTTGATGTTAGCAAGTCTGGAGTTAGAGTGTTGGTCTCCCCAGAGTAGTAGAAAGGTAAGGGAGGGTCTGACATCCGGCTCTATTACACACTATAGACCTTCCTCCACCTAGAGTGGGGTCGAGTCCCAGTAAGCCCTTTGGAAGGAGGAAATGCATCACGACTTAGCCTCGCTCACCTTAACGGTGCTCAGCACACAACGTGAGCCTCGGGTTGCACAAGATCATCTCACACAAAGCCCATTTTGTAATAAAACGTTGACGATCTCCTGTAATTTATTGAATACTGTACTGAGAGCGAAAACCAGAACCGTTGTAGGGGGTTGGGAATGGTGGTAAGCATACCGGTTGCTGACCCTCGAGATCGAGGGCTGCCGATGAGCCGCGGCCCCTGCCACTCACTGGCGGGGCATCAGGAGAGAGAACCGTCCACGCAGTGCTAGCCTGGGACAAGATCCAAACTCAAAATTCGAAGTACGGTTTCTACCGCAGGCACATTGCTTTTGCGCTGTTGCAAATTCGAAAAATTGCAAGTTGAAACCACTGTGCATCAGGGACTGTGTGCAGTTGGCTGACTGGGGACAGGTCCCTTAACCTCTCTGGGCCTCATCTGACACTTATGAGAATTAAATGAAGTAACGCCTGGGAGAGTGCTCTGACTTTTGTTCCATGCTTCCTCTTGTCACTGACCTTCGTTGCCTGTGGCTGTGGCCTTGATGATCAGCTGGATCTCCAGCCAGGAGGGATAAGGTTCTGGACTCCATGGCCAGCTCCATGCCTTCTTCCAGGCTTCTGAGGGAACACTATGCTCTGATGTCTACTTCTATTTCTTTCTCGTTACTCCCCCCCTTTTTTTCTGTCTTTCTTGTTACTCTTCATTGCAATTCCTGGAAGCTGTGTGCATCCATTATCCCCTTCCTGCCTCACTTTGTGCCAGGGATCTACTCCCACCCCTTCCCCACAAGCTTATGATGAATTCCTCCTCCTGCAAACATCTTCCCAGCTTTTTTTTTTTTTAAGATTTATTTATTTATTTGAAAGGGGGGGGCGAGGGTGCACATACACAAGCAGGGGAGGGGCAGAGGGAGAGAAGAGTCTTAAGCAGACTCCATGCTGAGTTCGGAACCCCACGTGGGGCTTGATCTCATGATCATGGGATCATCATGACCTGAGCCAAGGTCAGGAGTTCACGTTTACCAACTGGGCCACCCATGCACTCCCATCTTCCCAGCTTTATTAGAGGAAGGGCCTTCCTGGCCTCACGCTGAGGCCCTGTCAGCCTCATGCTCCATTCCCATACAGCGCAAAAGGACATGGGCCCCTCTCATGAGCAGAAGGTAAGAACAACAGCGAGACTACTGTCAAGGGCTCTGTGCTTGGTGGAGGGTTTCACTTACTCCTTGCAGTACCTCTTTGAAACAGGTGTTGTTATTATCATTCCCTTATTACAGATGGAAAAATTGAGGCTCAGAGAGGTAAAGTAACTTGCCCCAAACCACACAATCAGTAAGGGAAGGAGTCGGACATGCATCCAGCCTGGCCCAAAGCCCTTTCTCCTTAACGCCTCCACCAGCCTCCAGGGCTCGCATTCCCACTCCGCTTTTCCTTTCTGTGCTCTCTCTCCATTTGGTTACTTTAAAGTCACTCAACCCAATTCCATATCTTCTAGAGGGCAGGGCCACCCAGAAGCCTGAGCCAGCGTCTGGGAAGAGGCATCTGGTCCAGATGCTCTGAGGACAAAGATGATGATGGTGATGGGATCCAGTTGTTAGCCTGGCATGTAAGGCCGGTTCAGGAAATCACCATGAAGCATGCAGCCCTGGCCTCTTATTTACCTCTGAGCACTTTTTCCATTTTTTTAAAAACTCTTTTCCATGGCGATGCTCCTCAGATTTTCCTTATGGAGTTTCCCACCAAGGAATCAGATCAGAAATGCTGGAGGTCATCATGCTTTTTCATTGCTTCAGGACTTACCAAGGAAGAGGTACACTGGTCTGTGGTGTTTCCTAGCAGTGTGAACAGAGAGAAGAGGATGCTTCATCTGCTCGAGCAATACTCTTACCCTTTTTCACTGCTTTCTTCCTCCTGAAACAAACAAAACTTCCAAAATAAAAATGTCTGCACCTGGTGTGGCCAGGATGATTTTAGGCGTTACTCACGGTGTTTAATCATGATACACGGGCATGACATTATATAACCTGATATGATAGGATTCTCTTTTAAAATTCATCCCATTGGGGCACCTGATTGGCTCAGTCGATTGAGCATCTGCCTTTGGCTCAGGTTGTGATCCTGGGGTCCTGAGATCAAGTCCCACCCACATCCATCTGGGCTCCCTGCTCCATGGGGAGTCTGCTTCTCCCTCTGTCCCTCCCTGCCCTGTTCGTGCTCTCTCTCTCTACTTTCTCTGCCAAATGGATGAATAAGATCTTTTAAGAAAATAAAATTCATCCCATCCTATCATTAAAAAGGTACTCAACTTACTTAGTCATCTGGGAACTGCAAAATAAAACCACAAAGAAAGATGCACAACTATAGATCTACCATAACGGGCATGTTGTGAAAAGATGGACTATGTCAAGTGTTGGCAAGGACGGGGAGCAAGAGACTACTGATAGCAGTACAAATGCAGACGTGGACTTTGCAAAACTTTTTCTGCCTGTCTTCGGCCTCCTAAAGCTGAACACATGTATGCCCCATGACCCAGAAATTCCGTATCTAGTAGAGATGCAACAGAAATGTGTGCACATGCTCAACAAACAGCATGTTCTGGGAGGTTCACAGCAGCTGTGTTCAGAAGAGTCAAACACTGGAAGCCATCCAAACGCCCATGAACAGCACCAAGGATAAATACACGGTGGTATAGTCACAGCACGGAACGCTACCCCACAGCAAGAAGGGGCCAATGACCACATCCAAGAACATGGACGAATTTCACCAGCACGATGTGGAGCAAGATAAGCCAGAGACAAAAAGACTGCCTGCTGTATGTCTTCATTTATGTGAAATGCAAAACCAGGCCAAACTCATCCATGGTAGTAGAAGTCGGGATAATGGGGTGTTGGATGTGATACCTGGAAGGTCTGGGTGCTGGTCATGTTCTCTCTCTTCACCTGGGTACTGGTTATGTGGAATGGTCAATTTGCGAACATTTCTCAAGTTTACGATAGGTGCACTTTTTTGCCTGTATGACATTTCAATGTCATGACTTGATGACTTAAAGGAGACGAATCGCACCTTGGGTCCTGGCTTGCCTTTAAGGCTTCTCTTTAGACTGGCTCATCTTTTGTTAAGCAGAGGCGTATGCCGGGTTCAGAGGCATCAGTGGGCAACAGTCTTCAGCTTGAATGACACTGTTTTGCTTTCGTTGTGTTTATTTTGATGGTTGCCATCTATAGACGGCCATCAATCTTGATTTTCCATTTACCGTAGTGATGTAGTGATGTAAGGTTTGTTTGAGAAATAGCTTTTAGTTGCAAAGAAAAAAAGTGAACTGACTTAACATTAAAACAATATTATGTAAATAACAGTACAGGTGGTACTTGGTGAAGGTAAACCTTGGGAGGGTGGAGTTTGTGAAACACTTTTCAAATGGAAAAAGGCAGGGATTAGGGGGAGGGGAAGCAAACCAGTTTCAGCCTGTCCCCAGCTCTCAACAAGTCCCCACTGCCTGGCATAGTCTCTCAGGCCTAAGTACACATCCTTGATAGAGGGACTCAGGAGCAATTTAAGGTGAGGTAGGCTCCAGAAACAGTGGGCATGGCAGGGATGAGGACCGAGAGCCGGGGCTCACCCAACAAATGTTTATCAGAGCCTCTTAGGGCCAGGCACTGTCCCAAGCCCTGAACCTACAGTTAGGGAAGAAAGTGGTGGGTCAGGTCCCTCCACTTCTCCAGGCTTCGGTGGATGACAGGTAGCCATCTAGTAGCAGCAGCCAGCCTTTCTGGAGTAGAACCCTGAACCTCACAGGGGTTAGGACTTAAAAAGATGGGGTTAGCAGTGGTGGTGGTGGTGGTGTGTGTGTCTGTGGGGAGGGGCCGTAAAACTAACTCTTCACCAGGGAACTAGGAGAAAAGAATTGAGATTCTGGATGTCAGACTCATTCAAGAGAAATCTTGAGTATTTTGCATGTGTCAAGTTAGCTTCACTTTGTCTGTTCATCTCCACAGTTCTTGGCTAAGGAATCAAGAACCTTTTTTTTTTTTTTTTAATTTTACCCGATCTAATTTTTATTTTTTTATTTTTATTTTAAAGATTTTATTTATTTATCCGAGAGAGAGAGAGAGAGAGAGAGAGAGAGAGAGAGGCAGAGACACAGGCAGAGGGAGAGGCAGGCTCCACACAGGGAGCCCTATGTGGGACTGGATCCCGGGTGTCCAGGATCCCGCCCTGGGCGGAAGGCGGTGCTAAACCACTGAGCCACCCGGGCTGCCCCCACCCAACCCCCGATCTAATTTTTAAAGATTTTATCTATTTATTTGAGAAAGAAGGAGAGGAAGGGCATGAGCAGAGAGAGGGGTAGAGGGAGAGGGAGAACCAGACTCCTTGCTGTGCTGATGCGGGTCTGGAGCTGGATTCCAGGACCCTGGGATCAGACCTGAGCTGGAGGCAGATGCTTTTTTTTTTTTTTTTTTTTAAGATTTTATTTATTTATTCATGAGAGACACACACAGAGAGAGGCAGAGACACAGCCAGAGGGAGAAGCAGGCTCCACGCAGGAAGCCCGACGTGGCACCCGATCCCGGGACTCCAGGATCAGGCCCTGGGACGAAGGCAGGTGCCAAAGCGCTGAGCCACCAGGGATCCCCTGGGGGCAGATGCTTAACTGACTGGGCCACTCAGGAGTCCCTGATATAATGTTTTTTTTAAAGATTTTAAAGAATTTATTCATTAAAAAATTAAAAAAAAGAATTTATTCATTAAAAAAAAGAATTTATTCATTTGACACAGAGAGAGAGCGCGCACACAAGCAGGGGGAACAGGGGAGGGAGAAGCGGGCTCCCCATTTGAGCAGGGACCCCCCCCCCACCTGGATCCCAGGATCATGACCGGAGCCAAGGGAAGGCGCTTAACCGAATGGGCCACCCAGGTGCCAGATCAAGAACTTTAAACAGAGCTGGAAAGAGCATGATTCTCAGATGGTCTGTGAGTAGCTAAATGAATGAGTGAACGAAGGTCTCTCCTATCCCCTCTGCTGGACATCACAATGGAGAGTGAGAAGAACTGCCCGGAGTATTTTTGGAGACAGTGCTTTTCACCCATTCCCTCATTTATTCCTTCACCATATTTTTGAGTGCCCACTAGGTGCCAGGCACTGTATCTTTACTCCACATGGTCACAACAAGTCGCCTGTGGGTGTTATTTAAATTTCGGCTAGCTCAAATTGAAATGCGCTCTGAGCACAAAATACACCCCCTGAGCCTGAGAATTTCATGCGAAAAAAGAATGCTAAATCTTTCATTAATAATTTTTAGTACCGATTACATATTAAAATGATATTTTGAATGTACTGATTGAAATACTGGGTTTCGCCTACCTCTTTTTACTATGTTTTAATGTGGCCGCTTGAGATTTGAAAATTGCACACGCGGCTCACATTTGTGCTTCGCGTGAGACTTCCACGGGCCCGTGTCATGCTAGACACTGTCCCTATTCTGAAGGCGCACAGACCCAGCGGGTGAGAACAACAGGAGCAAATGTTAAGCAGGCAGGACAAGGAGCCAGGGCACACCCAGGGGGAGAGACCAGCAGCCTCCCCACCACGCTCTCTTCTTACTTCTTCAGATCTGCACTAGACACAGCTCTACCGATTTCCAGAAGTTCAGCTCCATGGATCCTACTCCTCTGCTCAAACATGGACACGGCCTCCCCTGTCCCCTGAACGAAGCCACACCTCCTCACAAGTCAATTGGCTTTCCTGCCAGTGCTCCCTGCCTCCAAGCACTCTGCTGGCCCAAGTGGATCTTTCCTCAACCTTCCTGTCCCACGTTGCCCTCCTTGCTTCGGTTGGCCCCTCTGTTCCGAGTGTCCTTGTGATCCCTGCATTTCCGGGGATAGGGGTGGTGGTGGTAAGATTTCTAAGTTTCGATTTCAATTCGGATTCACCCATGACCCCCAAATCCTCATCACCTCTCCATCCAAATACTTCTCCTCCTCCAAGCCTCTGACAAACCAGTTGTTTGTTCATCTTACCAAAATCCTATCCCCAAGCACCAGTTAATTCCTTCAGCCAGAACTTGCCTTCCCTGGGGCATCTCACTCACCTTCGGGGCCAGGTGGCCACTTGGTAAGGAGCTGTAGAGTTCAGTCAAATGGCTCTGAGTCCTAAAGTTAGAGCTGGCAGGGAGGGCTGGTGGGGGTGGAGGGTGGAGAGCGGGGCAGAGGTATTGGGAAATTAACTGTGGGCTGGAGTCAGCTCAACCGTGCATCTTCTCTGACAGGGGTCTTTGTTAGGGCCACAGCCCAGGGACGTGGGTGATAATGAAGGCCTGGGTCCTGCCTGGAGTGCTGGGGGCTGGGGGGCAGCAAGGAGAGGGACTCCGTGTAAACCCAACAGGACAATGAAGGGAGGTCGTCCTGGTCCATCTGCAACACTGGGGAGAGCTCTCAATGCCCTTCCCTGGGGGCCTCCTCTCACACCTAGACATCTGATCTAACCTCTCCAGGATCCCTGAAGCAGGGTGTTTTGGGATCTGTCCCACAGCAAATGCGTCTCGAAGACTCTATCTGGAGAGGTCACAACTAAGGGATTACTTTGGGGAGGGGGGTGTCCGAGGAGGCAGAGAGGAAGGGAGCAGGTTTCTCAGTGCCCCCAAATTGCGTCTCTGGTAATTACATGTTACCGGACGCTCGCAGAGTTGGGAAGCCGGCGTGGTCCCTAATAGGGCTGCTCGGGCTAGGCTGGTGCAGAGGAGGGGAGCTTCCTTCGCCGGAGTCATCGCCCCAGGCCCCGCGTCCGCGCCGCGCCGAGGGGAGCCCCGAGGATGGAGGGGCCCGGTGGGAGCGGACCCGGAGGTCAGGACTAGGTCTTCTGCCCTTGGCCTTTTGCCCCAGCGGTCGGCCCGGTGCCGGCCACGTGGGACGCACGCAGACTAGGTCCTTCCGAACCCAACCGAACACAGGAGACAAAAGCGCCCACTTTTCTCCACTCCCGCGCGGGTCCTGCCCCAACCCCGGAGTCATTCGGAGGGGCGCGGGGCGCGGGGCGGGGGGCGCGCGGGGCGGGGGTGCGCGCTGGGGACCCGCGGAGCAGGGGGGCGCGGGGCGGGGGTGCACGGGGCGGGGGCGCGCACTGGGGACCCGCGGAGCAGGGGGGCGCGGGGCAGGGGGCGCGCGGGGCGGGGGTGCGCGCTGGGGACCCGCGGAGCAGGGGGGCGCGGGGAGCGCGGGGCGGGGGCGCGCACTGGGGACCCGCGGAGCAGGGGGGCGCGGGGCAGGGGGCGCGCGGGGCGGGGGTGCGCGCTGGGGACCCGCGGAGCAGGGGGGCGCGGGGCGGGGGCGCGCACTGGGGACCCGCGGAGCAGGGGGGGCGCGGGGCGGGGGGCGCGCGGGGCGGGGGCGCGCGCTGGGGACCCGCGGAGCAGGGGGGCGCGGGGCGGGGGCGCGGGGTGCGCGGGGCGGGTGCGCGCACTAGGGACCCGCGGAGCAGGGGGGCGCGGGGCGCGCGGGGCGGGGGTGCGCCCTGGGGACCCGCGGAGCGGGGGCGGGGGTGGCGAGGGGCGCGCGCCCAGGGCCGGCGCGCGGGAGAGCGGGGAAGGGGGTGGTCTCCCGAAGGGGGAGGGGAGAAGGCAGGGGGCGGGGAGAAGCAGGGCCCTTTAGGACCCGGCTGCGGGGGAGGAGGGAGAAGCGGAGGAGGCGGCTCCCGCGCTCGCAGGGCCGCGCCACCTGCCCGCCGCCCGCCGCCCGCCGCCCGCCGCCGTCGCGCTGCCCGCCGCCGACATGCTGCCGCTGCTCCTGCCGCCGCCGCTGCTGCTGCTGCCGCTGCTGCTGGGCGCCGGCGGGGGCCGCGGGGCGCGCGCCGAGGTGCTGTTCCGCTGCCCGCCCTGCACGCCCGAGCGCCTGGCCGCCTGCGGGCCCCCGCCGGCCGCGCCGCCCGCCGCCGCGTCCGGGGTGGCCGGGGTGTCCGGGGTGTCCGGGGGGCCCGGGGCGGCCGGGGGGCCCGGGGCGGCCGGGGTGTCGGGCGACGCCCGTGCGCCCTGCGCCGAGCTGGTCCGCGAGCCGGGCTGCGGCTGCTGCTCGGTGTGCGCGCGGCTGGAGGGCGAGGCGTGCGGCGTCTACACCCCGCGCTGCGCGCAGGGGCTGCGCTGCTACCCGCACCCGGGCTCCGAGCTGCCCCTGCAGGCGCTGGTCCTGGGCGAGGGCACTTGCGAGAAGCGCCGCGACGCCGAGTACGGCGCCAGCCCCGAGCAGGTTGCAGGTAACTAGTTGGGGCGAACTTGGGCGGGCGGCGGGGCCCCGCACCCGGGGGCGGCTGCCGGGAGGGCGCTCCCTGGCCGCCTGCTTACTGCTCGGTCGGGGTCGATGGGCGCAGGAGGGGCGTCCCTGTGACCCCAGTCTCCCCTGGCTGCAAGGTCCCTCCACTTCTATTTTGGAGGGGGGATTTTCCGGGGAGGAGGGTGTCGGCCAGACCCCGGGGAGGAAGCGCTTGAGGCTTATTAGGGGGCACGGCTTGAGTCGGTGGCCGCTGACCCCAGGTTCCTGGAAAGGTCCCGGCGGAGGGCGCTGCTGGGCGTGGGGGGCGGCGGGGGCGGCGGGGGCGGGCGGGTGCCGCTGACTTCGGGGACGCCGGGCGAGCGGGGCGCACGGAGAAGGCGGCAGCTCCTCGAGGGACCCCTCCGTCTGGGATGGTGAGGTGGAAGGAAAGGACTCGGGGCTTTGTAGGGTGGGTTGCTTAGGGGAGAAGTGCAGAGGCGCGCTGCTGTGTGCGGTGGGGAAGCAGGAGGGCTCATGCTTCCTTCCCTGTCGGGTGGAACAATGAAAGAGGGGCGTTGGGGAGGCGCAGCCCCGCGGTCGGCTCCGGGTGACTTAAGCTGGAGGCCGGCTGCGGCCCGGGCGGGGGCAGGCGTGCGGCCCCCGGGAGCATCTGGGCCCCCGGGAGCATCTGGGTCCGGGCCCGGCCGCCCGGCCCCGGGGGACTCCTTCCGCCCGGTGGGATGGGGGCCCCCGGGAGTCCTTGTAAGGCGTCCGCATCGCCCCCACCCACCCAGAGGTTCTTGAGGGACACGACCAGGCAGGGAGACTCTCACTTTTGTTTTGTTTTGTTTTGTTTGTAAAGTTCCAAAAGCCTCCTGCCCCAGTGGTCTGGAGGAAACTGCAATTTATTTTCTTTCTTCTTGGAGACGGTTGGGAAATGTGTCCACTGCCTGCTGCTGTTGTAAAAAGCAAGCCAGCCTGACCAAGTTCCTCAAGCTTAAAAGAAAGAAAGAAAGAAAGAAAGAAAGAAAGAAAGAAAGAAAGAAAGAAAGAAAAGGAATAAGTGCAAACATTCTTGCATGCGTGTAAACTTCTGTGGTCCTAGTACAACCCCCCTTCCCCTTAACCCCCCAAGGGCCCCCCCCCTCCAGGACCCTACAGCCCCTTGCCCTTCCTCTACCCAGTTATTGTATTTTCCCTGTTCTCCTTGGGAATGGAATTGGGGGTCAGAGTTGAAATCTTTCCTCTGTGTCTCTGGCACAGTTTTGACCTTGAGTGCAGAGCACGTTAGGGCTTCCTCCCTCCGAGGGAGCTAAGCTGAACCCCGGAGTTCCTTTCTTCTCTCTCCGCTGGCTACCCCCCCCCCCCCCCAGCCTGCTTGCTTCCAAGTTAACCCTTCCCTGCTGCTTCTCTTAGAAAGTCATAATAGAAGGAAAATACTCGGCTCTGCCTTCCTCCTCCGTGGCCCCTTCCAGGCGGCCGGATCCCCCCCCCCCGCCCCCCCGGCCCCCCTCCAGGGAGGTGCTGCGCTTTTGGAGCTGAACTCTGACAAACCAAACCTCTTCCTCAGCAGGGTGAACTTTTCCAAAGGCCTCCGAGTTCGGAGACTCCTTTGGATTTTGACCGTCTTAATAAAGTGCATGGTACAGGTCCTCCCTAGACGTTGTAGTATTTTTTCCCACCCTTCATCCCTCTCACTGGCAGCTTGGAAACCAGCTCTCAGGCTTCCCAGCCCCAGAACAGATGTGGGACACTGTCCCCGTACCCTCCTCCCCGCCAGCCTGAAGGGGACCGGGGAGTTGTCAGGGGAGTCCAGGGACAATGGGGCGAGTTCATGGGAAGAATGTCACTCCGGATTTTCTGCCTGGTTGTGGGACTCCCCTCCGCCAGCTAGCCCTCCTCAGCCTTCTCCCAGTGTCCACACGGACGCCTTCCGCATTTTTCTCTTGTGCTCCAGACTGGGAAGAGGGGCCCCTGGGGTGGGGGTGGGAGCTAGATGTGGAAGCCGGGTGGGCACCCTGGAGAGAAGTGACCCAGAGCAGGGTGCTGAGGCGCGAGTGGGGCTGGGTGAAAGGGGGCGGTGCAGGGAGAAGCCTGGGCTGCCAGGGGTGCAGGGGAGAGAGGGGCAGGCTGTGAGGCTTCTGGGCAGGAGAGGGTCTTGGGCTGGGGCCGGGACGGGGTGCTGCCTGGAGAGCCCTGGGGTCCGGCTCGGGTGGGCGGCCAGGACGTGGCCCGGAGGGGAGGGGAGCGGAGCCCTGGAAGCCGCTGCCTGCCCCCCCATCTCCCATCCCCTCTCCCCCCCTGTCTGAAGAGCGAGCTCTCTCCCATCCCAGACTGCATTCCTCTTTGAGCAGGTTGCTTTTGAGAATTTTAAACATACCCTCTTATTTTGAGGCAGCAAACCCCAGCAGTTCCGGCTTTGCTGTTAGCGCTTTTGTCTTTGTTCCCGGGACGCAGGGGCTGTGTCGCTGACTTCCTGGGGACGGGCTGGGATGCAGGGGGTGGGGGGGGCCATCTGCGGGTGCTGAGCCTCCATCCCTTGGGGGGTGATGGGGCGGGCCTGGTGGGCTCAGAGCAACTCGGAAGTCCGCCTGCCTCCGGGTTGGAGTAGGTGAGCGAGCCTGGACGAAACAGGGGAGTGGGGCCCCCCCGGCCCCCCCAGATCCGGCGGGGTCTGGACCTTAGCAGCGTGTGGGTGTGTTTGCTGGCGGAGCGGGGCTGAACCGGAGTGCCTAGAAATGTCGGGGGGAAGAGGAGGAAGTGGGCTCCCTTTCAGAACCCAGGGCCGGCGGGGGACTGGCCCGCTCCGGCTCCTGCTCCTTCCCGCCGCGCACAATGCCTGGGCTTCTGCCGAGGGGCGGAGCCGCCGAGTGGCCGTCTGGCGGCTGCACATATAAAGGTGCTATAGAAATGTGCAGTCATTCAAAGTCCCAGGGCGGGCGGCTCTGAGGAGGCTTTGCATCTGCAGTTGCTGGGGGAGCAGAAAGGGGGGCAGAGGCGAGCGCTGATTTACAGTGGTGCCGTGCAGCTTCGAGAAAGGGGAGAAAAAGCAATGGGACTTCTGGCTCACAGCGCGCTGCTTTGCATCTTGTCTTGCATAAATTTGCATACTGAGTTCAAAGTCGTAAAATAGACTTGGGGAATGAGTGGGACCCACTGTCACCGATCGCTAACGCCACTACCTTCCGCCACCCTCCCCCCCCCTTCTGGACAGAACACCCAGAACTCGCTCTGCTAGGCCGCCCCGCCTGAGTCACCACCGTGCATTGGAAGGAGGAGATGGGGGGAGCTGAGGGCTGCTGCTCCCGGGGCTCCGGGACGCTGAGTCCCTGGGGCCACTGGACCCCGCGGGGGGCGGCCCCGAGGCAGGGCTGGACTGGAGGACGTGGCTCGCCAGGTCCCCAAGCAGCCGAGGCAGGCGGGGCAGGGTTTGCAGGGTTTGGCCGGTTGCCTCCCCTTCTTCCTCCTCCTCCTCCTCCTCCTCTGTGTGCCTGGAGGGCTGGAATTTGAGGAAGTCCCAGAATCCGGGTGTTTGCCGGCAGTCTCCTTACTCACCTTCCACTTAGGTCCACACCGTTCACCCAGGTAGTTCCCTTTGTGTGGTAATACTGACCCCATCTATTCCTTTGACAAAGGTATCTGAAGAAGCTTCGAGGGGAAAAAAAAATCCTATGTAACGAGGTCAAAGGATCTCGTAAAAACAAGAACAGGGCTAAGGAATCTCTGAATTCGCACACGTGGCGGTGTCCAGGGGGAAGAAGAATCTATCTGCTGGTGACCACCGCGAGGGGCCGTCTGGCCAGTGGGTCCTGGCCAGGTTGGACTGCTGAGTTTCCCGGCAGGCAGAGGGAAAAGGGAGGCTTAGATGATTCTCATTGTTAGCTTTAAACGGAAAGCTCGTTGAGCTTTAAACTGAAATTTTCAGGCAAATCATGCCTTTGGGTTAGGGGACTGCATGGAAGTCGGCCCTAGAGAGATGCCTGCAGGTTACTTGGAAGTGGCAGCATGTTTGGCCACCAGTTGTCCAGCATGTGAGGGTTTAGGGTGAGAGATTTGAGAGGATCAGTGCACCGTAGTAGCTCATTCATCAGGTTCACTTCTAGTCCGGTCTCACGTTAGCTCTTCTTTGCCATAGGAAACTGGATGCACAATTGCTAAATTTTGGTAGGAGGAAGTTCCAGGAATTCTTGGTTCCAGTGAAATCCAAAACAGGACGACAGTATTTGGTGGGGGTGGGACGGGGGGGGGGGGTACAGCACGGGCTGCTGAAGGGTGTGAAGGAGGAGCAGGAAATATGCAGACCTTGCATACCTTTGGTTTTGCTGTTGACCCTCCTCACCCTCCTCACCTACTACAACACCTATAACAATAACTATTGTTATTTTGTCAATAACAAAGGGCTTGGTCGTTACTGTTATTTTTAAAAAGCCCCCATCAGCAGGGACTGCTTTAGTTTCAACCTGTCCCTTCCTAGTGCTTCCAGTCCCTCCCCTGGCTCCCCTGGCTCCCCTAGGCCTCTCCCACCATGGCTGGGTCTTGAACCCCTGGATGGACGCTCAGTTAGGAGGATAGAGCTTCCCCAGCCTTCCGCAAGAATCCAGGTAGGTGGAGACCCCGTAGGTGATGGGGGACTGGAATGCTGGGACCACATCTGATCCTGAGATGAGGAGGGTAGTTGGCGGTGGCACAGGGGCTGGGCTTGGTGGGGGGACGCGGGGGAAGTGGCCGTATCCCCAAGGGGGTTTGTGCTGAGGCTGCTCCCCCTGCAACCCGAGGTAGGGAGGAGCAAGGTTATGCTTTTAAGTCACCAGGGGAGCTGGTGTTCTGCTTGGCACCCGTTCTAGGCCTCTCTACTCCTTGCTGTCTCTGGCCAGCATTTTGCTGAGGTGGCAGGCAGCTGCCAGGGGTTCGGTCGCCTTCCCATCTGTCCTCATCCTATTATGAACTGGCTTCTTAGCCTGCTTTGTCTCCTGACTTCCGAGATCCCTGGGAGGGAGAGACGGAGGCTTTTTACCTCCGTTTCGCAGGTGTGGGGGACTCTGAGGTTCAGTCGGGGGACGCCTTAGCAGGTAAGTAACGAGAGGCCTGACCTTTCTTCTGTGCCCCTCCGCCCCCATGGCCAAGCAAGGGGGGGGGGTGTTGGCAGCAAAAGCCTTTGACCCTGTCAGCCAGAAAGTTTGTTCCTGGACACCTGCCATGTAGGGGCCAGGTTCGGTTATTTGCTTTCCCTCAACTCCATTGGGAGGCCCACGTCCTGGGGACTTCAGAGGGGAGTGACCAGCGTGGAGCAGTCAGGAGAGACAGAAGGGTCCCAGCGCGGCCTCAGAAGAGCTGGTGGGCCGGCTTGTGCTGCCACAGGGACTGGGTTCCGTTGCAGACCTGTCCCCGAGAACCTGAGCGCTGGTGTGCAGGGCCTCCCTCAGATGCCAGTGTTGGGGAGACGGGGATGGCTGTGCTGCTGGCCAGTGTCTGGCACAGAGCAGGTGCTCACACGTATTAGCTCCTCAAGCTCAGCAGGCCGGGGCTCCCCCCTGACGCCTAGGGAGCCCGTCTCTGAAACGAAGAAGGCCACGCTGGCTGCGTCAGGCAGGCCACGGAGTCCCCGGAGGTTTCAGTGTGGCGCTTAAGTGGCCTCTTCGTGGTGTGAACTTGCTCCGGCTCAAAGCCCAGTTTCCAACCACACACTAATCACCCAGGGCAGGAGATGGGTCCTTCTTGAGCCTCTGTGTCCTTATCTGTAAATCAAATATTGACACCACCAGCTCCATAGGGTGGCGCCCGTGTGTGTGTGTGTGTGTGTGTGTGTGTGTGTGTGTGTGCGTGGAAAGCTAGATAATACAGTCAAAGCTAAGCACTTTGGTGTTTTTTGCGGGGAGGTTTTTGGTTTTTGTTTTATTTTTAATTAAGTCACTTGCTTTGCATCTCTTCACCTATAAAATAGAAATATCCATACCTCCCGCCTACTTCCATGGACTGGAGTTGTAGGAAGAGTAACAAAACTATACTTTAAATATAGTATCAATGGATTTGACGTCAGGCAAGTGGTTTGAGGTCAGCCGGCTTCCATTTTTTTTGCAGAGGAGTTAGGCAATGTTCTTTAGGGGCCGGGTCCTGATGTCTGGGACTGACCATTTTTGGTCTGGGAGCCTCATTCTTGGTCTGGCCGCTCTTGGTCTGGGAGCCCCAGTGCCTCAGTTGGGGGTGGAGGGAATGTGGGGACAGAGGTGGCCCTAGAGTTGGGACACTGGGTACATTGCAGGCTTGCTGCTCCTAAGCTGGCGACAGGGCTGGGTCCTGCCTTCACCTGGCCAGTCAACCTTTAGCCCTCCAACTGCAGGTATTTGGAAGACCAGAGAATCCCTGAGGCCACATTTCCAGAGGGGGAAGCCCCTTCCTCCACGGACAGCCCTCCACAGGAAAGCGCTGGGACCCAGGCTTCAGAACAGTAGGGGCAGCTAGGAACCAGCCTGGTCTTAGCACGCCTAGTACGTATGGCATGGGTGAGGGCGCGTGGTAGTTGAGTGGTCCAAGCCAGTGAAGGCCCCGTGGCGCCTGTTTCTTGCTCCAGGAGAATGGGCTTTCACATCTATCCTGGCTGAGCCTAGGGAGCCAGAACGTTGAACATGATCCTGCCAAAGAAATTGGACGTTCTGTCCAGAAAGTAACGTTTCCTTTCCATACTACGCCGTCTGCAGAGTTGACCTCACTCCCTGGGAGGCGGGTTGGGGAGCAGCATCTCATTTTGAAGGGGTTGATGGGTTCCCCACTGGAGTGCTGGGGGTTGGGAGGAGTGTTTTCTGGGCACTGAGATCCTCCCTAGTGTCTGATTCCATCCGAGTGACCGCCTGTCTGGGTGTAATGATAGGACGACTGTGTTTTAGAGCATCTGTTGGAGGTGAGGCCCCAGGAAGCAGAAGAAGGGGATGCTGGAGCCTTCAGGGGTCAGCATAGGCTTGTGGTGAAAAGCGGGACAGTTGGGACAGAGTACAGCATTTGCCGCTGGGAATCTGAGCTGGCGGGTTCCTTAGACTCCGAGGCCCTTCATGACTGTGGGGATGCAGCCTCCGGGAGAAAAAAAACCCACTTTACAGATGGGATCCTCAATTCAGAGAAGTTTGTTGGCTTTCGGATTCCAGGGTAACTGCTGCCCCCCAACCCACCTCCCCAGTGAGGAGTGTCTGGGCAAAGGATTTTATTTTCACTCCTGGGAAATGGACACCCCCTTCCCCGCCCCGTGCCTCTCCCCCTCCTCGGCCACTCCTGTCCTCTCACAAAGCCAGGGAAGATCTGCTCTGGCTCAGCTCCTGGGTGTCAGTCAGGACGCAGAGGGAGACCTTGCTCAGAAAGCCGGCTCCCCCGGAAAGAAATACAGAGTCGATTGTAGTCAGGAATTGTTTCTACCCCCCTCCCTTCTTTTTTGATGGGGGAGGGGGCACTTGGCAGCCCACGGGGCCCCTTCTGGCCGCCGGCCCCATGTCTCTTCCTGGCTGTTGGGAGGCAGGGCCCCAGTGGAGATTGGGGAGAAGGGGCAGGGGCTGGCAGGCCTCCAGCTGCGGGGCAGGAGACTTGGCCCACAGGTCCCCTGGTCGCTTGGCCTGAGCTGAGCAGAGCCTGGGGTTTCTCATTAGCTGATGGGTATAGGTGTGTCCGCCTGTGTTTCATTCGAGGAGCTGAGCCCCGGAGGCAGGAGGCCAGGGAGGGAGGGGCCCAGAGCAGGGGCCCAGGAGGGCTGAGGGTGCCCAGGAGGGCCTCAGCCCGGGAAGATGGGCCTGGTGGGGCTCAACGTGTTCAACTCCTGAAAGGTATCTGGGAGGTGAAGCCTTCGAGCCGGAAGGATCCGAGCTGGACTGTGGGCTGCAGTGAGCAGAGGGTCAAGGACAAAGTCATGCTAATTCAAATTGCTTTTTTTCTAGACATCCTCCACTTTGACCCAGCTGCCTGTAGGGTTTTGTTGTTTGTTTCATTTCTTTCCAGCTCTGCTTTAGCCTCAGAATTCTCCCCACTTGACAGATGAAGAAATCGAGGCTGCGTTCGGGTTCTGGTGCTGAGGCAAGCACAGACCGGAGTGGAGGCTGGGTCTCCGGACTCCCATCCCAGGGCCCCGTTCCCGGAGACTCATGCGTGCAAAGAAGCAGTGAATTATATATTGCTGCTCCGAAAAGCTCCTTTTCCCTGGGAGGTGGTAATTAAGGCACAACTTCTCAAAAATATTCCTTAATGCGACTCCCCGGGAAGTTTCTTTTAGATCTATTGTCTTGACTTCTGGATGGAGGTGCCAAGTTGCCTCTGGATGGTGCCCCCGTTGCTTTCTGAAGTGCCTGAGGCCAAGATAAAATGAAAATGGCAGTCCCCTCGAGCCCTGCCTCTGCAGCTGCCTGATAAGGCTGGGTAGTTTCTATAGCAACAGTGGCAGGAGGGGTGTCGGGCGGGATGAAGGGCAGTGGGGTTGGGATGGGGTTGGCATCGGTGTACTGGATCAGAAGGGTTTTTGAGGTTGGGTGGGCCTGGCTGGGATCTGACTGATGAGTTCCCTTCCAGGGAAGAGGTGGGTCCCGTCAGGAAGAGGGGTTGAGGTGATAGGGAACAGAAGGAATAAAGCACTGGGCTTGAAAGCTGCCAGTCGAGTCTCCCCTTAGACGATGCCAAAGACCAGACCCCATCATGGTTGGTTAAGAGCTATGGAGCTGAACAACCTGGATCTGTGTTGGCTTTGCCATTGACTACGTGACTTTGTGCAATTGGCCTCAAGCACTACGGCTTTTTTTTTTTCCTTTTTTTTGGTCAAGGTGAGAGGGGATAAGAAATTATCAACCTCATGTGATTGCTCGATGATAAAAAACGAGGTTCTGTACACAAACCACTTAGCACAGAAACTCAGATAATCAGATGATGTCACACCGGTTCTCCTTCCTTCTTCCTCTAATCTCAACACGCAGAAGGGAAGGAGAAGGCAAATGCCTGTTTTTCCATGTTTTCTGATTGGACAAGTTTAGTAGAACAGGGATTTAAGGATCTGGTTCAGAGGCACGGCTTTCTCCACGGGGTGCGGCTTCCCTGGATAGCTGCCCTTTTGCTTTGGAAAGTCCAGAATGGCGTTAGAGGTGGACGGGTTTTCCAGAGGGCCGTCCTGGTCTTTGATGCCATTGTCACTCGTCATGGTTCTACCAGTGATTGAGAGCATGGCCCATTTATGCTCCAGAGGCGACGATTCTCACTCGAAGCTCTGCTGCTTGTCTCTGGTTCTCTTTGCTGCCCCTAAGCCAAGAGAGCACAACCAAGGAAGACCCCAGATGTGATACAGTATTAAGTCAGGCACAATTAGTGAACTTTTAGTTGAAGAAAAAGAAAAGCATGGTGACCTATTTAAAGACACTTATTTATATTCCGGACACTTCTTGTGCTGGTTTGAGAGTGTGGCAGGCAATCCTGGACATCTTTACAGGTTTTTAGTTTCTTTTTGCACCCTCTGGGTTCAGTTTGTCAGGCCTGCAGTCTCGGGGAAGAGTCTTACGGGGATGCAGAAGAGGCATGGAGAAGAGGTGGGCAGAAGGGGAGGGGTCAGGAGACAGGTGGGTAGAACCCGGTCTTTAGCTCTCTGGGAGAGCTAGGGGGTCTAGGGGGTCATGTCATTGGACAGTTTGAATGTGGGTCCCAGGAAAGGGAAGCGTCTTTTTCTCTCCCATCTCGTACTTCCATTTGCTGACTGCCCCCCACCCCCTTTTTTTTTTTTTTATAAACCTCTGACCACTCTTACTGCTACGGGGCCTGCCTGGATGGAGAGGGAGAGCCCAGAAAAGTGAGGAGAAATAATACATGATCCGCTAGGCCAGAGAGTGGGATGCTCTTCAGGTAGTCCGCTCTCCTGATGTTTACACACCGACTGAGCACGCACTGTGTGCGGGACTTTCAACCCCAGTGCTTTATTCCTTCTGTTCCCTATCACCTCATCCCCTCTTCATGATGGGACCCTCATCTTCCCTGGAAGGGAGCTCAGTGCAAGACTGTAAAGAGGCAGTTGTCAGTGCTCCCCGTAACACATGCTTTTTCATCCTGGAGGGGAGCCAGAGAAGCGTTTCAATTTATTTAAAACAATTTTTTAAAAAGATTTTATTTTATTCTTTTAAGCAATCTCTATACCCAACGCAGGGCTCGAACTCACGACTCCAAGGTCAAGACTCTGGATCTCTCCTGTTTCAACTTAAAGCTCCTATTTCTCTGGGCTTCAAGGAGCTGGAATGGGTTCCTCCCTTCCACTGGGCGTGACTGGCCCTTGGGCACTTCCATCACTCCACACCTCTGGGCACCCCCTGGTGCCCTCTGGGCTGCACTGGGATGAGCTCGTCCCTTGGCTTTCCATTCTCAGGCCTGCCCCATCTTGATTCCTTCGCCGTCCTCTCCTTGACCCTGTAACTGTCTCCCATTCTCTTTGGGTCTTTGCCTCTGGCCCATTTCCCAGTTCTTCATGCCACAGAGACCTGGCCAGGAGCCCATGGTCAGCCTCTGGCAGGCAGTGATCCTGGTGATGCTGCGCTGGCCTCAGAGTGGCAGTGAAGTTGGCCATGGTATTAATGTTCAGTCCTCTTCCACCCAGGGGGCTTTCAGGAGCACCTCATATTTACTGATACCCCTGCTTGGCAAGGAGAGAGAAGAGTGAACGTGGTGAGGGAAGTGACTTTTACAAGAAAATGGTTGCAGCGTGCCTGGCTGGCTCAGTGGAGCGTGCAGCTCTTGATCTCGGGATTGTGAGTTCAAGCCTCACATTGGCTATAGAGGTTAAGGATTATATAAACATGAAATTTGTAAAAAAAAAAAAAAAAAAAAAAGAAAAAGAAAAGAAAAATACAGATGAGTAATAAGATTTATGCTAGAACACCAGTCTACCCCCTAGAGCTGGGAGTGGTTGACATTTTGTCCTGTTTGCTTCACGTCCCTTTTAAACACCTCCAGATGACCTTCCCCACCAGCCTCTTGTTGCTGGTCCCTCGTCCCCAGAGGCAGCCACCAGCATGTATGACTTGGTGTTTCTCTTCCTTGGCTAAACAGATTTGCTGATCCATGGCCAACATCTAGAGTCGTTCTTGCACTAAGTCAAATGTGCAAGAAGGTTTCATTCTGCAGCTTTTCCCCCTTTGTCAGTATTAGGTTTTGAGATCTGTCCACGTTGGATAGATGTCAGGAGTGATCACAGGTCAGAGCGATCTTGTCGACTGCCGTGTATGACTCCATTGTATTACCCTGCTGATTTTATTTAGCCATTGACCCGCTGAAAGGCTTTTTGGGTCAGGTTGCCAACAGTTTTTGCAGCTACAGGTAATGCTGTAGTGAACACAGCACCCGTGTTGGAGAGAGTTGGACTTGCTGGGCCAGCCACAGTCTTCCTGTTCCCATGGTCCCTGTTCCAAGTTTGCACCAAAGCACATTCTCTACTCACTTGGGCTTTTGGCAGGTAGGCCACCTTGCCAGGCTCTTGGATGGCTTTGGTTGAACCGGAGGAGAACTGTTTGGGACCCACAGAAAGAGTGAACACACACACTGGTAGTGTGTTTGCCATCTTGATTTCAATTTCTCTGGCTCTTCCAGGACAGCCTGGCTCACGGAGTCCCTGGGGACCTTGGCTGAATGTGAGCGTGTTTTTGTTTTCTCAAACGGTGTGCCTCAGTGCTGACCCTCCCCGGGTCTTTGTGATTCCAGGAATGACCCTGGTGTTTATAGAGCAGCCCACGAGAGCGCGTAGGCAGGGAAGCTCTGTAGAGGCTGTGCTGTTTCTGCTCACTCAGGGGGAGCCCGAGAGGAGACGGCGTCGTGAAGGCATGCTCTAGAAATCTCCATGACGTTTGGCCAAGAAGGGCCTCCTCTGTGCGTCCAAGCATGCATGTGTGTCAGTTTATGAACTCATGAGTCTCTGGATGGAAAGAGCTCGAGAGGCTGTATCTTCATAGGGTGAGTATGTGAAGTCCTAGCTCTTGAAAAGAAGAGGCATCTTTCTCCTCCCATTACCAAGAAGTTCATCAGCAAACTGAGGCAGGAGCCAGAGAAACGCAGAGGAATGGGGCCTTGGAAATGCCGGAGCTTTAAGGAGGTTGTTCAAAATACCTAGTCCTTGACCTTTGCTCAGGCATGCTGTCTGTGAACCCTGGGGGGCTGGGGTTGAGGACCATTTGTAGCAAGCTCTTTAGAGGATTTCTGATGAACAGCCATGACTGGGAAACATTCCCCTTATCTAACTCCCTGAATTTATAGATGAGCATGCTGAACCCTATACATCTTGACCATATAAGCTCCTTTTATTTCTTTAAAGTGATCTCTAGATCCAACATGGGGCTCGAACCCATGACCCAGAGATCCAGAGTCATGTGCTCTACCAACTGAGCCAGCCAGGTGCCCCCATCTATTAAAGCCTACACATTTTAAACACCTGTTGGGCATCACTCAGAGTCCACAGTCATGGTGGTAGCTTCGGAATCAGACCTTGCCCCCCTGCCCCCCCCCGCTGCCCCGGCTTTCAGGCCAGCACTCCTCTTCCTGCTGTGTCAGAACCAAAGCTTTGAACCCGAGAGCTGGCCTTCCAAAGGGAATCCAGAGGGGGAGCTTGGCAAGCAGTGGGCTCTCTGCCCTCCAGGAGTTTCAGTTCCTCCCCTGTGTGAGCGTGGGTACTGGCCGTTCCCCTCCCTGGAGGTTATGAGGGTAGCAACGCCTCGCTGGGCGATAGGCCCATGGCAGTTCTGAGTGCAGGGTAATTATCCTTTGACGACAGTGGCCAGCTCCTGCCCTTGTGTGGTACAACCTGGATGATGTGTGCATCTGGAACCTCTGAAGAGGCCGCTCGCAGCTCTTCCCCACCACACGGGGATTCCTTTTGTGCAAAAGCCATGCTGAGGAGCTACTGGTCCGTTGCCAAAAGAGTTTCTCCCAGAACATGGTGGCATCTGAGAGATGTCAGGTCTGCTTTGCTGGTACCATGCAGAGAGCAGGGCCCCAGAGGGCGGGGAGAGAACGGGAAGGGAGTTTGGAAGGAAGCGGGGTGTCAGCAGGGGGGTAGATGGGCTGATGGGAGGACGTCATTCGAGATGCTGGAATGTGTCCTGGGTGCCAGCCTCCACCACAGCAGACGTTCGTGGACACACTCTTTGTAATTCCTGCGTGAGGGACCAATGTGGCCTGCCGCCTGTGACCTTTAGAAGAAAGAGTGGAGGGAGGCACACAGACAAGGCCACTTACCAGAGAGACCAAGGACCTCAGCTGAAAAATAAAACAAAGAAGCTCCCCTTTCTTCCCCACCACTGCTAACTTCTGTTGGCCTCCCTCCCCCCCCCCCCCACCTCCCAAGGTGGCCTGAAGGATCCACCCCAGCCTCGGTGGCCTGTGTTACTGCCCATGGTGGCCAAAGTCAGCCCTCCGAAGGCACTGGCTTCCAATTCTCTCCAACAAAAGCTGTTTCCCCTGTAAGTTGGTGACTTTACCTATGAGCCCTGTTTCCCCTGTGCATGCGTGATATGTGGGAGCCACCTCTCCTTCTCCCCTCCCTTTCTTTCCCTCTTTCCCTTCCTCTCCTTTCTTCCCATAAATTCTGTGAAGTTAAAGTAATTTAGGCAAATCCACACTTGCCCAGAGACTTCCATCAAATGGCAGAGGGTTGTGATGTTTAGTGACAGACGGAATTCACGCAATCAACAAAATCAGGCTTTAGAAGAAATGTGCAGACAGACAGTATTGCAGAACCTTCTTGTAACTCCTGTCTCCCCCATGCATATGGCCATTCTGCAGATCAGATCTCATCCCCCCTTCCCCTCTGCCTGGCCCATGCATCTTCCATTTACCCACTTGAGAAATAGCTCATCTGTCTGCGCATTTCTTCCGGGGCTTGATTTTGCCCACATTGGGCAAGTGGTAATAACAAATAGCAGCCTTCACTTGAGTAGGGTGATTATTTGCATTTTTCACACTTGAGGAGTTAGAGCTCAGGAACGTTAAAGGGTTTGACCAATGTCACGGGTGAATCGTAAGCGGCAAGGTCGGGAGGCCTCTTGACTCCTGGAGGTCTTTGCCCACTCGAGCTTGTTAATGAATTGTCCACTGCCGTGGGTGTTACTGGAGAGGTTGTCCAAGAGGAAAGAGGAAGATGGTAGTATTCATTCTTTTGCCCAGCATGCGTCAAGATTAAGTGCATTTGGGGAGAGACCAACAAAGCAAGAGCCACATGAGTTCTGTGCCCAGCGAGAGCGGAACCGGGAACGTGGCCAGCATTCCCCTGGCCCATTACTCGGAATCCATTCTTGCAGGGGCCTGCGATGCTGTTACCTGTTGAAGGAGGTGAGTCCACTGGAGGGCATGATTCATTTGGGGTCGGAGTAGACTGCCAAGGAATCAAGGCTTTCCTCAGCCTACAAGCTTGTCTCATCTCCCCTCAGTGCCCTCAGCTCTTAGATTTCCAGATAGTCAGGAGGTAGGCTAAGGAGAAGGTTGGATATGGCTTGGTTTTGTTCGGAATACAGATCAGAAGGAGTAGGGAGGCATAGTCATCTGTTAGGAAGATGTGGCCTGTTCTGGGGAAAATCATCTCTTGCCAGGTGTGCATAAGGACAGAGCCTCACGTTCTAAGCAAGAAGGAGTGTGGGGGGCTGCTCTTAGATGTTGGGGGCCTGTTTTCCTAAGAGGGCTTTAAGGTGCTTCCATAGATCAGGAATCGCCAGCTGTCTCTTGGAGCACGGAGGTCAGGGCACGGTGCTAGGAGGAAATGTGGTTTCATGAGCTTAAGAATCTGTCGAACACGATTCATGCATTGAGTGATGTCGCCAGTACTATGATCCGACAAGATTACGTCAGGGAAAAAAAAAAGGCTATGCCAAAATTAAGTTTTAAAACCAGGGTATTAATGCATAGTCTGGAATGCAGAATGTAGGTGTAAAGCTCTTTCTCCTGCAGTGGCAGCTTCCAGCTGCCCTCCCGGGCCCCTTGGCAAGGCTGGGTCAAGGAACAACGCCGGGGCCCCATGCCCATTGCGAAGCACGTCTGCTGATGGCACACAGGTGGGGTGTGCTCCTGTTAGACCGGGTGGTCGTTCTTCTGGGCTTCGGGCTTGCTGTCTGTAAAACGGGGCGACTCGTCCCTTGCCTCTCATTCTCCTTACCTGTCTCGTGTCAGCTCCCCTCCAGGTGCATGAGGTAGAGAGGTACGGCCGTACACCTGCACAGGACAGGGGTTCTCATGCTTCAGGCCCTTTGGGGTCTCCGCCACCTGTCTTTGGAAAAGCTTTCCCTTCTTACATAGTCGGCAAGTCCCCTGCTGCAGTGTTGAGCCATCTCCGGGGGCGCTGTGTAGAGAACAGCTAATCCCTCGGGGAAGATCTCTGGGGGCCCGGGAGGTCCCTGTTGGTCATCACTAAGCCCGAAGCCTTTCCCAGTTATGTGATTCGGGCTGCTAAGAACCATTTCTTAGACTGACCTTTGCACTGCAGCCCACGGAGCTGCATACATAAGTGGTTGCATAATAAATATTATTCTGGACCTCACTCTTAGGCAGGAAAAAAAAATGCAACTTGGTATTTTTGTTCTGAGGGCAAATTCCATCTCTAGTTGGAGTTCTGCATTTGGAATGTTTTCCTACGGGCCGCTCCTGTCACCTATAAGAGAACGTATGGGAGGAACTTGGCAAAACGTGCCAATGCCCTCGTCCGCCTGAGTGGAGGGGTGCCGTGTGGGTGCTTGGCCGAGTGTGGGGAGACGTGGGGGCAGGTGAGAGCCAGCTCTGTGTGTGCCTGGCCCTGTGTCTGCGTGCAGCACCTCTGGGAATCTGGCTGCCCACTGGCAACGGGTGCTGTCCGTCCGTGACTTCGAGATGAGCCATGGAGCCACAGAGAGCTTAAGTAACTTGTCTGGGGCTGCGCTGGTAGACCTGGATTCAGTCAGGCGAGTGGACTCTGGACCTGAATTCTTGACCTTCTCTGGCTGGGAATATAACAGTCAAGGAATCCAGGCTTTTCTCTGGCTACAGGCTTGTCTGCTCTTCACCCGGTCAACTCTCTCGTTCCCTTCCCTGGGCTTCTCCTTCAAAGTGTGGGGCGTCAGCGTGTGCGTCAGCAAACCAGGTTTCTTCATCTTATTGGCACGTTCGTTGGCAGAGCCGAGATCAATAACGGAATGGGATGAAACCTAGCCTTGAATCCAGGTGGCCTCCGTGTGCAGGACAAACTGATCTTTACTTTGGGAGAATGGGGCCGTCTCCGGATAGAAAGCCAACTCCGTCCTCCTGGAGCGGGCCGCCCAGGTGGCCCCCCATCTTCCAGGGCCTGGCCCGGGGCTGTGTTAGGACCGCGGACCCTGGACGCCTTGGTGTTTGTGGCCCTTCCTCCGTGAAAAGATGTTAAATCATAGATGATGACCGCATCTTCTAACTGTGAATGTATTGGTGCTGGCGACTAAGGCTTAAAAATTTTTTTTTTACCTAAAAGCTTATTTTTCAAGAGATTGATTTTATTTTATCGTATTATTATTATTTTTTTAAGAGATTGATTTTAAAATAGATCCTAACATTTCTTAGGCCCTTGGGCACTGTTCCTGCTGTGCCTGATGACAAGCCAGCCCTGCCTGGAGCCTGCAGGCCTGATGCGTATTTACCTGTGTGCCTCTTACATCTAATACGTTTTCACATGCTTTGTTGTCCCCCCTGGGACTCAGCCAGGGGTCCTGCTTTGACCCCTCTCAGTGGTCTGGGTGCCCAGAGAGCTCAGAGAAGGGGGAACAGCAGCCTGGGAGTCTTCTGGATGCCTAGGGAAGCCCCCTAGCCCCCGGCCAGAAGGTGGACTAGTGGACGCCAGAACTGTACTGGGGATGGAACAGTGGTGCGGGGTCTTAGCTGAGGGAAGGGAATAGAGTAGAGCTTGGATCTGCCTTATTCGGGGCTTGGAGTCTTCAGCATGGAGCTGGAGAACTTCTAGGCCTCTGGATAAAGCCTGACTTCCAAATGATGGTTTTCGGTGGGGGGCACTTTTGCTCCCCAGGGACCATTTGGCAGTGTGCAGAGGTATCTTTGGTAGTCACAGCTTCAGGAGGGTGCTGCTGGCTTCTGGTGGGTAGAGGCCCAGGATTCTGCTTGGCGTCCTACACTGCAGGGGCAGCTCCCAGTGAAGAATTCTGGTCCCAGTCAGTAGTGCTGGGGTCGGGAGACAGGGTGAGTGATGAAAGTTTGGGGTGGGTGGGTGGGTCTAATCCAACATGGTGGGGACCGAACTCCCATCCAGCCTGGTGGCAAATGCTTCAAATAGGCCATCTGCTGCGGGTGGTGTTGGGGTTTCTGGAACAGAATTGATTGGTTTTAAAGATTTTATTCATTAATCCATAAGAGACAGAGAGAGAAGCAGAGACGTAGGCAGAGGGAGAAGCAGGCTCCTCGCCAGGAGCCCATTGTGAGACTCGATTCCAGGACCCCAGGATCATGCCCTGAGCTGAAGGCAGACACTCAACCACTGAGCCACCCAGGAGTCCCTGGAACGGGATTTAATCTGTGGTGGGTTTATTTATGGTAAAACCCAGGCTCCCCTGGAGCCACTGGGGAAATAGTCATTCTAGAGAGAATTTTCCGGGTTTCAGAGGGCTTACTCATTCAAATATTTCCATTTTTATTTTTCTAAAATTTTAACAATTTTGGATAGAAATCTTTTCTTTTTTTTTTTAAATGCTAAAATACTGGACATGTCATCCCACTCGCCTTTTTTGGCCCTCCCAAGGTCCTCGTCACTATCCACACAACTCTTGGGCTACACCATATGGAAGTCCTCAGGGGTCATCGATGGGTGTGGAGTTGTTTGCTATGCACTAAATATCCCCAAAGTTCTTATGTTTGTTTGTTTGTTTGTTTTTTTAGTGTCCTCTTTTCTTCCTGCCATTTGATACTTCTTGCCACTGTTCACATGCCTCCGTTCTCTCTCTCGTTTTAATTTTGTTGATTTTATTCTGCGGTGGCCCGGGAAACCAGACATCCAGAGCCCAGGCTTGCTGGAGCCGTGCTCCTGTGAGCTGTCAGTGTTCGTCCTGTGCCGAATGTCCCCGTGCCTTGTGAGGAGAGCACTTGAACTTGACCAAGCATCCATGGAGCGACAGCTGTTCCGATGCTCAGAGGCTTCTCTTCCTCCGCTTCTTGGTTCTTGGGCGGGTTCCGTGTTGCTGACGGAGCGCATAACGGACAACTGAGGCAGTTGGCATCTTTGTCCTCATCAAAGTACTGTCACCAACAGGACACAGAGTTTCCGTGCTCTAGGCCTTACTTAACCTTATAAGCTTTACATAGAACATCCGCTCAGCAGTCCTGTGAAGTGAGAGCTATTATGATCCAACAGTTCGGGTAACGAAACGGAAGCACAGAGAGGTGGTATGTGCAGGACAAATTGAGCCGCTGTAAAAAGTCGGGGAGCTGGGCTTGTCTTACCAACCCGTGCTCGCCAGTCTGGAGAGCTTGTGCTGGGTTTCTAAAGGAATGTGGCCGTAGCTGGTGAGGACTGGCCAAGGGTCAGGTGGCCAGACTCCACCTGGGTCTCCTGGAGCATGCTCCGTGAAAGCAGGTGCCAGTACCCCGTGGCGCACAAGAGTGTCCCCATCCCTTTGTCGGCGGGGAGTGAGTGAATGCCGCAGCTTGCAACCACCCACGGTAGGCATCATGGCCCCCCTTTTATGGGTCAGGGTCAGCTTTTTCTTCCATAAAACACTACCCAGGACAGTGGCCATCTGAGCCCACCACGCTGTGCCCGGCTTCTGAGGGGACCATCAGGTCCTAAGTGCCTCACCTGAAGCTCTTGGGTAGAAATATATGAAGAGCCATCCCGTTATGTTATCAGAGCTGTAAGTTTTTGAAGGCACAAAAAAAGAAGAGAAAATGCAAAATTTGTTTAGAAACATCCCCTCCGCACCTCCAGGTCTTGTCAGGACCTGCTGGGGAGCCGCTCCGGGCGGCTTGGTCAGAGGCGCCGTGTGCTCTGCTGTGTCTACAAGGGCGGTGTGAGTCCCGGGTTTCCTAGAGCCCGTGGGGACTTGTCTCCCTGGTAACCACTCTTCCATGCCCTTCTGTTCCTCTGGTCTGCCCCTGGCTGGACATACCTGAGCCAGCGTGAGACCATGGGAGCTGGGGGCTGTTCTCAGGGCCCCCTCCACCTGAGCTGTGCACTCAGTAGGAGCCTTTCCCTGTTGTTGACACACTGGTGGTTTAGGAAAGTTGAAAGAGACTTAACAGATGCTCCTTGGACAAGCATCTGGGTGAGGCTGCATGCCTTGCAATAAGCTGACAGTTCAGAGTCGAGCCGGCCCCTGTTCTCGGGGCTCCCTGTAAGGTGGCAGGCGGTGGCATGCATGGACAGACCAGTCAGGGCCGCGGGGTGGTGCTGGAGCAGCCCTGGGACTGAATCTTTGGGACACACGAGGAAGGGGGCAGGTGGGTGAGGAGTAATAGCAGGACTGTTAGGAACTGGAGGCCGTGGCTTCTGGTGGTGGCTCTCGACCTCACTCCCTCGCCAGATGTGGCACGGCCCGGTGATCTCTGACGTTAGTTTTAAAAACTGTACCTTTTAGGGCACAGATGATGAAGACTTCAAATCGGAGGTTAGGGCGGGTGGATCTGGGATGTCTTTCTAGGGGAGAGTGTTGGATCCAGAAGGACTTCGTCCCATTCTGGGGTGGGAGCCTTGCAGACGTGTTGATCCTTCTGTGCTGCCCCACTCTGCTCTGGCTGGAGGCACAACGGACTAGGCCTCCCAGACAGCCTGTGTTCCTCCCAGACCAGATGTGAGGTCTCGGTCTGGGTTTCTGCGGGCCTTGACTTGGCCGTCCGTCAAAGTTGGGGTAGTGCCACCTGCACCCCCCAAGAGTTGCTGCAAAACTGAAGTTGATAGTCGGTGTAAATTGCTCAGTACTGTTGCCTGGACGTCAATCACCTCCATCTTCAGGGGTTAGGACAGTCCCGGGGTGGGGGGGCGGCACTCGGGAAACAGCGCCCAGGGTTCTTCTTCCCTTCTTCTCTCTGCAGACAATGGCGACGAGCACTCTGAAGGAGGTCTGGTTGAGAACCACGTGGATGGGACCGTGAACCTGTTAGGCGGCGGAGGTGGTGCTGGCAGGAAGCCCCTCAAGTCAGGCATGAAGGAGCTGGCCGTGTTCAGGGAGAAGGTCACCGAGCAGCACCGGCAGATGGGCAAGGGTGGCAAGCATCACCTGGGTCTGGACGAGCCCAAGAAGCTGCGGCCCCCACCTGCCAGGGTCAGAGGGGCCGGGTCTGGGTGGGAGAGGGCCCCCGGTAACATCTGAGTCCTTTCTGCTTCTGCCGCTAACACATGTCAGCGACCTTCAGGCTGATTGGTGTCTCCTTCGGGGACCTCAGTGCCTTTGGTTGTGAAAGGGTGGAGGATTTCTTGAAGCCCCGTCCTCCACGTTTCTGCTTGCCTTCAGGCCAGAGGCCAGGAAACGGGTGCTAGAGGTGGCGCTGGATGCACTTGAACTTGCTCAAGCTTGCTGGGATGTGTTCCTTTCCCTTAGCTGCACCCCCCACCCTCCAGCTCCGCTCTGTCGTCTTGGGTCTTGGTCCTGGTTGGGTGGTGGATGGAGAAGAATGGAGGTTGGCCCACTGGGTCGGGGTAGCGATACGCCAGAGACAGCCACTCGAATGCACTTTTGCAAGTAGATCCCATTTTGACCCCTGAAAGCCACTGACACAGAATGAGTGACGGGCGAAAACCCCTACCCATGCGACTTTCCTTAAAGGGTGAAGTGGGGCACGGTGACATATCAGTGCGATCACAGTCAGAAGTCCCTGGTTCCACCAAGTAGCTGCGTGGCCTGGGGAACATCCGTTCCCTGCGCATGAGCTGCTTTCTGAGGCTGTTCCTAGGCCAGTGTTCTGTGAGCTTGGGCTCACTCTGAGCGTCCTCTGTGCCCGTCTGTGCCCACAGACCCCCTGCCAGCAGGAATTGGACCAGGTCCTGGAGCGGATCTCCACCATGCACCTTCCGGATGAGCGGGGCCCTCTGGAGCACCTCTACTCCTTGCACATCCCCAACTGTGACAAGCACGGCCTGTATAACCTCAAACAGGTGAGAGAGGATCTCCTTGGCCGCAAGCCCCGGGGTGCCTTGTTCCTACCTTACCCACCTGTCATTCTCTGAGGTCTGAGAGCTGAGGGGGGCATGGGGAGGCCAGCCGCCAGGCCTGTCGGGGGCTGACTCCACTTACCCAGCTACCTGCCGTCAGCCCGTGGTGTCTAGGTTGGGAGGGAGCCTCTGGGAGAAGAGATGTGGGGTTACACCAATGCTTCTCAACATTTCATTGAACATTAGAATCGCCTGGCAGTGATTCCTGGGCCTTACCTCCCATTCCAGAAGGTTGGGTGGCAACCAAGAGTGTGCATTTCTAACAAACTCCCAGGGGTCGCTGATGGTCCGTGGACCACCCTTCCAGAATCATGGATTTAAACCATTGACACCCACCCTCCTGGAGGGGTCCCCCTTCCTACCTCCTTCACAGCCCAGGCAGGCAGACAGGCAGGCATTTGCCCCTTGAAATAATCAGTCTAGTGTTAAAAGCTACCTGTACACGTGCCCTCAAGATGTAAGCCGACTACTGCATTTGGAGCTCAGAAGAAGAAATAGTGATTTCTTCCAATGAAAAACAGGCTGTGTCCTGTCCCTTATGGGGTAACTAAAGGGATTTTCCGTGGTAATTAGTTCATAGGTAAGGAAAGGGACCCTGGGACAGGAATGGCTGGGTTCACATCTCGGCGGTGCCTCTTACTAGCTGGGTGACATTGGGCAAGTTACCTAACCTGTCTGTGCTTCCTTCTGATCATCTGTGAAGTGGTGAAATCACCGTACCTGATTCACGAGGAATAAATGAACGGGTTGTGCTAGATAAAAAACAGGAGGGTCACCTGGCTGGCTCCGACGGAAGAGTGTGTGACTCTTGATCTCGGGGTCATGAGTTCAAGCCCCACATTGAGCCTCGAGCGTACAAAAATAAGTAAATAAATAGGGGCACTGGGGTGGCCCAGCGGTTGGGTGTCTGCCTTCAGCTCAGGGTGTGATCCCGGGGTCCTGGGATCGAGTCCCGCATCGGGCTCCCCGCAGGAAGCCTGCTTCTCCCTCTGCCTGTGTCTTTTTCTCTCTCTCTGTGTCCCTCATGAATAAAGAAATAAAATCTTTAAAAAAGAATAAAAAAATAAACTTAAAAATGCAAGTTGTAAACCATAAATGAGCAGCTTGGAGTTTGCTCATACAGTGCGAGGCACATAGCAGGGCCGGTGCTAGCATTGTCTCCCCTCCCACTACAACCAGACCCCAGTAGCCAGGTCCCCCACTGGGTGGGGCCTCCCTGCCGGGTGGGGATGGACTCTTCCCACCTTTGGGCAGCCCCCCAGAGCCTTGGTCACTGGAGCGCGGCCCGGGCACCAGCATCCCATGGGGGCGTGCTAGCCCAGCAGAGTTTCAGCCCTGCTGCAGACCTGCTGAAGGGGAGTCTGCATTTTAGGGTGCTCCCCGGCACGCGGTCGGGGTTGGGGAGCCCCGGCCTGCAGTGCTAGCTTGCATGGCACCCTGGAACTGCTCCCTGAACCTCGGGCTGGGAGAAGCAGGGACAGCTGCTGGTGACAGGGCCGTCTTCCATGTTCTTTTTTTCTCTCCTCAGTGCAAGATGTCTCTGAACGGGCAGCGTGGGGAGTGCTGGTGCGTGAACCCCAACACTGGGAAGCTGATCCAGGGAGCCCCCACCATCCGGGGGGACCCCGAGTGTCACCTCTTCTACAACGAGCAGCAGGAGGCTCGTGGGGTACACAGCCAGCGGATGCAGTAAAACCACAGCCAGCCGGTGCCGGGCACCCCCCGCCCCCACCCCCTCTCCAAACACTGGCAGAGGGAGGAGAGCCTTGCGTGGTGGGTGGGGAGGGTTTTCCAGGAGTGTTGACACGTGTATTTATATTTGGAAAGAGACCAGCACCGAGCTCGGCACAGCCCCGCCTTCCCCCTCCCCGGCGCCCTCGCCTTCTCCTATCCCTGCTGGGGAGGGAGGGTGCTTGCAGGGGTGGAGTTGGGGTGAAGGTTGGGGAGGGGGGAAAAAGAAATTTTTATTTTTGAACCCCCGTGTCTCTTTTGCTTAAGATTAAAGGAAGGAAAAATACAGTGTATGTCTTTTGCCTGAGTCTTTGGGGCTTCCCTGGGAAGGGAAGGCCTACCTGCCTGTCTGTCCAGCTCTGTCCCCGACCCCTAGGGACATGTCCTGGGAATGCGACAGGCACTGCTGTGGTTCCCGGTGCAGGCGGGATCCTGCAGGGCTGCAGGGCGGCCACCTGAATCTGGCGTCTCCCCCTGGATGGCCGTCCCCCCGGTGGGCAGTGAGGGAGGGGAGGTGGCTCTGAGCCCCTTCTCTCTCCCACGTTCAGGTGCATCGCAGAGGGAGACAGAACAGGGAGACACTGGACTTGCGGTCCTCTGGCCCCTAAAAGGAGAGCTCCCTTCTGTGCAGGAGGAGGCAGCCCCCAGGTCCTCAAGGAGAGGGAGCAGGCTTGGTGGGTGCCAGCATGTTCACCAGAGCGCTGCCCCTGGGAATTCAGGAGCTGCTCTCCGAGGGGCCCACATAACCGTCGGCCTTCCAGAGCAGCAAAGTTGACAAGACCAGGGACTACACATGTGCAGATAGGGACCTTAGCTCTGGAGCAAAATTCTATGTGAGAGCTCCACCCACTGTGTTCTGGGGGCCCCTAACCCCTGGCGAATTGCAAACCCCCCACCCACGTTGCACTGGGCCACAGGGAAAGGAGTGCTCTGCTCCCAGCACAGGGCACAGAGCCCCACCTGTCACCCTAGCCGCTCTCCTGTGTCTGGACCCTTTCCTGCCGCAGGTGAGGGCAGGTGGTGCCGCTCCAGCCATATCCCTCCTGACCTTCCAGCACCTCAGGAGAGGCAGGGGGACGCTCGGGGCCCTCACGGGGGTGGGAGTGAGATGAGCTCCTCCCCTTAGAACAAAGCCAGGTGCCCCAAAGCAGACTACCCTGGCCAGAGAGCTCTGGCTGCGGCAGGCCGAGGCCAAGGTCTAGGCCAGCAGGCCATTTGGTCCCTTAGCTAGGTTGTCCGGTCTGCTGCTCCAGGAGTAGTCCATTCATGAATCCACAAACGAGGCTCTATTAGCTCCACTTTACGGATGAAGAAATAATCCACAGAGCTGCCGCCGCCCAACCTCCAGGGCCCAGGCTGGGGCCCCTAACTCCAGAGTGTGGGTGCTCCCTGGGCCATGCTGCCCTCTCTGGGAGGAAGCTGGGCGGGCCGCCTGGAGAGAGCCCCAGGCACTCTGGCTGTGGGTTGGATCTGCACCCTGAGGGTCAGCCGTCCTTACCTGGGGCCTGATTTTCTCTCGTCCACGGGTGGGTGCTCCTGCCACCCGTCTCCGTGCCCCTCGGGTGTAGCAGGAGCTGGTGGCTGCTGGCCTGGGATGGGGCAGCCGGTGCTGGCCCCCCTGCAGTTGCAGGGGTTCTCAACCTTGCCTAACACGTGAGTGGGCCGGGGCACTCAAAATACTCCTGTCCGCACGCCCCCATCAGAGAGTCTGATCTGATTGGCCTGGAGTGGAGCCCGGGTAGGTCGCCTTGTGTGTTTTAAGGGTCCTGGGTGGTTCCAGGGCAGAGCTGGGCAAGAAGAATGCTGGAGTCGGGACACCTGGGTGTGAATCTTGTCCCGTTGCCCTGGTCCTACGTTACTCGCCTTATCCGAGACTCCGTTTTCCTCATCTGTCTAATGGGCATGATCTCAGCCTCGCGTAACAGGATGATGCTCCATGCAAGACCGTGGCTGTGAATGTGCTTGAAAACTAGAGGGCCGGGTGAATGGGAGCGATGGTCATGGGGCCGCTGTGGGCGGAAGCACTCAATGCCAGGCCCCAGGCCCCCCAGCCTGGCCGACTCGGCTCTGCGGTATTTTGGCAGGGTGCTTCCGAGGCAGTCACAGTCGCCCTATCCATTTCCATGTCGCTTGCCCACCGCCTCCCTGTCCTCTAAAGCCTCTGGAGAGGAGGGTTTTATGGGTTCCGAGCTCAGCACCCCCGCTGTGGCTCTAGCTACAGGAGCCCCCCTGACGGATGGCCAGATGCCCTAGAAACCTTGGCCGAGCGAAAACATAATTGCATCCAAGTAGGAAGGTGGTTGGCTGGGCAGGGATCTCCGGGATGTCAAGCCCGCTGCTGCTCGCCTTCTGGAAGCGGCCGCTGTTGGCACACGCCGGGGCTACGCTGCCCCCGTGAGGCGGCCCCGGGAGCCGCAGCTGGCCCTACGCGGGACCTCGAGGGTCCTTTGGCTTCAGCGGGGGTCCCAGGTGTCCGTCGGGGGAGCTTGTTAAACTCGCCCAAGCAGGGCACCTGTCGTCGTCGTTGTCGTCGTCGCAGACTGCCCGGCTAGAAGCTGGGAGGGCGTCTGGGAATCTGCACTGGAACATTCCAGCCCCCCTGCCCCCCCGGGGCAATTCTAATTCATACAATCACCCAATTTCTCTGTGACCTAATTTGTAAAATCCAGGGCACCTGCAGAGCCCCTTGTTCAGAAATTATTAAGAATTTCAAGAGCGCGACAGCAAAGCGTGAAGCTGAGCACAGGCCCCGGGTGGGCGCGCGGGCAGCCGGCCCAGCTCTCGGGCCCTCTGAGTTTGGAGGGTCCCCGTGTGCAGCGACCCCGTGGGTTAGATGTGTCCAGAGTACTGGCTGCGTAGGGATGAGGTAGGTGAGAGAGCATCGCCTGGAGGTGGGGCGGTCTCCGAACAGAATTTGGACGCTACCACTTACGACTTAGGCGACTTCGGACACATTCCTAACCTCTGAGCCTCACTTCATCTTTAAATATTAGGATAGTTTCTATTTCAAAGAATTGCTCTGAGAATGTAAACTCATTCCTGTGATACAGCAAGTGCTGCCTAAATGGAGTTACTACTGCCTCCTGGGCTCTGTGTTCGGGTTTTAGGATGTAGGAGTAGATGAGGATGATGTACATTGTGGTCCCCATCCTAAATGGACAGAGGCAGCCACAGAACTCCCCCCTGACCGCGGGTGGGATGGAGGTGTGCCCAGGTGCAGGTAGGAGAATATCTGTGTCCCACAGGGGGTGCAAAGACAGGTGTAGGGAGGAAGCAGGAATATGAGGGACGACGTGGTGTGTGTGTGGGGGGGGAGATGGGGTTCAGGCAGATGGGGCATGAGCTACACACGAGCTTGGGGCTCCCCGTGGTAGAGGAAGGGTGTAGGTAGAGGAGAAGTTGGAGAGGAAGCCAGAGGAGAGCTCATCGGGAAAGCCTCTGGGGGTCTTGCTGTGGGATTTCAGCTTTGGGCTGAAAGGAAAGTATTTAAGCAGAGGATTTGTGTTTTAGAACAGGAACCTCCTCCTGTGATACTTAGCAGGGAGGACACGGGACTGGGCTGGTCCCGGCAGGAACAAGTGGCCAGGGTCCAGGTGAGAAGCGGGTGTCATCTGGACTCGGCAGCGGAAGTGGGGAGCGATGTAGCTGATTCCCGGGGCCTGGGGACCTGCCGGACGTGGGAGGGGATGAGGAATCAGCGGTGACTCTGGAGGTCAGGCTACGCAGCTGGGTGGATGCTGGTCCCATCGTCTGGGATGATGACCAGAAGGGGAGGAGGGAAACAGGGCAGGGGGTGGTGGTAGGGAGAGTTTAGGAGGAAAAGTGACGAGTTCAGATTTTGTTGGTGTTTTTGAATTTGTACTTCGTAAGGGGTAAGATACCTGAGCGTCCAGGATGAGTTCAATTTGGGGGCACATGGAATTGGAGTTGCCTGGGGGACACACTTGACTCTCCCATCACCCTCATCCTGACATCCTGTTCACGAACAAGACCCACTGGTTCTGTCCCCAAGATGCTGTTCATACGTGTCCCCTTCTCTCCCCCTCCTGCGTCACCTGCACAGAGGAGAGGGGCGGTGGTTGATGGGGAAGGGCAGGAGCGGCAGGCCGTGAGGGCACAGGATGGGGCCTGTCCTTTGCAAACAGGAGGGTGGGTTTGGAGAGGTTTTCTGGCTGATTCCAGGGGTTTGGATGGGCAGGGAGGACATTCTCACAGTCAGGTCTTGGTTTTCTCGGATGGGGAGAAGGCAGAGTGGGGAGAAGCATGAAAGGGTGTTGTAGACACGGGGGAATGTGGGAGCGAGACAGCTCGAGCAGGTTTCCCCAGGCAGGATTTGGAGCTGGGGGGGTTCTGTGGTGATGTCAGCCGGCACTGTGGGGGGACTGTCTCCATCAGGGCTCCGCAGGTTGTGCGGGGGCACCAGTGTTGGCCAATGGGGCTCCTCGGGGCTGAGATGCTGCAGGGCAGGCGAGCCACAGAGGAGCAGAGGTGACGGTGGAGCCTGGACCTAGTCTCTTTAGGGACGGAGGCAAGGCCGGAGAGGCTTGATGGGTTGGGGAATAGAATGGGGAGAGCAGAGACTCCTTCTTCCATTGGCAAGACGTTGACATTGAAGCCTCCACCTGGCCTCTCACCGCGGTGTAGACCATGGGCCGAGTGGGCGAGTTGGGTGTTCAGACTCTCCATGCAGAGCACTGAAGCTCAGAGTGTGGCTTCCGAGTGCTGAGTGGAGGATGCAAGACTGGTGAAGTCAAGAGCGGTGGCCTTGGACCAGCTTGGCCCGCCGGGGGTGAGGGTGGCATCCAAGCAGGCTCCAGCTGCCAGCCCAGTCCCTGCTGGGTCACAAAGGGCCCATGAGTGTGTGATCCCCGGGGTGCTGTGTGGGTTGCTCCGATGACCCCTGAACTGTGCGGGGCAGGACGGAGCAAGGGGTGGAGCGGCCGGGAGCTGGAATCCCAGATGACCTCAGGGCTGAGCAGGGGGTTCGCAGATGAGGGTTGTCAGGGCCCAGAGGAGGCCCAAGGGCAGCAGAGGAGCGTGGTAGAGAGGGCCCGGCTGCAGCAGGCCCTAAGGGAGGAGCCGCGGGGAGAAGACGCCTGGGTCACCCCCATGTCCCCCAAAGCTCCCCTGCAGCATGTGGGTGACAGGAGGGTGAGCAGCTGCCGATGGAGAGGCCGGGAGACGGTCCCCGTGGCAGGTGGTGCCATGTGGCTGGACCAGCACGGCCTTCCTGAACGCTACTTTTCCTGAGGCCCCTCCTCAACCTCCCTGCAAAGGGAGGTGGGGAGACTCTGGACCCTTCTCTGTGCCTCCTAGAGCAGCCAGGCAGAGGCAAGGCCAAGGGGCCTGCTGCATCGTTGCCTTTGCTGCTGGGCGCTGGCTGAATGACGGCACGGCTCAAGGGCCTCGGGGAAGCGAGCTTCAGTGCCCTCGCAGAAGGAAGGGTGCCTGCCCGACGACAGGCCAAGCCCTTGCCAGGCTGGGGTGCTCCCAAGTACTCCACTGGCCACATGCCATGGAGCGGCGGGGGGTACAGGGGTCTGGGCTGGGCAGGGTGGGGAGGCCACCAACTCTGAGTACATGCTGTGCACGAGGCCCGGGAGGCCTCACAGGGTGCCGTCAGGGGACGCGTAAAGGGCAGTGTGCTGCTCTCACTCCCGCACAGGAAGGGGGCACGTGGGGATGGAGGGGCCCAGGTGGAAGGAAAGATGTGAAAGAATGTGGGGCAATGGCTGGAAGGTGGGACTCAGGGTCACTAGCCATTCTGTAGCTTTCTTCTTCACGGAGAAGAGACAGCTGGGGGCTGGGTAGGGGCGAGAAGTAGGATTCACCTTGGCCGGAGGCCCCTGGTGGTTAAGAGCTTATGAGGCCTTGGAATGAGCAACTGAGGAACAGTCTAGAAATGCCTTCCTGAAAATCCTCTCCAAGAAGGAGACCTGTCATGCACCGAAGGGTAGGTTAGGGCCCCTTGACTTAATTGCAAAAGGCCTGCGATTGCCCACTTGCTGCTCTAAGCCCCCTGTGGACACTACCTCACTGGACTTTTTTGAATGGTAGAGAAGGGGGCACCCAAGTCTGGATGGGAGGCCGGGTCTGGGGGCTCCCCTCTGGAGGGACAGGCCCCTTGTGCTCTGGAGGGTGGCCCGTGGGCCTCTCACCCTCCACCTGCCTTCCCTGGGCCCTTGGAGGACGCTGACGCAGGGCTAACTGAATGCATAACTTTATTAAATAAATGCTTTGTCATGACAAAAGACAAAGATCAAGGAGTAACATAAATTATAAGTTGAATAAATAGTATACAGCAATCTTCACTTTTTTAATAAAACGTGAGATCCTCTGGCTTTTTTTTTCTTTTTTTTTATTTCCTCAGGTACAAAATGCTAAACAGGAGGCGAGCCCCTCTGCATTCAGGTGATTTTTTTTCCCGCTTTTTTTTAAAATTCTTTTCCCCACAAACTGGTTTTATTTGTCAATTTATTTTTTTTCATCCTCTTCACCAGTAAAGATTATGAGCGTTTATTAAAAAAAAAAAAAAAAGTCGAAAACAAAACAAAGGGAGAGAATAGAGCTATGATATGTATGTACGTAACACTACAAAGAGCTACAGTAATATGTGCTGTGGTTATTGCTGTCTTCAAAAAAGAAAAAAAAACCGGTAGGCAACTCGGAATCTGAAGGAATCTTGTCTGACAACTGTCTATCCGTGTGGGCTACTGTGTGGTGGTGGTGGTGGTGGCGGTGGTGGTGGCGGTTGTGGTGGCAGCGGTGGTGGTGGCGGCGACGGTGGCGGGAGATTCGGGACTCAGGCTGGTGGCCGGGGACCTGAGAAGGTGGCTGACGCTCCCCACCTTCCCTTTCCCCACCCAGAGGAGTTTGAGAGGGGGGCCAGGGTCTGTGAGGATGGCTAGACCATATAACTCCATTAGAAAACCCAGAAAGTATGTTTATAAAAAGAAACAAAAACCCAGGAGGAGAAAAAAAAAAAAAAAGTGGAGAAAAGTGCAAAAGGAAGTCTTGCACTTTAGTGGTTTTAAAAATAAAGACAGTACAACGCCCAGGTGGCTGGCTTGGCAAGTCCCCATCCCCTTGTGCCACCACTTCTCAAAATTTAGCCTCCTTTCTCCTGCAAACCACAAATGTCCTCTTTGAGACCCAGGGTTGCTTCTCGTGGGCTCACTTCCCTCTAAGGCCCCCGTGCACCGAGGCCCTCCCTGGTGCCAACAAGCCAGGTGTCGGGAGAGCGGTGGCCGGGCCCACCTGCCCGGGGGAGGCTGACCCTGCAGGATTCCCGGGGAGACCACTGAGATGGCGATGGGCAAATGAGCGAGGAGACAGGAGGTAGACCGCACGGGGCCGCCTGGGCCTCCCGTCCTCCCCTGTGGGGGTTGAATGTCTCCAGGCCTGTCTGTGTAGGCCTGGCTGTCTGAGAAACGTTCGAGCGTCACCCGTCCCAGATGCCCTGTTTGCCCAGGTGGGTAGGGAAGCTCTGGGGGAAGGAGGACGGGTCCTGGCGAGGCCTCCATCCGCGACCCGGCGGCAGTGGCAATGACAGGTAGTCGTCTCCCTGCCAGAGCGAGGCACAGGTCAGAGGGGATGGGAAGAGGCCTACTGTTGGGTGGGTGGGTGGGTGGGTGGGGGTGACATTTAGTCTTGAGGCCACAGAGAACTACAGAGCCTGAGGCCTCGAGGTGAAGCAACAGTAGCCCTCAGGCAGCCTGGAGTCAAGGAGATCCCGGGTCAGGATCCCCACTGGCGGCGCTGCCCACCAGCCTTCCCTCCCGCCCTCCTGGCCCAGGGACGCTCCATCTCCGTCCTCCTCCTCGACTCCCTCCCCAGGCCAGGCCGCCCCCTTGGGAGGCTAGTCTCATCCCTCATCCGTCATGCAGGTCCTGCGTCGTCTAGGGAGTGGCCAGCTGACCGGAGTCACCCCTGCAAGCACTGGGCTCACAGGCTTGGGTGAGTCGCGGGAGCTCCGGAAACCCGAAGACTGCTGGGGTTCAAGCAGGCCCTACTCCCCCACCTCATGGCCGGCGGCAGGCGCCCCTTCAGAGTCCGGGACGCAGCAGGGGGAAAGGAGAGAGCCTCTCTCAGGAACCAGGTCCAGGTCTTGGGAGGGGTGTGCGGTGGGGGGTATGCAATTCCTGGCTCAGTCTTTTCTTAGGGGGAATGGCACCCCAGTATCCACTTGGCAGATCCCAGTTAGACGGCTGCTCAAGATGCGCAGAAAGGATGGGCAAACGGTAGAGTGAAGCGGGAAAGGTTTACAATACTGGCCTCAGACACGGAAATGTGAGTCGGGGGTTTGGGGAGAGAGTTGTGCAGAGAGATGGGGCGCACTGACGCGGCAGGTCGACTCAGTCCTCTCGGCCGCCATCCCCATCGGGCCCTTTGTCCTGTGGCAATCGACCGTCTCTCCTGTCCCAGCCAACTGTCCTGGGGGGGGGCGGTTAGGGAGGCAGGAATCCCCCCCCGCACCCCAGCCCCAAGTCCCGTAGCTGCAAGTCTCCCACCAGCTGAAATGTGTCTGCTTCTCCGCTGGAGAAGTTGGGCGCTGGAGTGGTCCCCACGGCGTCACGCCATCAGGGAAGAGTGGAGAGAGCTGTGTCCACAGCGAGGAGGGGGCCCCTTCGCCGGTGTCCCAGCCCCCTCTCCCGGCAGGCTGGCTCCGGCCTCCGAGGACAGCCCCACGGGCGCCGGTTTGTTGGGAACGTCAGCGGGAACGGGAGTTTCCTTGGTTCCGAACCTGGCTCCTGAGGACAGCACCCTGCAGCATCCGCTCGTCCTGGGCCCTTGTCCCGTCCCCCCCCCAGGGAGAGAGCCTGCGCCGGGCTGGCCGGAGGCGTTGAAGGGCTTGCAACAGTCTGCCACCTGTCCCTCACTGCAGAGCGGAGGTGGCCACCCGCGTGCACGGTCTTGTCCCTCCGAAGGCACGGCCGGTCTGTGCCGATCCCTGCTCCTGCCCAGCGGCAGGTGTCTAGAGCCCACCTAACGGTGCCCACCGTCCCCGGCGCCCAGGCCTGGAGCGAGCTCATTTCTCTCTGAGGAACTGCGCCCCCATTCTCTTCTTGCTGTCGTCTTGAGTCCCAAAGGCCTAGAGGATGGGGAGCCAGGCAATCGCGCTGGGCTTCGTCCCCCTTCCTGTTGCTTTGCTCCAGAGCTAGAAGGAAGCAGTCCCCCCTGGCCCTCCAGCCGGTCCCCCCTCTCCTGCTCCCCTTTTACCGGCTCCCCTGCGTTCACCCCGGCTCACGTCCCTCCCGCTCACGTCCCTCTTTCATTTCAGGCTCTCTCCTGCTCGGCCAGCGCGGAGGCCCAGCAAGGCCCTCAAAATGTCCAAATGCAGGCTTGGCCCGGACGGGAGAAAAAGGCTGGGCAGGACCAGTGGGTCACACTTGGCCCCGTTGTGCTTGTTTGGTGCAGGGTCCAGAGGCGGTGACTCCCGGAGGGTCTCAGGGCTAACAACGCCAGAGGCGCGGGGGGCGCGGGGGGCGCGGGGGGCACGCCTCGGAGAGCCCTCGTCTACCCGGCTGGGTACCTGCGGACACACCTGCACACACCTGCACGCGGGAAGCCGGGAAAGAGTCTAACACCGTGGCCCACCGAGGGTTTGCGTCTGCCGCTCATGGGAGGCTGGCAAGATTGCAGTTATGGGTTGTGTCAGAAGAATATGGGTTTTCTCGGTTTTCCCAGAACGAGGAAGCTCCTCAGTGCACCCAGAGGAACTGCTTTGAAAAGTTAATGCAAACCTTCGAAGGAAAGGGAGGAAGAAAGCAAAATAGAAAGAACGTAGACGTATATGCCTTATACATGACTACATGGAGCCTCGTAGAGAAGTATGGACGAGGCCGCATCGATGTCAGCCTATCCTCCCCCAGAGGGGCCGTGCTCGGAGCGGAGGGAGCGCCTCGGGGGGCTCAAACCACCCGTGTCAGCGTGATCTGGTCACCCTGGGAGAGCAAGCCTCTCGGCTCCGGGGTGTGTCCTGCTTTCTAAAAGTCTGCACGGGGCCTGAAGTACGCACACCTACTTACTCTTGGTATTTCTGCGTAGGAAAACCTATCTATCTAACGGCACTCGGTTATGCAGTTGCTTTGTTTGGAGAGGAATGGAATGCATTTTAGTTTTCAGAAGTTTTGGGGAAGGAGAACCCTCTGCCGGGGGGAGAGGGGAGGAGGAGCGGGTTCAAGCCATGCAGCTTGCTGGCTGGCGGTGGAGATAGGTCAGGAGAGGCGCTGACCCCTCCGGTCTTTTCCCTTCTCCCCCCGCGACCAATCCAGACGGGAAAACCCCCAAGGGTGCCATCGGGTGCCACACCTTGGGCCATACCTTCCGGTGCCCAAACGTCTCCCAACTCAGGCCAGGGCTGGACACGACGACGGGCCGGTCCAGCCGTGGTCCCGGTGATCTTTCCCTTCCTGCCCACGTTCTTCTTTCCTTCTTCTTCGAAACGACACTCTGGTGTCTCCCTCTCTCCTCTACACGTGCACTTTCTTCCCTTCTCTCTCCTCTCTCGTGTTCCTCCTCTCTTCCCCTCCCTGTCCCTTCAACTTGCCTCAAAAAGAAAACCATTTTCAAGATTTTTCAAGGGGTGTGTGTGGGGGGGTCTCCTTAGCTGTCTGCATCTCTGCTGTTGCCGGTTTGAAAGTTGAGACCTTGCTAGCGATTCCGAGGTCCTCAGTTTCCTCAAATAGATAGATATATGATTTTTTTTTTCCCTTAAATGAGATGAAATGAGTGGCGTCCTGGGGTGGAGGGAGGTGCTGGCTGGAGTCGGGGCTGGGGATGGGATGGGGCGAGGGGAGGACGGGGAGGGGACGCGTCACTCAACGTTGCTGCTGTCGAAGGTGTGGCACTGAAAGTCCCCGTCGACATACTCCATGCCTGGCAGCTTCATCCCATACTTGTCCACGCACCAGCAGATGCCACGTTTGCGGCCACGGGAAGGCTTGCACTGGGGGAGGGGGGAAGGGAGAGGGACAGGCGGTGAGGGTGGCTGTCCCCCCGGAGGCTCTGCTCCTTGTCTTCCCTGCCCCAAGACAGACTGTGACCCCAAAACCATCGGGGTTCTGCTGTGCCCCCTGCACGGGGGTGGCCCTAGGGAAAATGCTCATGTAGACAGCCCGCCCTCCACTAGCTCTTACAACCTCTCTTTCACGCCACCCGTTCAGGGCCCTCCAGCTTGACAGTCTCCATATGGCTACGTGATCTGCTGAGGATGAGGTGACAGCGATGCTGCGGCTGCATCATCTGTACGGCTTTATCGGGTACCAGACGCTACTTAACACTTCCCACGGAGAAGGTCCTGTTCTAAGTGCCTTTACAAAGATGAATCCCTAATCCCTCATCACTGCGTAAGGATAACAGGTACGATGGTCGATGGTCGTTTTGCATCAGAGTCTGGGGGCAGAGACTTTAAATAAGGAGATAAGGAGGGCACAGCTCCTAAGTGGGAGAGCCAAGAATTGACTCAAGGCCGTCTGGCTCTTGACCCTCAACTTAGACGAGGGGCACCCTTAGGGAGCATCAGGGTCACCTGAGAGGGAACTTGTTAGGAATGCGAAATTCTCAGAGTCCACCCCCAAAACCCCAGGGTGGGGCTCCACAATTGGTGTTTTAACAAGCCCTCCAGGTAGTTCTGACGCCCCAGGATCCCGGAGAACCACTGGCCTAAGATAACGGGGTAACCGCTTGAATAGGCTAAGTATTAGCGCAGAAGTGTTGCCCAAAAGGGCAGCCTGGCTGGGAATGGGACGTAAATCATTTCACGTGGTTCCTGCGGAAAATTCGCTTGGAAGTCACTATCTGTGCGCATATATTTACGTGTGTGTGTTTATCAGAAAAGAATCTATACAACCTGCGACATGACAGTGATAGAACGCTTGCTTTTTTGGTGAGTTCATGTAAATGAGGCGGATCACTAAAACTTAAGTAGGTCCGCACGGGAGGGAAGGGGGAAAGTCACGATTGAGGTACTTGCATGGATATCAGGGATTCAGGAAACACTATTGTTAACGGCACAAACCTTCAGCACTTGGAGGTGAAGGGTTTCTGGCAGCTGCCCCTTCAGGGGGCCCCTGAACATGGGAGCAGGGGACGTACCTGCTTTCTCTTGTAGAACCCTTTGCGGTCACAGTTGGGCAGGTACACGGCACGAGGCACCATGCGTGGGCTGGCTTTGAGCTCCTGCAGGGAAGCCTCCATGTGTCTGCGGCAGGGGCCCTGTGTGAAGACGGCACGAGTGAGACCCATGGCAGGACCCAAGTGGAAAGCACCTTTCTGGGGACGCCTGGGGAGCTCAGCGGCTGAGCGTCTGCCTTTGGCTCAGGGCATGCTCCTGGGGTCCTGGGATCGAGTCCCGTATCGGGCCCCTCTATGGGAGCCTGCTTCTCCCTCTGCCTGTGTCTCTGCCTCTCTCTGTGCCTCTCTCATGAATAAGTAAAATCTTAAAAAAATAAAAATAAAAGAAAGAAAGAAAAAGAAACCACCTGTCTGTGCAGAACGTGGGGCGCAGGGCACTGGGAGCTAAAGGGTCAGTGGAGAATTTTTTTCAATTAGTCGCTACCAGAGATCTCTCCTCCTTTGTACCTGTCATGCACTCTGGGTATAGAAAAGTGTGCAAAACCAGCATCTGACCGGTCACGGGGCATACCGTCCCACTTTTCTTGCACAACCCCCGCCCTGCTCTGATTCAGTCTGGAGGTGGCCGTCCGCAGGTGCTCCGGGGAGCGTGCTGCCCAGGTGAGGTCACAGCCCCTGGCGCTTGAATGAGCGCCTTGAATGAGCACCGCCTCTATGCCCCGCTCGGGTAAGCCCTGAGTTCTGATAAATGGAAGCCGTGAGACGTCTCTGAATTCCATGCTAGGACTCACCTAAGCACTGGCTGCTGAAAATACTCATTTAGAAGCAGGGAAAAGTCAAAAGGCAGGGGTGGTGGTGGCAGAGGCGGCCTGGCAGGGATGCCGGTGGAGGCGGGGTGGGGGGGGCAGTGTCCCTGTGACTCACCTGCTCAGATTCCTGTCTCATCTCGGGGGCAGAGATGACCCGGGGGTGGGCAGTGTTCTCGGCGCCCCCCACAAACTTGGACTGGGTCAGCTTCTTTCTGCGATCCTTCTTCACCGCCTCGGCCTTCAGCTCGGAGATGCGGGTGTGCTTGGGCCGGAAGATCTTGGGCGAGTAGGTCTCCTCTGCCATCTCGGAGGTGGTTGGCTCCTCGTGCTCACGGGAGTCTCTCTCTGCAGGAGAAGGAGGTGGAGGGTCAGCCTCTGGGGCCGTGCCAGAGCTTACCAGACTGGGGACAAGCAGGGGAAGAAGGAGGACATAGGGGTCCTCGCTGCTGGAAGTGCTGGGAAAGGCTGGCATGACTCGAGTCCAAAGGAGCAAATCTGGGAAGGCTTCATGGGGTGGCATGGGGTTGAAAAGGTCAGGCTGATAAATGAGGGCAAGTCTGACAGGGGGGAGAGGACATTCTGGGGGCAGGATGGGTGTGTGTGGGGGGACGTTGGTGGGACGTGGCCCGTGGGGGTGCTCAGTGCTGGTCGGGGACTTGCTTGCCTGCCACGGGGCTGGCTCTGTAGATGGGGCAGTGGCTGGATGGGGGTTGCCGTCTAAGAGCATGACCTGGAGATGCAGGCTGATGGGGGAAGGAAGGAAAGGCCAAGTCTGTCCCCGAGTGGGGCCTTCGTGCTTCCAGGACTGTTAGAGCTGAGATCCATTCAACTTGGAACCGGGGAGCAGGAGGGTTCTCGGGATCTAGACTAGCCGGGTGGTGAGGACCGTCATGAAGAGGAGGGGACCTGAGGGGGCCAGACAGGTGGGGCCTGGAGGATGGGTGGGGGGACCTGGAACCCCACGGCCCTGCCCCGGCTCCGGGCTGGCTCCGGGCTCTGGGCCCTGGGAGGCTGGAACGTAACCCAGCTCCAGGCCAAGAGAGGCCGACAGCTGGCGGGGGCTGGAGCAGTTATATATAGGAGAGACTTGGTGACAGTCTATACTTAGCTGACTTATGACCTTTAAAGAAGTAGGACTTTGTTCATTTATTTGTTGATCTGATAATTCCACCCCCCCCCGGCCTCCTTTCCATCTGCAGACTTCCAGTACATTCTTATCTCCCAGACACTCTTCTCTGGGCCCCTCTTCCTCCTCTCAGCTCCTTGACCTCGCCAGCCTTGGCAGACCCGGAGTGGGGAGGGCTTCATCACTCTTCCCAGGTGGGCAGGACGTGACCAGGATGCCCGCAGGGAGACCAGGTGCAAGGTGGGGGTGGGTAGGGGCGGGTCAGTCCTATCTTCACCGCCTCTTTTCAAATTTTAGAGAGAGAGAAAAATAGGGCTCTGGGGTGACCCCGGATAACTCAAATGAGGTGAAGGAAAAGCTTGTTCTCCAGCCACTCCACTGTCACTGGGCTCTCCAGGAGCCACGATGACAAGGCCCTGGGATGGAGAATAGGAGTCCAAGGAGGTGGGGATGACGGGACACACAGGGAAGGAGAATCTTGGTGAAAAGACACTGTTTTGTGTCCCCAGGGGCAGGAACTCTCTTTCCAGGGGAAGTTCCGGGTGTGGGTTAAGGGAGGCATTTGGGGACCTGGCCTAACCTGGTCAGGATGGCAGGTGGCAGGAAGCACCTGAGCACCTGTTTGTCTCTTGGCTTGGGATTTGTCAAACTTAATTGAATAGGTATCCGGTCTTTAAGGCCCTGGCAGGGAAGTTTCCTGCCCTGAAGAAGCCTCCACAAGTTTGCAGTGTTTTGGGTGGTTAGCTGGCTTGGATATTTATCCACAGAGAGGAAGGGAGGTAGTCACTAGAGGGACACGATGCGGAGCGAGCAAATGGCAGAGATACGGGGAGGCATTCTCGGAGCAAAGTTCGGAGCCAGGTCCCCATCCCCCACTTTTGGTCTTTCCCTCCCTCTTCCCGCCTTGCCTGGACTCAGGGCTCTGACTCTATCAGATCTGCTGCGATCATTAATCAGCGTGGTGGGCGATCCACCTGGTAGGGGGAGGATACCGTCTAGGGTTAGCTGAAGGAGTGACGTTTGGAGTAAACCAACTTTTCTTGGTTGCGGGACAAGCTAGAATGGGGTGACGTGCAGGGGAGCAGTGGGGGGCTCTGTACAAACTGAAATGCTAGGGCTCTGTTATCTAGTACTGAGCCCGAACCCGAGGCTCAGGTCTTGGGGAGAGATGCGTGGAGAGGAAAAGCCAGCTGTGGGACGGAAGGTTGCTGAGCCCATCTTGCTGAGTGATCTGAGGCACTTCCCGCAACCTCTCTGGGCATCACCGAGCGCTCTGACCCTGAGAAAGCAGTTGACCACTGGGGTAGAAGAGAGGCAAGAGATGGCTGCCACTGAAAGGTTGGGAGCACTGGGGGGGGGCATGGCCACCCCCTTCCCCTAATCAAGATCGTAAGCAGGTGAAGTGAGGAAAGGTGGGTGAGGGCACAGGTGGGAGGGTGGAGCAGCTCCAGCCTGGGCTGGAGGGCCAGCAGATTGGTGTGTGGCTGGGCTCCAGGAGTTGCCACTTCCGTGAGGGAGATCCAGGGAGCTGCTGACCTCCAGTGGCTGGAGCTGTACCAGCTCCTGGAAGTCTTCCAATGCACCGTCAGGTCCATGCCCCTGTGTCCAAGCAAGTACATGAACATATCTCAGGGTGCTCTTTCTAGCTCTTAAAAACACCAGAGATGGGGGTGCTGCCCCTCCTCCTCTGGCCACCTGTTGTGCCGGAGCCCCCCCCCCGTCCCTCTGGTCAGAGAGTGTCATCCACCAGATGTGGTGTCCCCTCTCCCGGGGCTTCTCTCTCTAGCCTTGCTGGACACGGAGGCCTGCTGGCTCACGGCACTCCACATACCAACAGCTCTTCTCAAGACCCTTCATCTTTTAGGACCTTTTCTAAGAAATGCTATGGGCTGCCCTTAACCTTGACTCACTCCTCCTGGGACGGGGATGGGGCTATTAACAGTGGTTCAATAAGCTTGGGAGCAACTTTTCTTGGACCTTAGTCTTTTCCCCGAAAGTGTTCAAGGATGGCCTTGGGACTAAGCGCATGTTCATACTGGAAAACGATGTGGATTCCTGTATGTTCTTTAAGGAGCTCAAAGCACTTCTGCAGGGAGGCCTGGGTGGTTCACCTCTGCCTTTGGCTCAGGTCATGATCCCGGGATCCTGGGACTGAGCTCCACGTCGGGCTCCCTACTCAGTGACAAGCCTGCTTCTCCCTCTCCCTCTGCCGCTCCCCCAGCTTGTGCTCTCTGGCTCTATCGCTCTGTCAAATAAATAAATAATATCTTAAAAGAGAGAGAAACCCTAAAAAGCAAAGCACTTCTGCAAACCTTCTCTCCTTCCCTGGCCATACCCTCCCTGGTTCACAGGCTTTTTTTTGGCTGCTTCTGAAGGGCAGGCTTAAAGTTTTGATGTGTCTCCTGGTTTTTTGGTGCCACTTAACCCCAACCTATTACTTAGGCAGCCAGGGCACTGGAGTCTCAAAGATACCAGTCAGGGTCTCGTGGTCAACTTGCAGGCTCCAGAGACAACGGAAACTCAGCACAGAGCCAGTGCGGAGCTACAAAGATGAAAAGGCTGGAGAGTAAGACGGGGGGTTGGAATGCCAGGGCCCGCTAGCCCTCCTCAGCTGCTTCCTGGCCAAGTCATAAATAGGCTTTCAGTTTGGGAAGGGCTTCAGTTTTAGCTAAGACAAGCAGGCACACGCACACTGGCGGTTCCTGTGCTCATTCATGGAGAGAAAATGGACCAAGGTTGCAGAGGGGATTTAGGTGGGATGAAAGGGAGGACTTCCCGAACTGTGGAACAGCAAAGGAACTACCAAGTGCAGGGGGTTCTCGAAGCTGTTCCACAAACAGGCCAGTACCTCCACATGGCCGGTAGGTGGCGGAGGAGACTCATGGCTGCACAGCAGGTCCCCGGTGCTTATTTCCAGGGACCTCAAGGCACTTTTAAGATCTGAGATTTGTGTGCTGCCCTCCTTGACTTCTGTGACAGCTACCCAAATCCTCTCCTTCCCTCTGTGTGTCTGCAGATGCATTTCAGGAGTCAGGGCGATGGACAGGTGAGGACTAGAAAAAACAAAAAACCCATGTATGGGGAGGGTGAAGGCAGCTGTGAGAGCTGGAGGCTCATGGAGGGACAAGGCCGACCTGTGCATCTGTGCATAGCCTCCTACTGCTTCTCTCGTCTGCAGCTGAAAAGTGATCTGGGGACGAGGGGACCCCTTCGAGGGCCTCTTGCCCTTGTCTCCATGTCCTTCTGAAAGGATTCTACAGCAGCTGGAAAATGGGGAATGCTCAGTATTATTCCCGCCTCCAAGGGGCAATGGAGGCAGGGCCCGTTAAACCCTCAATCTCATCCAATGGCCAAGGGAGCAGGGGCTGTCACATGGTCCTTATGGGTGCCTTTCCTGATGGGCGGGTTCTGAGTCTGGCCTGCCTCCCCACAGGCTCTCTGATGGCCCCTGTCCCTGCCCCGTCATGGGGGCCAATGCAGTTCCTCCTTCATTCATAAGGGGGTTCTGCGTCCTGCTGCTGCGCCAGCACCCACGGAGGCACACTCAGGTACACGGCCCTTCCCATGGCAACATGAACACCTGCTGGAGGACTACGCCATTATCACGTCCCAGCAAACACAGAGGGTGTCTGGCTGGAGGCCCAGCGGCTCTGGATCCGGAGCCATCGTAGGGTGGGCAGCACTACCACAGCACAGCGGACAATGCCCGAAGCGGGCCCATGCTCTTAAGAAGCCTTCCGATTCCATCCTGCTCCATGGACTGTGATGGAGATGTTAGGGACCTGCTGCTCCCTGCAATCTATCTCCCCATGCTGGTCATGCCCTGGCCCCACTAGCACCCTGGGCCCAGGCTGGTGGTAATTTCCCACTCTATCTTAATCTCATCATCAGACTTCAAACAGAGTGGCCCAGATACCGCCACTTTGCTTACGGAAATTGAAGAAACCGAGGCGTAACTTGGACTTCACAGCTCAGGAAGACTGTGGGGCTTGGCCAGGCCACCTGGACCTGGGGAGAGGAAAGTCTCTTTTTGTAGCCAGGAGACAAGATGGGTTTGCCCAGAATCTCTCTACAAGTAATGAAAAGGGGAGCTGGGTTTCCTCTGGCTCTCACTCTAACTCCTTCTGTGGAATTTAAAAAGTAAGCTTCTTAAGAGCGGAGCCCGGTCATCTATGTCCACCTCTCCATCAGATGGCATTCGGTATATAAGCTGAAATGGAGAGATGCACAGATTTCTTCAAGAGATGAAGAGAAGCGGGTCGAGAAGCGGGCCTGTAACATAAAGTCGGGCATGTTACGGTTCCACGGATGCCGCGAGAGGTCACCTCACCCTGCCCCTTGCCTTGAAGCCCTGGAGCTGCTGCAGAGGGAGCCGGGAAGCCGAGTAACAGGACCAAGTACGGCTCCCCTGGATTTCCTGGGCTTCTTTGATCTAAAGTCGTGCTCTCCGATATAGCACTCAAGAGTCACATGTGGCCACTTAAATGAATAAATATTAAATCGAATTACAAGTGGAGCTTCTTGGTTGCTCTATCCACTTTTCAAGGACCCGTAGCCCCAGCAGTGAGTGGCTGCTGCGGTGGACAACACAGATGCAGAGCATTTTCATCACTGCAGAAAGTCCTCCTGGACAGCGGGCCTGAGGGCACTGATCCACCCCTGGCCGTGGCCGGATGCCTGCACCCCCTCCCCACTTTGCCCTGTTTCCCCGCCAACCTGCCTCCCCCTGCTCTTTGCCAGGACATGCAGCTTATGGGGCAATGATGGATCGGCGGCTCACTGTTTAAAAAAACTGTGAAACGCGTTTCAATCTCCTGAAGTCTGACCGTTTCCCAGCCGTGGATGCCAAATGAATCAATGACACCGCGTGTGCATGCCTTTGCATAAAGAGAACGGGCCCAGGGCGATCGGGAGGGGCTGCCGGGCCTTCCAGGGGAACTGCCTCCTCTTAGCCATTCCAGTCCTGGCCAGTGTGTGCTTTGTCCCAGCCTCTCTTGGAAGACACTGTTTTCTTTTCCTCTGTGGTCAGTAACAGGCCTGCATGTTCTGGGCTCTTTTTAACACGAATTATGGGCTGGGAAGCAAAGGAGCGCTGTCTTTTCAAGAGGAAAACAAATCCAAATAACCATCATCCTGAGGAACAGTTGCAAGAAGACACTGGAGAAGGAAGAGGTGTGACTCGGGGTGAGTGGTGGAGGCGGGGAGCAGGTTCAGAGAATCAGTGACTGGACAGTGAGGACAGGAGACCTACCCTGCTGAGCTCCTCTACAGCCCCCACCCCATTCCAGACCAGGAAACTAATGTAGTTGGGTGCTCTAAACCAACACCAAAGTTGGCCAATGTGGGCACGCAACATCTCTATCCTAAATAGAGAATTGGTGACATCATATCGCATGGTGGGTGAACAGAGTAAGAGTTGGAGTACCAGGAAGTCTGATTGCCAGCCCCAGCTGAGAGGAACCAGTCCCCACCTAGAGGGTTCCCTCCAGAAGCATCCCCCATCTAATGGCATTACTTCATGCTGCGTTAGGCATGAGGTCTCGTTCCAAAAGATGGAGAGAGAAAAGGTGACCCACTGCCCTTAATGGCGTAGACCTGGCTGCTGTCAAGTTGGTGACATTCCTCCAGAATGAAAGGCGAGGCTCTCACTCATGCATCTCCCATTGTCCTGGGAACAGAGGTAAAGGCAGAATTCCCCCCGTTCTTTTCCCCCTAGGGCCAAAGTAGGTGAGGGCTGCGCTTTCAGTACACATTTCTTGATCCCTGGGAGACAGTTGGTGATAAATTTGCACGTTAGAAATACACACTTATGTCCAGCTCCCCAGATAAGGTTCCCTGGCTGGGTTTCTCTAGAGCTGGGGAAAGTACAGCGTGCTCAGGAGAAACGTCTGTGTCTGTTTCCCACATACACCCTAAACCAGAAGGGAATGGAGGGGGCTTGGTGGGAAGCAGCTTCTGAATGGAGAAGGGGGAGAGGGAGAGGAAGCACTTGGCCATTTCTCTGACCTGGCTACACTTCCACTCATGACTCATCACAGTCCATTCAGAACATTACAATTAGGCAGCCACATTCCCTGAGAACGGTCCTGGGTGACCAGAAGGGGGTGGCAGGGAGCAGGCAACTAGATCTTTCCCTAGGTTCCCTAAGAAAAGAGAGCTGCTGGGGGTCAAACAAGAGTCCTGTGGTGTCTGGAAGAGTCCAAATTCAGACTCTTCCTGTTGGACTCTTTGGGGCAGAAGGAGAGAATGCAGAGATATTATTTCCCTTCTCAGGTCGGGGAGGGGCTTGCTAGTGGCTTCCACACTTTCCAGTTAGGCGGCCACTAGCCACACGTAGCTATTAAAGCTTGAAATGTGGCTAAAGGGGCCGAATTAAAAATTTTATTTCATTTAGGGCCACCTGCGTGGCTCAGTCTGTTGAGCATCCGACTCTCGATTGCGGCTCAGGTCATGATCTCAGGGTGCTGGGATGGAGCCCCGAGTCGGGCTCACGCTGGGTGTGGCTCCTGCTTAGGATTCCCTCTCTCCTTTTCTCTCTGCTCCCCCCCCACTCTAAAGAAAGTTATTTCATTTTAATTGATTTGATTTTTAAAACTAATACTCAGTGTGGTGATCAGAAACTTTTTGAGTATGTTTGGAATGACTCAGGTATATGAATCCAGTTTTTCGACTGTAAACTTTTTTACAAAGCTTAAATATACAAATCGAGTATTTTTAATGAAAATTTAGTGTCCAAACTGGGATGCGCTGTCCATGCAAATCATACCTCAGATTTCAAAGACTTTAATATGAAAGAAAGAACGTAAAATATCTCATTATAACTGCTGGAGTATATGTAGAAATGATAATATTGTGGATACATTGAATTGAAATATATGCTTAAAATTAATTTCACCTGTTTCTCTTGGCCTTGTTAAAAAGTATGGTTACGAGAAGATTTGAAATCACGTGTGTGGCTCGTATGCAGTTTCAGCTGGCCTGGGCTGTTCTAAAGCATCTGGGACGAGAGTCATCTTCAGTGGTGTGACAAAGAGACAGTGGAGCATACTCAGTTCAGCTGTGATGGCAGGACCTAAATGGTTCGGGATAACCAGAGCCCACCTAAAACATCTGTGCGAACCAGCAAAGGTCAAAGGAAGCCAGGTTCTGAGTGCAAATTCGGTCTGGGTCTTGCCTCAGGATTTGGCTAGGGAAAGCCCATGTCTGATGGTTGAGGTTGAGGGATGAAAAATGAGGTAACTAACCTATTTATATTAAAATTTCCCCCAGGGTGCACTTGACAGGTCTAACCTCTTGGGAAGAGGTCGTTAACTTATCTGCCTCCTTCTTAAGAATCCCCCAAGAGAGGAGCAGCCGCAGCTCCAGGATGTGTTAGCCTGGCTCTCCGAAATGCCTCAGATTCATCTGAGGCCCCCAGGTGTAATCAGGAGGCTCCACTCCCATCCTTTGGAAAGATCGCTGATAGACCTGTCCATGTTCCAAAACCTGGTGACTCTCTGGCTGTCTTCCTTATCAACCCTTAGGGCGTGTGGTTTTTCTCTCCTGCTCTCACGCTGCCCCACTGGAGGAGCTGGGGTCTCCTCATCTTGGCTCGCCTGACTCCATGAAAGGCCTGTGCAGGTAGAGGCTGCTTGCCAAGGAAAGCTGGCCGCTTAGGGGCCATGTTCTCCTTCCATACTGTAGGCTGCCACACAGCCAAGGGGAAGCGAGGGCCTGCCTGCCTTCCCAGATCAGGAGAGCACCCCATAGTTCAGGAAAGGAGGTTTAGTCCACGGCCCCAAGGCCGGGGCTCAGCACTGCTCCTTTCCACCCCGGCCTAGGCCAGTCTTGTTTCCAAGACCATGGAGAAAAAGGGAGACAATGGAGTGTGGTTGAAAATAAAAGCTGGGGGTAGGGGGACTGCATTCTCCACTTTAGAGCCAGTTCACTTCTTACCTTAAAACAGAGCAGTCCCCCCGCCCAGTTCATCTTCACAAGCCCCACTATGGGAAGACAATGTTGGGCCATATTTGCTGAAGGCCTCATGGTAAGTTAGGCCAGGCCTTGGTGAGAGCCCTAGTGACTAGTCTAGAAAGCCCAGAAGAGCGGAATGGGTATAGAATCAATAGGACTGTCAGACTGAGTTCCATCTAGTCCTGGCTCTGTCACTAACCCTGCACTCCCTGCCTTGGTGTTCTCATCTGTGAAATTACTGTTTTGAGTACTAAGATCTATGGGTTGTTTCCAGCATTAGCACTCTTTGGCCAGTACCTAGACCATTCGTGGGGAGACACTAGGACCAAGCTAAGCCAAGTGGCCAGGTAGGAAATGTCACTTTATCTCCCATAGAAGTTTGCAATAATTCCTCTGGATTTATATTAAAAAAAAAAAAAAGGCATCACAATAGAAATCATGGAAACAGAACTGGAAACAAAAGTGGGGGGATCCTCTGGATAGAGGGCAGTGGGAAATAGAAGCTTAGAACTGGCTTCTTTCTTTTTGCAAATAGGTAATGAATCTTATTGTTTTGGAAAACAAAATCCAGACTGTAATTTAAGGATGGCCTCCGGGGATTGTATCTTTGGGACCAACTATAGTAAAAATGCGAAACAAAAACTCAAACAAAATCCCTCCAAATTGCCTCTTCGTCTCTCACCACACCCATTCTCCCATCCTCTTCACTTCTACTCCCTGTTGATCCCTCACTGGTACCTGGTCTGTACATGGAGTCCTTCCAGTTTCTGGATGCTGGAGGCTTGGAGTGTGCGGATCCATTCTTCGAAGTTCTATGTTCTACGCATTAAATAACCCAAAGTTTCAAAGGCATTGCTCAGGTACAAAGTCAAAGCTTTAGGCAAAAATTACCCTCCTTTCCTGCTAGCCACCTCCCCCCACCTCCCATCCCTTTTAAGGGGACTGGGGCTTCTGTGGGATTCCTACTCCCATGCCCTTTGCTGTAACCCCCATGGTGACCTCTGCCTCCTAGGTCAGCCCAGTCCTCTCTCTGCAGCTGCAAGTCCACCTGTCTGCTCAAATCCAACCCAAGCCTAAGCACTAACTGGCAGCTGCTCTGACTTAAAACTCAAGCCCTCAGGGAATGCCGTCAAGCTAGGGGATGGAGAAGGGGGGGGTGGGGGGGTGGGGTCGGAAGGAGGGATAAGAAAAGAGAAATATGGAAAGAAAATGAGTTCTCACTGTGGCCAACTGTCTTTGCTCTTCCAGTCTGAGCTGACACAGCAGAAAGAGGGGGCGGGAGGCAAGAAAAGTCAAGTTAAAAGCACCGTCTCTCATCTTCCCGGCTCCCATTTTGGTTGGCTCAGGGCACAGCCAGCCTCTCAAAGGCTTATTTCAAAGGGAGGGGGTGCGAGTGGGAAAGGAATCTGGCTCCTTTGGTTTTCCATGATCTTGTTCAACCCAGACACAAATTTGGCCAATAAACCGAACTCTGGGACTTGACTTCAACATGGCATTTGGACCAGGCTTGGAGTGGAAGCCAGGGTGATGGACGCCAAACCCCTCAGAGATGCAAAGGCCAAATTCATTTTTATTTAGGTAATATTTTTTTTCGTTCCCAGAGCATACTTTCTGTCCACTCTCTCTTATTTCTCAATGACAGAATGGAAACGCAGAACCCATTTCTCCTTGTATCCCAAGCTTAATGTCTCACGGGCTCAAGGGAGATCTCCCAGAACCAGGCCAGGGCCCTTCTCCCAACAATGCCCAAGCAAAGCCTGGTGCGTCCTTGCCTCCATCCAGCTCACCGGTATTTATTGAGTTTGGCTCAATAAAGAACTCCTGTCTCCCGCCTCCCTCCAGCCTCACACACACTGCCCTCTGTTTCTATATCTATCTTTGCCCCAGAACTGGCCAAAATAAAATGCAGGGCCCAGCGGGCTCCCAGCACCCAGTTCTCGGGCAGACTGGCTCTCTGGTTGCTCAGCAACGCGCCCAGCAAAACACCAGTCTCCGCCTGCCCGCCCTCAGCTCTTCCTCCAGCAGCTTTGGCTGCCTGCCACCTCGCTCTCCTCAGCTCCCCATTCCGGATTCGAGAAATGCACTTTTTTTCTTTTGCTTAAAAAAAGATACGTATCTATATCTTTCTGTGCGCACATATCTTTTGGTGTGTGTGTGTGTGAGTGTGTGTGTGTGTATGCATCCATCATCTCTACCTGTATCTCTACCTGTATGGCAACCACAGGAGGGAGAGGCAAATCCAGGTTCTCACTGCCCACCTTGGTAGGGATGATACGGTGCTGGGGTGTTGGGGAGCAGGATTTTTGGCCAAGGGAGCTGACACCTTCCTCCCTGTCTCTGTTGACTTCCCTCTCTTTATGGAACCTCTCTGCGCCATCTCCAACTTTTTGGGGGACCCCCTCAACGGTTGCAAAAAGCTAGAGCCAGGAGCGCCCACTACCATCCTATCTTCCAGGAGGAAGGAGTCCCCGAAGCCATCCTGCAACCGTGCTCCGTTGGCACCTGCCAGAGGCCGGGTGGAGTCGCCAAGAAAGTCGGGGTGGGGCGGGGAGGCAGCCACGGGTTCCCCAGGAGGCGGCCAGAAGGTAGGGGTTGAGGAACAGGCTGCAGAGAAGTCTGAAAGGCATCTTGCTTGGGACAAAAGCCGGTGTCTTTGTGTGTCTCTGTGTGTATTACGTTCAACTGGAAAGTTGGATGATGAGCCAATTTGCTCTTCCAAGCGGTAGCGCGCGTGCGTGCGAGCGCCCTGCGCGCACACCCTCCGCACCAACCACATCACACCAACCACACGGTTGGGCAAATACAAGCGAGGCCAGAGCGGCTGAGTGATACCTTGCATACTTTCTTTGTGACCGGATTATTACCCAGAGCGCCCGCTTCCAAGCCAGGAAATCAATTCATACCTTTTCTCCCCCAGGCGCTAAGCTTTTCCAAATCCACATCCCCCAGGATGAGCGCGGCCAGGACCGCCTTTGAAAAGTGGCTCTTAATAAAAATAACTCCACAAACCCGGCCCCTCGGGCCTCCGGGGCCTGCGCGTTGCACTCTGTTCCTTTTTTTTTTTTTTTTTTTTTTGCAGGCTGCAATCCGGGGGAGGACTGCCTCTCGCAAAGTGGAGGGGCTGCCGGGGGCGGCCGGGGGGCGGCCGGCAAACCCTGCGAGGCTTGCGGGGTTCCAGGGTGAGCCCGGGAAAGTCCTGCTGCTTTGCAAGCGCTTCCGCACTCCTATCCTACACGATCGTGTCTGTAGCTGGCAGTTAGGAAAACCCAAGTCGGGGCGCCCTAATGGACGGGATGGGGGCTGGGAAGAGGGACATTGTCCCAGTAAGAAGCTACACAGAAAAAAGAAAAATTTTTTTTAGCTAAGTTTTAACCCCCTTCGGAGAGGATCAATAACCAGGTTGGTTATTCACTGGTTAAGAACCCAGATCTTTGTGCACAGCTCCTTAGATCAAAAAAAAAAAAAAAAAAAAAAAAGACGGGAGATCAGGTAAGCGCCAAAGAAAACCCAGGCTAAGGAGGGGGGCAGAACCGTTCTGATTTAAAAAAAAAAAAAAAAAAAAAGAACCGTTCTGATTGAACAGGCAGCTCAGCCAACGTTTTAAACCTTAGGCTCCAGACAGAGAACTGGGGGGCGTGGCCGCGAGGGGCGTGGCCACGGGGGGCGGGGCAAGAGGGGGCGGGGCCACAGGGGGCGGGGCTACTCGGAGGAGGGCGCGGCTCCCGGAGCGTGGCTTTCCCGTCTCCGCCCAGTAGATTTTGCATTCTGCGTTTCCAGGGGCCTCTTGCATTTACACCACACCCACTTGTGATCCGGTTTGATAGATTGAGGTGGTGGTGGGGGGGGGGGGCTGGGGGGGCGCGGGGTGGGGTACAGATGAGCCCTGGCGGGGAAGTGGTGATGCCTGAGTCTCACATCCCTCCTTGCCCCCATATCCACCTTTCTTCCCAGGTAAAATCTGAACTGGGGCGGGGGGGTGGGGGGGAAACAAGGAATTCGATTCAGGGACGAATACTCAGCATTATTGGACCAGAAACCCTTCTTTCCCCTCCCCCCTCCGCCCCCCGCCGACCCCCCACCTCCCCACCGCTGCAGCCCAGCGTGCCAAAGTCATTTTTCCCTTCTCGGGAGGAAAAAAGGTATTTTGCATTTTAATAATGTCTTACCACGTACCGCAAACCATCACACCAAGTCTAGAGCACTGGGTGTGCGCGGGGAGGGGCATCGGAGCCCCCCCGGCCCCCTCGGCCCCCCCGCCCCCGGCTTAGCTCCCCAGCGCCCGAGCGCGCGCGCGGGGGTGTGCAGGGGCGGAGGGAAGGGAGCCCCGGGACCCGCCGGCAGGGGGGCGGGGGCGCGGGCGGGGGCGCAGGTGGGATTACCGCGGAGGGCCGGTGCCGCCTCTCTCTCCAGGTCCCCAGTTAAAGCAATATTTTAACAAAAGAGATTTTTCTTTTTTTTTTTTCCAAGTTCGAAAGAACCCGTGTTGGGTGGGTGGCGGAGGGAGTCTGTAGGGTAACAGGCGCCTTCTCAGACTGGGAGCTGAGCACCTGGGGGTTTGCACGGGGACGCCGCTGCAGCTCGGGGGCAGGATTCAGACGGGGGGGGGGGGCGGGGAGGGGGAAGGAGCGAAGGCTCGGGGGGCTCGGCTGGGGGCGCGGCGCGGGGTAGCCGGGTCCGCCAGGCTCCGATTCCGAGGGGCCAGGACCGTGCCCACCCTCCTCCCGGGCTCCACCCCGGCGCCAAGCCGCTTGCGGGGCCGAGCGCGCGGGGCCGGCCGTCCCGCGTCCCCGGCCGAGCGCCGCGCAACCCGACCGGCACACCGAGCGCGCTCACCGATCTTGGCTTGCTCGCGGTAGCTCTTCTCGTTGAGGCAAACCCCGCGGCCGTGCAGCAGGGCGTGCAGCGGCTTCTCCTCGTCCTGCCGGGGGAGGCAGCGCAGCCCCTGGGCGCAGCGCTCCGTGTAGACGCCGCACGACTGCCCCTCGGCCAGGGCGCAAGTCATGCAGCAACCGCAGCCGGGCTCTTTGACCAGCTCGCAGCCCAGGGGGCTGGGGGGGCACATGGAGAGGGCTTTCTCGTCGCAGGGCTCGCAGTGCACGAAGGAGCCCAGGCCCTGGGCCGGCCCCGCACAGGAGGCCAGCAGCAGGAGGACCGCGGTGAGCACCATCTTCTCCGAGTCTTCCCCTTTACCTTGGGGCGGGGCACGAGAGCGAGAGTGTGGGGAGAAAGGGGCCAGGAGGGCGCCCGGAGAAATTAAAAAAATGTTTTTTTTTTCTGGCAGGTAGAGCAGGTGCCCTCCCCCAGACAATTGCAAAATGTGGGGAGAGATGGAGGGCTGAGGTGCCTGCAAGCGAGTCCCAGTTGCAAGGATTAAAGGACTTGCAACAGGTTGGGGGAAAAAGAGCAGCGCCAGGTGCACGCGGAGGGAGTGGAGGCCAGAGAAACAACCCCCCCGGCCAGACCTGCTCAGAATTACAGGGAGGAAAAAGCCAAAAATTGTTCACCCCAAAGAAACCGCCGAAATAATGAGCTCGGAGGCTGTGGAGGAGAAGGGGGTGGGGGCGGGGGGGAGCAAAATGGGTTTGTCTTCAAAAATTTGGTTTAAGACCTAAAATGCACCCTGCCCCTAGTTCCTAACCTTCAGCTGCCTGCAGCGCGCGGCTGCCGCGGAACAGGTAAGAGGCGGCGGCGGTGGCCGCGAGGGTGGGGGAAGATGTTGAAATCAAGAAATTAAAAAAAAAAAAAAAAAAAAAAAGCCCCCAATCCAAACCCCTAACACCTCTCTGCTCCCGCTGTGCCACCACCTCTTGGAAATTCGCAGGTTCTGCGTGAAGCTCGAAGAAGGGTGCAAACGGAAGAGGGGGTAATTAAAAGGAGCAAAAAAAAAAAAAAAAAAAAAAAAGAGAGAGAGAGAGAGAGAGAGAGAGAGAAAACCCCACACCGGTTTGCTCCTCTTTCCTAGCTCTTTCCCCCGGCAGAAGTTTCCAAAGAGACTACGGGCTCCGGTGGAGCAGGCGCTTTTAAATAGACGGCCCCTGGCTGCCAGCCAGTTTGTAGCTGCTATTTGAGCTCCCCAACACCCAACCCAGGCGAGGATGCCAAGGAGCTTTGCAGTACAAACTCACACGGGGTGGGGGTGGGGAGAGGCCTTCTAGACACACGGGGGCTCCCCTGCGCTCCCGGAGCAGTGCCCTCCTCCCCCCGGAATGCAAGTAGGGGGCACGGGGGACCGGCTGGGCTGCCTACGGGGCAGGGAGGCGGGGGGGGGGGGGGGGGGGGGTGTGGATAGGTGGGGGGGGTCGAGTGGAAGAAGCGAATATTCAGGAGTTGGTGGCCGCACTGAAGAGGAACTCGGTCTCCCTCCCTCCCACCCCTTAACTAGCCAAGGCTCCGGCTGCAGGGAGAAGCATTTTCTTATTAGCCAAGTGGATATATACCGTGCCCAAGAAATTCTTCCCAAGCTTTGGGAAATGGCTGTCTGCTAGTGTCTAAGTTACTATGTGAGGGGTGTGTGTGTGTGTGTGTGTGTGTGTGTGTGAAGGGGAGTGTTAGTGCAGGATGGCCAGCTGAGGGGAGTGAGCTGAATTAAAAGGAAAGGAAAAAAGAAAAGAGAAGAAAAACTAGATTCCCCCCACCCCCCAAAGTCCGGGGAAGGGGATAGGGGATTTGATTAAAAGCATTTTTCTCGCTGGTGGAGTGTGGAGTGACTGTCTTTGGTCATAGGATCAAGGGGTGGCCACCTTCCTTCGGCTCCTTGTTGGCCTAGGGAAGCTCTGCATGTGTGTGTGTGCGTGTGTGTGTGTGTGTGTGTGTGTGTGTGCACATGCTGCATGCTTGCGCACGCTTGTGGGTATCTGTGTTGTGTATGTTTGCAGGAAGGGATATTCATACAGCAGCATTGAAGGGAGCAGTGACTTACAGAGACTGGCATGTTCCAGAAGATGCTAAGTCTGAAAATCTTGCCTGGTGACCTAATGGGTCCTGGTGAGGGGTTTTGGGATGGAAGGAAGGCAGATGGGAGTGGTATTTTCCCTCCACATTCCCCCCGCCACCCCCCCCCCCCGGGGCATCTCTGTTGGTGAGGGCCACATCTCTGGAGGGCATGGGTGACAGACCGGAGAGGCACCTTGTTAGGTTAACTGGCACACACAGTTACATCTCAGGACGGCGAGCTGACAGGGCCATAGGACTCGCTCTGAAGAGATCCTGCCCAGCAACATTATTATTCTGTTGGAAAGCTCAGGCAATCTCTTCGAACACTGCTGGATCCCTTCTTTCCTTAGGAAAATGAAAGAAAGCTAAAATCTTAAAGGAAGGAAAGTGATGATTTCCTTTGTTTGTGAAACTGACCCCAGTCAGGTCAGAGAGAGATGACCTGTCACTGCTGATAGGTCACCTCCCAGCTGGGAGGACGTGGGGGTGGGATTCACCCCTTTTACATTTCCCTCAGCTCTTTGGAAGTGCTCTCACTTTCCTTTGGAAAAGGGGCTGCATTTCATGAAGTTTGCCACTAGACTGCACCCTTATCTATGATAAGAATTCTTTCTGTAGGACTGCTTTTAAGAAAATATTTCTCTTGCCGGTTTGGTTCAGGAGCATCACACTGGATGCTGTTAACAGTCCCAGATCCTGATCTTTCTGCTTGCTTATCTGTTTGCTGAAAGGCACATTTTAAAAGGCTAGAGTTTAAAGTTGTGCTTTTGTTCGTAGTGCCAGAGGGGTTTTAGGTGTTGGCTGGGAGAGAGAGGAGGAGCTGCCTGTAGTGATGGAGAAACCAAAACAACAATAACAACAAAAAACCCACCCCAAACCACCCCCCCCCATCTCAACAACAACAAAAAACCCCAAACTGCAAGACCTGTTTGCATTGCCTCTCCCTTCTCTCTGGGGGTCTGGGAAGGTAGGGGGAGAATTCATATTCAAAAATTCCGTTGAAATATTTGAGGAACCAGGGAGATCATGTATAATTTTCCCTTTTGTGTCAAGTTCAGACTTGAAGAGCGGCCCAACAGTGTGCGGTGTGTGTTCTGACCCCTGCTCCTATTTCTGCACCAACTCACCAGCAAAGCTGACTCCAGGCACACTGGTAGCATTTAAGATGAATGGGGAAATTGTGGTGCTCCTTCCAGAGAAACATGAGTGGCTCCTTCCAGCCACCCTCTATTCTGAGAGAGACGGCCTCCAGTGACACGTCTTTTTTGTCTAGCCGACTTCCAGTGGCTGGAAAGTCAAATGTGTGAGGACAGGTAGAAGGAAGAGGGGGATGATTCATGGAGAAGACGAGAAGCCTGCGGAGAGAAGGAGGAGGAGGTGGTGGCTGGGGCTGGTCCCAGGGGTAGGGTGCAGAGGGGCCGCGCGGGGCGCGCATGCTCTGCAGCTCAGTAAATGTTAAGTGACCATTCCGTGTGTCTGCTTAGAAGCGGGCTCAGTCACGAGGGGTTGAGAGCTAGGGACGGACCTGCTCTCCCAGGCACCTGGCGTAGGCTTCTGAAGAGAACGTAAGGGAATTCTCAGTAGCTTGGGGCTGTCTGCAGTGGTTTGGTCCAAAGCTGGGACAGGCCAGATGGGTTTGCTTGCACGAGTCCCTACCTAACGTGACAGTGGAGGTGAAGACCTGCTACATGCTCTTGGATTATGGGGCATGCCCATGGGCCTTCCTTGATTCTGCTTCCTTCCCCACCTCTACTCCCTAGGCCTAGATCTGTTCACAATCACCTTTGCAAGACTGCTTCTGGAGAAAAAAAAAAAAAGGTTTGCATCAGTGAATTTAGTTAAGAGGGGCTCATTTGATTCCTGCCAGATGCCCGCGTCGGAGGCCAGGTTCCCTCCCCTCCTTTATTGCTGACTTGCTTTCCCTGCCGTGAACTTCCCGACTCTGCTTTCCACCCTGGCATGCCCGAGTTTTGATGCCCTTCAACCGCATTTTTCTTGGAGAAGTAAGAAGTTAAATATCAGCCACTTGTGTCTCATCCCGTCGAGATGTCTCCTCCCCATTCCTTTAAAAAAAATTACCTGCATATCAAAACCAAGTTTCAAGAAATGCAACCTGGTGAAAGATGCTTCTGTATGGACCACTTTTCAAAAGGCGCCTAGCGTTTTTATCTTGTGGGGCTTGGTCATTTTCTGTGGAGTTTCTAAGTGGTTTTCAAGGCAAGGGTGACACCTGAGAGCATGGTTTGGGAAAGCTGGACTTTTGATAGGACAGTGAAGTATCATGGGTTCCTCGGGTTCTGCTGGAAAATTGTCAGCTAAGGGTCTTTATCCTTTTCCTTTTTGTGTGCTACTCTCCTCACTGCTTTGGACAGACTTGTGGAAACCCTTCCCTGCAGTGAGTAGTTACGCCCACCGCCTTAAGGATCTCATGGGATTGCCATGGGGCCCTTGCGGAGACCAGCACACATTGGGCATGCTAATGTTGCCACTTCATCCTCTAAACCTAAGGTGCTTTAAGAAATAAAGCACCCAGTAGCTCAGGTCCCTCCCCAGACAGAGGGAAGTTCAGCAGGATTGAGGTCTGTGCGGATGGGCCCAGGGCAGCTCTGGTGCAGTGATGGGGCTGAGGGCTAGGTGGCAGAGTAGATACATCATTTCGAACACGCCTCCTTTCTAGAAGGGAAAGAAGCAGATGCTGGTGGAAGTCTTTGGCAACCGGGCTGGGGGGAGCAAAGGCACCGAGGGAGAGCCACAGAGATAGTCTGAGTCCCCTGTATGTCGCCTGGGCCTTGGCACTGCCCTTTGCCACGACAGCCCCGACCCAGTGGAGGTGGGACCCCTTCCAAATCCCACTGGCAGCCCCGGTCATGATCGCTGTACCGTGGAGACAGGTACGGCCAGGTCAGAACTTGATTACTTTGGGTTCATCAAAGAATGCCCTCAAGCTTCTCTGAGGAATAATTAGAATATGACCTTCAGCCCAGGTGCATAAGAGACGTCCTTTCAGGATGTTTAAATGGGAATTACGGTGGGTTCCAAGCTTCCAAAGAGGGGAAAACACTGTATCAGCCTTTGAGAGAGCTTTGTATCCTTCTCGCAGTGTTTTTCTCGGTTTTACATGAAGTTTCTTACGGAACAGGATCAGAACGATTTGGAGGGTGAAACCGTGAGCTTACTTAGAGTTAATATTGTCATGGTGCTCGTTACGGTGGCAATTTAACTGCAATCCACACTGACCCTAGGGCTGACTTGATGGAGCTGGAGCCAACTATGACTCAGACTGACTTATACTTCTATGTGAGCAATATAGAAGTTAATAGTGTTAAGAATTGATGTTTAGAAGGCTGCTGGAACCCTTCCAGAGAGATACGGCAGGAGAGGAATGGCTCCATAAACACAGTTTCTGGTTGGAGGCCTTCTTGGATCACAGGATCTGACATGTTTGTGCAATGGACAGCCCTAGAGCTGTGTTTGAATTTTGGAAAAATGGGATTAACTAGACAAAAAATGATCTGTTGTGATTAAAACCAAACAAAATAACGCTGGTAGATTGAGATCTGGGAGGGAGGGGGATGGGCTGGGTAGAGAAGATGGACTCACATGGGCTTGGAGGAGAGCGAGTGTGCCTTAACTGCCCGAAGCAGATGCATCTGAGCCATCAAAAGGCTGAATAAAACCACTGTGCATGGTTGGAATCTAGGTTCCATCACAGTTCAAGGGGAAGAAACCATATGAGCTAGCTAACCACCACTAACCTATAGGGCAGATTCGCGTGATTTCGAAAAAAAGATCCCCTTCCTTAAGACACTTTACAACTATTTGTCAGAAAATTGTTATAAAATACAGACTTCGTTAGAACAAGAAACTTTGCTCCCCCTTCTGGGAAATTGTCATAATGAAGTGAATGCACGTATCAACTGTATCTGCTGTATGAAGAGTACCACTTAGATTAGGCTCTTACCGTGTAGTGCTCAACCTGCACAACTGTATGTGGTGGCCCTTGTTGGAAAAGTTGAGCCTGGCCTCCAAACCATTAGGAGACACTGTTTTTCTACTTGTGCAGGAAAGGTTGGCCCAGTGATAGGGTTTGATTCATTACCAGAGTTGAGGAATGGGTCAGAGCCCCTTCAAAGCAGCTGACTTTGGCCGCGTTCTCATTTGGGTCAACCCATGCCATTGTGCCATTCCTTAGAGAAAACCATGCCTTTCCATGCTCCCATGTCTTTGCATGAACTGTTCATTCTGACAAGAGTGCTTTCTCCTCTGTTCTGACTAGTGGACTAGTCATTACTAAGGACCAGATGAAATCACAATCTATTTTGACAGATTTCCCCGACTCACACGTGTAGTTTCCTAAAGACACCCCACTGTGTAGCAGCATTTATCCTACATGATTCTCTGTGTCTTCATCAGTAAAACTGGGGGGGGGGGTGTGTGTGTGTGGACTTATTTCCTACCCCATATGTGAGCCTTGTTAGTGTTTACTCAGTATGACCTATTAGACTGAAGCTTTCCCTTTAGACAGAATGTTTTGAAGGACCCAAGGTCTTACTCCTATTGGTATCCTATTTCCACTTTTCCTTCTTCCCCTACTTCTTGGCCAGGAGCCCCCAGCACAGTTCCTAGCCCCGAAGACCCTTAATAAAATACTTTTGAATGAAAAACATTCACTGAACTCTAACCATTCCAACACTTTTTCTAAGCACCTAGTTCTACCTCTGCCTCATTCTGACTGTTGGTAACGTCCATGTTGATGCATTTCTATCTCATCCCTTTATATACTAGTCTGGTCAACTCTTTGTGTCTCAAATGTGAATAATTTAAATAACAGTATTTTGACATCTTTTAAAATAACAGTAAACTCCAGTATACTCCTTTTGTTGGACTGAAAATATGTTAATTGTAGTGTAACCTAAATATGTACGTATTAAGGCATAAGCTCCGTAAGCTTATCTCACCATAAAATCCAACAAATATGTAAATGAACTCAATCAAAACTAAAAACCCAACAAAACACAAAGTGATAACATTAATTTAGTGTGCTGATGTTTAGTTGATGTTTTGCTGAAAAGAAACCACTCATGTCATGATTATGGTTTAACTGTTACTGTGCAAGTTTTTTGAGCTTGGCGTATACACATTTGATGTCCTGGTTGGTGATTTAGTTCTCTTGCTATTTTTTTTTTTAAACTACAGTGGAGTCATGGCTTATGTAGTGGTTAAAGTCAGCTTGAAACACAAAAATTGAGTATAATCAAAATTACCCAGGAGAACTTCAATCACTTGCAGAATGAAATGGTCCCATGACATCTTCACTTTCGTGGCACAGCTTCACATTCCCCTAACTTGGCTCTGGTGGGTTCATCAGGGTCGGGCCCGCATCCACTCTTGAGCCCAGTGACCATGAAAGTGGTGCCACTTGGCTCTCCTGCCTTCGAAGACGGAACATGTTTTCTAGAGCTGCCTGCAAGGCTGGCTGACGTGAGGAATCTGTACATAGATGAGTGACAAGCTGTGGACAAAAACACAGATCAAACAAAAATAAAGAACGTGAACAGGGGCACCCGGATGGCTCAGTCGGTTAAGTATCTGACACTTGGTTTTGGCTCAGGGGCCCGGGATCAATCCCTTCCATGGGCTCTTTGCTCAGCTGGGAGTCTGCTTGAGATTCCCTCTCTCCCTCTGCTCACCTACCCCTCCCAACTTGTGCTCACACTCTCTCTTTCAAAATAAATAATTAATTTTTAAAAAAGCTCATGCGAGAGAATGAACATGAATAGTGTGTACTATGATGGTGGGGAGGCATGTGTTGGAGATTTACACGGAGGTGGCATGAGGCTAAGAGGTGTGGGCTACCGATTTGCTGGTAAACGCAGGTGCTGGAGTGGAGGTACCACGCATACAGCATGAATACATGACTCACTAGACCCTGCCACTTGTATAGACTTAGAACAGGTCCGGGCACCAATTGGACCACCAAGCAGGGCAGGGAAGTGTCTTCATCATAAGCCCACCGAAGAGGCGACATCTGTTTGGCGTAAGGATTGAGAGGCTGAGGGAAGAGATGTGGGATTTACGCAGCTAGGAGACACTGCATGTAGGGAGAGCAGGTTTCCCTGAGCCCCATGCTTTGTTCTCGTGTTTGTTTTGGTGATCACTATTTTTAAAATTTTTCCAATTTTATTTTAGCTCCCGTGTAGTTAACACAGCATTACATTAGTCTCAGGTGTATGATATAGTGATTCAACGCTTCCATGCGTCATGCAGCCTGACTCCAAGTTTTCAATACCACTGTCCTTCCAGATGAAAGCAGCTCAGCCTTGAGCAAGTTACTTGACCTTCCCATGGCTCAATTTATCCTTCTGTAAAATGGGCTGTGGTATCAACCAATGGGTTGGCACGGCACTTAAATGAGAAAATCTCTAAATCACTTAGCACAGCACCTATTCCATCGTGTATTACTTTGCTAGGGCTGCTGTGACAAAGTCTCACAAGCGACAGTTTATTGTCTCACAGTTCAGGAGGCTAAGAGTTCAGGACCAAGGTGTTGGCAGGCCCTGGATCCCTTGGAAGGCACCGGGAATGATCTGTTCCAGGCCCCTCTCCCAGCTTCTGGTTGTTTCTTGGCTTGTGGCAGCCTGACTGCAGCCCATACATGTCATACCCCCTGCGTGGGTATCTGTGTCCAAATTCCCCTTTTTAAAAGGACCCCAGGCCTATTGGATTTGGGGCCATCTGCTCCAGTATGACCTTATCTTAACTGATTACACCTGCAATGGCCCCATTTCCAGACACGTTCATGTTGGGAGGGACTTGGGATTAACACGTCAACATACGAATTTGGTGGTGGTGGTGGGGGTACGTAATTCGACCCATAACACATAGTAAACGCTCAAGTGCTAGTTGTTATTCACGATACCTCCTCCAAACACCTTTCCATGGGGGTATTTTTACAGCCAGGTCTGTGTCTCTGTTCTCAATGTCTTTCCAGGCCTTGATTATGTCTAGCAAGAAAGTGTCCTGAGAGCAGGTGACTTGACTGTGGGGCTCAGTTCTGTGCTGTCCAGAATCTAGAGCAGCAGTGGGCACCTAGCAGACTCAGTGAATGTTTGTGGTTAAATGAATGAGGTCTGTTTCTCTCTTTCTATTTATTAATTTTTTTTTTATTTCTCAGTAGGCAGCCTCTCTCCCTAGTTACCTTTTCTAGATTGCCAAAGCATTAAAAGCAAAAGACACGAAACCAAACAAATCTTGAATTCCTTTGTTGATAATTATTAAATCTTCCATAATCGCTTGCTTCCTGCAGCCAGTGAGAAACCCAGCCAGATGGCAGAGGGCAGTGGGGTGCTAGTGGGGGTGGGGGGTGGAGGTGCCTGTGTTGGAGATGGGTAGAGCCCACTATGGACACTTCCTGGGGCTTGATTTTGGCCAAGGCTGGGGTGAGGGGTTGGAATCCATAGGACCCAACTCTGAGTGTCTGGGAAGAAGCCGATGAAGTCAACATTGGCTCTATTGGTTGAAAGTCAAAGTCAAAATGAGAAGCCATGGGCCTGGACAGGTACAGGGGCTTTATCTGGTCCTCAGAAAGGTGTGACAAATGCCGCCCTCATCTGGTGCAGTGGCTCTGTGTCCACAAACCACCAGTGCAGGCCCAAACGATGTGGTCACCCGTATCAGAGGTTCCTGTCCCCAAAACATGTCAGGAGCTGCCTGAGTCTTGGACTCAGGCAGGAACTGGAGTGTGAAACGTAGACAGAAAGTGCTCTGTAATCTAGAGACCCAGAGATGAACTGTCATAGGCTAAGGAGCTCTGAGGTGGTGTCCAGACTGCACTCCCTGCACCCCCCCCCCAAAAAAAAGAGAAATGAGTGAAAACTTGCTAATAATTTACTAGCATCATGAAGGTACTTATGTATCTGTCTATCTACCTAGCTGTTTTCTCGCAGCTGTAGAACAGATGTCACAAATGCACACAGCCCCTGGCAAGAAGCAGGAAGGATCCAGGCTGGCTGGGGGCTGGGGAGAAACACGGGTTCAAGGCGGGCAGTAGCAAAGCAGCACTTTCCGCCTATTGGTACCATTTGGGGCCAATTAAAACAGTGTGGGCTCACCCTCCCCGGCTGTTTTGATTAAAGAGTTAACTGGTTATTTAACTTTATTTAAAACACCTTTTTTATTGTCGAGAATCTCCAACTTACACGCAGTAGGTAGAGGAATATGATGATGCCCATGAGCCCCTCCCTCCGCCCCAACAACCATTCTTCAACAGCCATCCTGCCCCACATACGTGGCTCGAACCCCTTCCTCCATTTCTACTGACTGAATTTTAACCTAGAATGAAAATGTGACTCTTCAGCTTCAGGTACACTATTATATTTATGGAGCTTCCTTCTTCTTACACCTTGAACACTCACCCAAACATTCTCGAAGGATAAGTTGGAAGATAGATGATTTTCTTCCATATTATGGAGCAAGAATTTGGCCAATACAGGACTACTTGAGGAAAGTGTGGAGGATACATGACTTTGAGGTTCTAGAGTCGGGACATGTGAGAGGATGGGTGGGAGGCAGATGATCCAGGCAGAGGGAGCACTGAAGAAAAATGGAGAGAGGGTTGTGGATAGGGTACGTCCGGGGGAAGCTCGCCTGACCATGGACAATACAGCAAGGCTGGGAAGAGCAGGGTTGGTGGGAGCGATCCGGGGACCATCCATACAGATGAGTGATGAAGGTATGAACTCCCAGAGGGAAGGCTCTGCGCAGAAGAAAGCACCATGGTCTGGGCTTAGTAGCAGAAGTCAAATTTTACCTGCTGTCACACTCAGCGTCACAGGAAGGCCGCCTGCTGTGGCGGTGCTGGGGGAGGAAGGACAGGTGGGGGACACCTGTTTGACTTGATCTTGCTGAAGAAGGTCAAGAAATGTTCATCATGTCAAGGTAGGAAGAGGTTGGGATGTGTGGGGAGAAACGAACATTTGAGACAGCTAGGGTGGACTGGGGGAGAGAGGACTCCTGGGAAACAGATGGGGTGGTGAAGGAGAGGGGATGGTGAGGAGTGGCTGCCTGCCTACCCACACCTCTACTCACACCAAAAAGTATCTATTCCAGCTCAGAGAGAGAGAGAGAGAGAAAGAGAGAAACAGGAACAGACACAGAGACAGGGTGTGTGTGGGGAAGCAGCTCTGCAGGTTTGAATTCCTAACTTTGGGGAGCATCTAGACCCTTTAAAAAAAAAACTCACCTGACTAGTTCAGGCTCACTCAGGATAATCTATTTATGAATTGACTCCATCAACTGCAAATTAATTACATCTTTGAAGTCACTTCACCTTTGCCAGGTGAGGTACCACAATCACAGAGGTGATATCCTGCCACCTTTGGCATGTTCCAGTGGTTAAGGGCAAATTACATGTCCCACCAACACTGAGGGGGAGGATTTTATATAAAAGCACCATGGAGGGAGGGTCCTCTTAGAACTCTGCCCACCATGATGCTTGACAGGTCAATGACAGTTTTATTTTTTTTAATTGTTATTATTTTTAGGGCAATGACATTTTTGTCCTCAGGTTTTCCACCAGTAAAATAATAGGACTCTGAGTCCTTGGACCGGTGCTCAATCTCATGCATAGGCCCAATTGTCAGGAGAGAAAAGATTTGAGAAGGGGAGAGACATGATGTCGTTTTCATGCTTCTCAAGCTCTGTGGTGTTTCAAAAAAATTCAGAGGCTCCAGCCAGCAAACTCAAGTCAGCAAGCATTTAATGAACACATGGTAGGTAGCACGAGGCACCATCCCTCACGTTGTGTTACCAGGGGCACAAAGAGGAGCATGTTTCCCCATCACAGAGATCTTTATAGTTTTCTATGGGGGATAAGACACATATCATCGATACAAAGTGGCCTGAAGGTCATATCTTAGAAGATGCAGAAAGCACACCTTGATAATGGGGACCATAATCCACACACCATGATAGAGGTTCTGTGGTTTCTGGTTGCATAAGCACCGCTTGTCTCTCTGATTGCCCTGGGGAGTATGACCAAGTCCAGGGAGGAACCTACAAAGACTCCGTTAATGCCAGGCTGTGCTTGGCTATTGGCTGACATCTGGTCAACCCCGTGGTAATAAAGCTGCACAGACCTGTAGTGTCGAAGAGACAGACCTCTCCAATGAACGGTTGGGTTTTCCAGCTCCAACTTCCAGGGGTTATTCAAAGTGTCAAGGGTGTGAGAGGAGTGGAAGACATTCAAGAGGACTGACGAGGAGTGTTTGGGCTGGGAGTGGAATCTGCTCCCATCCTGAGGCTGGCCCAGCCCAGCCCATCTCACCCCCAAGTCTTTGAAGTGTGCTACCTGGATGGTGAGCTAAGCCATGCTTGGCAGGAGGGGAGGGAGGCTGTGTGGTCTGGCACAGAGCAGAGCGGAGGGGCAGAGGGACCAAGCCTGAATCTGCAGCTGACTCACGGCACCTCTCATGCCAGGCATTTCACCATGCAGTCCAGCTGGAAAATGAGAAAAAGACTCAAATCAGGATCTCACTGAGAAATCTAGATGCCTTTTGGGAGAATAAACAGGGCCGTCTTCCGCTCCCTTTGGTCTCTGTTTCCCTGTTTCTGTAAGAACATCTGTGTGTCTGTTTCTGGGTCTTCAAGGGTGGGTGCATGTGTTTTAGCTTTGATCATTTCTCTCTGTTCCCCTACCTCTTAATGACTGTGTGGATCAGCTTCAGGACTAGGTTCTGGTCTCAGCCTCTGTCACTGTCTTCAGATACCCCTGGACAGAGCCCATAGCATGGTCCGCCCTACCCCCCGCTGCCCCCCAAGGCTCCTTTAGCTTCCTCTCCAGCTCAAGTGAGGTCTAGATGTCTGAGTGCCGTGTCTCAGCAAGCCTCTGCCCCTCATCTTGACGATGGAAAATGCTGGGGGTCAGAGGAATAGAAAAAGCTCTCAACCTGGCAAAGGCCTTGCACGGCTTTGGTTCTGTCTGTTGCTGGAGCAACGGCAGGGTGTTTTTTCTTTTTCTTTTCTTTCATTCTTTTCTTTTCTTCTTCTTCTTCTTCTTTTTTTTTTTTTTTATAGGCACTTTTGGTACAGGAACAAGGAACAACTGAAAAACCCTCCTATAAAGTAAATACTTTTCTGTGGCCTTGGATTTCATTTTTCTCTGCCGTCCTTTACCTTTACTCCCAAGATCCTCAGCTAGACCAGCCTTCTTCCACCTTTTTGTCCTTATTTGCTTAGGAAAAACACATCATTTTCCCCCCTGGGTCTTCCTGTCCCCTCCCATTCTTCGCCCCTCAGGGTGATTTTTGGTGAAAAAAATACCTTTTATTGTCTGCATTTCATTTGAGTCTATGAACAGAGGGAGAACCTTGTTCTATGGTTGAGTGTGTCTATGAATGCATTGTCAGGAGTCCTGCAGGGCCGGGTTGGACCATAACGCCTCCACCATTAGCTGAGAGACCTGGTGAGTGACCTTTCTGAGCTTCAGTTTTCCTTTTCTGTAAAATGGAAAAAATTAGCCCACTGTGCAGTGTTCATAAGAATACTAGCAGGATAACATGTGTAAAATTCTTAGCATACTGCTCACTGACTGGATGGCCTTCTGACCCAAAGTCCCAATTCGTCGTACTCACTGTGGATAAGGGAGAGCATGTCCTCTTTTAAAGATAGCTTTAACTCCCCCCGTCAGTGTATTCCTCTTTCCCTTCTTATCAGGCATCGTGATGTTGGTTCTGCCCTCTGCCCTCATGGGTAACAAGGCTCAGTGCCTTGAACCTTCATTGCCCCATCACAGTGATTGCCTCAGGGAAGGACATCTGACCCCATCAGGACTCATTCATCAGTTAACTGGGCCCCTTAGATCTTCTCTCATAAAGGTGAATGAAAGGCACAGAAGGAAGGACCAGTCATGGGAGCTGAAAAGTCCTAGGAGACTAGGATATCAGAGCAACCACATGAACAAATATTCAGTGGCAAGTGAGGAGGATCCGCAACCAACAAACCAGAGACACGTGAGAATGGCTCCGAGTTACAAAGCCCTTTGGTTTTCTTGTTCCAGGATCCTATGATATCTTCCCCATGATTCCATGACACTCCTAATACCCTTTTGACAGCCCTTCTCTCCCCTTGAACTGGTCAGAGAGGGTTTCCATTCTTTGCAATCAAATGAACCTTCACTAACATATCTTCATGTATTTTCTGATTTTGGGTGGTGCTGGGCCATCACGGAAGTCCTCTTCTGCCACCATGAAGAGTGTTAGGATTGTGTATTTTTACGGCACATTGACTGTGCAAGATGCTGCATGATAAGGGTTCATTATTTGGTCAATTTTCACCAGCAGGAAGCTGGTAGAAGGAATTCCACTCTCAGGAAGCTGGAAGGAATTCCACTCTCAGGAAGCTCCTGAAGAGCCCAACAGTGGTCCTCTAACTGAAGGTTGAACCCCTCCTGCATCATTCCTTTTATTGCTTCTGGGAGCCTTGTAGCTCTTTCCTTTTCCTACAAATTGTGTGGATTCTCAGAGATCTGAGATTTTCTTTCTGCCTCTTAAAGACTCTGACTTTCTCAGGGAAGATGTCCTAGAGATACAAAATCTGTTTGAAAGCTTCAAACTATATCGTGGCCTTGAAAGATGCCTGATGTTTTAGAACTTGACCCTACCCTTCTGAGAATCCACCATATAGTCATAGACCTCATCCCTTTGGTCCTTTTGACAATATCTGGTTAGTTAAGTAAACCCATTCTACCAACCTGAAGGTAGAAGTTCAGAGGAAGAGTGGTTAGCAGTATGGATCCCTGAGGCGAGTCAGCATTAGAAACCCGAGGAGAACACCTCCTTCCCCAACTGCCACAGGCTCACTGCCAAGCTGCCCGTTAGAGACCTGAGCCTTGGGCAGAGCTCATTGCAGCATGAGTCAAAAACATGAGAGAGTCTTGTCCACACGTGCCCAGCAAGAAAAAGGCCCCCAACAGAGATGTTCCAAGGAGCCCTATCAGGGATTTGGGAGATCTTTGCTCTTCTCCACAAGGAGAGAGAGCTCATCAAATTGGAGGGTACATAGCAATCCAGGTGATGACCAGGGGAAGGACTTAGAGGTGGACTATCTCCATTGCCATGGCCATGTTTAGGGAGTACGGGGTTAGAGGCCTTTTGTAATAGGCACAAAAATCTATCCAGTCCTTTAATAATAGATCTGCTAAGACAGCTCTACTGCTGTCCTGGATATCTCTGTGTTGTGACCTTAGAAACCAGTTAAGCCACTTTGATTTTTCTCTAGCACCTGGGAATTAAACTCTTCACAGGAACCAAGGCTTTCAGCCTTTTCTCAATCCAAACCAGTACTGTCACGGAAGGAAAGTTTAGAATGACAGAGATAACCTTTTGGTACACTAAGCTCACACTTGGTGAATTTGAGCACCCCCACATTGCTAATCTTTGAGTCACTGACCATATTCTTGAGTGCAGTCAGGAGTAAGGCAGATGGTAAAAGGCCATAAAATAACCTACTCTGCCCTGGAGCTCAGCCCTGGCAATTTTCAGGTGATTATATGAAAATAGGGAAAATTTGCAACCGATCAAAGTTGATGTTTAAGGTAGAGGGTCTGTATGGGGCTAGGTAAGAGCTAGAGGTAGGTGTCTTAGGGTTAAGGATGTTAGATAAAGTACAGGATGGCCAGTCAAATTAGAGTTTCAGATAAACAATGAGTAAATTTTAGTATAAGTATGTCCCATGCAATATTTGAGACATACTTACGTTAAAATCTGTTTTTTCTCTCTCTGAAATTCAAATTTCACTGGGTGGCCTATGTTTTTATTTTTACCTGACTACTCTCTCTGGGGTGGGCCAAACTCCTGGCACCTCCAGGTTTGTGTGAAGGTGGTAAGTGGTGCACGTTTGCATGTGGGAGGCATGGGTACCAAAGCAAATGGAAAGGATGTGTCCGTATCTCAGGAGGAAACGATATTGAGGGCAGAAGTCATCTCAGTGGTTTTCATTTTTGGCTTTTGAATGATTCAAACATTATTAATTTTCTAGTTCCAAACATTTCCCAAGACTTGGAGATCGTTGGAGTGTTTCAAAGGCCCTTGTGAAACTTGGGCAATTCGTCCCCTACATTAAATTTCCCCACGTGGGGAGTGCCTGAGTGGCTCGGTTGGTTAAGCATCTACCTTCAGCTCAGGTCATGATCTCAGGGTCCTGGGATGGAATCCCATGTCAAGCTTCCTGCTCGGCAGGAAGTCTGCTTCTCCCTCTCCCTCTTCTCCTCCCCACTGCTTGTGCTCAATCTTTCTTTCTTTCTCAAATAGATAAATAAATAAATAAATAAATAAATAAATAAATAAATAAATAAACAAATAAATAAATAAATAAATAAATAAATAAATAAATAAATTTTAAAAATCTAAAAAAAATTAAAAATTCCCACCAGCTAGCTGGGATTCTTAGAGTAGTGCGTGGATCTTTCCTCCCTCTTTTAATCATTTAGAGTTGTTCTCATTAAACGCCTCTTTCTTCCCTTCGATGAGCCACTGGGGAGATGAAATATGAAGACAGAAGCTGTAGGAGCTTAGGCACGGTTGGGGAAAAATACATGGACTCTTCTTAGAGGTTCCAGCACAAGAACAAGGGGCATCCAGCAAAGGCTGTGGGTACAGTGAGAACAGACTCTGGGCTAAGACTCAGGGAAAGCTGGCAGCGGATGAGTCAGTCCATGGCAGGTCTAGGAATGGAAGACTCTACACTGCTGTCTCTGGGCTGTGCAAAGGGAGTGGCAAGTGAGGGCTTTTAGCCCCAGGCTCAATCCTGGAGGAGGAAGGGGAGGGACAGGCGGCATTACAGGTTGCAACCAACTCCAAAGCCTTGCCCAGAGCTCTTTGGTCGCCTTGGAATTGAGGGATAAGCTCAATTGCCAATCTGGGGTGTCTGGATCTTTTTGTTCAAGATGGATTTGCCACTGTTTGATGCTAGCTATCAGAGGACTTGGCCAGGGTTAAGTAGTGTTAAGTGTGGGACGGGGGTGAGGAGGTGGGCTGGCCCCAGGTTTCTGGTCCTGGCAAGCTCTCCTTGAATGGTAGGGTAGGACATTGGGACTCATAGGGTAGGGTAGGCTCTCTGGGACCAATTGTTCCTGGTACATCCAATGGGAGCATTTAGCCCTTCTGGGTGAGCTTCTCTGGGGGTACACTGGTCCCGGCTCTACTAACTGGGAGCACACACCGTGTCTCAGCACGGGGCCACCTAGGCCACGGGGCGTTCAGCCCCAGGAGTGTCTCACTTCTGGACCCAGACAACACACCTGGCTGCAGATCCTGGAAAATTTGGGTTTGGTCGAGCTGGAGACTCAACCCGTGAGTGTAGGTGGAGGACAGGATTCCTGCCGGCTTCCCCGCACCTCTGAGTTCCTGGCCAAAGCAGGCACCAGCCAATTTTCTGCAGGACCTGCCAAGAAGCTCCCTTCTCTTGGCCACGTCTTTGACTCCCACTTAACTGAGGGCCGCAGAAAACCTGATACATCCCTTTGGCTTCAGTTTCTTTATCTATAAAGTGGGTGGCACCTCACTCGACCCCCGGTCTTGAACCAGGACCTCCCTTCCTGCAGCTGAGTGTAGATGTAGTGTGACACTCTCTTTGCAAAGGCTCTTGGGCTTGCCCTTCACATATCTATTTTCTTAAACTTGGAGATTCAAGAAGATCATGAAATATAATTCTCAAGAAGGTCAAGGGTGGACTGTACAGCAAAATATGGATCATGTGTTATCTGTGGTTGCCGGGAGAGCGGATGATCTTAAATGTTTCTATCTTTTGCATGAGTGTGCCTCCCTTGAACAAAGGGAAATAAACGTGACTTTTGAAGGCTGTCTTGAGAGGGAGCAACACAGGCTCCCCCCTTTCTTACCCATTTTCTGCACGAAGCTGACAGGTGAGCGGATTTTCTTCGTAGGGAGGCAGGGGCTCTTAGTGGGTGACCTCTGGAAGGCCCTTCCAGCAGATGCGTGTGTGCTCAGTGCACACAGCCAGGCCCTACCTCTGCAGGAGCAGGGTGCCAGGAGCTGGAGGCGGGAAGAAGGGGAGCGGGGATGGGGAAGGAGGGAAGGAGGAGGGGGAGGACGGAGAGTTAGAGAGCAAACCTCACTCATGGAAAGCTGGAACCTTCCCTTTCAACCTTTCTCTTGTAATTAGTCGGTGCAGCTGGAGGGGAAGACGTCTTGGTGAGTTGCAACTTGTTGGTCTCCGGTCCTAGGGATGTTTAAGGCTGGCTCAGTGTTTGGGGAGAGCTCATTTCTCAGATGTCTCCTCCTCCCCTCTCTGTCTGTCTTTTGATTTCAACTCCCCAGCCAGAGGGTGGTTGTAAAGGGTGTGCTGGCCAAGTCGCCTGCGGCCTCGGGCTGGCCTGGAGGTGCTGGGAAGGACCCGGGGAGCAGGATTTCTCCTCCAGTGATGTGGGAGCCAACCCTGCAAGGGCCCTGGGGGACCAGGGCAGCCGGTGCCAGGGAGCAGGCTCCAGGGGGGCAAGCACCGTCTGGTTGGTTCCTCCCAGGCAGGGATCCTCTTGCGGCCCCGGGAGTGCCGCAGCACCGTGCACCTCCCCACCCGCATCGCGGGGGTCCCGCATGGAGGAGAGTGACCCTATGGCTGTGCACCCCCAGCCCTCAGCACAGTGTGCTTGAGTGAGCGGCCCGAGGGAGAGAGCCGGGCCTCCAAGCTCAGAGGGCGGGATGCACATCCTGATTCTCTGCTCCCACTCGAGTAACTCGCAGCCGTGACTCAGTCTCCTCATCTGTCAGATGGGTATACAGTAACATGCAGCCTTAAGGAGGCTGCTCGGCATCACCCTCTGGTGCACGAAGAGCGGAGATATAAGCTTTTTATTATTACTGCTTCTGGAGGAGACGCCTGGGGTTTGCTTACAGAGAGGGCACACCTGCCCTGCACCCCCCACCCCCCCAGATCCTGGCTGCTGAGTTCATGCCAGTGGGAACTTCTAGCTCTAACCGGCTGGTATGGCCCCTGGAGGCTGAGGCTGTGCCTTCGCATCGGGCCACAGCAGCACTGCTGCCGAGGTGCCTGGAGGTGGCTGCATGGGACACGGAGGCCCTGTGGGTGTTCCGGTTGGCACTGCCCCTGGCCAGGGAATTGTTCCTTCTCCTACTTCTCCAGGTGGTCATGTCTTCACCATCGCTCCTGAGCAGCGTCAGCCACGTGGGTGGCAAGGGTCACAGGAGCACGGAAACCTCTCCTCCGACATCATCCGAATTGCATTCGGTGTGAGAGGCTCGGCCAATGACCAGAGCCAAGCTGCCACATCTGAGCCCCTGCTCCGCACCCAACACACTGCTATCGACGGATTGTCCCCTGTCCTCACAGCTACCTGCAAGGAGGGACGATCATTCTGGTGTCGGGGATGACCAACCGATACTGAGTGAATTTAAGATACACGCCCAAGGTCAGACTGCTTGTGAGTCCTCTGGAAGGGATGGAATGAGTTGCAGGATTCCAAAGCTGGGGTTCTCAACAGCACTCCGAGTGACTCGTGTTAACGGAGCCATCACTATACGGATTATTTTACTGATGATTTCACACCGACCAGGGAGCAGTGTGTCTCTTGTAGATGGAGCTGCTGTTTTTTTTAAATTTATTTTTTATTGGTGTTCAATTTGCCAACATGTAGAATAACACCCAGTGCTCATCCCATCAAGTGGGGCTGCTGTTTTGATTGCCTTCTTTAGCATGACTAGCCCTCTCCAAGGGGCGGCAGGGCGAGCCTGTGCGCCTCACAGCAGCCCTCCGTTTAGGGCTCAGGGAGCCCGCGGAGTCCCAGGAGTCCCTGGCCTGGCCCACGTGCCCCGCAGGAAGCTGTCTGGGTCCCCCACCAGGCCGCACACTCGTTAGGAGCCGACACACTGCTTCCCATCCACCCAGGTTTCAGGAGACGGCTTTTCCTAGTCCGTTTCTCTGCCCCTCTTGGAGCAGGGCCACGGAGATCATCAGGAACCGGCCAACACAATTTTATTTTTGGTCAGACAAAAAGCACTTTATTTGTTTACTTATTTTTATCATTAAATCTTTAAATTTTAATTCCAGCGTAGGTCACATACAGGGTCATATTAGTCTCCGGTGTACAATACAGCGATGCGACACCTGCACACATTATCCAAGTTCATTGTGATACGTGTACTCTCAATGTCCGTCCCCTGTTTCCCTCACCCCCCCCCCCACCTCCCCTCTGGTCACCGTCAGTTTGTTCTCTAGAGTTAAGTCCGTCTCTTGGTGTCCCTCCCCCTTTCTTTTTTCCCTTTGTTCACTTCTTTTGTTTCTTAAATTCCACAGATGAGTGAGATCATATGGTATTTGTCTTTCCCTGACTTATTTTGCTTTGCATTCTATTCTCCAGTTCCGTCCATGTTGTTGCAAATGGCAAGATTTTGTTCTTTTTTTATGGCCGAATAATATTCCATATTTACCACCTGTTCTTTATCCATTCATCTATCGATGGACCCTTGGGCTGCTTTCGTATCTTGGCTATTGTAAGTAAACCTCGGGTGCCCTTTGAATTAGTGTTTTTTTTTTTTTTTAAGATTTTATTTATTTATTCATGAGAGACAGAGAGAGAGAGAGAAAGGGAGAGAGGGAGAGACATAGGCAGAGAGAGAAGCAGGTAGCCCCATGTGGGACTCAATCCTGGGACTCCAGGATCACTAACCCTAACCCTAACCCTAACCCTAACCCTAACCCTAACCCTAACCCTGAGGCGAAGGCAGACACTCAACTGCTGAGCCACCCAGGCGTCCCTGAATTAGTGTTCTTATGTTCTTTGGGTAAATACTCAGTAGTGCAATCACTGGATCAGAGGTAGCTCTATTCTTAACTTTTGGAGGAGCCTCCATACTCTTTTCCCCAGTGGCTGCATTCCCACCAACAGTGCATGAGGGTTCCTTTTTCTCCACATCCTCGCCAATGCTTGTTCCTCGTGTTTTTGATCTTAGCCATTCTGACAGGTGTGAGATGCTGTCTCACTGTGGCTTAGATTTGCATTTTCCCGATGATCAGTGATGTTGAGCATCTTTTCATGTGTCTGTTGCCATCTGGATGTCTTCTTTGGAGCAATGTCTGCTCACGTTGTCTGCCCATTTTTAAATTGGATTATTTATTTTTTAGGTGTTGGTTGTAGCAGTTTTTTAAAAAAAATTATTTTGGATTCTAACCCTTTATCAGATATGTCATTAAGAAAAAGGCACTTTCTGCCGATAGGCCAGGCCACTCACCTTCGGAATTGGTCTATTACTCTTGCTTTTTCCCTATTGTCACCTTCTCTGTTTGGGTCCTGAATCCATGCCTCTAGCTCCAGAGCCCACAGGATCAGGGCTGTCACTCTGTCTTGTGAGGGAGCAATGGTCTCCATAAGATGCACCCCTCCTTCGACCTCCCTTTATTCTTTCTCTCCCTGTCCATCCTCCTTCCCCAGGCCCTCAGAGGATCCTATTAGCTCCCTATTGCTGCTGTAACAGAAGACTGCAAATTTAGTGGATTCAAACAACACAGATTTATTCTCTTCTAGGTCTGGTGGTCAGAAGTCAGAAATGAACTTGAAGAGGGGTAAGATCAGGGTAACAGCAGGGATGGTTCCTTCTGGAAGCTCCAGGGAGGGAATCCATTCCTTGCTTCTTCCAGTTTCAAGCTGCCGGCATACTTTGGCATCTTGGCTCGTGGCTGCCTGACTCCAGTTTCTGCTTCTGTCATCACTTCTCCCTCTCACTCTATATCACCACTGCCTGCCTCTCATGAGGACCCATGTGAGAGCATCATTGCATCCACTCAGCTAATCCGGGACAATCTCCCCTTCCCAAGATCACTGGCTTGCATCTGTAAAATCCCTTTTGCCATATATGGTAACATATTCATAGATTCTGGGGATTAGGACATGGACACCCTAGGAAGGCATTATTCAGCCTACCATGGGGATGGTTTGTGCTTCTAGAACAGCTTTCTACCTACCTGCCTGTGTGTTATATCAGTAAGTAAGGCTACCAATTACCAAATGTGGACTCTGGGCTTGGAGCTGGACCAAGTGCCCTGTGCGTTCCACCTTGCTGACTCCTCCCGACCCTCTATGTCTCTGCCGCTCTTAATTTTATTCTCATTTCACAGAGAAGAAACTCAAGCCTGAGATTTAAGTGACTTGCTTGAAGTCACACATGGAGTAAGTCAAGGACCCGAAATTTGAATCCAAGTCTATCTGATTTTAAGATCATTCTCTTTGACATCCCACTCCCCCTGCCATGGTAGCCAGCTCCTAAGAAGGCCCAATGACCCTTGATCACTCCCTCTGTAGGCCCCCTCCCACACTGTACCAGAATTAGCCAGTGTGACCAATAGAATACCATAAAAATGACGGTGTGTGTCTTCTGAGGCTAGTGCATCAAAGACTTTGTAGCCTCTGCCTTGTTCTGTCTTGGACACTTGCTCTGGGAGCTCATTGCCACATCATGGCCATTCTCAAGCAGCCCTGTAAAGAGGTTCATGTGTTGAGCAACAGAGGCTTCCTGTCAATGACCAGCACCAACCTGTTGGCCATGTGAATCTGCCATCTTGGAAGTAGATGCCCCAGTCCCAGGCAGGCCCTCAGATGACTGCAGGCTGGCCTGGTGTCTTGACCACAACAGCTTCATGAGAGACCCAGAGTCTACACTACCCAGCTAGCACACTCTCAAATTTCTAACCTGCAGAGACTGTGAGATAATAAACACTTCTTATTGGTTTTAATACTCCTTTTTGAAGTAATTTGTTACACAGCTGTCTACGATGAATACAGGGCCCAAGTTCCAGCAGTCTGGGCAGGTTTTGCTCTAAGCTCTAGCTATTCAGAAGAGGTGCTGGTCAGACCTTGAGCCTGTGAAGCCCATGTTCCATTCCAGCAGGTTAGCCACCCAGTGCTGGAGTGGAGAACCCAACAGTTCCAGAAGATTCCCCCTTTCTGAGCCACTTTCCACTGAGCCTCAGAAATACCTTTCATCTATTACCCTGCTGTCCTAAAACCATCAATGGCTCCTTAATGCCTATTGTTTCTCTCAAACCCAGGCTGCTTAGTCTGGCATTCACTTTCCCTCCTCCCTTCACAGCCCTTATGGTCTCGTTTCCCATTGTTGCCAGGCCAACCCTTTAAGCCTGGTGGGACCCAGGTGTTCAATCTCTTCTCAGTCTGCTCGCATGCACTCCTCGTCCCTTGTCACCTGAAAATGAAGGAACAAATACACATGGGGGATCTTCTAGGTACCAGGGGCTAATGATGGCTGCTTCTAGGTTCAGCGTCTCATCTGCACAACAAGCCATTTTTATAGAGAAGGAAATGAATTAAATGACCTGCCCAAAGTCCCAAGGGAAGTAGGTGACTTCCCTACTCAGCCCACTCAGCCCTGTGGCTGAAAGTTCAGTGTTTTTCCACTGCACCATCTTGGATCTGACTCATATTTCTATGGAATTTTACAGTTTATAAAGCCCCTGCTTATTGTATTTCTTTTTTACTGAGCTTCACAATAATCCTGTGTGAGAGTTGGGGCAAGAATTGGTCACCCCATTTCACAGATGATAAACCTGACGTGAGGAAGAGGATTTGTTCTCATGGGGACAAGCGTAGAGCGGTGGTTCCAACTTAGTATCTGTCTCCAGACCCACTGCTCTTTTCTTCTGCTTTCTCTTCGTCCTTCTGCCTAAACCTACCACAGATTTTTGCATATAATTGATGCCCAGTGTTTATTTTCTGGCTGCTGATTGATTAAAATTTTACTGTAGTCTGTAGTAAGTGATGCAAAAGGAGGTCTGGTGTCTAGGGAATTACTTGTGTGACCAAGACTAACTTTACAAAAGAACTTAAACCGGTATCGCAGAAAGGTGTGAGGGCAGACTTTAGAAGGAACTTTATGGGGGATCCCTGGGTGGCTCAGCGGTTTGGCACCTGCCTTTGGCCCAGGGCGCGATCCTGGAGTCCTGGGATCGAGTCCCAAGACGGGCTCCTGGCGTGGAGCCTGCTTCTCCCTCTGCCTGTGTCTCCGCCTCTCTCTCTCTGTGTCTATCATAAATAAATAAATCTAAAAAAAAAGAAGGAACTTTATGATGGAAAAGGCTGATGGTCAGGGAAAGTGGACCAAGGGACCAAGGGATGCTATGGAATTAATCACGATGGGATCTCTAAAAATGACCCAGCGTAGCCTGGGTCCAGGAAAGTACTGTTCATTCTTAGGGGCAGGAGGATGGACAAAATAAGCCATGGAGGGTCCAGGTAGCCCAGCACCCACACCTCCATGAAATGGGCATTACTGATATTCAAGTTACTGAAGCAGAGCCAAGAGGAGGAAGAAGCTTGTGTCTCTTTCTTTCTTGGATACTTCTTGTCCCTAGTACTCAGGGCTTCAGTTGATGAAGAAGCTGTTCTACAGAGAGGACCTTTGAAGACAAAATCACACAGGATCAGGTTCCTTGGGCTATGTGCCTCCTAGGTCATCCTGTCCACCTGTCCTTAGGTTCACTAAAATCTCTAGTAGGTGCTCAATAAATATTCGCTGAATGACTGAAAGGATAGCTGTGACTTTCTCCTGTCTCTGTTGGGCTCTGGTTCCACTTCACTCTGTCTTGGATACCCATTTCGGTTCTACCCGACCTTGTTGGGAACCCTTCTGCCCTCCAACCCAACCAAGTCCAGTAGACTCTTGTCCTGCCCTCTGTGGATGTAGTTCATGACTGGCTCCCTGAGCCTTGTGATCATCTCGACCCTTGGATTCTTTTTTCTTTCTTTTCTTTTTAAAGTGTAATCTCCATTTTATTTTTTGCCCAGGCAAGAGTTTTTCTTCAGTCTTTAAGGACTTAGCTCCTTACATGGGCTTTGGCAGAGGTCAGGGGGCAGCACTCGTGGGTCTAAATTGGGGTGGGGATGTTTGGTCCTTCTGTGCCTCATGGGAGGACCTTGCTGTGAGTGGCACAGCTGACACAGTAATGGAGTTTCACATACAGCTTGGGAGGCACACAGGTGTCCAAGACACTCTCCTCAGACACTCCCGATGGCAGTGGCCACTACTATGCTCTGAATAATGGCTTTCTTCATGGCCTTGTCTTTGGGCATGCAATGGGAGCAACAGGTGTAGCAAATGGGCTGCCTGTGGTGCGGCCCTCTGTGGCACAACTATTATTCCTTCTTTTCTTGGTCATCTTGGAAGGGAGGACCCGAGAAAGCTTGACCTGGGTTCTTTCCTTTTCTTTCTTAAAGATATTATTTATTTATTCATGAGAGACAAAGAGAGAGAGGCAGAGACACAGGCAGGGGGAGAAGCAGGCTTCCTGTGGGGACCCTGATGCAGGACTTGATCCCAGGACCCCGGAATCACATCCTGAACCAAAGGTAGATGCTCAACCACTGAGCCACCTGGGCGCCCCAACCTGGGTTCTTAAAACACCTTTTCATTCAGATTCAGAATCTACATGGAGTAAGAGGTGTGAAAAAGCTCAAGAGCATCAGGGCAAGCAACCTGGGTGCCTTGCACACTCAGCCTCCCTTCAGAGTCCAGCCTGTGGCATGTGTGTTTCCGAGCAGTGAGGGTGCAAGGACCAGTCCTCAGGTCGCAGCATGGAGTGGCACCGAAGCCTCTATCTAGGAGCCAGGGGACAAGGGCTAAATTCATGATCTGTGACACGCCAGCCAGTGAATGTGACCTCCAGTAGGCTCTTTCTGCTCTGGGTCCTGGATTCCTCCCTGTGAACGAGAAGGTTCGAGTCCTGCTTTCTGCTCTCGACTTAACCATCATTCCTGACCACCTGTGATGTTCCAGGCACTTCAGTGGTGAACAAAATACAGTCTTTGCAAGCACGGAGCATATATAGACGGAGAGGCTGACAAAAGCCAGGGAAAAGAGCGAGCAAGTGGATAGCAGATGTCACGCAGGTGAGGTGAGCGTGATGCAGGTGAGTACAGCAGGTAAGCGGGGAGGGAACGATGGGACCTTGCTTTGATAAGGTCAGCGTGCCGGCCATCCCCCAAGAGCTGGCATCTGAGCAGAGACCTGGACAAAAGGAGGGGGCAAGCCTTGCATGTATTTGGAGGAGTGGATCCTCAGAAAAGGAACAGCGAGTGCAAAGGCCTTTAGGAAAGAACCGGTTTGGTGAATTTAAGAAACCGCCAGGATGCCAGGTGGGGACCGAGTGCAGAGAAGTAGCTAGGGGTCCAGACCACGATGGGGACCCTGGACCATCCTTAGCCCGAGTGACTGCGGAGGCCGTCAGGGCACCGAGAGCAAGGGACTGGCTCGGGCTGACTTGTGTGTTCAAAGGGCGCATTGCTCCCCGGGTTCCAGGGCCACGGGCTCCTGCCAGCCCGAGGCTAAGCGGATCTGGCTTGGCCGGGGCGGGCGTGGAGAGTTCCGAAGCTAAGTCCTGCCCGAGAGGCAGACTTTGTGGGCTGTGCCAGGACAGACTGCTGGGACCTGCCGGCTCAGGCCTCATCCTGTCACTGCACCTGAGCCTCAGCCCCAGGCCTCGCTGGTGCGCAGCCGACAGGGCTGGCTGACAGTGACCCACGCCGCCCAAACCTGGGCCGCAGCGGCAGCGAGGGTGAGGTGCAGTGTACTTAAGGGGTTAGAAGTGTCTCCGACGCCTCCAGGTGATCTGCTCTTTCCTTTCTAGAAAAATCCTCCTCTTTTCCCACCTCTTCCTTCGAACTTTCCCCATCCCCATATTTATTCCTCTGGTTAGTTCCTTTTCTCCCTCCTCTATGCACCCCATGAGGATCGCATCCATCCCTGAGAGGCCAGAAGCATAGCAAGGAAACCGAGTAAGATGGGCTCCCTGGTCCATAGAAAAGTTAGGACACTTGCATTGGGTCTCAGAACGAGAAAGTTGTAGGGTCTGTATCTGAAGTGAGGAAGTGTGCTCCAGAATCCCATCGAGAGAGCTTCCATTTCGTCGCCTGCTGGTGGGTCCCAGGGGCTGGCTGCGATGACACCCAAGGCGCTGGGGAGCACGGAGAGGGGAGCGCTGGTTCAGCTGCAGAGGCGGCCAGATGGTCAGGGGGTCAGGAGCGTGTTCACAGAGGAGGGGGTGCTAGAAGTAGGTTTTGAGAGGTGAGTGGGATTCTACTAGGCAGAGAATGGATGTGGCGGCGTGGAGGGGGAGGCTGGGAAAACCTGAAATAATAATTGACTGGTTGGGGAGCAACCAGTCAATTATTGAAATTAAATATCATCAGGGATTACCTCAGTGGAAAAATCAGATCAACTGGTTGTTTGACCCAAGCCTAGAGTTTTCGTTTGGTTTTTAAGTAGCCGTCACTAAATAAACAGAATAAACACAGCTAATTTTCAGGTAATAAAGGAGATTAAATATTTATATTATGTTGAGGTCAAAGGGTAAATAAAAGAGGAGGAGAATTAGGGGGAGCAACCAGGGGTCGGGGAGGGGTTGAGATTGGGAATTCCCTGTTTAGATAGAATGGTATCTGGTCAGTCAGAGACATCTGATCCCAAGGGGAAAAACAAAAACAGAAACAAAAACAAAATAAAAAACCCAACCATCTGGGAAGCCTGGGTGAAAGCATCCAAAACCCTCCACTCAGTCAGAAAGCCACCTCTCAAGTCTCCGGTTCCCTTTTCCTAGAAATGGTTCATCATTAAGAATATTAAGTGCACAAGGGATTTAAAGAGAAAAAATTCTGATTCATAATAGGAAGACCTGGTATTTACGCCATCCCTTCCTCCCAGGAGCTCAGATTGCTGGAGGGGAATAATCGTGTCCCGACTTCCTCACAACCTCATCCCTGCCTCGCCCTGCTTTGCCCCCAGACCATGCCTCCCGCCCCCCCCCCCCCCCCCGCCCAGGCGCACCCTGGCGAGAAGGGCTGGGCCCTGGGTACAGCTTGTGGGCCTGGCATGGCACAGCAGTGGCACTGCTGGGTGTTTAGGCCTGACCTCCGGGACTCGGTCCCGAGGCTCTGTTCTCTTTGCTCTTGTGCCACCCCGGGCCTGCACGAGAATAGCGGACATCCGTCCACTTATCCACAGGGAGCACCTCATGCCAACCGTACTAGAAATCAGTGTCCCCCTTTTCTAGAAGTGTCCAGAAGACACCACGACCTTCTTTGAAAGTGTATCAGAGCCTCAGTAGAGAGAAGAACTTCTTCTCAGTACGTCACTTAAATGTCTCCAGCTGTAATAGGGCCCCGTTCTTTTGGATCTTGTCTATAGTTGGTACAAAGAACAGGTGTCTTGTCCCCACCACTTCAAGAAGTCCCTGGAACCTCCCTTTAGCTGGACAATGTTCTTTCTTTTCTTTTCTTTCTTCCTTTCTTCCATTCTTTTCTTTTCTTTCTTTCTTTCTTTCTTTCTTTCTTTCTTTCTTTCTTTCTTTCTTTCTTTCTTTCTTTCCTTTTTCTTTTTTTAAGATTTTATTTATTATTCATGAGAGACACACAGAGAGAGAGAGGCAGAGATACAGGCAGAGGGAGAAGCAGGCTCCACGCAGGGAGCCTGACCTGGGACTCGATCCCCGGTCCCCAGGATCAGGCCCTGGGCCGAAGGTGGCACTAAATCGCTGAGCCACCCGGGCTTTCCTAACTGGACAATTTTCAACATTAATTGGTGGGATCTTCTATCTTGCAAACCAGAAAGCAAGGGTTTTTTTGTTTGTTTGTTTTATTTTTTTTGTTTTTTTCAAAGCTGACAAAGGGGAAATGCTTGCATTGTACCTGCTAGAGGAGGTTGGCCAATGAGTCATCAGTTCTTCATTGAGGACTCACTGAGTGCAGAGCCCTGCCTCAGATGCCCGGGCAGGTGTTACTCAATTATGATGTGATCCCTGTCTTAAAGGAGCTTTGGAAAGTGGTAAAGTGTGCATCCACCAAAAGCTAAACACCAGCTTAAGAGTTAAATGTCAAAGCAAGATATCCATGAGCAATACCATGAGGGAGAGTCCTGATGAGCGAGGTCACCCCAGGGGCTGGAGAGAGTGGGCAGGACAGACTGCACGGGGATGATGTTACCAAGAGGGCAGACTATGTAGGGGAAGTAGCTGAGGTCACCCATTCCTGTCTTATAGATGTGGCTCCACGTGTCTAAGTTAATGGCCTGACAGCTGTCGTTAGTTATCGTATCCATTAGGATCTGCTCAGTTACAAGTAATAGAAAATTCCTTGAAATCTGCTTATACCAAGAAGGGAATGTTTTAGCTTACAGGATCAAGAAGTCCAGTTGAGTGTTGGACTGCAGGTATGGCTCAATCAGGGCGCCTGTTCTCTGCGATGCTCTCAGTTCAGCTCTCCTCTAAGTGTTGGCTTAGTCCTCAGGCTGGCTTTTCTCATGGTTGCAAGATAACAGCCAATCACAACCACGGCTATGCATTTCCTTGCTCTTGTCCACCCTCCACCAACAAACGGAAGTCCTATGTAGGACCAGCCACAGAATTTGTGGGGCCCAACGTGAAGGAAAATGTGAGCGTCTTGTTCCACAATTATTAAGAACTTCAGGAAAGCAAAACCAGAGCATTGACCTAATGGTGGGACCCTGGTAAGTGTGGCACTCTGTGTGACTTCAGGTCACATGCCCATGAAATCGGCCCCAGTCCTGCCCTTACTCTCACTGGGCCACCTTGAACTAAACACTGTAATTCCCAGGGGAACACCACGAGCCAATTGACTTAAATTTGAGGGTTTTTTTTATTTTAATTTTTTAAATTTTAATTTTCTTGTATATTTTTAATTGGAGCTCGATTTGCCAACATATAGCATAACACCCAGTGCTCATCCCGTCAAGCGCCCCCCTCAGTGCCCGTCACACAGTCACCCCCACCCCCCGCCCACCTCCCTTTCCACCACCCCTTGTTCGTCTCCCAGAGTTAGGAATCTCTCTTGTATCCCTCTCTGATCTTTCCCACTCATATTTTCTCCTTTCCCCTTTATTCCCTTTCACTATTTCTTATTTTCCCCAAATGAATGAGACCATATAATGTTTGTCCTTCTCCGATTGACTTTCTTCACTCAGCATCATGCCCTCCAGTTCCATCCATGTCAAAGCAAATGGTGGGTATTTGTCGTTTCTAATGGCTGAGGAATATTCCATGTATAATAGACCACAGCTTCTTTATCCATTCATCTGTCGATGGACACCGAGGCTCCTTCCACAGTTTGGCTATTGTAGCCATTGCTGCTAGAAACATCGGGGTGCAGGTGTCCCTGCCATTTCACTGCATCTGTATCTTTGGGGTAAATCCCCAACAGTGCAATTGCTGGGTCGTAGGAAGGTCTATTTTTAACTCTTTGAGGAACCTCCACACACTTTTCCAGAGTGGCTGCACCAGTTCACATTCCCACCCACAGTGCAAGAGGGTTCCCCGTTCTCCGCATCCTCTCCAACATTTGTGGTTTCCTGCCTTGTTATTTTTCCCCATTCTCACTGGCGTGAGGTGGGATCTCATTGTGGTTTTGATTTGTATTTCCCTGATGGCCAGTGATGCAGAGCATTGTCTCATGTGCTTGTTGGCCATGTCTGTGTCTTCCTCTGTGAGATTTCTCTTCATGTCTTTTGCCCATTTCATGATTGGATTGTTTGTTTCTTTGCTGTTGAGTTTAATAAGTTCTTTATAGATCTTGGATACTAGCCCTTTATCTGATACGTCATTTGCAAATATCTTCTCCCATTCTGTAGGGTGTCTTTTAGTTTTGTGGACTGTTTCTTTTGCTGTGCAGAAGCTTTTTATCTTCATTAAGTCCCAATAGTTCACTTTTGCTTTTGTTTCTCTTGCCTTCATGGATGTATCTTGCAGGAAGTTGCTGTGGCCGAGTTCAAAAAGGGTGTTGCCTGTGTTCTCCTCTAGGATTTTGATGGAATCTTGTCTCACATTTAGATTTTTCATCCATTTTGAGTTTATCTTTGTGTCTGGTGTAAGAGATTGGTCTAGTTTCATTCTTCTGTACGTGGTTGTCCAATTTTCCCAGCACCATTTATTGAAGAGACTGTCCTTTTTCCTGCTTTGTTGAATATTAGTTGACCATAGAGTTAAGTGCCCATTTCTGGGTTCTCTATTCTGTTCCATTGATCTATGTGTCTGTTTTTGTGTGATTGGCTTAAATTTGCATTATTGCTCATCCTTGGACCAATTTTTATGGTAAATTGGTTGGAATTATGTGATTGGCTTAGGCCAATCTGTGTCCATCTTTGGTCCAAGTCAGGTCATATTGTATCCAACCACAAGTGCTACAAAATAAGAGGAGAGGCAACCCACGTTAATAGAGTTATGTATCAGTGGCTCTGTGCATGGCTTCAAAATGGGTGGGTCAGACAATATCTCTCTTCCAGAGGAGCATCTCAAGTGGGGTCTCCTCCCAAGAAGGAGCCTTGCTGCTTTCTCCTCCCTTCACCTGTCTTCTCCAGAGCAAATCACGCTTCCCTGGGGAGGGCTGAAAAGAGCATGGATTTTAAGCAGTGTGGCCTTCAGCAAGTTGTTGTGAATTTGCACTCCTGGGTATGTATCCAAAGGAGATGGGATCTGCACTCCCATGTTCATTGCAACGTTATTTCCAGGAACTGAGGCATGGAAACAACCTGGGCATTGTTGGCAGATGAGTGGATAAAGTTGTACTTACACACACATGGACACATGTGCACACACAAAATGTAGCATTTTTCAGCCTTCAGAAGGAAGGGAATTCTGTCCTTTGTGACAGTGTGGATGCCCTTGGAGGGCATTATGCGAAGGATAATGAGCTCAGCACCAAAAGACGAAGACTGCATGATATCACTCATATGTGACATCAACACAAGCAGAACTCAGAGAAATAGAGAATAGAATGGTGGTGACCACAAGCTTGGGGGAAATGGGGTAGAAACTTCCAGTTATAAGATGACTATTGTCCTGAGGATCTAATTTATGGTGTGGTGACCACTCTTAATACTGCATTGTGCCTTTGAAACTTGTTAAAAGGGTCGATCTCAAGTGTTCTCACCACACACACACACACGCACGCGCACGTGCAAATGATACCAGTGTGAAGTGATGGATACGTTGAGTAGCTTGATTGTGGCCATGACACAGTGTATACCTGTGCCAAACCGCACTGTACACTGTAAATACGTACAATTTTTATTCGTCAACCATTCCTCAAGCTGGGGAAAAAAGATGATTCTATGTGAACTGCTTGTGTGCGGATTTGAGATCAGTGTCATTTCAGGGAATGGCCGTGACCGCCACGCCGTAAAACCTGTCAGTAGTGTTAAAAACACACATAGGAAAGCTGTTTCTGAGAGTAAGAGAAAAAGGCAGGCCAGGGTTAAGCTCTCCACTTTGCTCCTTACCAGCCACCTTATCTTGCACACACAGCTTTATTTCTGCAGGACTGTTTCCTTAGCTTTGAAGAAAAGTAATGCCAACCCTACCTTTTTCACAGAGCTGAACACATCACACTGTGTGTGGGGGGTGCATCACCACCACCCCCACCTGCCTGATGGGATTGCGTGGGGGAGCGTGCTTTTCTGTCCCGACAGGACAAGAGCCACGAACAGGACTGCTGTCGTGTATTTTAAAACTTGGGAAGAGTGTCTGTGGATTTGAACGTCTTGACTGCTTGTCTTACGAGGTCTCTTCTAGACTGTGCGTAGGAAACAGGAAAATGGGAGCTGTAGGGACCCACAAACTGAGCAGGCCGATGAAGGAAGGGCGGGAAAGACTCTTGAGCTTTAAATATTAAAGAGAAAGGGGATTGGTATTACAGGGAAAGCTCAGGAGGGCCCCTGGCCCGTTACAGGGCTTCAGAAGAGGCTTCCTCCAGGGAGTAATATCCTGGTAAAACCTAAAGGTGGCTTGGAGTTAGCCAGGTCGATATGGGCGAGGGGTTAGTCCTGGCTGTCGCTGGCTCTCATCACCTCCTTTGCTTATTTATTGTGTGAAATGCACCCCCGCTTCCTGCTAGAATGTAAACCACACGGTGGGGGCGGCCTGTGTGCCCACTGCCTATCCCAGGAGGAGAGCCTGGCACGCTGTGCACGCTCAGAGTCCTGTGGGAACGTGTTCTGAGTGAGGATCGCCTCCTGAGGTGGGGGCCCCCCGGTCCCCTCGCCTCGTGCGCTTGGCTCCAGCCACACTGGTGACACTGGGTGCCAGCTGTCCTCAGAGCACGTGCCGTTTCTGGGCCTTTGCACGCGAGGCCTCAATGCTCTCTCTCTCCTGCACGAAGAAGCAGAAGAGAGAACAGCTTGTCACTGTTCATAGCCTAAGCATCGGGGGTGGCCCTCGACGACTCCTGCACGCCTTGCTTGTCCTTGCTCTTCCTCCTTCCCTCCCAGGCTGAGCCCAGCTCCCCTCTTCCCATCCCCAGGACCCTCTCCAGCCTGCTGTCCTAGCGCTTCCTGTCCACCCTGTCTGAGCTAGCAAATCAAAACAGAGGATGTCCAGTTAAATCTGAATTTCATATAAACCACCATTTTCTTTTTAATGTAAGTGTGCCCCATGCAGGGTGGCCCCGGTGGCTCAGTGGTTTGGCACCACCTTCGGCCCAGGGCCTGATCCTGGAGACCCGGGATCGAGTCCCGCATCGGGCTCCCTGCACGGAGCCTGCTTCTCCCTCTGCCTGTGTCTCTGCCTCTCTCTCTCTGTCTCTCATAAATAAATAAATAAAATCTTAAAAAAAAAGTGTGCCCTATGCAGTGTTTGCACATATTTGTAGTATAAGATTAGGCCTTGTTTTGCTTTCCGCATTGGGTTTTGCCCACTGATTTTCCTTTTTCTCTGCATTCATATCGCTGCACAACGGTTCTTCCTCTGCTTCTCTGCCAGGTGCCAGGACCTGCTTGCTCACCTCTGTCCCTGAGGCCTCTTGGCCACCCGTGCTTCTAGGCCACCCGGCAGTACTGGGCCGGAGTCCGCACCAGCTGTGAGTACAGCCACTGCCTCTGCAGCCCTCCTGCCAGGAGCAACGGGGGCACACTGGGTGAGGAGCTCAGGGTTGCGGGGTTTATCACTGGGCATGGGATTCCCTCCTGCCCCCTTCCTTTCATCACCTCCTCCAAGCCCAGGAAGCTCAGGAACGGGCAGTAGCTCCGTTATTGGGATGAGGCTGGGCGAGTGCAGGTCTAAGGACGGACAGAGATGACCCCTGCTGCTAAGTAACCCTATCACGTTTTAGGTTCTGGATGCTTCGCTGAGTGCTTACTAACATCATCTCGCTTCACCCCCATCAGGACCTTGTGAGTAGGTTAATAGCATCCCTATTAGTCAGATGAGGAAACCGAGCTTAGAAAGGTTAATTACTTGAGCCAAGTAGTCCAACTGTGACTCGGGGGGTGAGTGGGGCTGGGAGCCAGGCAATCTCAGCTGGAGCTCGTGCCTTCTCACTGCCACCCTGCCAGCTGGGCTCTGTGCCAGGCCAGGGCCGAGGAACACAGTGGATGCATCCTGGTGCCACCCCAACCCATCTATGCAGTGCATGAGCCTTTCTGGGCAACCTTGCCCCAGTGGTTTCCCCAGCCCTGCTAGCAAGTTTTGGGAGCCTCACCTGGACAAGACCCAATCTCCTGACTCCTTTGCGGGTCCAGAGCCATGCTGGGTGGGTGTGATTTCGGAGGACTGGGCACGAGTGGGAGCTGTAGGCAGCTTCCCCCACAGCCCACCAGATGCCGGGCAGGTGTGCCCCACCCTTTCCCCCCAGCTGACTTGAGACCCTGGCTTTGCTGTTTATACAGCATGGGCCTTGGGGGTCACCCGGCTCTCTGATTCTAGTACATCCACTTTTCATGACTGAGCCTCTGCTAGTTGCCAAGGCTGTTTCTACCAGGAGCTCAGGTGTGAGTCCCACATGAATCCTGAGTACTTTCTGTCTCCCCACCTGCCACATCACCCTCAAGGGTAATCACAGGATCTCAGTGTTAGCCTTAGATTTCAGCAAGAGATCGTCTCATCCGACTTTCTCATTTTCCAGATGAGCAAATGGAGGCCTAAGAACAGTTGGAGATTGGACAGGTCCGCAGAGTGACTTGTCTTATCTGGAAATAGGGCTTGAAGACATGAATCCAGCATTCTAGAGGGCATGGGCAGGTGGGTTGGGCTGCCCTGATCACAGACTGTTGCCTAGAGGCTGTGAGAGAGGGCGGAGGTGCATCTCATGAATGTCGTGGCTCACCAGTCAACCAGGCTTCACGTCTTTTTTTTTTTTTTAAGACTTTATTTATTTATTCATGAGAGACAGACAGAGAGAGACAGAGACAGAGACAGAAATAGAGACATAAGCAGGCTTCATGCAGGGAGCCTGATGCGGGACTCGATCCCAGAGTCCTGGGATTATGCCTTGAGCCAAAGGCAGACGCCCAACCACTGAGCCACCCAAGCGTCCCGAGGCTTCACCTCTTAAGGTAATTTAGAGCACCTGCCCCACATGTGATCGACATTTCTAGAGCCGTTCACATCTTTCTGAGGACTGCTCATAGAATGGGCTCTTTGGGGACCCAGGGAGGGGTGGTCAGAGGGAGGTTGGAGGGTCACCAGGTGGTGAGATGGTAGGAGGGGTTTGCACGTGGGCTGGGAGTAGGGATGGGAAGTTCCATGAGGTCCTATCAAACCCTGAATTCTACAAGCTTCTATGAGCTGGGACTCATACCCAGACCTGGAGGTATTTTGTTATTTTTGTTTGTTTGTTTTTCAGTTGGGCCATGCTGTTTCTGCTCAAGTCATTAGAGTTATCAGAAGTCCCAGTGGGCATCCCTCTGCCTCTTCACTGCTGCTAGGCTGAGCAGAGTCAGGTATGTTGGGAAATGTTCTCCAAATCTTGTCCCTCTGGGGCTGCATGCTGTGGTTGCAGAAGCCTTCTTGAACTTCCTCCTTGGGGGAAGTATGCGCTCTCTCCTTCTTTGTAGGTCAGCCGTGAACATGGAAAATCACATGAATTAATAGGCATTTTCTGAGCACTTACTGTATAATATCATGCTAACGTAAGGGGACAGCTCAAAGAATGTCAGGGGCACACACATTCTGTAAGCTCTGGCTCATATTTGGGGGTCATTATCCCTTCCATTCCCTTCCTTCCAAGGGGTTGCTCTAGGGAGCACCATTGTGGCCAGGCACTGGTGAGCGGTGGGGTGACTTCCTAGTGTGAGGGATTTCCCTCCCTTCTAGCATTTCCCCAGCCTGCTTGCTGATGAGAAATGGCTCTCCTTCCGGGTAGGAATTTGCTTCTCATTAAAACATAAATCCTCCTAAGAGAGGTCTCACTTTCCCTCTGATCAGTTGTGACTGATGTTTATGTAATGGACGATATAATAAGATCCTTTTCATATTTTCATACGATTGTGAAGGTAACACCCGATCACTGTAGAAAATATGAAATATATGGACACATACATAAACAAGGAAACCCAAATCACCCGTGCTCGCATAACCCAGAGACAACTGCAGAGCTTTTGCTCCAGTTCTGATAGGCAGACTGCATAGTTTACCGAGAGGCACGGTGGTGTGCGGAGGCTCAAAGCTAGATCTCGAGGCAGGTGCCAAGCCAGTTAGTGGCTCTGTGACCTTCCAGAGATGATAGACTCCTCTCTGCCTCAGCTGCTTCATCTGTAAGATGGGGATAATCATGGTGCCTATGCCTTAAGGCTGTTTTGAAGATTTACTCAGCACTGCCTGGTTCAAGAACTGAGGGGTGTCCGTGTTACTTTTGCTGTTAGGGTTGTCTTATAACTCATACGTGACCAAGTCTCCCTGGGCCCCTCAGTCTCACCCGTTCCAATTTCTAAATCATTGCCGGCTAATGTAGATTGTTCTAGAATTTCTTGGGAGATGATGGAGATGTTTATGTCACACGACGCAACAGATCGAGCCTTCCTCCCCTGCACTTTAAACATCTGAGTGCTTTCTCCAAATTTTTAATCCTGGTGGAAATTGTCTCATTGTCTCTTCTCTTTTTCCCAAGAAACTCTTCCTTGGCCTCTCCAGCCACCTGGCACTGAAACCCTCCCACCCCCTCGAAATCTCATCAGCTTACAGAGCTAGCAGCTGCACTCAGCAGAACGAACGAGCCAAATCCCGACCAAGCATATCCCGGGAGCCTCATTTTATTTAACCATGTGTGGGTCAATTTACACACATGTACAGACTCATTGGTATATCTAGAAAGACCCCCAAAATTGGCATCACACTTGATATACTGTTTGGTGTCTTGCTTTTTTTTTTTTTTTTTTTTTTGGTCAGCATACCTATTATAAGTGCGTACACTAATGCATGGCATATCCAAATGGCAGACTATGATACAATAATTTTAATTTTTAATGATACAATCATTAAAAATAATTTTAAGGGGGTACCTGGGTGGCTCAGTTGGTTGACCGTCTATCTGCTTTCGGCTCAGGTCATGACCCCAGGGTCTTGGGATTCAGCCTTGCATCAGGCTCCCTGCTTCTCTCTCTCCCCCTGCCTGCTGCTCCCCCTGCTTGTGTTCTCTGTCAAATAAACTTAAAAAAAATAATTTTTAGAGATTCCTTTTTTTTTTTTTTTTTTAAGAGAGAGAGAGCATGTGTGTGCACATGAGCAGGGAGGGAGTTGAGGGGCAGGGGGTGAGGGAGAGAGAGAATCTCCAGCAGGATCCATGTTCAGTATGGAGCCCATTGCAGGGTTGGATCTCATATCCTGAGATCATGAGCTGAGCCGAAATCAAGAGTCTGATGTTTCATGGATTGAGCCACCCAGGTGTCCCTAGAGATTCTTTGCTGAATGCACTTTTCTTTTTTTTTTTTTTTTTTTTTTTTTTTTTTTAATTTTTATTTATTTATGATAGTCACAGAGAGAGAGAGAGGCAGAGACACAGGCAGAGGGAGAAGCAGGCTCCATGCACCGGGAGCCTGATGTGGGATTCGATCCTGGGTCTCCAGGATCGCGCCCTGGGCCAAAGGCAGGCGCCAAACCGCTGCGCCACCCAGGGATCCCCCTGAATGCACTTTTCTTGTTCTCTGTTTTTGTTTTTAAAAAGGGAGGAAGCATGAGGCTGCAGACACTGGAGGCTGGAGGCTAACTATGAAGGCCGCCAGCAAACCAGCTCCATGCCCACACACACCGCCTTCTAGAACCCAGTTCACACGCATTCCCTTCACCATCTTATTCTCTTCCTGAATACTCTCAAGACCATTGATTGGAACATGACCTCCTAGCTTTCTGGCAACTGCTCTTCATCATCCTCTGCCTGTCTTTCCTCTCCTGCCCGCTTTGAAAGATGGGCGCTCTTCAGGGATCCCCCCAGGCTGTCTCTCATCTCCTATCTGTCCTGTCCCCCAGGGCCACCTCCTCTCCTGCAGGGTCTTCAGCTGTCATCTGCATACATAGGACTCCCAGGCTTTTCCTTTAACCATGACCCTTCCCTCGGCTCCAGATCCCCGTGCTCAGTCCTGACCTGTCCACTTGTTGTCTCCCAGGCCCCATTAAGTTCAACATGTCCACAGTGGAATTCATCATTTCTGCCCCAAACCTGGCCCCAACCCCATCTGGTTCTCTATTTCATTCAGTAAATTCCATCTTCTTCCTCCTGCTTCTCAAGCTGCAGACCTTCCATTTCTTCCCCCCCTCCTTCCATGTCTAATCAGCGTGGTAAATTTTTCATAAAATTGTATGTATTCGATCAAAACTACTATCCTTCACCTTGAAATTGTCTTTCATGTCAGAATGCCCTTTAAATAAGCAAAGAAATGTAGAAGATGGTTGATGGCAGTCGTTTTTGTCTGTTTGTCTGTTTTGAGTATCAGTGAGGGCGACGCAGTTGATAGCTACTGAAACCCAGGCCCCTTTCCCTTTTCCATCTGGATCCAGTTTTGTTCAGAGGTCCACCCCACCCCCCTCTTTAGAAGGTAATTTTGATGAGTCTAAGCCAGCAGTTCTCAAAGTGGGGCCATGAGACCCTTCCAGGGCACCTCGGAGGTCAAAACTATTTTTAGACTAAGCCATTATTTGCTTTTTTCACTTATTCTTTTATGAGTATACACTGGATTTTTCCAGAGGCTAACTGTCATGTGATCTTGCAACAGATTGAATGCAGAAGCAGATATGAGAATCCAGCTGTCTTCTATTAAACTAGAAATTAAAGAGATTTGCAAAAATGTGGAACAACGCCATACTTCTCACTAACCTTTAAAAAATAGTCATTTCATTACGTATTATTTATGTTAACATGTAATGTGTTTATTGTTATTTTAAAATGAATTGACAAATACATATTTTTAAGATGTCCTAGTGTTAATTTATCACATAATGCACATCAATAGGTAATCCAGCTAAACAAAAGCTCTCTGGAATTCCCAGTAACTTCTAGAGTTTTAAAAGAATCCCAAATTGGAAAAGTTTGAGAAGCACTGGTTTAATCTGGTGACAGCTATTGGTTCCATCAGTGACCCAAATTAACCCAATCAGATTAGATCATGGAAAGATTTATATTCCATGTCTGGGGAAGAGATGTCTCTGCTTTCTGTCATTGGATGTAAAAATTTTATGCCCCATTGCCACTGGTAGCCTCTTGCAACCATGTGGGAAGATATGGGTAGTAGTCCTGGCGAGAGGGAAGAGCCTCAGGGCCTGGGGGATGGCATTAGGCTGCTGATGGGACCTTATCTGAAGCCACCCTCAGCCCTTAAATCTCCTGCATGTTTGGTCCAGTGTGAGCTGGATTCTCTGTCATTTGCCTCTGAAAGCCCCCTTAACTGATGCAACACTTATCTGGTATAATTCTATACCCAATTCTAGCGTGCTTGTGGGTTTTCCAACACTACCAAGCAATTAACTCAATTCTAACATGACCTGGTGGTAGTTTCAGATCCCACAGGTTGGAGCCCAGTCCCACCAACTCCAAATGCCAGTTGTAAACCCAAGTAGTCACCTGTGCTTTTGACCTACCTAAGATAGGAGGCTCCAACCCTTTCCCATTGGTTTCAATTAATATCCTAGAGCTGCTCACAGATCTCAGAGAAACATTGGACTCGGTAGGTTACCTGTTTCTTATAAAAGAAGGTAAGTCAGGAACGGCCAGGTGGAAGAAATGCATAGGGCAAAGTTAGGGAAAGTTGGCTGGGAGCTTCTCGGGCCTCTCCAGGTGGGCCTCTCTCCCTACTTCAACATGTGTTCATTGACCTCAGAGCTCTCCAGATGCCGTCTTTTTGGGTTGTTCTGGAAGCTTCCTGAAATAGGCATGATTGATAAAATCATTGGCCATTGGTGATTGAACTTAGTCTCCAGCCCGTGGCCCTTCCCCTCACCAGAGGTCAAGGGGGGTAACCTTGAGAAAGTTCTAACCCTCTAAAAACAAGGTTGGATCTCCTGGCAACCAGCTCTCATCCTCAGGTGCTTTCTACAATTTGCTTCATTAACATAACAAAGGATCCCTCTAACGCTCTCATTACTTAGGAAATTCCCAAGGTTTTTTTTTTTTTTTTTTTTTTTGTAGGATCTCTGTGCCAGAAGTGGGACAAAGATCAAATATATATATGTACTTCTCCTAAATCGCGGTATCGCTCTTGGAAAATGAGGAATTGTCATGTCCATGCTGGCCCCAAGCTTTGGAGGACACTTTACTGTTCCATGTAATCTCTAAAGCACCACATAAGATGATCCTCGGAGGTTTCTCCAAGCATGAGGAATCCACCAGGAAGGAAAGGAGGGCTGAGAAGGAGTGGGTAGCAGAAAGTCGAGGCCATGTGACTAAGTTTTGCCACGTATATGGAGAGAAAGATCAGAAACAGGGATGCCCCAGAATTTGGAGACCTGTGTGTCCTTGAAAGCCAAGCTCCTCGAGCAACGTCATTTTCCGGGTCCATGGTTCACGGTTCTGCTCCCTCCACCCCTTTCTCTGGCTCTCTTCTTTGTAAACCAAACTGCCAACATCTGTTCCGGTGAGCTGACTCATGGTGAGAGCTGGGCAAGTTTGCTCCACTGCCTGACAAGTGGTGGATTAAACTTCAGAGCCCCGGGGACAGAGGAGAGGCTTCTATCTCATATTCCTGCCACCCAATCGGGAACCAAGGGATTGAGGATGGGCAAGAGGCACCTGTGACACCTGGATGACTGTCCCGGTACCTTCTCCTTCTGTTGACCACTGTGCTAGTTTCTATTTTGTCGATTTGTTCAGGACTAATGAAAGATTTTGCACATAAATTTGGGTGTCGTGGGTGGGTTGCAAACACAGTAGAGAAATCACTTCCCATACCTCCTGAAGATAGCATTTTTGCCTGTTTAAAATACACCTGGTGTCCAAGGGCAATAACTGATGCCTTTCTTAACGGGATAGTCTGTATCCGCGGCAGACATCTCCTGGGAGCGCTGGCACGACTCTGCAAATCTACAGATACCTCTTGGGTTGGAAATCTCACAGTGAGCTTATATGAACCCTGAAAACGTTTGATTTTTACTTTGTTTTTGGTGGGCAGCAAAGTGGGAGAGGAAGCGGGAGGGGGGGAAGAGCTTGGGGACAGAAAAGGACAAATTGGACTTTTCTCTAATAAATTGCAAGTAAGACATTAAAGGTCTTTCTTGTTAGAAAAAAAGATCAAAGCTGCATAGAGGCTCCTTCCTTGCGTTCTTTTTTTTTTCTTAAACAAAACACTGCTACAAAGACACAAAGCCCACTAGGCTTGGGCTGAGCCCGGGGGAAAGTTTATGTCCAAGTTAGGATAATCAAAAAGAGTTTAATTTACTCAGTTCTGGAATAAAATCAAGGCTGCATTCAGCAATATTTGAAACCAGTTAAAGGTTAGTGAATGAGACGCCCAGTGCGTCTGATTAGATTTTTGCTTCCATTTATTCGTGTCTTACATCACGCTCTAAACCATGTACCTTTTTTCTTAGTTTCAAGAAAAGAGAACTGTCATGCCTCATCATTTTATCGTCGCTTTTAACTTAAAAAAAAAAAAAACCTAAGAAATGGTAAAAGCATTTTCTGATCTTCATTATTTACTTCTCCGCTCTGAGGGGTCCTCAAAGCCAGAGAGTGTCTGTTAGTGAATTAGAATAAAACCACAGGATAATTACTTTCTGGGCTACCAACACAACGTGAGTTGCTTCCCATTGTGAGAATGCTGAAAAGTTTGCCACAAAATTAAACCCATTAGGGTAATAAGGGGAAGAAGGAGAAGATTAAATTTATTTCCATCTGATTTAACTTATTAATTTCTCAGGGGAGAAGGATTTCCCTGCCATTGACTTCCAGGTTTTAACCCAGGAGACCCTTCTGTTCTCAAAATGCACTTGGGATTTAATTCATACTCAAAAAGTTGGGCCTTTTTTGGTTGGCTCAAAAAGCCCTCAGAAGCAGGTTTTAGGGATTGAGAGTCAGCGGACACGTTAGTCAGGCGACAGATTTGTTTGGAGCCCCTACTACACTCCAGGCATGTTCTGTAGTCCAGGGAGTCAGTGTGAACAAGTCAGATCTCCTGGTCGCTAAAAACCTACACTCTAATGGTGGAAACAGTTAATCTACATATAAAACAAAAAAGTCAATAAAATAATTGTTAAATGCTGCAAAGAAGATAGAATAGGGAAATGTGATAGCACTTCCTGGGGTCACTTCCTGGGGTGCCTGGGTGGCTCAGTCTGTTAAGCATTTGACTTCTTCAGATCAGGTCATGATTTCAGGGTCCTGGGTTTTCTGCTCAGAGGGGAGTCTGCTTCTCCGTCTCCCTCTGCTCCTTTTCCCCACTCATGTTTTCTCTCTCTCTCTCGAAAAATAAAAAAATATATATATATTTTTTTTTTTCGAGAAAGAAAGTCACTTCCCAGCAGATAAGAATAGTATGGGCAAAGGCCCTAGGGCAGGGACACACTTGGTGTATTTGAGGGAGAGGAAGAAATCCTAATGACTGAGGGCTAAGGCGGGGAAGGATGTAGTGCTGAACCATCTCCTCCCCTTTACTCCATTGTGGTCTTGCAGCCAAGTTCTTCCAACCTTCTGCTTCGCCTGGTGATCCTGGGAAGCTTACTCTAAAGACAAAATGCCCAGGAGGGATTTGTTCAATCTCAAGGCTGGCCAAATGACAAGGAAACCAGTGTCTTCTCCTTCCCAGCTCCTTAGGAGATAGAGTTTCCTCATCAGGTTTCGGCCTTGCTTCAATCATCGTTGCATTGTTATGGGTGCTTGGCTCTGGCTTTTAGCTGGTGTTGATGGAATCCACTCCAGCGAGGGTAGGCTGGAAGGGGTTGATTAAGAGGTGTTACATATATCTTGGACCAGCTGGGAGGGTGGAGGGAAAAGCTTCTAGACTGAGCTTCCAGGAACGGCTCCCCAAACCATGCAGCAGAACTGGGCCCAGTGGGAGCTGCTGCCTCTGCCGAGCTCATAAGCTGCCTGCTGAATCAGGCGGCCACAGCCCCAGCTGGCTCCGGGCCCACCTGCCTTGGCTCCAGCCTGTTCCACTCAAATGGACATCCCACACTCCCTCTCTTTTCCCTAATCCCTTGATTTCAAATCAACGTCTAGGCCCCAAGTCCCAACCAAAACCTTAGCTGTGTGGGCATCTGAGAAATACAGGTTTTGGGGTTCTAGCCTCTGCGGTTGGAGCAAAGCCTGCTAGTAGCTGGGATGGGTGCTGAGCTAGGCAATCTACTGACCCTCCCACCGCAGCTAGGCTTGGGCTTATGCCATCTGCATGCTGCCACTGGGGCTCGGGGCATCCACCGGTTTGCTCTCCCGAACACCAGGGCTGGGATGGCTGTAAAACCACAAGCAATTTTCCTTTTCAGATCCTGCATTCAGGGGCGTGCACCCCTAGGTAAGATTTGATCTAGGTTGGGCCGGTTTAACCTGACAGGGATTTGGAGGTGCTCAGAGGAAAAGCTCATCAAAAGAGCTGACGTTGAGCCTCTAAGCCCCAGGAGTGGGCAGGCCAGGGTTGTTCTTGCTCATTTTTACAGCTGCAGTATCAACACCGAGCTTGACATGCAGTAGGCACCCAATAAATACTCACTGAATAAACACGCGGATGACAGAAAGGGTAGGCTGAGGAGCCCTTTGGCACGACGCAGGGGGCAAACTCACCTGAGCCTGTGAGCGTTTAACAAACGCTAATGATGCTTCACATGTGCCAGACGCTGTTCCAAGTGCTTTCCAAATATTAACTCATTTAATTCTCATAATTACCTCAGGAGATATGTACTATGGTTAATCCCATTTAAAAACCGAGGTGCAGAGAGGTTATGTTACTCGCCCAAGGGCGCGCAGATAAGAAGTGGGAGGCTGTGGCGGGGAGGGGGAGGCCCTGGACTGTCTCCTGTTGCTTCCAGGCCTTAATCTGTTACTGATTTGCCCCAGATAGATCCACTGATCCTTATTCGCTCCTTATACTCCTTCCCAGCCTTTTCATGCCTGCTCCTGTCCCTTGCTCTCTCTCCCACCCCTATGCAATTTTCGTTCCCAGGAGGGCCAGGGGGGCCCCTTAGCTGCCTGCTGAGCTGCCAGGAGGTCATACCTCCCTGGAAAAATCCCGACACAGTGGTGGGGACTGGGAGGGGGGCCACCTATGGTCCCCCGGGTGCCATCCGAAGTCAGAGAGCTAGGCCTGCCCGACTTGGGGGTGGGGGAGTCCTAGAGCTCTGTGGTTTCTGCTGGAAACGGTGGGGATGGCAGCCCAGCAGCACGGAGCATCCTGTCTCCCACTGTCCACCAGGGCCAGCTGCCAACCTCCTCCTTGGCCGGTTTATTTTAGGGTGACGGGTGTCTTGGACAGACGCAGACGGAGGGCTGTCAAAACTCTTCTGCAGGACAGCGTGCTATGTGCAAATGCGCCGGAGAGCGGGCTCTTTTCAGGGGGGCAGCATGGGTTTATTTGCAAAAACAACAGAGGCTCTGCTGGCATTCCCACAGATAACGCAGGGCTGTGGGGGGAAGCATCCTTGTTGCCAGCACTAACAGCCGGGGGTGGGGGGGGGTTGGGGGGTTGGGGGGGTGCAGGGGCGAGGAGGAAGCGTGTGCGGTTTGGAGTTCAATCCATCCGTCCTCCTGCTTCCCAGCGGGTCTGCTGTCCCCAAGCTTAGATGGGCCTGTCGAGGTGACTTCGTGGAAGGAAGCCAGTGGGGAAGGCCCTCTGATCTCTAATGGCTGGTCCCCCTGCTTCAGGGCGACCTCTCGGTTTCCCATGGTAAATCTAACCCCATAAACCCCAAAGACTGGGGAGGGTCAAGCAGCATGGATGGTGGCCCCTGACAAAGGACTTCCCATGCTGCGAGGGGAATGGGGCCCCCTGCACTCTCGTTTGAAGTAGCCCCTGGGGCCCTCCTGCAGACCCAGGGGGCCTGAGCCCCTTCGCTCTGGAACTTCCTCCCTTTGAGTTGCAAAGCTACATACTCTGCTCTGCCCCTTGGAGCATATTTTGTCCCTTGATTTTTTTTTTTTTTCTCTCTCCAGTGTTTACACGAACTGGTTGAACCCGTCACGTGGTGAGCCCATGTTTATATTTGCAGAAGCACCGCCTGGGGAAGTTCTGTTTGTGTAGAGGTCACCCCATCCCTGGGCCTTGGCTGCAACCCTGTGCTAGGGCTTGGGCGGCAGTAGCCGTGACACAGCGGGGGCCACCCTCCTTCTTCTCACCTTTCTCTCTGCCCTCCGTTCCTTTTTTTTTTTTTAAGATTTTATTTATTTATTAATGAGAGACGCACACAGAGAGAGGCAAAGACATAGGCAGAGGGAGAAGCAGATGCAGGACTCGATCCCAGGACCCTGGGGTCATGACCTGAGCCAAAGGCAGATGCTCAGCCGCTGAGCCACCCAGGTGCCCCTCTGCCCTCGGTTCTAAGATCCTGGTCCCGATGGCTTGGTGCCTCCCAGAAGGGGAGGAGGAGCCGGACTCAGGGTTCAGTGGGGCCGTCATCCCCCCTCTTCATCCTCATCCTAAACCAGAGTTTTCTGAGGATTTGTCTGTCTCTATTCTTCGAGCTTAACTATCTTCCATGGTCTTAGGGTAGATGGAAGAAGTTAGAGAACTCAGAATTTCTCTGCTGCTGCCCATCTTCCTTCGACTGGACTGACAGTGCAGTCAGTGTTCTAAGAAGGTTGAGCCCATGGACTTCAGGGTCAGATGGAACCGGGTTGGAATCGTGCCTTTGCCAGTTACTAGCTGTGTGGCCTTCGACAATATCCCTAAAGCTCAGTTTCATCATCTTCAGTGAGTATAATAGTACTGAACTCCCCCCCCTTCTGAAAAGATTTACTTATTTATTTTAGAGAGAACGAGAACAAGAGAGCGAGTGGAGGGAGGAACAGAGGGAGATGGAGAGAAAGAGAATCTCGAGTGGACTCCATGCTGAGTGCGGAACCTGACACCAGGCTTGACCTCAGGACCCTGAGATCATGACCTGAGCCAAAATCAAGAGTCAGACCCTTAACTGACTGAGCCACCCAGGCGCCCCAGTACTTACCCCTTAAGATTGGAGGATTAGTTTAGAGTGTACATACAAAATGGTTTTAATTACAATGATAATTACGATGATAATAATAATAATGATAATAACTTTAGCAGCAGTTAGAATTGGCAACTTTCCCCATCTCCTTCCTGTATTAGAGCAGTGTATGGCAATTTTTTGGGTTGTCACTCCCCTAAGGAGACCTTTTGCACATTGATGCATTATGATTTTTTCCTTATTTCTCCTCCTCCTTTTTTTTTTTTTTTTAAGATTTTATTTTATTTATTCATGAGAGACACAGAGAGGCAGAGGGAGAAGCAGGGTCCATGCAGAGAGCCCGACATGGGAGGCAATCCTGGGTCTCCAGGATCACGCCCTGGGCTGAAAGTGGCGTTAAACTGCTGAGCCACCCGGGCTGCCCTCCCCTCCTCCTTTATATACTTTATATCTGTTCACACTGTGACCTTTTGGTGGTCCAAGTCAATGTAATATCAGATTTTCTATCCCCTCCTCCGCCACCCAATGAATTTTCACATTACCTATCTTGAGGATGCGTGTATCAGAGAGAGGCCCTGCTATCTGGGGCATCATACAGATTTTTCTCAAGGTCCTTTGATTCAATGGAGAAGCAAAGAGACCCCATTACAGCTCTTTCATGGGGGTAGCTGTAGAGAGAGCCCCAAAGAAACAGAATGCTTGTTGTGCAGTATTGGGCACCCATGAGGGTGGAGCCAGGGCATTTACTCATTGTGGTTTAAAATGTATCTTTTTTCTCCTCTCCCCCATTTCACATCTTGGGACAGCTCTCCCTGGTGGGAGGACTGGAAGATCCATATTCAGTCTTGCTCATGGGACCAGAGCCCATTCTTTCCCTGGTATCTTTGGGACACAGTGATAGCTATCATGCCAACGTTGACCAAATAGCTATATCTAGAGCTCTATATGAAGCAGTGAAAGACAGAATGATTTAGGGACCTGAGACATCCTTGTATGGAAGGGAGAGAAGGTTCTTTTTTTTAAAATTAATTTATTTTTTATTGGTGTTCAATTTGCCAACATATAGAATAACACCCAGTGCTCATCCCATCAAGTGCCCCCCTCAATGCTCGTCACCGAGTCACTTCACCCCCCGCCCACCTCCCTTTCTACCACCCCTTGTTCGTTTCCCAGAGTTAGGAGTCTCTCATGTTCTGTCACCCTTTCTGATATTTCCCACTCATTTTTAGGAGAGAAGGTTCTTGAAGAGAGTAACATTTAGGACACAGAGACTTGGGAATCCTAAAAGTGGGTGCTTGAGGCCATGTGAATAATCTGAGGGTGGGTCAACGTCAGCATGAGGAAAGCCACCTTTATCGCTGGGCAGGCCAGGCCCTGCACAACTCCAGGGGAGCCATTACGTAGACTCTTCCATGAATGGCGCTCTCAGGCATTGTGCAATATGGCGGCCCTGCATAGATGAGCCCTTCCTTGTGAAAGCCTAAAGGTTAGATGCCTTCCCTTAGGAGCTGAATGAAAAGAGAGTCCAGGTTCACAGTTCACCTGAGGTTTGTCCAGCCCGAAGGATCACTCCCTTTTGAGTTTTCTCTGATTTTCTAACAAAGAAATTTGCATATACCTGCAGTTTGGGGTGTGGTCATGTGATGGCCAAGGAAAAGGAGAGGGGGAGTGTTGTCCCATCCTGACTCATCCTGTGTTTTAGCAGAGAAGTGCTGACGACTTTTTGGAAGGGATCTGGTCTCCAATAGTGGAGTGACCAGACAGCGGACCCAGGGGAAGCCTTGGCTCAAAAGGGCGTATGTAAGAAATAACGTTGGATCCTGCAACTACCGAGGCCAGACTGTCTTGAGGGGGATGCACTGTGAGGGTAGCTCCTGAGCTACCGTCTTCTGCTGAGGGCTTGCGATATGCCAGCAGGCTGCAAAGTGCTCAGATTTCCACCCTCGGCCCACAGCGCAGATAATGAGGATACCTATTATCTAGCTTCTAGATTTAAAAACATTTTTGCAGGCTATGTTGGCAACATGTCTTCGTCCCTTATGGAATGTGCCAGAGAGAATTTTCAATCAGTTCTGCTTCCCCGTGGATGTGCTCATTAGCTTCTCTCCTAAAAGAAAATGTTGCTTATGAAGGAAGAAGAGCTTGTCTGAGAGAGGCAGAGGCAGAGAAAAGGGAGGTTGAGGGCACAAAGGCTGGCATTTTGTGGCTCTGCCTGGAGCGCAAGTTCCTAGCTTCTCCTTCGGTATCACTGTGGGTTTTGAACCCTACCCGTGGCAAATGCTTTCAGATCTTTACCCTTTCCCTATGCCTCAGCCATTTGCCCTTTCCTAAGGTTTTCCCTCGAGACCTTCGTGCTTGATGTCCTGCCCTGCACGTGCTTCTCCACCTGCCGCGTGCCGTCAGATTATACAATCACAGGCAGGGCAGCCCCGATGGGAAATAATCCTTGCTCCAAAGTGGGACGCATCTGGGTGCTATGTGGGGAGGGGAATGTCCTGGGGGGCCTGGGAGGGCGCACATGCTGGCCGTGTGAACGTGAACGGGGAGCAGTGCAGAAAGCCCTGGGGCCAGATTCAAAACACTGTGGCTGCAGCCCTGGCTCGGGCCCTAACTTGCCATGACGCTGGGCTGACTGAACTTGCATGCCTTCATCTGCAAAAGGAGGAATTTTCGAGATGAACTTTGAGGTCCTTTTTTTTTCAGCTCGTGAGATTTTATGATTTCTGAAAAACGGGTCGAAAGAATCATCAGCTCCTACTTTTCCCAGTGTCTGTTGTGTCTCACCTGCCGGCCACTCGGGGCTTGCCAGAGCATCTTTCCAAATGGGGACTCTAGCTGCTGTGAGCTGGAGGTGACACCAGTTTTTCTCTTCAACTTTGGCTGAGCTCTTATTATAATGATTCCATCCTGTTTGGCTGCCCCCCACCCATTCCCCACCATCTGTTCATCCTTAGTCACGAGGACACTTCCCATGAGCAGCTGGGTGAGGTCCTGAGAACACAGACACTTGCGACGGAAGCCAAGTGGGGAATGGGGTCTCCAGAGAAGGTGGGGGGAGGGGGCACCCATCATTAACGCTATCAGTCAACCTCTGAAACCTCCAGTGATAGTCGCTTACCCAGAGAAAACCCTTCTCTTTCCTCCTTCCTACCCAGGCCTTTGGGCAACTAACCTTGGAAAGAATCTCTTTTCTTCCAAACTGTGACAACTTGTTTTTGCTTTTTTGGTCCACTCACATCTTGACTCTTGCCTGAGCTCTGTGGACCATGATGAAACTGTGCCAAAGCAACTGGTGGGTTGCTCCATGAGGATACCGCACAGGTGGGGTCTTTTGTCTTTTTGGATCTAGCTGGGAGCAAATGATGCCTCCCTGGAGGCTGGAGAGTGATGAAGAGTAGACTTCTCTCTGGAGCTTAGTACCCCCTCCCAGACCAACGGGCCAGAGAAGGGAGTAGAGAGATAAGGCTGGGGGTTCCTCTGCCCCACGTGAGAAGGTGTCCGATTGTTATCCTCTCAACAAAGCAGTAGCTACTCCATCTAAGAACCACCTCTTCATTGTTTAGCCAACACACTCCTCCTGCTTCACACATGGCATCAAGCCCTTTCCGGCATTTCTGTCTGGAGAATAAGAAGGTAGGAGCTGAATGCTGGCAGAAAGAGGATACGCTAACCCTTGCTGAAAGTTACATTTGCCAACACATCCCCGATCCCACGGGGAAAGCAATATTTTTAGAGCTCCCTTAATGCCACCCGTTTGGAACAGGCCCAGTGCAGAGCAAACGAGGAAGAGAGGGTGTGTATGCTTCTGAGGTGGGAGGGTGTGGTTGTAAGAAATGAGAATGCTAGGGAATGTGTTTGACAGGGGAAAGCAGGAGCTGAAGAAAGAAATCCATTAAGAACGAGCAAATACCAAACCCCCTTGGCAAAGGGAGCCCCGCTTTGCGCATCTCTTGGCATCTAGGAGGGACTGACCACAATTCACCCTGCGTGGAAGGATCCAGGGAACTCTAATCCACTCTCCAGAACAATCATCTTCATAGCAGAAGTTCTAAGGGCTTCAGCTTTCACTGCTTTCCTCTTATTTTACTTGGACCATATTGTATTGGAAGTAGCCTCACAGGAGCTTAAATACGGCCTCTCAGGGTCTCCTTCATTCTTCGCTTCCCTGGCGTGAATAGTCTTGAACAATCAGTCCTCACACTGGGCTCCATCCTACAAGAAGGCTGGATGGGAAGAATGGTCACAGCACACAAACATGCCTGGTGTAATGTTAAGAAAAAGGAGACATCGCGGGCCCCAAGAAAGTGTGGATTGGATGGTATTTTCTATATTTTAAAAAATATGTAGGCAAAGAAAGTGAAATACACCAAAATGTTACCTATGATGCAATTGTGGGTTTTCCTTTTTTCTCCTTCAATTTCCCCAAAGTTTTGGAGTTGGGGTTGGGTTGTATCAGTCAACCTTCCTGGTCAGTGTCTGTTTTCTGGATTTAAGGCATTCTTCGGAATAGAAGACCCATGGAAGGTTCTCTGGTTCAGTACCTATTTCCCTTATCTCTGATTTTCCCCGGAGCAACTTGTGCACACACACACACACACACACACACACACACACTCTCACTCCCATCTCCTCTAAGCTACATGCACAGAAGGCGTGGAAGAGTCCCTGGGCCAGGCATTTGCACAGACACGGTCCGAGGCCAGCCAGCTGGTTTCACCCCTCTCCCTAGCCACTGGAGATGGTGGGAACGCAGCAGGAGAACCGCAGAATCCACTGGTGAATTGCTCCTTTGTTCTCCTCCTAATCTTCTAATCCTGGGGAACAGAGAAACTGTTCCCGGGACTTGGGGCTCAGCCCTCCAAATCCCTCGTCTTGGACCCCACCCTGAGGGCTGGGTGGGGGAGGGTGGGTGGGAAGACGCCAAGGAGAGGGTGGGGTCAAGGTTGTGAAACAGTCAGCCACGGCCCAGGCCCACCGTCACCTTTCTCCAGCAGCTAGAGAACAGCGAGGTGACCTCACGTTGGGGCCCCTGCCTTTCCTGGTTCTGGGCCTCAGCGCGGTCTCCGCGGCCCCTCTGTGACTCTTCCCATGTTCCCTGGCTTTACCCCAAAGCAAGCAGAGGACAGCCGGGGAGCAGGAGCCCACGTTTTCTTTCTTTCTTTCTTTCTTTCTTTCTTTCTTTCTTTCTTTCTTTCTTTCTTTCTTTCTTTCTTTCTTTCTTTCTTTCTTTTCAGGGTTATTTATTCATGAGAGAGAGAGAGAGAGAGAAGCAGGCTCCATGCAGGGAGCCCGACATGGGACTGGATCCCAGGACTCCAGGATCAGGCCCTGGGCCAAAGGTAGGCGCTAAAACCACTGTGCCACCCGGGGATCCCCCACGTTTTCTACGAATGCTTCCTGGCCAGTCACCATTCCAGTGGTCAGTATGCACAAGTGCTCGTGTCCTGTTCTTCCTTAGAGCCCCCCGCGAGGAGCCCAGATCCAGGGTTTAGTTTCCTGTACACACCATTTCCCTTCGCACGGGCCTGTGATCCTTGGCTGCTGTTTCCTGAAGCTTCGCAGTGACTTTTGCTAAGAAGTGCAGCCAGCTGCCATGGTAACAATCGTCGATGGTTATCGATGGCTTGATCTGTGTCACACCTGGTGTGAGGAGCGTCCGGTGTGTTAATTCGTGCAGTCCTCGCCTCCCCCCTGGGGTAGGGGGGCAGTTATGTCATGAGCTCTGTCTTGCAGAAGAGGAAGCTGAGGCATGGAGAGGAGGGACCTGATGCCCCAGATGCCCCATGGGAAGGAGCAGCCTCCTCCTGCTCACAGACAGCGCCCGCTGGGGACTGGGCCCACGTGATGGGGGTGGGCTGAGATCCGGGACCCCAGGAGGCCATCATCACACATGGCAGGGAGGGAAGAGGCTTGCTGGCCCCCCCCGGGGTGCAAGCAGACCACCCCGCAGAGGTCACACCTTTCCAGGTCACCGCCACGCTGGGTTCAGTAAGCACGTTGGGCTCCAGTCAATGGACGCATCGCTGAGTTATTAAACATCTATCTACGTCGGGGTCGGAGCCGCATGTTCCGGGAGGGCCGGGGCAGGTGTGCGGGACATCCTCTGCGCAAAAGAAGCCCTTGGGGGATGAGGTAAAACACGGGGGTCATCCTCTGCTCATCCTCTTACTCTTCATCCTCACCCCTTCCTGCCCCCCTTCTACGTAGGCCCGTCCTTGGTCATCACCAACCATTATGCTCCCAGATATTTTCTCGGTGCTTCTTTCCACCCGCTGTCTGCCTCTCGCTGGTCCCCTACCTGGAGAAGCTGGCTTGTCCCAGGCTGCTCTCTGGAGCTGTGAACCGAACTGGCAGGGCCTGGGGGCAACGCTGAGACCCTGGGGGTGAGCTCGGGGGGGGGGGCTCATCATGCCTGTGTGGTTTTTGGCAAGTTGCTGGCCCTCCCTGAACCCAACCAAAGAGGAAGCCGTTGCACCCTGAAATCATGGAGCGTGATGGAGGGGGGCAGGTGGTGGGGGAGCTCTTCGAGTCTGGGTCCTGAGAATGTTCTCTGGCAGCCCCTGATGGTCAGGAGAGGCCGCACTGGCTTGAGCTGGTGGATGAACCTGGCGAGCAGCGTGAGGATCTTGAAAGCCCGTCACATGGCTTCCAGAATCAGTCCTCAGTGCATGTGGCTTCCTTCCTTTGTGCCTTGTTCCAACTTGAGCCACGCTAGCCGAACCCTGTCCGGGGGACAGAGGCTGCAGGTGAAGCGACTCATTTCCAGTTTCGCTGGCACGGAAGCGAGCGCCCTGTGCTCCGAGGGACACCTAGCTCTGCCAATTCCAGGCTCCAGACGCTGGCAACAGCTGTCTAATGGCTCTGGCGTGGACCGGCCGGGCATTCTGGGTATTGACATGCAAATAAGTGGGGCATAATGTCTGTGGGGGCAGAGGGACAGTCTGCTTGCAGGTTTGGGGTGTTCTTTGCCCCAGGGGACTGTCAATCTCTCCTTAATGCAGCCACCAAAGAGCAGGAGAACGGTGGCAGGGAGAGGAGAGTCCAGAGAAAGAAAGGGAGAAAGAGAGAGTGGGCAGTGGGAAACCAGCTGCCGGGACACGGTGCCAGCTCATTTTCGGGGGGGGCTGCGTGTCGGAGAGTGGGGCCAGATCTTGGATGAAGCCCCCGGCTGCCAGCCCTGAAGGCCAGGCAGGCTTTCCCCTGCACCTGGCCAGCGCTCAGTGGTCAGGAGCCGGAGCCCCTTCCCTCTGTCCCTGCCTTCGTCTGCCACCCCAGAGGGCCCTTGTCAACCGAAGGAGCCCTGCCCTGGCCCCTCTGTGTGATGCATCTCTCCCTGCTCCCAGGTACTTGGTTCAGTGATCTCTGGCCTCCTTCCTTCCATGTTTAGTTTAGTTTCATTCATTCATTCATTCATTCATTCATTCATTCATTCATTCTGACTAGTGAGCCCCCCGCCCCCGAGATGCGCAGGGTGTAAGATAAACTGGCATCAAGTCTTCTCGAAGCACTACTGGGGACCTTCTCCCTCCTGACATAAAATAGCTCCTATGAGCTCAGTGGCTCCCCAAATATGGCTTTAAAGTCAATCATCTATGGGGCACTGTTTTGGTCAGGGCAACTTTCTTGTTGCAGCAGTTAGTACCCACACCTCGATGGCTTGGCACGGTAAAACTGATTTCTTGCTCCCATCTCCAAGGGAGGAGGCATGGGGTGGCCAGGGAAGGATTGAGGGGCTCGGTTGCATGAAGTCACCCATTCCTCTGATGGCTCTTCTCATTAGAGCTCCAGGTGCACCGTGGGGGCTCAAAGCCGTAAGACAGCAGGTCTGAGGGGAGGGAGAGCATGGAGCACAGCATAGGAAGGTTTACACTTTGGGTGTGTAGGTGTTGGTGTTCATCGCTCTCCGTGCATGTGCTCAGGCCTGCACAGGGGAGGCCGGAATGTAGAGCCCCAGATGGAAAGCCAAGGGTTTGAACAGTTAGATCATCTTTGCCATGAGCACCTCACGTTTCAGAGCATTATTTTTAGTGTCAGAAAGACTCAAGTCAAGAGCTGAGCCCCACTCACTAAGTAGTACGTGCTCAGAACCTTGCAGAAGCAATTGACCATCGGAGTTAAGTGAGGAGGAAGATGTTCAAACCAAGGTCATTCTGACATCAGAGCTGCAGGATTTGGCGTTGGCTGCTTACTCTTTCTGGGCCTCCATTTTCTTTTCCCCATCAGTAAAGTGAAACTAATAATTCTAGGGTGACTGTCTAGATAAAAGGATGATGTACTTAGGTCTTTAGCACAGGACACAGCCCACGAGGGCTTGGTAAATGTCATCTGTGTCTGTTACTACAATGTAGTGTCACTAAGGTTGTTATTTCATACTCAGTGCTGTACTGGGAGCTCAGGTTAAAAGATTAAGTGAAGCAGAAATGCTCTCTGGGCCTGGAGGGTCACACAGTCTTTTAGGGTGAACAGCATGTCCACCAGTAATTTCTGTATGTGACATTTTGTGAAGGGGGTGGCATGGCATGGAGAGACACGAGGACATCTTAGTGATTCAAGGGGATTGGGGCCATCTGAGATGCCACAGTTTGTAACTAAGCAATTTTTTTTTTTTAAACAAACTCTGAGCAGCTGGAGCTTCAGGGAGAACTGGAGTGTGGAGTAAGCTGTGGGACACACCGGTGTGGAGGCCAGGTCTGAACTGTGTGTTCTCCATGGTTGAGGCCTTTTCCCATTGGTGGGGAGGGGAATCCAGCGGGCCATAGGAGAACAGCCCTGCAGCCTCTTGGCTGCGTTGGATAGGATAAGGTTAGGAAAAGGTATGCAGTAGTCATTTGCAGAGTTTGGGCTTTGCTGGTCTCATCAAATCCTGTCAGCATCTTCAAAAAGCAAAGATTGGTGTTGCAGGTTCAGATTATTGTTTCTAGACTGTGAGAAGCTGGCTTGACCATCAGGTGAGACTCGGGCTCCCAGGGTCGCAACACTGCACGAAGCTCCCTCTTCCAAAGCTCTATCTTCACTCACTTGTTTGGGTCCCAGATGGTGGTAGTTGACCCACGGGAGCTGATGTGCAAAGCCAGGGGTGGGTCTGAGGAGAGACTGGTCTACTCCTTCTGGACTGGAGATGCCATCTCTGTCCTCGGGAGGTCCGGGGGCTGTCCTCAAGAAGGCAAGGCATGAGTTGCATTTTCTGGATGAATACGGGTGTTTCAGGAAGAGAGAACTGATTCCAGAAAGGCAGGGAGGAATGAAATAGCCTGGGGGATGGGGGGGAAGGGGGGTGTGCATGGGTGACAATGACCAAGGCTGAGTCTAAAGGTGACTTTTATCATTTTGAGATGACAAGCAGTCTAATAAATTGATTTGCAAAGCCAGTCTGTTTCCTCAAGGATGTCAACTTGGTTTACATCAAAATCGTAGGCTATCCTCCATGTAATGATCCCATGCCTTGGTTTGGGGTGGTGTGCCTCACCCTGGGCCACTCACGAGTACCCTCCAACCCTGTATCTCTTATTGAGACTTTTTTCCTTTAGCCTGTAGTCTTCTGAACCATCTGGGTGCTGTTTGTACCCAGATACCCAGATGCTGGTTTTTTTTTTTTTTTTTTGCTGAAGCCATATACAGTATTTATTAGAGTTTGCGGAAACATGAGATAATGTACCACAAAATAATCTGATTTTACAACATATAGTAGGGAGTTGTCAACATACTGTATTGTCAGCAAGAATGGGATACAGAGCAGAGTTTCACATTTTTTAAAAGGCGATGGACATCTATGCTTGTCCTTAAAATAAAAACTAGGAGGGGCCAGCAGAGATAGCCTGGTTTGCAGTGGGCGTCAGAATCTAAATCTAGTATCACTGATCTTTTGTTCTTTTATCTTGTTGCCTAAACTAAACGGTGCAGCTTACAATGAATGTATTCGAGATTCAGTGAATTATCATTTAGTTGGTTGATGTACTTCTCCAACCCCATTGAAGCAGCACCATTTTCAGGCTTTCATCTGAGTTTCTCTGGGTCCCTTTGGTTTCTATCCTTGCTTCTAGGATAGTTATCAGCTTAAATGGGTGTTAATTAGCTACTGGTCAACAATCAGGAAATTACCATGCTGCAGGCTCACTTTATATCCGATAACCTTTCCTCTGCCACGAATCATGGATTAGAATTGAATAGGCAATACTTTTGAAAAGGGTAGTTTGAAGCAGTGAACTATTAGAAACGGACTAAATGGCCAACAATAAAAGATAGACTTAACGAATCATGATACACCCACACAATAGCACGCCATCTACCATGAAAAATCATGTTTGTGAAGATTTGTATAAATGACAGGAGAAAATGCTCATGTCCTACCAATACATCCAAAAAGCAGGTTAGATACAGTATGATCCTGATTATGGTCAAATAATTATATGCCAATACATACACAAAACATGAGTTTTGTTTTCTTTGTGCTTTTTCTCTATTTTCCACATTAATCCAGTGAGTTGGCCTCACTTGCATCATTCAAAAACTATGTGAAATTCACTACACATATTTGAGAGGTGGGAAATTCTTCAGCGTGACTTTTTTAGGGTTAGGCAGGGCTTCTTTAACTTTTATTGGAATTTTGTAACCCCAAAAGCAGAAACTAAGAGTCTTTGCAGACTGTTTCTTGAAGACAGGGCCATTAGCTGTGGCAGAAAGCCAACACAATTTGTCAAGAAGGATATTGAAACCAGAATTCACTGTCCTGCCCTCCTCACATCAATTGTGTGGCCAACACATTCTACTTGCTGGGTCCCAAATACAACTTATAGAGGCTCACCCCATGACCCAGCTCTGGTAGACGCTCTGTCTGCCTTTATTTTCCTCACCCTGAAAATATGGAAGCTAAGAAGTTACAAGAAGTTACATATTTATGAAGCTCTCTGGATAGGATAAACATGGCTATGACTTTCAACACCTTCCCTGTGCAAAGGGAAGAACATCTCCAGAAGCATGAAATGGGTTATTTTACTTTATTATTATTTTTAAAATATTTATTTATTTATTTTAGGGAGAGAGAATAAGAGAGAGAGAGAGAAGTGGTGGGAAAGGGCAGAGGGAGAGGGAGAGAGAATCTCAAGTGGATTCCATGCTGAGTATGGAGCCTGACTTGGGGCTCCATCATAGAAGCCTGAGATCATGACCTGGGCCGAAATCCAGAGTTGGATGATTAAACAACTGAGATGCCCAGTTGGGGACCTGAAATGGGTAATTTTAATTAATTAATTAATTAATTTTAAAAAGATTTTATTTATTCATTAGAGACACAGGGAGAGAGGCAGAGACACAGGCAGAGGGAGAAGCAGGCTCTCCACGAGGAGCCCGATGTGGGACTCCATCCCAGGACCCCGGGATCATGACCTGAGCTAAAGGCAGGCACTCAACCACTGAGGAACCCAGATGCCCCTGAAATGGGTAATTTTTGAAAAGAACTTAAAAGGACACAAACTTTACAGAGCCATTAGTACCTTCTATGGAGATCATTACCTCCCAAAGGTGGTATAGGTGGGCCACAGAACATCAGACATGAAGTTAAGAGTTGGAGTATGCCCCTAATCTGGTGGCTTCCAGCCTTTTCCCATCTGTGACATAATATTGGAAACACACTTGATATGATTAAGGATCGGAAGACACCACTGGTGAGCCAGCAATTACGACAATGCAGCCAATGACAGCAGTATCATTGTATCTCTCCGTATCTGTGAAGGCATCCACTGGCCTCACAAATTGCTTGTGTTCCTTGCAATGCCGTGGTCCTTACAAGTAGAACTCTTTATTACTCGGACCCATTCTCTTACATTCTCTCCAGGAGGTTCTTACACGTGTCACTGAATATGTGCTCTTTCTTTAGAACTCAACTCTGTGCCTGTCATGGGCTGAATGTTTGTGTCCTCCCTAAATTCATGTTCGACTCCTAAGTCCCAGTGTGGTAGTATTTGCAGGGGGCACCTCTGGGAGGTCATTAGGTTTGAATGAGGTCATGAGTTTGAGGCCCTCATGATGGGATTTGGGTCCTTTTAGAAAGAGGAAGAGAGCTCAGAGCTGGCTCACTCTCCATGTGCAGGTATCAGGAGAAGGCCATGGGAACGATAATGAGATGTAGCTTTCTGCAAGCCAGGAAGAAGATTCTTACCTGAACCCGACCATGCTAGTGCCCTGATCTTGGACTTCCCAGCTTCCAGAACTATGAGAAAATAAATGTCTATTGTTTGAGCCACCCAGAATGTGGTATTTTCTTAGGGTAGCCTAATGAGGCTAAGAGAAGTCCCATTCCCCACAGCAAGCTTTACCTGCTCTAAACTGAGTTGCATGATGCAGTGAGTTCAGAGAGCCATATGCATCACCACCCTACCAGTATGGATGCCCAGGTGCATCAAAGATAAATATCACATTTATTCAGATTTAGTGGCTCACCTGGGAAGGTCAAGGGATATTGGTTGAGCACCATGGCCCCAGCCTGTGTTTGGGGTTGTTAATGGCCATCTCCAGAGCAGGCTCAGAGAGCTCGTGACCCTGGGCTACATGCTCATGTGGTCTGACACAGGGTGACCACACCTCTTACGTTTCTGCAGAACAAATATTTGTAAAACAAATGAGTAAGGTATTCTTGGTGTTTCAGAGGCCTCATTGTCAACAGGATATTTTCTTTGGTTGTATCTCTGGAAATCTCCGGGGTTGTGACAATTCATCCATTCTTCCTTTCTAGGTCCAACTCCCCAACCCCATGAGAAAACAGGCTAGGGTGAGGAATGCCACACTCCGGTGAGAGAGGACTTAGTTAAGGGAGATCACTAATTAGAGGAATCTTCCAGCTTGGACTAGCTTCTTAGTCTTGGCTTCATGCCAGCTAAAGCCTGACTAGATGGTAAAGTAGTGGATCAAGTTAAAAGTGTGTGTGTTTGGGGGTAGATCCGAGGCATGTATTTGCATATGGGTTAGGTTGCATATCGATGCCCTCACAGATGAAGCTCTCAGGGCTCTGATCCTCATAAAACCGTGATAATTCTAGAGGAGCAGGGCATGTGTCCGTTATGCGTGCTTGCAGGTGGGCGAGGGTGCAGTGAGTGTACAGGCTGAGAAAATTCGCCAGCTGATTCCAATTCACTCCTTGCTTGAGAACTACTCATTTGGGGGGAATTGTCACCTCACTTATGCTTCCTCATAAATGACGCTGTGTTGGCGTCTTTGCTCTGGCTGGCCCTCATGCACAGCCAGGGCTCATCACTTTCTAGGGTTAGTATCAGAGGGAAAGCAGCCGAGCTCGCTGACGTGCTAACGAAGCACCCGTTGCCTGATCTTGCGCTGTAAGAGGCAGGCCCCTGTGGGCTCCTATTAATTACGTGCTGAATCCCAGTGGACAGACAATTCCCAACAGCAAAACATCCTGAAGTCTTTTTTGTGGGCCAAAGCTGGGCTGAGGTTTGAGTTTGCTGGATGGAAGCTCTCAGAGTCCTTAATGCTAAAGGTGCTGCCCAGGGAGGGACAGGACAAGGCCCAGGGTGGGGGGAGGGGGTCCCCTGGAAAGGGATAGCAGGCAACAGGGCTGGTTTGGGAAGGGAGAAGCCCAAGCCTACGGCCCCTCAGAAAGTGTGCAGGTACATGGAGAAAAAGCAGGGGTTTTGAAGCAAGCACATAAGAGTCCCACGTTCTTTGCACCCCTTCCTAGGACAAGCAGCTGCATTCTGTTCAGCAGCAGGAAGGGCAAACCCTGAGAGCTGAACGGTACGTAGGGTCAGTCCGTGTATTAGTTTCCTCTTTGCTGCTGCAACAAGCTACCCTAGACTCGGTGGCCTCTTAAACACGGATTTATTATTTTACAGCTCTGGGGGCAGAGGTCTGACACAGGAACCGCAGGCCTGCAAAAAACCAAACCTGCCCTCCTTCCTGAAGGCTCTAGAGGACAATCTATTGCCTGACTTTTTCCAGCTTTTGGAAGCCACCTGGGTTCCTTGACCTTCTCCCATCTTCAAACCCAGCAACACCAACTCATACTGTTCTCTGACTCTTCCTTTGCACCTTCCTCTTGGGCTTTAAGGACGCTGTGGTCACATTGGGCCCACCTGCAGCATCCCGGATACTCTCCCATCTCCAGGTCAGCTGATTGGTGACCTTAATTCCAGCCGCAGCGTCCATTCCTCTTTGCCACGTGACTTGATAAAGTCACAGATTCTGGGGACAGGGGCACGGGCACTTGGGGGGGCCACTGTTCTGCTTGCCATCCTGGGTTTTACTGCCCATCCACCTACAGCATCCAGTGTGGATACAAGGTGTGTCTGTTTGGGCAGCGACTCTGCTCCATGAATTGGGGTCTCAGAGACCCCCTTCCTTTTACTTCCAGCTTTTACCTCTGCTCACTTCCCAGTCCTGAATACACCCAGAAGCATGTGTGAGGAATAGTTTTAGAGAAGAGTCTTAAAAGGTGCACTACTAAGCATGCAATTACCATATAACCAAACACACAATTATCATAGAACCTGGCAATTGACTCCAGGGCCTTGACCCCAGACGAATGAAGGCTTATCTTTACACACAAATAAATGTTTATGAGAACTTTACTTGTAATAGGCAATAACTGGAAGTAACCCAGGTGTCCTTCAACAGGTGAATGGTTATACAGGTTGTGGTACATTCACATGATGGAATACTATTCGGCAACAAAAAGGAATGGACAAAGAGTACCTGGGTGGCTCAGTGGTTGAGCATCTGCTTTTGGCTCAGGGTGTGATCCTGGGGTCCTGGGATCGAATGCCACATTGGGCTCCCTGCGGGGAGCCTGCTTCTCCCTCTGCTTATGTCTCTGCCTCTATGTGTCTCTCATGAATAAATCAATTTTTAAAAATCTTAAAAAAGATGGAATGGACAATGGATGCACACAACTATGACAAATCCCTGGAGAATTATGCAGACTGAAAACAGGCAATTTTATGAGTTTGCATACTGCACGATTCTAATCATAGAACATCCTTGAAATAGCATTTTAGGAATGGAGAGCACATGGGTGGTTGCCAGGGGTCGCGGAGTGGGGAGGGTGGGAGAGAAGTGTGTAAGGCTACTGAAGGCCGCGGAGGGCCCCTGTGGCGGTGGAAACGTGCTCTATCTTCTCTGTATGTCAGGATCCTAGTTCTGCATTTGGACTCCTCTGTTCTGTAAGGTGCTCCCCGGGACGAACGGAGGTAAAGGTGAAGGAGAGCTCTCGGCATTATTTCTTACAACCGCATGTGCGTCTGCCTGCGATTTTCTCGAAATGGTAGATTCACATGCAATTTCTAATTGAGAAACATTAATTAAAAAAAAAAAAAAAGGCTTTTGACAGAGCCAGCAACAGACTTGGAGAGGTGGTTCCCTTCCAAGGCGGTGGCTGGGTTTGGGGCAGATCCCCCTGACTCAACTTGTGCCACTTTGGAAAACTGCCTCTTCCTGAGTTTTGAAGACGGGCAACAAATCATTTCCTCCCATGCAGAGAAGTGATTTTTGCGCAGAGCGTCAAGTGTATGGGATCCCGGAGGGTTCCAGCCAGCGAGAAGGGGCGTCCCTGGTAAGGGGCCACCTGTCTATGTGTCTTTGTCCCCTGTCACCCTCTCCTTCCAGGCTTTACAAATCAATCATCTGATGCAGAGAGAGAGAGAGAGAGAAAGAGAGAGAGAGAGAGGCAGGTCTGCCTGGCAGGGTGGGGGAGCAGGAGGGGGGCGGTGGGGCGGGTCCCCCTGGACCAGGCACAGCCACGTGCAGGCTGCGGGGCGCAGGGCCCCTCGGAGGGAGCTGGGTCAGCAGCGGGGGCTCCTGGCTGGCTCCGGGGTTGGCTTTGCTCGAGGCGAGAGCTGTCAACTCTGCCCTTTTGAAAATGAGCAACAAAGGGGAAAAGGAAAGAAAAGAGAAAGGAGAGTGGGGGGAGCCGGGGTGGGGGTGGGGGGGTGGCAGGGCTCGGAGGAGAACAGGTGGGGACTATTTAAACAGAAGGCCTGACTCAGCCTTTTCTTTCACTGAATTTCCAAAGGACTGTTTGTTTTAGCTCCCCCCAGGCCCCTGCCCTGGCGGGTGGTGGAGGGGGGCATCTCTGGGGAGGGAAGGAGCAGGGACTATGGGGAGGGGTGCGGCGGGCAGAGCGGACATCCTCTGGGCTCCTGGTCCGGGTTAGGGGTTTCCTTTTGCTCACTCTCTGAGCTCCAGGGCAGCATTTCGTTCAGAGCTCTCACCTAGGAGAACTGTGGGCACTGGCGGATGCTGGAGGGGTGGGGATGAGAAGCTGGGGGGACAGCTCTGATTCCCCCCCACCCCCACCCCACCCCGAACCGAGCAGAGAAAATAAATGCCCTATGTCGGAGATTCTAAGTGTTGATCTAGAAAGTGTGCAGCTGCAAAACAAACGACCAAGGGGTGGGGGAGATACAGAGAAGTTGCAGGCCCTCCCCATTCTAATTTACTGGACCACACCAGAAAGTCACTTTTCTTTTCCCAGAAGGAGATTCTGATCTCTTCGTCCAGATTAGTTCTGGTATCAAATCGCTTTCTGATTTCCTAGTTCTGTGATTATATTCACAATTGAGGCTGAGCTTGGGACTTGTCATTAGCTCCCGGCAAACCACACCTCCTACAGGAAGGCCTCCAGGTCACCTTAAAAATAGTTCGCATTTGGTCTCTGCAAGCTCTCTTTCTCTCCGTGAATTCACCTTGGACCTGCATTCATAATCTGGGTGATCGGGGGACACTGCAGTTAATAGCGGAGCACAATTTGTAAATCTAGGGAGGTGTTCTTTTGTTGAAGCAATCACGGTGAAAGCTAATTGCTTTCAAAAGGTTCAGCCTTATCGGGTCATCATTAGTGCCTATGAATAAATGAAGCAGTTTTAGGATTTGATATTTCTCCCTGGGGTGTCAGACTCAGCCTGAACTCAAATGTGGAATACATTTTGGTTGAGTTCGAAAGAACACTTAAAAGAACAAATAATTAGCACTCAAGGGGAAGTGTGACTGGGACTCTAATTCATGAAGTTGCTAACGGCCTCCCCCACCCCCAGCCTACAAGAGTGTAGCTTCCCCCATCTTCTCCATTCTCAGTCTCCACCCTGCATTGGGCTCCTGGCCCCTCCTCTGTCTCCCTCCAACCCCTTTCACCCTTGGGCTGCCTGGAAATAGCTCAGGGAGACTTTGCCTGAGCTTGTCCACTCCCAGAGGTCAGACAGCCTTGCATTCCCCCGGCCCAGAACCCAGTGCCCTATCAGGCCTATGTGCTTATTAGTAAATGCCTTTTGACTTTTGATGACAGCGAGCAAGGAAAAGAGGTGGGTCTGGGCCAGATCCACAATATTTTACCTGGTTGTTTTGCCTGACAGCAAATCAGATTCAAAAACCAAAAACCCAAACTAAAACAACACAAGAACTTGAGAATTTCCCCATTGACCAGATTCCTAATCCATCCAGGGGAATATTTTCACACCTTGAAGGCGTGTCAGATCTGACCCCTACCTTAGCAGGGGACTGGATGATAGGATCTGTGCCTCATAAGTCCTCTGGTGAGTTTGGACAAGCCATTTCTCAGCTGCTCTGACAAATGAAGAGGTGGGATTAAAGGAAAGGCCTTTTTTTTTCACCGCTGAGGATCCCATGATCTCTTTTTTTCCCCCCAAATTTTTGAAGTCAAAGACTTTGCTGCCAATTAATGCATAACTGATACCATATAGGGTTTATTTAATTTCAGTGAAAAACTCTGCATTGTTCTATTGTTAAGTGCTAGATCCTGTCCTATTTACATGCTTGATCTCCTGCATTCTCATCCAAAACCCCTCAAGGTGAATATGATTTTGTTACCTTTTCACCCATTATACCCATTTTATTATTTATGCATTTGACTCTAAGTCTTAGAGAAGTTACATACTTGCCCAAAGACACACAATTGGTAGAAAGTAGTATAGTCAGCATTTGAACCCAGATCTGTTTTAATTCAAGACCCTCTTTTTTTCCTACCATCAATACAGCCTATTTGCTCAAACACAAAATATCACTACCATTTCATTTAGCTTGTTGGCTTTCTTTTAGGGTCAGTTTCTATTCTGCTTTTTAACATGCAAAACATAGCTCATGAACCCTTATCAGGAGCTTGGTTGGGACTACGAGATAAGCTTCTCCAAATACTCTTGTGCTCCCAAGGACAGCATCAAGAAAGTTAAGAGACAATCTACAGAGTGAGAGGAAATATTTTACAAATCATAAGGGTCTTATATCTACAATATATAAAGAACCCTTACAACCTAATAATAAAAAGACAACCCATTAAAACGTGGGCAAAGTACCCTAATACATGCTTCTCCAAAGAAGATATATAAATAGCCAATAAGCACATGAAAATATTTTCAATGCCATTAGCTACCAGGGAAATGTAAATCAAAACCAACATGAAGATGGCTATAATCAAAATGTCAGGCAGTAAGAAGTATTGGTGAGGATGTGGAGAAATTGGATCCCCTCATTGCTGTTGGTAGGAGTGTGGACTGTGCAGCCTGTGTGGAAAACAGCCCAACGGATCCTCAAAAAGTTAAATGTAGGGTTACCATAAGACCCAGAAATTCTGGGAATAAACTTAACCAAAGAGGTGAAAGACATGTATTCTGAAAATTATAAAACACTGATGAAAGAAATTTAAGATGATGAAAAAAAAAAGGGAAGACATTCCATACTCATGGGTTGGAAGAATAAATATTGTTAAAATGCCCATATTATCCAAAGCAGTCTATAGATTTAATGCAATCTCTATCAAAATACTAATAGCATTTTTCATAGAACTAGAACAAACAAATCTAAAATTTGTGTGGAACCACAGAAGACCTTGAATACCCAAAGAAACCTTGAAAAAGAAAAACAAAACTGGAGGCATCACAGTTCCAGATTCCAAGTTATATTACAGAGTGGTAGTAATTAAAACAGTATGGTACTGGCATAAAAATAGACACATAGATCAATGGAATAGAATAGAAAACCCAGAAATAAACCCACAATTATATGGTCAATTAATCTTCAACAAAGGAGGAATGAATATACAATGGGAAAAAGACAGTGTCTTCAACAAATGGTTTTGGGAAAACTGGACAGCTACAAGCAAAAGAATGAAACTGAACCACTTTCTTTCACCATACACGAAAACAAACAAAATGGATTAAAGACCTAAATGTGAGACCTGAAACCATAAAAATCCTTGAAGAGTCCAAGCAGTAATTTCTCTGACATCAGCCCTAGCAACATTTTTCTAGATGTCTCCTGAGGCAAGGGAAATAAAAGCAAAAATAAACTATTGAGACTACATCAAACTGAAAAGTTTCTGCATAGCAAAGGAGGCAATTAAAAAAAAAAAAAACCCTAAAAGGCAAAATGCAGAATGGGAAAAGATATATATCTGATAAAGGGTTAGTATCCAAAATATATAAAGAACTGATACAATTCAACACCCAAAATACACATAATCCAATTAAAAAGTGGGCAGAAAACATGGACAGACATTTCTCCAAGGAAGACATACAGCAGGCCAATAGACGCATGAAAAAATTGCTCCACGTCACTGATCATCAGGGAAATGAAAACCAAAACCGCAATGAGATATCACCTCATACCTGTCAGAATGGCTAAAATCAACAACATATGAAACAAAATGTGTTGGTGAGGATGTAGACGAAAAGGAACCCTCATGCATTCTTGGTGAGAATGCAAACTTGGGAGGCCACTGTGGAAGACAGTATGGAGGCGCCTCAAAAATTTAAAAATAAAACTATCCTATGATTCAGTAATCATATTCGCCCCCAAAATACAAAAACACTAATTCAAAGGGATACACGCACCCTTATGTTTACAGCGGCATTATTTACTATAGCCAAGTGATGGACGCAGCCCAGTGTCCATCGACAGATGAATAAAGAAGAGGTGGTACACACACACACACACACACACACACAGGATGGAATAGTACTCAGCCATAAAAAGAATGAAATTTTGCCATTTGCAACAATCTGGATCGAGCTGGAGAGTATTAAATGCAAAACCAGTCAGAGAAAGACAACATATGATCTTACTCATATGTGGAATTTAAGAAACAAAACAAACAAGCAAAGGAAAAAAAAAAAAGAGGCAAACCAAGAAACAGACTCTTAACTATAGAGATCAAATTGATGGTCACCAGAAAGGAAAGGGTAAGGGGATGGGGGGAAATAGGAGATGGGGAATAAAGAGTACTCTATCATGATGGAAAAAAATAATAAAATTTAGGCTTATTTCAGGCTATACTGAAGGCAATTAGATAGAGAATGAAGAAAAAAAAAAAAAGACCCAGCAATTCCGATCTTAGTATGTACCCAAGAGACCTGAAAACATGTCCACGCTGAGACTTCACGTGAATGTTGATAGTAGCATTATTTAAAATTTTTTTTAATTTATTTATTACTTATGATAGTCACACACAGAGAGAGAGAGAGGCAGAGACATAGGCAGAGGGAGAAGCAGGCTCCATGCACCGGGAGCCCGACGTGGGATTCGATCCCGGGTCTCCAGGATCGCGCCCTGGGCCAAAGGCAGGCGCTAAACTGCTGCGCCACCCAGGGATCCCTGATAGTAGCATTATTTATAATAGCCAAAGAGTGGAAACAACCCAAGTGTCTATCCAGAGATGAATGGATAAACCAAATGTGGCTTGTGTCTCTCCTTACGATGGAATGGAATTTGGCCATAAGAGGGCATGAAGCACTGCCTCTTGCTACAACATAGCAGAGCCTTGCCAACATCACGCCAAGTGAAAGCAGCCACACAGAGAAGACCACGTATTGTAGGATTCCATTTATACAAAAGTTCCAGAACGGCCAAACTGTAGATGCAGAAAGAACAGGAAGAGATGGCCCAGGGCTGGAGGTCTGGGAAGGAAGGTGGGGGAGGGGGAGGCAACTGCTAAAGAGTTTGGGGTTTCTTTGTGGGTGATGAAAACGTCTTAATATTGATTGCGATGACGGTTGCACTCTAATTAGCGACCCTGTGAATATCCTAGGAACCAGTGAATTGTACATTTTTAAAAATTTAAATTCAGTTAGCCAACATATAGGACATCATTAGTTCGACAATTCATCAGTGGCATATAGCACCCAGTGTTCATCGCATCGTGGGCCCTCCTTCATGCCCGTCACCCAGTTACCCCATGGTCCCTCTCTGACTACTTCCCATTCAGTTTTCCCTCCCTTCCCCTATGATCCTCTGCACTGCTCCTTATATTCCACATATGAACGAAACTATAGGATAATTGTCTTTCTCTGACTGGCTTATTGGGCTCAGCATACTACCCTTCAGTTCCGTCCCCGTTGATGTAACTGCTAAGTATGCATCTTTTCTGATGGTTGAAGGTCCCACTGTACATATGTGCCACATTTATCCACTCAACTGTTGATGGACATCTTGGCTCCTTCCACAGTTGGGCTATTGTGGTCATAGCTGCTATACACATTGGGGTGCAGGTGCCTCTTCGGATCAAATGGTACATTTTAAATGGGTTAATTGTATGGTTTGTGAATTAAATTTCAATAATGTTGTTTAAAAAAGTTCAGTGTTAACCTCCGTCCAATGGTGGTGAGAGAAGAGCAGTGGAATAGTCAGGCCCAGCTTCCCAGAGGAGGTGGATTTCAGGCTGGGTCACGAAGAAGAGACGGATTGATTGTGGAGAAACATCTGGAGGTCTTTCTAGGCTCGGGTGGGGGCGGGGGCAGTGTCAGCCAAGGCCTGGGGACGGCGGGGTCGGGGGGCAGGGAGCCGGTCTCTCCAGCTAGAGGTGAGCGTGTGTCGGGAACTTCTGCAGGAGGCCAATGAGCAGAGGAGATGGAACAATCTAACGGCCCTGGAATCCGAAGTAGGGCACTTGACTCTGCAAACAGGGAGACCCCGAAGTTCCTTGAGTGATTTGATGAGAGTGGGGTTTTAGGCAACTGCAAAGCTTCGTTCGGCAGAGATGCGCAGGCAGAGTTGGAGTGGGAAGAGGTGAGAAGCAGGAGAATGGGTAGCTTCTTTGAGCTAATCTAATGAATGAGGCTGTCTCCCTCCCTTTGAAGGTTGCCCTTGCCCCTAACCATGTCTCCTTGCAGATCCTGCCCCCCACCCATCACGCGAGGCCCCAGCTCTAAATGCTTCTGCTGTCCGGTTAGTGAACTATTCAACTGGGAGGCCCAGCCTGAACTTGGGTGTGTTCCATCCTGGTTGGGGCCGAGAATCAGGATGGGGTGTGTGGGTGGGGGGCGGCCTGGGGTAGGGCAGTAGGGGCGGTGCTCTGGGGAGCTCTTGCAGGATGGCCAGCTCACGGATGGTCCACCGCAGCCCAGGCCAGGAGGCATCAAAGGCAGAGGGCAAGGCCCACATGGGGCTGGAGACACCGTGGATGGAATCCGTGGCGAATCTGTGGGGAGGAGAGCTGAGGGCGGGGGTTCCGGGTCAGGGTTCCCCGGGCTCAGTCCAGAAATGGCTTTGCAGTGCCCTGTGTCTTGGAAAGCGGGTGCCACAAAGGAGCCAGCCTGGGCTGAACAAGACGTCACATCCCTGGGCTCTTCTTTCAAGAGATACAGTCACTTCCCCCTCCTAGTGTTTATTGCACTAGTGTTTATTTCACAATTCATTTGAGTGCAGTGTTAGTACTTGCCTGTTTCTCGTTCCTTCCATTAGACAGTAGACTCCTGGAAGCTGGTGACCTTGGTTTTTATGTCTCTGTGATTTTTGTCCCTACCGCGCTGCTTGTGCTCAGCAAACACATCTCTGCTCTTTTCAATCTGTGCCTTCCCCCTCGATTCTCCTCAAGGCCCTCAGGAGGAAAATTAAGGGCTTTGAGAACTCTCTGGCCACTTTCCTAGACTTCCTACAGTTCAGGTGTTTGGTGTCTACTCATTTGACATAGTCTAGTGAGCGACAGGAAGGCCGTACAGCAAGCGCTGTCTTCTGCTCTGGTTATCACCGCTCTCTTGGTCCCAGGTGACCTCGAGCAGTAGAATCTCAGGTGACTCACAAGTATAGGTACCTCCTTTTTCTCTTGGCTGTTTTGGGGGGTGGCAATGAGGGTTCTGGGTCACCTACCTCTTTGTCTGTTTTGTGCATTAGTGCAGTCCTTACGCACTGGTCGCATCGAATACTGTGAATCCAAATATATATACTTAAAGGAGAGTAAGAAAGAAAATGAACAAGTTAAAAGGACGTATGTGATGAGAGCCAGGGATGGGTGTTGTCTGTCTGCGACCACCTGCTGGCCTGCGTCTCCCAGTACCTCCCCCAGTGTGAGTAGCTCACCATTCAGTGGGTGGCTCTAGTGTTTACACCACGGCCCTTAAACACAGTTCGACGACCCCCTTTGCTGTGGATTTAAAGGAACTCTGATCTCTTTCTATGCTGGATTTAACCCAGACTTTGCTGGACCTTCTGAGAGATGCTGTACAGTCTGCAGCCGAGGGGATGGAAAACTGACCTCGGCCACATGAAATGGGTCCCCACGTCAGATGCTTCGCTGGAGCAACCTCTTGCATCCCTGGCACCTGCTAAAATGATGAAATGAACTAGGGTCGGGACCCGAGGGAAGTGAAGGTTCCTGCCGTGTCCTAGTCCACCTCCTGCTGCTACGTGCTCTGTCCTAGAGGGGACCAGCTGGCCCTGCCCCACCCTGTTCTCTGAAAGGAGGGAGTGGATCTGATCCAAGGAAATAACGTAGGATACACTTCCACAGATATTCCTTGCCTACAAAGTATTATGTTTACCTCCTTGGGTGTTATTTATTTACTTATTTTTTTAAAAAAGATTTTATTTATTTATTCATGAGAGACACACAGAAAGAGGCAGAGACACAGGCAGAGGGAGAAGCAGGCTCCATGCAGGGAGCCCGATGCAGGACTTGATCCCAGGACTCCAGGATCACGCCCGGGCATCCCTATTCATTTTTCTCAAAGGGTTTCACCTTGCTCCTTTGCTCTCAACAATATCTCTTGACACCTCTCATGCTACTCTTCTTTCTCCCTCCTTCCTGGCACGACTTTCTCTGAGCTCTCTGCACTGACTTTCCAGTTCTGCCCATCACCTCTCCTGTCCTGGCCACATACCTGAATGATAACAACGACACCAGCAGCATGGCAAATACGTAGCAATTTACACGTATGAACTCATTCAATTTAAGCAAGAAAACTCCCCCCAGTATGTGGATGAGCAAATTGAGGCATAGAGAGGTCACAGAAGGAGAGAGAAGCAGCAGAGCTGGGGACTGAGACAGGCAGCCTGGCTCCGAAGGTCACCAGCCCGGCCACTGTGGAGGTATATGGGCCTTGGCCCTGTGTATTTGGCTTTGTTTGCTGTATGGATTTTAATATTTCCTACATCCTCGGAGGAGAGAAGCTCCTTCTTTTGGGCTGAGCTCTGCCCTTTACCCTGCTATGGGTGAGGACCGTCCACCAGGCTCTGTGGCTGATAACACTGGGTGTGTGGAGCAGTCCTCACTCCTGGAGGGAACTCCAACATGTACCTGTAATCCCACCTTCCAGGGTCACACCTGGTTGGAGAAAAATCAGGTCATAAGTAGTCCCCAGACATTTACTTCTCTGCTCTGCTGCTTTGTTTGGAGACCTCTATCCAGTCCTCCCTCTAATTCCTCGCAGATGGATTTGAGAACCCTTAAAGAATAGCCTCCTGTGTGCTGCACATATCAGCCCTCCAGACCATCTCCCCTGGAAGCCACTGTCCTGCAGCCGCCTGCCCCGGCTCCCTGCCAGGGCACCTCTGGCTTTGCAAATGCTGCGAGAGGCTGCCAAAAGGGGCCGCCACGGCTGGTGCCTGCGCAGCAGGAGGAGATAAGTGTCCTCCAAGAGCTCTGAGCAAAGTGCTGGGCGAGGGCGCTCAGAGGTGGGAAGAGAGCCTTCTGGATTTGGGAACTGGGGGCCGCTCACAGGGGGTGCCGTTGATTTGGAGATGTGTGGATGTGTGGAGAGGCTATTCTGGGCCCTGAGAACACGGACGAAACACACAGACCTGTCATCTGAGACTGTTGAATAGTGCTTCAGTGGAGCCCTGAAGTCAGCTGGGGCTGCCCCGAATTTGTCATGAATTCAAATCCTGCACGACTACATGGGGCCCAGGTGGAGCTCTGCTTCCTCCCGCCCCAGCCCATCTCGGACTTTTGTGGCTGAGATGTCCAGGAAAAATCAACAAGCATTTATAAAGAGCCAGCTGCTTGCCTAGCTCTGGTTTCCATGTGGTGCATACGGAGAAGCTCTCTCCTGGGCCCCTTGCTTCACTGAAATTGGGTGAGGTGGGGACAAGACAGGACTTCTAACCTCTTAAGTCTCCTCTCCCTGGTTGTAAAGCTTTTTTTATTATTTAGCATCCACTCAGTGGTTGGCAGCCACGCCAGTGCATGGTCTGGAGCTGGTTTTCCTGGAGCCCGATTTAGATTGGGCGCTTGGAAGTGTTGAGACAGCACGAGGGGGAGCAGAGGATGGGTCACGGACTCTGGCAGCATGAGGAGCTCTTCTATTGCAAGGTCCTGGGGGGGCGTTTGGACTCTTGTGGGTACACTTGTGAATGACCAGCCAAGTTCTTTTGGGGGTGTAAAAAAATGGGAGCAAAGGAAAGAAAAGAAAAGAGAATACTCTCAGACACTACAGCAGAGAAGCCAGAGCAATCACACAGCTTCTCCAAAAAGCCTGGCAAAGGGAAGGTGGCAGCAAACAGGGCCCCCGCTGCCCTGGGACCCACCACGCAAGTACTCAGCACTGCAAGCTGCTGCTTCAGAGCGTCTGAGATTTCTAGATGCTGCTCACTTGGAATTCTCCAATGGGATCTGGCTCGCTCCTGCTCACGGGACTGTAGGCTACGTGGCTTAGAACTAGGTTAGCAACAGAGGAAACCACACTGCAGCCTTATAAAGGGGCTTTTGGAAACAACGGCAAGCTGCAGCAGCTTCAGAGAGTCAGGGAGTTCTGGATTTGGCACTGGAAGTCCACGGAGGCTGAGTGGGAGCAGGAGAGAAGCTGTGCCTAAAAATACCCCATGGAGGAAGGGCCCATGAGGTCATCTCCCCAGGACGCTCTGCCCACCTTGGCTAGACTCTGGCTCCTGTCCCGCGTCCGGCTCTGAGTACAGTCATCTGAACAGAGTTGGAGCTCAAGAGCCAGTGTTGACTGACGGGCAGCTTGAGAGGGACACGGGGAACCTGGAGAGAACTGAGGGGAGAGGCCATAGGTGATGATACGGCTAGAAACTAGAGCTGGTGGCAAGGGCAAGGGAATGGGACTGGCTTCCCTTGGACAGGAGGGAGGTGGAAGCACGGGCTTGGTGTGTGTGAGGGGGTCAGCATTGGCTCTCATCTGGCAGTGCAAGGATAGGATCGGAGTCCTAGCATGGCTTTGCTCCTCGGGGTGGGCTTCCTGGAGCGCTGGAAACCCCACAGCAAGACGGAGCTGCATTTTCAGGTCATCCCCACAATTGTCCTTTCTTTAAGTGACAGGCACTAGGGCTTCCAGCCATTGCAACTCACAGACCCCCTAAAGCCCCCAGCCTAGAAGAACAATTCCTGAGTGGTTTGTTTCAGAAGGCTGGCACGGGGGTGCTCGGGACAGTATGGAACAGCTGGGGAGCCGATCTGGTATCCATCAGTCACCCTCCACATGAGGTCACCCGCTTGCACACTGGGCCTCGGCAGGGAAGACACGAGTGAGGCCAAAACGGAGGGGAAAATATTGTTTCTCTGGGGGAAGGGAACAAAGTCACAGGTATGGACATGGGTTTCCCATTTAATTTTTTAATAATCTTATGGGGGAAGGAGGAAAGCAATTATTTTTCCATTTTATAGATTTGGAGATGAAGGCAGGAAGAGATTAAGCAATTTCCCCGAACTTGAGTAGAGAGTCATACGACCGGGATTTGAACCAGGACAGCTCTAATTCCAGAACCCACCAGCAGCTGGTGAGGGATCTAGGGGATTCGTCAGATTTTGGTCACCTCCAGTGTTCTTCACTGGTACCCAGGGGAAGCATCCCCGGGTCAAGCTCACTTTTGACCCTCAAGGAGTTTATGTCTAAGTTAAGAGCAGGCCTGTAGAAAAGTTTTCCAGCACCCGCCCCCTGTCTTAGCTTTGGATGTGCTGTAGTGGAGGGTCCAACAGCATCCCCGAGATCACCCCCAGGAGCCGAGGACGGATGCGGTTGGCGTGTCTGGAAGCAGCCAAAGAGATAGAGTCCCCACGCTTGGATTTACAGCGGGTGTCTGGTTGCCTCAGCCTGGAATCTGAACCGAACCATTTTCCATGGGCGAATTAGTCGAACAATCCAGCCCACAAAGGGAGCAGCTCGGATGTGTCAGTTAACAGGCTCAGCGTGGAGGGGTTGGGGTGGAGGGGTGCGCGGATCTAGGAGGGGAGGGAGGGGTGTGTTGGCGAGAAATCCACCTTCTCTTGTCTTGCTGTCCCCAGCCCAGCCTTTCTGCTTGGGAACCGGGCCTGGAGGCTGGTCTGATTTCCCTGCCCTCTGAATGGTGGGAATTTTTTTTTTTTTGGTGGCAGATTATATTTTCCCGAGGTGGTTTGAATTACACCTGCCCCATTTCATTTAATTAGGGCTGGTGCTGCTGTCTATTGTGTCCAGTGGGCCTTCCTGCATGAATAAATAGTAACATGTTTGTTTTCTTTTGGGTGGGGCTTTTTTTTTTTTTTTTTTTTTTTTTTAATGATGGGGTTGGCAGAAAAGGGAGGGTATAGGAGTGATGATGAAATCATCAGGAAAGAAGGCAAGTTCTCACCCCACCGAGCCTGCAGTGGTGACTCTCCCTCCCCCCCCCCCCCCCCCCGCCTTCTTCTTCTTGGACCTAATTGTGCACAATGTATTCAGAGCCTCCTCTGTTTTCACCTCTGTTCCCAGCCAGGCTTGCTTTCTCTCCGTGTATACCTGGGAACCAGGCATTTCCTCCTTCTGGGCTACTTGTCTCCCCTGTCCCTTCTCATTTTACTGTAGTTCTCCGTCCAACATCCCCTTTCTCGGTAGCTTCTGGCTACTGCGAGATCATCAACAGAGCGCTTGTTGAATAAGCCATGGTACCATCTTGCCACGGAAGGTGATGAAGCCAGGAAAGAGAGTGAAGAGCTCTATATATGCTTATCAAGAAACATTGTAAAGGAAAAAATGTTCTACATAGTATGCTCCCTTTGTACAATAAAGGAAGGATCCTGTGTGCGCATAATATTTCTGCAAACATACAGAAGAACTGTGAACAGTGGTTATCCCTGGGGAAGGGAATGGAGCCCAAATGTGGGGAGAGATCTGCTCTCATATTGCATATATTTTTGTGCTATTTGATGTTTTTTATTATCATGCATGTGCATTGCTTTTTACAGTAAAGAATTGATTTGTAAAAGGAAAACACAAAATATAACAACATAGTACAAGACAATCTATGCCTAATTATCGGGGGAAGCAGTGATTTACATCAGGCCGAGAGGATCCTGGCTTGAATCCTGCTTGCACCAAATATTAAGTATATAACTATAGGCCATTTACTCAATATTTCTAAATCTCAGTTCTCTTATTTGCAAGATGGGGAAAATAAAAATCACTTACTTCATGAGGTTTTAAATCTTTACAGTTTTCAGGGAAGGCTGTTGCTTACAGATATAACTAAATGGATTTAAGTCTCAATTCTTTATAAATTTTCCATGTAAGTAAATGCGCCAATCATAGGAAAAAAATCATTAAGGCCGTGGATCTTGATACTCCATTTGTAAAATGATAATGTAAGCTCTAAATTCCAAGGAAACTTTCTCTCTCTCTCTCTTTCTCTCTAAAATAAGGAAACACAAATCTTTGCAAAAAAAAAAAAAAAGAAAAGAAAAAGAAAAGAAAGAAAAGAAAAGAAAAAAAAGAAAAAAGAAAAGAAAAAGAAAAGAAAAAAGAAAAGAAAAGAAAAAGAAAAGAAAGAAAAAAGAAAAGAAAAGAAAAGAAAAGAAAAGAAAAGAAAAGAAAAGAAAAGAAAAGAAAAGAAAAGAAAAGAAAAGGGCTGCCTGGGTGACTTAGTTGGTTGAGTGCCCGACTCTTGATTTAGGCTCAGGTCATGAACTCGGGGTTATGAGATTGAGCCATACTTCAGGTTCCAAGCTCAGTGTGGAGTCTGCTTGTCCCTCTCTCTCTGTCCCCCCACCTCCACCTCCCACCTCTGCCACTCTCTCTCTCATAAATAAATAAATAAATAAATAAATAAATAAATAAATAAATCTCTTCAAATTCCAAGGCAAGTGAGAGCATTGCTGGAAGCTTTGAAGAGGAGGTGCATACAGCTGAGCCTTGAGGGTTGCGTGGTGGGGTCTTTCCAATTATGGTCAACAGTGGAGTCAAAGGCTCTGAAGAAAAGATAAAAGATGTTGGTGAAACAGTGAGTAAACCAATCTGGCAGGAGCAGAAGTTTCCTCTAGAGGGTGATAAATAGAGGCAAAGAGGTTGGAACCAGATTGTGGAGGCCTTGAATGTCAAGCCAAGGACATCACACATTGTGTCCTAGAGGCAGCAGGAAGCACAACAGACGTGATCAGGGAGTGGTCAGGTTACCTATTGCAGTGTAATAAATTATCCTTAAACCCAGTGGACAAAACAATCATTTGTTCTGCTCACAGAGTCAGTGTGTCAGGGATTTGGACTTGGCATAGCAGGAATAGTTGGTCTCTACTCTCTAATGTCTGGGGCCTCAGCTGGAAGACTGAAAATTGGTGGTGACTTGATGGCGAGTCTAGAATCATCTGAAGGCTTGCTTACTCATGTGTCTGCAGTCAGTGCTGGCTGTCAGCTAAGTCCTTAGCTATGTCTGTATGCCAGGACACATACTCATGGCCTCTCCACGTAGGCTGGGCTTCCTTGTAACATGGAGGCTGAGTTCCAAGGACTGATGTCCCAAGAGAGTCTGGAGCTTGCCATGCCTTTTGTAATGTACTTTCAAAAGTCATGCAGTGTCTCTTTATGGATTCTGTTCATTGAGGTAATCATAGAGTCTTGCCCAAGTACAAGGGGAGGGGGATTCAAGTCTACCTCTTGATGCAGAAGCAGCATAGGGGACCGGAAATCTTGTTGGGTCCATTTTTGCAAAATACAATCTGCTGTGGAGAGTGACATGGGAAAAGCCATTCATTCAAAATAAATATTTACTGAGTATCTGTTATATCTTAGGTATGATGCTAGAGGCTGGCAATAGCATGATGGGCAAAACCAGACATGATTCCAGCCTCCTAGAGCCAACAGCTTAGTGGAGGAGGCAGACATGAATCAAATCATCACAAAAAAAAATGTAAAATTTCAACTATGGTAAGCCCTGGAGGGGAGCATGGGGCTCTGAGCTCCTATAACAGGGCATGGATTTTACAGAGTCAGAGAGGACAGAATAGTTTCCCCTGAGGAGGTGATGTGAGAGCTGCAAGGTGAAAGGTGATAGAAGCAGAGCAGGAAGGAAGCGGGTTCTTTGTGAGAAGACCCCATGGCAGGTGGAGAAAGTGTCTGTGATGACTGTTTGTACAGGCCCAAGAGAGAAGACCGTGGCAATGAGAATAAATGGCCATTTATTATATTGAGAGAGAAATTTGAAGACACTATCAGCCAGTTGAATAAGGGGGACTTAGATGAGGTGAAGAGTCAAATGTTTCTATGAAGTTTCAGGTCAAGGTGAGGAGGAGGACGGTGCCACCATGAATCATCAAGTGAGGACAATTTGGAGAGTAAGAAACTGTGTTCCGGTAGAGAGGTGTTGAATTTGAGGCGGTAGTGATATGAAGTAACAGAAATATGGGTAGATGGTTCACATGACCAGGTAAGGGGATAGAGCTATAGATTTTGGAACAATGAATAAAAACTGGGGGTTGAAACCATGGGAATGACTTAGATTATCGAGAGAGAGAGAGAGAGAGAGAGAGTTGTAGATTAAGGAGGGCCTGCACTCTTGAGGAATGCCAGGGTCTGAGGACAGAGAGGAGCAGAAAGGCAAGGAAGGAGACAGGGAGAGTATTCTGAGGTGGAAGGACTAGGGTAGGGAACTATCTGGAAAGTCAAAGGAGGAAAATATTTCAAGAGGAGGAGGTGGTCTGTGATGCCCTATACAGCAACCAGGGCAAGAAGAGCTAGCAGCGAACAGAAGGCCAATTTGGTGTAGAGTTTTCACAGGGGGCTGGAGACAGAAGGAGGCAAGATGGGTAAGTCCAGGAAGGTCAAGGGGAGGGTAGACAACAGCGGAGATCTGGTGCCATGAAAGAGTGGGATGAAGGAGCCAGAAAGTGATAAAGGAGCTAGGATATTAGCTTTTGGGTCTCCCTTTATCTAAAGATTTCTACTTATTTTTAGGACGATGATCCCAAAAAGCCATGGTTAGAGAAGACCTATTAGAGAGGATTGAGCCCAGCGGAGATTGGTTAGTGTTTTAAATTCACACTGACCAAGCAATTGATATAAAACACTGAAAACAATGAGTCTACATAAAATCTTGCCTCAAGGTTCCCAGGTAATGAAGGAAAAAAATTTTTTTTAATGTTTAAAAACTTTCCAAATCTCATATCCCAACCAGAGCATTTACGTTATTTCGAAATAGCTTGTTTGCATACTACTGTCTCCTGGCTAGCTGCCCTCTCTCCAGGGCAGGGGTTGTGTCTTTTTTTTCATGGATTGCCAGAATCATGCATGGCTGGAGGATCAGGGTCTCCGGGAGGCTGAGAGGGCCTTTCCCATTTCTGAGGACCCCGATATCAATTGAAACCAGAACAAATAACAAAATGAGGTTCTAAAAATCATCACCTATTTCACTCTCCTCCCATTTGCACAAAAATAAACATGCCCATACTCTTCACAAGATAATTACAGACCTATTAAAAAATTACTCTTAGTCGGGTACCTGGGTGGCTCAGTCAGTTAAGCGTCTGACTCTTGATTTCAGGTCAGGTTGGATCACAGGGTCGTGAGATCCAGCCTGGAGTTGGGTTTCGTGCTCAGCGTGGAGTCTTCTTGGGAGTCTCTCTCCCTCTCTCTCTGCCTTTCCCCCTGCTCATGATCTTTCTCCGTCTTTCTCTAAAATAAATAAATAAAATCTTAAAAAACCTTACTCTTAGTGAAGCATCTTTTGATTCTGCTGGTCAATCTTGGGGGCTGTGTGCACAATCTCCCTGCAAGGTGATGTCAGAGTCTTTATGTGAGGCCCAGGCTGTGAGATGAAGGCCAATGACCCTCCTGCATGACAGCTTTTCCCATCATCCCCGCAATCCTGCCTGGCCTCCCAGCTGCCCTTCTTTCGGCTCTTCGAACCACTGTTTCTTCTCTGGGGTGGCCTTCCTTGACCATTGGGTTTTACACTACAGTTCTTCCCATGCCCCTATGCTCCCTGACCTCTTCTGAACTTGAGTTTTCTCCGTCGCACTTACTGTCACCTAACATTCTATGCACTTTGCTCATGTATTTGTTTATTGCCTGTTGTCCCCTTCTAGAATGTGAGCTCCATGAAGGTGGGGAGTTTTGCTTCTGGAGTGAAGGTACTTGGTTTATTGTCCAATGCTTGTGTATTTCTCGGGGCCCCATAACAAAGGACCACAAATTGGGTGGCTTACACAACAGAAATGTATTGTCTCACAGCTTTGGAGGCAGAGCTCTGAAATCAAGGTGCTGGCAGGGTTGCGTCCCTCTGAGGCTGTGAGGGAAAATGTGTTCCAGGCTTCTCTCCCAGCTTCTAGTAGCCTCAGGCATTCTTTGGCTTGTAGATGGCATTCTCCCCGTGTCTTCACATTGCCTTTCTTCTGTACGTGTCTGTGTCCAAATTTCTCCTTTTTATAAGGACACCAGTCATAGTGGATTAGGGCCCACCCCCATGACCTCATTTTAACTTGATCATCTGCTAAGACTGATTTCCAAATAAGGTGATGTTCACATGTACTGGGGGTTAGGACTTCAACATCATTTGGGGGGATACAATTCAACCCATGATAGTACCCAACCAGTATTTCTTAAATAAATAAATGGGGTCGCTCCTTTACTGTGGAAGAAGATGATCGTTTTGAGGGTAGAGCCAATCTCGATATACCTTGGTGAATGTGTGACAAGAATGTCCTAAAGACCTGGCGGGCAGGGGACAATGGAGGGGAGGCTCCCCAGAGCTGGTGTGACAGGCAGCCGAGTGGTAAAAGTCAGGGGCCATCTGCAGCCAGATCCGGGTGGGGATGTCCTCCACACTCAGCACAGCAGACAGCAGACCAAGGCCCAGAGGGACCTGGAAGGTGCCAGGCAACAGCAGAGTGCCCTGCAAGGAGGTCTGACATCAGAGTGGATGCCTGGGGAGAGACCCCCAGATGGAGAACTCAAGAAGGCATGCTCTGGAAGGGTCCCAGGACCCCACCAACTTTGGCAGGAGGGAGGAACCAAACTTCTGAGCTGGGAGGATAAGCAGCCTGGTTTACTGCCCTACCTGGGTCACAGGTGAGCCTGGGAACTGGGAGCTGAGTGCCCAGTGTGTTGGTCCTATGTGTTGTGATAACAGGTCCTGGGCCATGTGACCTGCCTGCTTCTATGCTTCAATATATAATTTCCTCCCCCCACCCAGCTTCTTTTTTTCTCTTGACAAAAGTTACTTTTGCTCATTCCAACTTTTTCTTGGCTGACCTAAGGAGAAAGGGGATTGCTGACGCTTAGGCCAGTTGGGGAGGGGAGGTTGGAGGCTCCACGTGGCTAGGCAGCAGCCAGGCCAGCTTGAGAGGAGGCGGAGCTGGAAACAAGTAGTCCTAGACTTTGGAAGGGGACAGACCTGATGAGTTGATCATGGGGCCTTTCCTAGATGAGGCTTTAATTCACAGGACACAGAGGCAGAAAAAAATAGCACACCCCTGGCCTCCTGCTGATGTAATGTCACTGGATCAACAGACCAGTCACACACATGTACAATGACACAGGCACAGACCTGCAGGGAAAAGGAACCTCAGCTCAGTTCAAGGAGCAATTATTGATCACCTTCCAGCACAGACCAGACCCTGGGATACAGAGATAAGCTGGTGACCCAGTGGAGGAGAGAGGCATGTAGATAAAAGTTTTCACTCAGCACAATAGGGAAAGTGTCAAATGCCATAGAGAGGTTGCTTGAATTAACCTCTTAGGGCTGCTGTGAACTAAATACCACAGCTGGGTGGCTTAAACAGAAGAAATGTATTGTCTTGCAGTTCTGGAGTCTAGAAGGCTGAAATCAAGGTGTTGGCAGGCCCATGCTCTCTGAGGCCTCCAGAGGAGAAGCTCTCCTTGCCTCTTCTCGCTTTTGGTGCTTGCCAGCAATCCCTGGCATCCCTTGGTTTGCAGATGCATCATTCTGGTCACATGGATGGCTCCTTTCTGCATGTCCACATCGTCTTTCCTCTGGACGTGTCTGTCCCCAAGTCCAAATTGCTCCTTTTATGAGGACACCAGTCATACTGGGTCAGGGCCCAACCGAGTGATCTCATTTTGGTTTGATTACCTCTATAAAGACCCTATTTTCAAATCAGGTCCCATTCTGAGAACTGGGAGTGAGGACTTCAACATCTCTTTGTTGTGGGGACATCGTTCGATCCATAACATTGCTCAATGAGGGAGAGGCTAACCTCAAGGTGTATGTATGCGATGGGTGGGGCTTCAGCGGAGGTTTCCCAGGGAGATGGAGGTGGGAGGAGGGCATCCAGGTGGACAGAACAGCACAGGCAAGGGGACATACAAATAGAATCTTGGGATCCAGGGCAAGAAGGAACTGACAGCTCTTGGGATCCTACTATGTCCAAATCCCCCATCAGGTGCTCTGTAGATGCCGTTGTTCCCTTGAATTCTGACCACGTTGACATTACCACCCCATCTGACACAAAGCTGATGTGTGGAGCTAGGACATAACTGGCTGAAGGTCAAATTACAGTGTGGCACGATGTGTGACACTATAGTGGAGACAAGAACCCATGCTTTGCACCCTATGTCCTGTGACGTGCCTGAACAACAGCATGAAGCTGAAGAGAGCTCTCAGGCTGTGCTCACAGATGGAAGAATGTTTGGGGACAGCACATTTTCTCAGGGGTGCCTGACAGCATTGCACACAGATGGGAGCCTACTCCACCGTGGAAATGCTCCGGGGTCTAGCATCACAGGAAGGCCTTGGGCCGATCTCTGAATCTCCAGGGAAACCAGCTGATCTCCTGGAGGCTATGGATCCAAGCAACAGCCATGGAGATGGGGCTGAGTAATCATACCTCTTGGCAGAGCTTGGCTCAGTTACACCCTTGGGGAGGGCAAACCCTGCTCTTACCATTTTCCTGCATGTCCAAGGCCTTACGGAAAACAAGAAGCAACCAGGAGGTTCTGCATCTCTTGCCTCCATGCTTTGTCCAAGTGCTCACTCCTCCCTGATGCCTTTGAAGTCTAAATACATACTTGCTGGGTTGCACTGAATGATCTAAGCTCCCCCGAGATGTAGGGCGGAAAGTCTCAGCCTTTGGAGGTGGAATACTGTGTTTGAACTTGGGTCCTTCCACCTACCATGTGATCTTGGCCAAGTCAGGTCTGACCTTCAAGTTCCCCATCTAAACTTTGGCATAATAATACCTAATGGACAAGGTTGTGGTGGGTATTGAATAAGATCCTGAATGTGTTTTATTAACATTAAAGTGCTGTGTATATGCAAGTTATTAATCTTAGTGCTTATTTCAGACTCTTCATCGACCTAAATCAGATAATCTCCCTTTGTGATTCTTTTTTTCCCCAACAGGACCCTTCAAACAGACCAATCAGAGGTCTACGAACTATGGCCCACGCACCAAAGCTGTCCTATCCTCTGTTTTTATACAGCCTGTGGGCTGAGAATGACTGTCACGATCTTAAATGGTTAGCAGGGGCAGGGCGGGGGTGTGTGTGTGGAATCCCAAGAAGATGAACATGTGAACATTTTACGGAACTCGAACTTCCATGTCCGCAAATAAGGCTTTCGCAGAATATGGCCCCACCTATGCATTTATGATCACGGCTGCTTTCACAGGACAGCGGCAGAGGCAAGCAGCTTCCTCAGAGACTGTGTAGCATGTAAAGCCCAAAGTATTTACAATCTGGTCCTTGGTTTAAAAAGTTTCCTGACCTCTCCTGTAGAATAACAAAGCAAAGCAAATAAAAACTGTGAACTAAAGCCCGATCTTTTTTAATTTTTAAAAATATTTTATTTATTTGTTTGACAGTGAGAGAGAGAGCGAGTGAGCACAAGCGGGGGGAGCAGGAGAGGGAGAAGCAAACTCCCCACTGAGCAGGGAGTGTGACGTGGGGCTCCAACCCAGGACCCTGAGATCATGACCTGAGCTGAAGGCAGGTGATAACCGACTGAACCACCCAGGCGCCCCTAAAGGCCAGTCTTTAAACATCCAAATCTACTGTGTTCACAGTCCTCAAGTCTTTGGGTCTTGGAGTCGCTCATATAGACCTGCCTCCCAAGAGTCTGAGAGCACCTGCCATAACTGCTCCTGGCTTGGGTAGGGTTGACAAAGCCACTCAGGGGAGGCCTTGTGCTGGGCGGCCCTCAGCCTCTCCCTCCACACCCCAGGGACCGAGGAGGAAGGCCTGCCCCTCGGGAGACCTGCAGCTGTCCAAACCCTCCTGCCTGCTGCACTTGAGCCACTGAGTTTGCCCCACATCAGCTGGTGAAAGGTCTGCCTGGTGACAGCTCTTCCATTTAGATATAATCACCTTTTAATACCCATGTAGCTCTCTGAATGCTCCTCCCTACCCGGGGCTTTCTCTGATGATTGAAAAGGGCTGAACCAACAAATGGCATTATCTCCTCTGAATGATCTCCGTTTATCACCTGGAGGAGCCCAGAAACTTCCACCTTGAGCTTCTCTTTGTTGTAGCAACAGGTGCTCAGGAAGCGGGTGGGGGTGGGCGAGGGGGAGGCCTGCTTTAAACACCGGAACGGAAGGGGCCAGAGGAGGAAGGTTGTGGAATGCTCTTTGGGGGAGATCTTTAGAAACAGGATCAGCTTCACCACTCCGGAAGGGCTGGCACAGAATCCTTGCAGGACTCAGGGGTGGCAGGTGACACCATGGTTGTGCGAGGTTCTGAAAAATGTTCTATGACAGAGCTGAGTGCTTTGTAAGGATCCTAAAGAATTTTCCTGAAAAAATTTTAAGGAAAAAAGATTCCAAGGGAAGATTTATTTTTCTTTATGCGTTTTAGTTCTGTATATAGATATTGCTATGGCTTGAGCCAGTTTAGAGACCACACTGTCTACCTAAGTCCTATCTGACGAGGGCCCAGGAGAACTCCATACCATCCAAGTGACATTTTTTTTTTTTTTTTTAACTATTAGCTGTTTAAACGTACTGAAAATCTGGTACCGGGGAGTCTGGAACAAAAGTTAGAAGAAGCAGTTTAGGGCAGAGGTGGGCAAACTTTTTCTGGAAATAGCTCGGTAGTTAATAGAATTGGCTTGGGGGCCGTAGGCTCTCTGCTGCAAGTCTTCGACTCTGCTGTTGTGCAAAGCAGTCATAGACAATATGTAAATGAATGATGGTGGCTGTGCTCCAATAAAACTATTTATAAAAACAGGTGATGGGCCAGATTTGGCCATGGGCTGCAGTTTGCTGATCCCTGGTATGGAGGTTTAGCTGCTTCATATTAGCACTCTCTGCTTAGATGCTAAAAGCACAGGGAATGTGTCCATGAGAAAAGGGCAGGAGAGGCCCTCATGAGCCTAATGTGAGCTGAAGTTATGAGTACGTAGAATCTAGGAGAAGAGGGGCAAGATATTCAGAGCACAGGTGAGATGGTGATGGGCAGCTGGAGGAAGAGGAGGAAGAGCCCGACGGGGAGGAGCTAGGTCCCCCAAATGGCAGAGCATCTAGATATAGATGCTCACGGAGGGGTGCGAAGCAAGACTAAGATATCTGGTTCTTTGCACGATCTAGGACCCTAAGCAACCTCACTCTTCAGGGCTCCACAAGGCCCACTTCTGCTACAGTTCCTGTTCTTTTAGGCCATCCCCGAGGTCTCCTGGGATTCCTGTGTCCTTTATCCCATCTACATCCTTCACGTAATTCCCAGTCTCTGCTCTCCCAAAATCCTTCAAAGCTCTCCTATAATAACCGTGTCTCCGTGACACCCTCGCAGACGCTTGATGTTCAGAAGGAGCTAGCCCTCCTCTATGCCTCCCGGGTCCTGGTACATACCTCTAGTGGCTATACATCCTGTAATCGTGCAAGCTGTGTTTATGGCTTCCTCGCCGCTAGATTATGAGCATTTCATGTGTGTGTTGTATCTACCTTTACATTTCCAGTGGATGGTGGGGGGGATGCTTATCAAAGAAAGAAAGGGAGAGAGGGAGAAAAGGAAAGACAAAACAAAAGAAAGGAAAACCAAAGGAAAGAAAGACGTGTAGGATGAAGTTAATTCAAAACTGCTCAGTCTAGTGCTATCTTGCATGGCTTTCCAATTGCTTTGTTTCTGTTGTCTTTCTTCCCAGGAAGTGATACTGTTTTTGAACCAGGGGACAGCATGGTAGTGTACAACATACAAGCATATTGTGTTGTACGTGGTGTATCGCAGGGAGTGTGGTCACAAACAGCAGAATTCCCATAACCAGGGTAGGCTAGAAGGGGGATTTGTGGGTTCTTGTAACCAAGCAAGGGAGGGCCATGTGCAGCTGGCCTCAGGGACAGCTGGAAATGGGAGAAAGAGAAGAGGACAGGGCTCACTGTCCCTCACCTAAGTTTCTGCCCATGTGCCAAGCTTGGCACCTGCCATCTTTACCCCAATGCAGAACTGCCTTTTCTCCTGACGTCTAATTCAAGAAGTCTTCAGGAGGCATTGACCTACATTGGGAGATGTGCCCAACTTGACCGGGGAGCAGATTTTCATAAGGGGTAGCTCCTAGTAGAGTATAACCGGTCATGGGGTGGGAGGAAGACACCCCCAAGGAAGGGGGATCTCCAGGCAGATGGAAGAGGAGATGCCACTGTGGCCCCTTCCCTTCCTCAGCGCTTGAGCCTGAGCTGGGCGGAAACACATGTGGATGGATGCGAGCCATTTTTCTTCCTCTCATCCCTTGTTTAAAATGTATCTCCAGTTGGGACTGTCCAAAACCTTTTCCAGAGTAAGTGCGTCCCCTCACCCTGATGCAATAAGAGCCCTTCTTTTGCACAGACTTTACAGGACAGAAGCACTGCCGTCAGCGTGGCTCTCCCTTTCGCGTCTTTAAGCAGCAGACAAGTGAGTCCCAGCCGTCCACCGTCCATCCACTCCACACACCTTTGTCTCACTCTTAAAAAAAAAAAATAAAGTGAGTTTTTGAGGAGTAGTTTTAGGTTTGCAGCAAAATGGAGTGGAGAGTACAGAGTTCCCAGCCAGTGCTTGGTTTTCACAAGCTATTGTGCAACTGGTTTTTATTGACATTCTCTTATTTCTTCTGCCCAAAGACTCTGTGAGGTAGGGATGTCCGGTTCTCTGCACTTTTCAGACAAGACAGCTGGGTCTAGGGAGCCAGAGGGGCCTGGTCAAGACCTCGCAGCTTTTGCGGGGGGCCCGTCCCAGGGTGGGGGTGACTGTGTCCGAGCACGAGATTCCGAGGCGGGAGGGGCTGACTCTCTAATGGTAGCCTTCTCTCCAACCCTGGGCGATGCTGGGACAGTGAGGGTCTTGAAAAGGTTTGGAAAACCCCGAAGTCAGCAAACAGAGCAGCTTCTCCTGCCCCAATCTGTGTAAGCTGTCAACCGTGGGTCCCCACTGCGTCCCTGGAAGCGTGTTTGGCAATTCAGTTGAGTGATGGGAGGGGGAGGTGTCCCGTGTGGCCCCTTCCCCATCAGGGACGCAGACCCTCTGCCCCCTCAGTGCCCCTGTTCGTTGGTTGTCACCAAGGAGCAAAGTCCCTGGAGCAGCGAGTGCCAGGGACACGGGGAGGGTGGCTGGCGAGGTTGTCGCATGCCTCCAGTTTGTCTCTTCCAGCTCTGGTTCCCATGCCCAGAGGAGTCTCGTGGCTCAGCCCCTGAGGCCTGCAGGGCTACAGTTCCAGTTTCTTCTTTCTTTGGCTTCAGCACTTCCCATCTCTGGTCTCCGGGGGTTAGGGTGTATGTGGCTGGGAAGTGGAGACCGGGGCAAGGGACGGGGGGAGTCGAGTCGAGGGGGTGGCTGGTAATATTTTCCAGTTCTTTCTAAAGTGTCTGCCTTCCCTTAATGGACACGGAAGTGAGCCAGCCGGCTGAGTGCTCGGGCTGCAGGATTGGTTACTGCTTACATCATCCGGGCAGCCAGACTGGGGATGGGGCTGGGGGAGGAGGGAGAAACTGAGCAGGGATTAATCCAGCCCCGAGTGAATTGATGCACAAAGGCAGTGGTGATCAGGTAACCTTTTTCCCAAGCCCAGGCCTCGGGGAGGTGGCCGGGAGCCAGGGAGTCACATCAGTGCACGCATGGGGTGCTCCGCAGCTGCTGCGCCTTTGCCAACATCCCAGGTCCATTCGGTTCCACGCTGCGCCCCACCTTACCAGCCCCGGGGTGGGGGGGAGTCTGCAATGTCTCAGGAATACGGAGGTGGAGGAGGGACGCAGACAGCTCCAGGACTGCCAGCCCTGCAGGCCCCCCTGCTTCCTGGCGAGGGGCGGTTGGAGACAGGCGTGCATCAGTTAGCTTTGGCTGCGTGACAAACCACCCCAAAGGCCGAGCTTCGAGGGCTCGTTCCTTCACTGCTGCCTGCGAGGCTGAGGAGCGGCTGGGCCGTTCTGCTGAGCTGGACGGGGCTCCGGGCCTCTCCCGGGCTGGCTGGTGACAGTGAGCACCCCTGGAACCTCTGTCCACGCGGGGCTCCTCCTGTCCCGGGCTGGCGTGGGCTCAGTCGTGTGCAGGGCCAGGCTCCCAAACATGCGAGGGGCGGCGGGCAGCGCCTCTTGAGGCCCAGGCTTGGAACCCACGTGGAGGCGCTTCTGGCCGCCTTCTGCTGGCTGCAAGGCAGCCCGGATTCAAGTGGGAAGGCTCGGGGCTCCACCCCTCGGTGGATGGAAGGGCAGAGGGACAGAGGGTTTTTGCACCCGGCTCTAGATACAACCCCCTGGTTATGCACAAAAGCCTGGTGGTGCGTGGCCGTCCGTCCGTCTGTCTTTTCGGAGGCTGTCCTGCTCCTGCGGGATGGACGAGGGAGGGGGGCCTCTGGAGGAGGAGGTGAGCCGGGAAGGGCTTTGGAGAAAGCTTCACAGGGAAGGGAGACTTGAAGGACCAATAGTGTCTCAACAGGAGCAAAACACTACACCCACTTCTCTTCCTTTTCCATTCTGTTCTTCTAGCCAAAATCCGGCTCCTAGACGCCCCCCTCCCGGCTCCAAGCCACCTGCCTCATCTGTTTGCCGGGATCCCATCCGGGGCCCAGTGGGAGGGGGATCGTCTCGCCTCCCACAACTGGAGGCAAGAAAAGCTCCAGCCAGCCGGTGATTAGAAGGAGGGCCCTTTACTCGCGTGTTAGCCAAATTGTGGCATTTCCCTCCCATCTGTCTTCTCTTCTTAACGTCCTTCCCCAGTTCTCTTTCTCCCACGGTGATTTCTAACGGGGACGGATCACCGGACGTCAGTGAGAAAAAAGAGAAGTCAAGAGTGCTTTCATGCCATGGCCAGTGGAAACAGAAATAAGTCCATTTCTCTGACTTCAGGGTGGGGTGACGGTCCTACACGTGGCCCCATGCCCTGGTGCGGGCGTTCTATGAAATTGCTGGGTCGGGGGTGGGGTGGGGTGGAGGAGGTGGGTCCCTACAGGAGCTGGGGCCTCAGGAGCAGCAGCGAGGGCAACGCCGATGGCAACGCCTGTGGCTCCCTGTGGCTCCTGTCTTTGGGGATGGAAACATTGGAGCAGACCTCTCCTGCCTGAGAATTTGCTGGCATGCTCTACCCCTATGATCGTTAAAAACAAAGAAACAAATAAACAACTTTCTGTTTTAGCACATGCTTGGGAAACTCCCTTCCCTGGAGACCAAAAAAAAAAAAAAAAAAAAATCTCAGAAGGAAACGAGCCGGGGTGTTGGTCCTCCTCGGGTGCAGTCTACCCTTGGAGAAGCCCTTGGGCCTCTCCTGCTGCGGGAGGCTGATCTGACCCCCCGTCACCCTGGTGCCAGTTGGGGAGGCAGGAGGGCTGCAGAGGGTGAAGCCTTTTTTGAGGGCCAGACTGTCCTTCTGCAAAGGAAGGGGTGGTGTCCTCCAGCCCTGCTCTGTCATTTTTCTGCCTCTGCCCTGCTTTCGAGCATTCCCAGGGGCCTTACGCTTTTCTTGAATCCTGATCAGGAGGTAGGCCGGGATCCTCGGTGGGGCTTCTGTTTGGTCTGTTCCCCAGTCTGGAAGGTGTGGCCGAGAGCCGGGGCTGCAATGCGAAGCGAGGCCGCTCGGGCTCCTCCATTCATACACGGCCCTCTGCTTTGCCTCCTCTCTGCCCTTCGCATGGCGCACAGTGTCAAAAGCTGCAATCTGGTGAGGTTGCAAGAAGCAGAAATGTACTTTTTTTTTTTTTTTTCTTTCAGAAGTGTAATTCTAATTAGTGTAGATGGATGAGACATTTATTCCAGAATTGGGCAGGACGCTGAGGTGCCCCATAGAAACAAAGGAGGAATTGCAGGCCTTCGGACCCCTTCTTGTCCCTCTTTGCCCATCTCCGCTTCTCTCTGACTGTGAGTTAATTTTGACCATTTTCCGGAGGCTCTCTCCTCTCTGTGGGTACGTGACCACCAACAATCCCTGCTTAACAGCCTCTGCAGGAAGAGGGTGCCTTCCTCCCCTCCCCCCAATCCCAACGCCCTACAGTATTCTCAGTTCAATCCCGGGGAAGGATTCTGTTACCTACGTGGTTTAGGAGCCACTGTCGCCTGAACACGAGCCCCTTGGCTACCTCATGTCCCCATCCCCTCTAAGTCGGGCTTCAGGTTCTTTCACCATAAGACAGAGGTGAGCATGTTTGCCAAACAGACAACCAATAAGTAACCTCATAGGCGAGATAAGAATATTTTCATTGTCAACAGAGCTCACAGTGGCTGTCTACTCCGTGGGACCCATTCCTGTGACCCAAGCATTGTCGCTTCTGCCTCCATCGCCAGTGGTTGGTTTAGGCACCAGCGTGTGACACAGTTTTGGCCACGGTAGCCTAAGGAGACACCGACTGGACCACTTCGGAGAAAGGTTCTCAGTTCTGAAGAAAGGTGATCTCTTCTACTGGCCAGTCTCTGGTCTGCAGGTGATGCCTGGAGCCGTGGGACCAGGGTGCAGCTGTAAGGACCCGGTCAAGGTGAAGGTCGACATGCCAAGGATGACGGAGGAGAGTGGAGCCAGGTCCTTGAGGACGTGATTGAGCCAGTGAGTCAGCTAACCTTGGAACCACTGCCCACGCCTCCCCCCCTCCCCCAAGGGCATTTTGCTTATGAAAGAGTACATTTTCCTTATTGTTTAAACCAGTGGTTTTCAAAGTTTGGTCCCCGGGCTAGGAGCATCGGCACGCCTTGGGAATGTGTTAGCTCTGCAAATTGTTGACTCTCACCCAGGCCTCCTGAATCAGAAACTCTGGAGGCAAACGTTATCATAGGAGAAGAGCCACTGAATTGGAACCTTTGGACAGGCGTAGAGGGAGAAGGTGCAAACATTTACACGAGATAAACACGGCAAGAATCAGTGCTTTGTGGAAATTTAATCGATGACAACAAAATGTGTCTGGGAAAATTGGTGGGAGAAGTGGGCATTCCGGTGTGGCTGGGGTAGTTGGAGAAAGCTGGTTTGGTGCCCCAGGGGGCCCAAGTGACTCCTGGCACATGCTCCCAGCTAAGGACGGGGAAAGTGTGTGAACAGCAGGTGTTCCAGATGAGGGGGGAAAGAGAGGGAGGAGTGGCAGGAATTGGGGATCTACTCTGTGATCCAAGGCAAGACTTGGACATTTTGGCCAATTCTGGGATTGTGGTTCAATCAAATTATAGGATCACTGTAGGGCCCTAACCGTTCCTTTATCTGACAGGTGAGGGCATCCTCATAAAGCCTAGCCTCAAAACCTTGGAGAGTCTTGATTCCCAGAAAGGTGGCCGAGAGAGTCCTGGAGTCCGTGCTGTGTCACAGGGCTCGGAGGACAGACGTTGGGCTGGGTGCATTAGAGGAACGGCAACCTGTCCTAGGTTCCTTGTCCCAGAAGGAGGTTGCTCGGCAGGGGCTGGGGATGGGGCTGGCCTCAGATCCATCCCGGCCACTGCCCTCTGGGACCCCAGGCAATGTATTTGATACTCTCTGTGCCTTAGAACAATGGGAAGAATGAGGCTCTCTCCTTCCATCTTGAAGAGGCTTTGAAAAGAACAAATAATGGTAAAGAGACCACGGGGAATAAATAAATAACAACCAGTAATTTACCAAAATGATCTAATTACAAAGCAGGGAAGGAAAAAAAAGAGCAGGCTAGGGAGGTGGAGATACAGACGGCGTGAAGGTGTGGGCTGCAGAGGGATTAAAGGAATGATTTATTTGCAGGAGAGACAACCTTACCCCACTCCCCCTCCTCTCAACAGCCTTGGCTCCTGACTTGCAGGTCGTCAGAGGGGGAGGGAGGGTCTGCAAGGCTCCTTCACTGGGACTTGGGACCATTGGGCCCCAGGAGCTGTTGGAAGCCTGTAGGCTGTGGTTCCGCTCCGCATGCCTTGTGAGGCACGAGGAGCAAGAACGACGATGAGAAGCCAACTTGCCAAAATGAAAAGTCATCAGTCTGGGGCACCTGGGTGGCTCAGCGGTTGAGCGTCTGCCTTTGGCCCAGGGCGTGATCCCAGGGTCCTGGGATCGAGTCCCGTATGGGGCCGCCCTTAGGGAGCCTGCTTCTCCCTCTGCCTGTATCTCTGCCTCTCTCTCTGGGTGTCTCATGAATAAATAAAAAATAAAAATTCTAAAAAAGAAAAAAAAGAGAGAAAGGAAAAAAGAAAAAAGAAAAGTCATCAATCGCTGGGCAAATACTCTTGAGCCAGACAGGTGGGCGTCCCACCCCTGGAGGCCCCGCAGCCTGAGGAGTAATTCCTGTGTGGTGCCCGTGTCCTCGGGAGCAGGGGCCGTCTCTGGAATGTACCAAGCACCAGTGCGCACTGTTCCCTATAGTTTGCATTTGTGTGTGTGTGTGTGTGTGTGTCTGAAGGTATCTGTGCCTGCATGTGATGCTGGGGCCAGTGAGGTGAACGTACCTCCAAGCATGAGATGGGGCCTGACCTGGCAGCAAGGAGATGTACGTGTGGGCGTGAGTGTGAGTCGCCCCAGAGTCCAGGCGCAGGGACTCTGAGGGCCTGTCACCTGCAGGGCTCGTTATAGAGGAGACCAGGTGCTTGGAGTGTCCCCAAAGCAATACAGAGTGCACTGTCATGAGTTTGAAAAATATTCCTGTGAGAGATATAAATAAAGACTCCAAGCCCAAAGCCAGGGTTTTAGAAAGCCGTCCTTAAACACAGGATAATTTATAGTCACTGCGATCCTGTCCCGTGGATGACTCAGCCCTCCTAGCCCAAGCCGACCCAGCCTGCTCCAGTAACCTTTGGGTTTGGCTAGAAGGGAAGAGCTAAAGCGAGCTCCAAGGAACCCAATGAGCTAACCACCCGGCTACCGGACAGCTCCTGCTGGGCTCTCCTCTTCTCTTCCTTTTGGGCAAACTCCAAGGGCGACATGGATGACCAGATCCTGGAAGCTGCGAAACAGGATACTTGGGTGTTTCCAGCTGGCTGGCCCTTTGGAACCCCACGAGACCGATTCCCGTCCACCCCCGGGACCGGCCGGGTCCTGCTCCCGCAGGGTGGGCCCACCTTGCAGCCACAGCACCTCACCCCTGGCAGGGGGCAGGCTCCGAACACAGACCCGCTTGGAGCTAGAGCCATTCTCCGGCTCAGAGAGCCTGGAGCCCCACAGAAAGAATCAAAACAAGTGTATTTCTTCCTTTCATTTCAAAAATAATTTGCCCAAGTCAAGTGCCCCAAAAGGGCTGAGAAGAAGGGCAGCTGGTGTGACACTTTTGCATTGAGGTGAATTGGTGGAGGGAGGCAGTCAGAAATCAAAAGGGTTCGTTTAAAAACTCTCCCTCCCCCGCACCCCCCCCTTCATTATATTTTTAGCAGATGCTTTGGCCAACGACGTCTGAAGAGACAAACGCAAGTACAGAGGGTGCTTATCGAAACCAAAGGATGTTTTTTTTTCCTCCTTTTTCTTCTCCTTTTTCCTTCAAAACCTTCCAGGAGTGTGGAAAGGACTGGAAGTGCTTGAAGATCTTTTCGGCCACAGGCCTCACCCCTGCTTGGAGCTCAAGGACACTTTTATGCCAAGGCCCATGTGCTTGACTGTCCAAGTGCAGAGAAAAAGATCATTGTTCAGGGCTATTGCAAAAATAGCTTAGCTCTTTGATTAAATTGCTCAACAGCCCTGAATCGAGTTTTCTCTGCTCCAGCAGACGGATCGGTACGATTGGCATGATTTTAACCCAGGTCCCTGCATTTTAGAGGCACGCAAAAAGGGTCAAATATTCAAAGACTTCCTTAAATTCTTAATTAAGTGTCTCTAGCCATTGTGTGTGAGTATGTGTGTATGCATGCGCGCTTCTATTTGTGCACGTCGGCTAACAGGTCTGTTGAAGAGCTAAATGAGGAGGGCCTGGGGTTTGGATGTGGGGTGAGACCCTGCCTGTGGGCAGGAGCCGCGGCCTGGTGCCCACCGCTGTGATGTACAAGACCGATTGCTCCGTTATTGTCCAGGAGGGGTGGCACTGGGCCAGGCCCCGGGAGTTTCTTGCTCCACAGGGTATATGTTTGTGATATGCAAGATTTTCTTAATTTTGTGTATGATAAATAAACACCTTTTAAAGAGAAGGAAATGTCTCCTTCCAAGAAAGAAGTCTGAAGTCAGCCAAATTAAAACACAGATGCGCACACACACGCGCACCCTGAACCTACACAAATCGGCCTCAGAAATGATAGAAAGCAGAGCACCTTGGCGGCTGCATAAATAAAAGCACAGAGTCCTGGCCCGGCCTGACCTGGCCTGGGCCTTCCTCGTGACCCCGAGCTCGGCCTTCTCAGGGCTGTCTTCTGTTTCTTGCCTCCTCTCGCTCACTCTTCCGTCCGGGAGTTGTGGTCCACCTGACGTCAGTTCCTCAGCCCCGCAACCCGCCCCCCCCGCAGTCACCTGTCTTTTCACATCATCAAAACGAGAGAGACCACTGCCATCGCTCCACGCACACGATTGATCAGCACGTGTGGATCGAAGAGACGCATACAGACCGGTAAGCACACAGGGATGGAGAGACCGACCGGACGGCCGCCTGTTATGGGACGGAAAGAGACCAGGGCAGAAGCGAAGAGACCCTTAGGCCACATGGCTCTCGAATGACAGCAACCCAGCCACTTACGTTGCCGAAGGAACTGATCTCATCATCGTTGTCAAATTTGCTTTACAGATGAGAATTCCAGCATTTTCCAATTAGGAACTTGGAAGTGCCGCTGAGGCGGGGACTCAGGCCGAGCTCTCTATTCTCTTACTGGCCCATCACTCTGCTCAGATCAGCGTGTGTGGTTCACCTTCCAGCGGCTTCTTCTGCTCTAGGAGATGCACACACACTGTCTTCAGAACTCATGGGCCCAGCTGCCCCTCCTCCCCACCTCCCCAGGTAGCATCTGCTCCCCAGAGGTCTCTGGCACCAGGCAAAAGATTGTGGCCCAGCAGTCCTGGGTTTTGAAGGACGTGGGGAGGCCCTTTGGTGAGAAGACCAGTCTTGCATTTCTGGTTTCTCTTCCAGAGGGAGACAGGTCCTTTCTGTTGGTTTGCAAAGTGAGCCCTGGACGCCTCCACCATGCACACCCACAAGTGGTCACCCGCAGTTCTTGGTTAAACACTTGGAAGATACTGAAGGAACCCATTTTGGGTGCAACATGGGGCTCATAGAGCTGAAAAAAAAAAAAGATACACACCTTCTGTCCCATGGGTTAGGGCTGTGGGGGAAGACAAATACTTTTGAGTTCTTTTGAGTGAAAGGGCCTCTATGTAAGTACCTGGTCGATGGGGTGGACTTTGGCCAAAAGCCACACAATTCGGACCTGACAGACCTGTAAGGTGGGCTGCTCACGTGCATCTCAGCCCCTGCTGAGGTCACCGGGACCCGAACCCATGACTACCCTGGGAAAGGAAGAGCTGTCATCTCTGGAGAAAATTCAGACGAGGGCAGAAGGAGGGAGGCCAAGGGCAGACAGGGAGAGGCCCACCTTGCAAATCCTTCCTCCACTGCCCCCACCCCCAGCCTCCTCTCATCCCCTTTAAGACCGAAGAGCCAAGGGCATAGGCCAGACTCGAGCCAGCCAACTCTGTGGCCTGTTTATACCCTGTAACTGGAGCCTGTTGCCGCCCAGGCTGCCTGACAGCTGTGGAGATAAGGGGCTGGCCTGTGGCTTCCAGAGATTGGATGGCCTGGGCTGGCGTCCATCTCAGGGGCAGCTTATCCCCGATCATTTTCCCAAGCCAGGGGGTGGGAGCGGGAACAGGTGGGGCTGGCTCCCGGCTGCTGCTCAGGCGGCGGGGGTGGTCCCCCCCGAATCCGAATCCGAATCCGGGGTGAGCCTTATACTGAACTTCCTCTGGTGCTCTCTCCAAATCCCCCGCCTCCCAGTGGGGTTGCTTTCTACAGGGTCAGAGGAGGTGAGAGAGGAGATCTGCCTGCTTCATTGGTTTGTTTTCCTCCCTCTTTATCTTTGTCATCACATAAACAGAAAAGAACACGTGGTAAAGCTCTGGGTCAGCAGAATTCTAGATTCTGTGGCCAAACGCATCTGTCAGGCCAGGGTGCTTCTCTGGCCTTGCCCCCACCCCCAGCAGTCCCCTCGGAGGTCAGCCCTGTCTTCCTTCCCATCTTGGTCCCCTCGGCACTCCGAGGCAGTGGCAGGGACCTCCCCGCACCCAGGCCAGCCTGGACTCTGCAAAAACTCTGCGTGGTAGGGAGCTCTCTCTGCCAGGGCCTGGTGACATCGCGTTCTTCCCACCACGCCTGCCCCCTGCTCTCTCCCTGAGCGCTGGGTCCTGATCCTTCTGGGTTGGGATCCCCCTTCACCCTCCAGTCTTCCTTTCTTCTCCCACATTGCCTTTCTAGCAGCTTCCTCAGACTCTCCAGCCCCTGGTCCAGAGAGTGCACATCATGTTCTGGTCTTCAGTGTTCACACCTCTCAAGTAAGAGATTTACAGGTGGTTAACATGTCCTTTCCTTTGGTCTCCTGCTCCTCTGTCACTTTGGCTTTTAGTGCCTCTGCCTTTTGCCATTTAGCTCATCCCGTGATGGCCCACGACCTGGGACATTCAGGGCTGCCTGCCCAAAGGCTCTTTTACTGCCAGGCCTATCCCTTCTCTGATGGCAACCTTGGCAGGGGTGGGGATGGGGCTCAAGGGGATGGCAGACTTTGTACAACAGCTGCCTCAGAAAGGAAAAAAGTGGGGATGAGACTATGGGATTGTGTGAAAAAACAGCAAAAAACAAGGTGTTTAGACTTGAGAGATCTGAGTTCAAGTCCACACGTGGCCAGTGACCAGCTGGAGGACCTCAGGCAGTTTTTTCATCATTGAAAATGAAAATGATACTTTACACTTCGTAGAATAGACGCCAGGATCAGAGAAGATAATGGAAAGGAAGGTGCCTGGGAGATTGTTTTCTCCGTGTCTGGCTCCGAGTGGGTGTCATCGATATTTGCTGCATGTCTGAATAAAAGAGAAGGAAAAAAGGGTATATCAAACTACTTCTGCACAGTAAAAGAAACCATCAACATAATGGAAAGGCAACACACAACATGGGAGAAAATATTTGCAAACCATGGATTGGTTAAGGGGCTAATATTCAAAATACATAAAGAACAAGTCAACAACAAAAAACCAAACAGCCCAATTAAAAGGGTGCAAAGGAACGGAAGAGACATTTTTTTCCAAAGAAGACATCCCAATGGCCACCAGGTTTATGAAAAGATGCTTGACATCACTAATTATCAGGTAAATGCAAATCAAAACCACGATGAGGTATCATCTGACACCTGTTAGCATGGCTATCATCAAGAAGACAAAAGATAGTGGTGAAGATGGGGGCTGTTGGTGGCAATGTAAGTTGGTGGCAGCCACTATGGAAAACTGTATGGAGGGGCCTCAAAAAATTAAAAATAAACCTACTCTACGATCCAGCAATTCCACCTGTGGGTATTCATCCAAAGGAAATGAAAATAAGATACAAAGAGATACCTGTACTCCCTGTTCACCGCAGCACTACTCACAAGGTGATATAGATACGAAAACAACCTGAGTGTCTATCAACAGATTAATGGATAAAGAAATGGCTACACACACACACACACACACGTATACAAGAGAATATTATTCAGCCATGAGAAAGAAGAAAATCCTACCCCGTGTGACAACCTGGGTGGATCTTGAGGGCATTAGGCTGAAATAAGTCGAAGACAACATTGTATGAGATCACTTGTACGTGCAACCTAAAAAAGCTGAACATGTGGAAAAAGAGAGGCGAGTGGTGGTCCCCAGGGGCTGGGGGGAGAGGTAACAGGAGAGATGTTGCTCAAGGGGAAGCGATGGGCAAGTGGAGGAGGAGGGAGATCTGCAGCTAATGCACAGCGTAGTGATTCGAGTCAATGATACTGGATTATACACTTCAACGTTGCTAAGAGACTAGATCCTAAATGTTCTCATCACAAACAAAGAAATGCTAATCATGTGCCACGAGAGAGGAGCTGAGCTACAGAGGTGACCCTATTGCAATACACGATGTTCCTGGTCAATACACTGCACTCTTCAAGCTAACCATGTTTTATGTCAATTATATTTCAATAAAAAATAAATAGGGCAGCCCAGGTGGCTTAGTGGTTTAGTGCCCTCTTCAGCCCAGGGAATGATCCTGGAGGCTGGGGATCGAGTCCCACGTTGGGCTCCCTGCATGGAGCCTGCTTCTCCCTCTGCCTGTGTCTCTGCCTCTCTCTCTCTCTCTCTCTCTGTCTCTCATGAATAAATAAATAAAAAATCCTTTTAAAAAAAAATAAATAAAAGAAGGGAGGAAGGGAAGGAGAGAGGGGAAAAAGGACCAAGGGGCTCCCCAGGACCCCGGCTTTTGTGAATATTGCAATCTGAAGCACATCAGACTTTGAGATGAGCCTGCAAGTTCTTGGCTCCAAGATTTGCTGTATCTCAGCTTTATAACTGGGCACTCACTGATAAGGCTTCCCCACTCCCCTCCACCCCCCACCCCCCACTTTCTTTCTTCTCCTGACCAGAGTCTAAGGATGCAGGAGAGCACCTGTTGTACCTGCACATAGCAGTTGTTTTAGGCTCTGGGGCTTCCTGGGCAAGGGGGGATGCCTCACCTGCCAAATCTTACCTTCCCCACCAGCCCCCTCACTCCCCGTGTCCATTCTCATTGCTTCCCACTTGCTTCCCAAGCTCCCCTGCCCCCTCCCTCTTTGCCACGGCTCCCCTGGGCCCAGAACACTTTTTTTTTTATTATAAATTTATTTTTTTATTGGTGTTCAATTTGCCAACATATAGAATAACACCCAGTGCTCATCCCATCAAGTGCCCACCTCAGTGCCCGTCACCCAGTCACCCCCACCCCCTGCCCACCTCCCCTTCTACCACCCCTAGTTCGTTTCCCAGAGTTAGGGGGCTTTCATGTTCTGTCTCCTTTCCCAGAACACTTTCTAATGCAGGTCACCTCCAGGTGAGGTGCAGGGGCGGTCTCTGAACCCATCTAGGTGTCGGCCTCCTCATCTGCAAAGAAAAAGACTAGATACAATGTTTGGCTGCTTAGGGGAGCTACCTGGGATCAGGAAAGGGAAGCTCTTAGCTCAAAGCCTGGCTTAGGGTCCTTGATGAGGAAGTGGAGCCCTCTTATTTCTGTTCAGTAGAGAGAGTAGCCCCCTCTGTTCTGTTTTGAGGGGCTGTCACTCTCCGTTCTACTTCTTGCTCTACATCTCTCCCAACAAAGACTGGCTGTAGCCAATTTCCTCACTGTCACTAAAGATAAGCCCATCGTCTCCCACCCTACCTACCCACATCTTTGCTTTATTAAATGTCAGAGAAGTTATAAAGATTTTTGAACTCTACAAGGTCCTACAAGTATACACCTGCATAATGACATCCCTATTGGGATAATAGCCAGAAGCTCTGTTGGCTGCTCGACTCTTAAACTCGTAATTTTTTTTTAAAGCGAAAATACATTTATTTACTAACCAAGGGCCTGATCCTAATTAAAGTGACATTTTGAAATAGTTGCCTAGAGAATGCTGGTGATAAAGATGATTGAACACAGGAATGAAACAAAAGAAGCAGCAGTATGGAGATTAGAGCAGAGCTTGTTTATCTTCACAACTAAATCTCGTCAAAAGTGGTGATAAAATTTGCAGTCTGCCTTTTCACAGATCGGAGTCCTGGTGACATAGTTCATAATGCCTTCCCCACCTTCCACTTGTCTTGTTGTGACATTGCCAACACCCATGTGCCACTTTAAGATTGCAGATCGCAGTGTTTCTGCCATTAGCTGCAGTGTCTTCAAACTTCTCTCCCAGTTTATAAGAAAACTGAGTAGTTTTCAGAGTTTCATGGTGAGGCTCTTGTCAGCAGAGATGGCTCAGTCGGGCTTGGCCCTTGCTCCTTTTTTCACAGAGCCGTTCCAACTCGTACTGCCTTCACGTCGTCATCGAAGTCTATGCTCTGCCCCCGGCACCATCTTCCTCCCAGCCGCCGATGGTGGGGATGGTGGGCACGGCTGGGCTTTCAGGGTGGGCAGAGCAGGGTCTCCGCTGGGGGAGTGGGCACTGGGTAGCCAATGGGAAGTGTGGATTCTCAATATCGGAGTTCACAGAAGTCCAGTCCCCCTATTTCTGACAATTTCTTCTTCCCGGATGGCTCCATCATTATCAAAAGTAGACTTGCAGATGCAATCAAGACAACAATAAATGGATGATACTTGTTCTTTCACCACACCAGCTATAAGCTTTGACTCTAGGGTGGGGTGGGGGGAGTGAGAAGAAATTTCCTTGGCAGTGGTTCTCAGATTTTAGTGTGCAGAAAATCACTTGGGCACTTTCTAAAAAAAAAAAAAAAAGCCAATCTCTAGATCCCTTTGCCCCCACTGATTGTAATTCAGTAGGTTCTTAGGAGGAGCCCTGAAATGTACTCCTGAACAAGCTCCTTGGGGGATCTGAGGCAGGTGGTCTAGGGAACCCTACCCCCCATTGTGAACACCTGAAAATACCCTTTGCACATCCCGTGGTAAGGGTGTCATTCCCAGTCACCTTCCCTGTCACAGCCAGCCTGTGTTGATCTGCTCAGGTAGGGCCTTGCTGCTTCTCGGCAGTTAATGGGGTGAGGTCAACAAAGCTTGAGCTGGGTGAGGTTAGCTGCTCCTAAGCAAGTCTCAGACTAGGTTCACACCTCCAGTTCCCAAATAAGCATTCATAATCAAAAAGCATGATTGCACATCTGCTCTGCTAGCTTGCATGAGGCCTACAGATGCTTGGTTCTCCCACGGAAAGTTTACTCAAGGCAGAAAAATCACAGTTCCGAAGGCAGGCTCCTGTGATGCTGATAATCACCATTAGACCATTAGAAAACCTCTTGACCAGGGATCCCTGGGTGGCGCAGCGGTTTGGCGCCTGCCTTTGGACCAGGGCGCGATCCTGGAGACCCGGGATCGAATCCCACGTCGGGCTCCCGGTGCATGGAGCCTGCTTCTCCCTCTGCCTATGTCTCTGCCTCTCTCTCTCTCTCTGTGTGTGACTATCATAAATAAATTAAAAAAAAAAAAAAAAAAAGAAATCCTCTTGACCAAAAGGCTGGATGCCAAATTGCTTGTTAGTGCAATCCTAGGTACAGGCCCAGGTTTCCTTGGGTCCTTATGCCAAGTGTTTCTAAGCTACGTTAGCCTATCTATATATCGTCAATAGCTTTAATTTTGCAGAAGAACCCATTTTCAATCATTCGTCATGCCAACACACAACTCCTAATTTCAGTAAAACCCGGTTTGGGCCAGCAAATAAGCAAAGTCATAGATGTGCTTAAGATGTCGATCCTGGAAGAACTTGGAGTGGCTGGAGTCCCTTGGATGATTCTGGAGCCCCTGTGGGACCTGGGAGAGCCGCCACCTGCAGGACCTCCTCTGAGCCCACAACCCCTGCCGGGTTCCTTCGTCCTTCTCCTGCTCCCGCATTTCCTGTTGGCTTTTCTGGGAGACACTTCCATTATAAGTCTTTTCATTAAGAACTTTCCTTTTCCTCTCAGGGTCTGTGTCTGGGAGCCTGATCTAAGACACAGCTGGCTGTGTATTTCAGAGAGTAAATCAGAATCTCCAGAGGGCTTGTGAACAAGGCAGATTTCAGGGCCTGGTCCCAGAGACTGTGGCTCGGGGGTGGGGGGTGGCGCAGGAATGGGCAATGTAGAGAGAGCTCTGGGAGATCCTGCTCTTGGTGGCCCTGGGGCCTCCTTTGGAGAACCACCGCTGCGGCCCTTCTTGGAAGTGCCAGTGACTCCAATAATGGGTTGATGGCTAGCTTGGCCTCTGCAGCCCCACCCTGCCCTGACATCGGCTGACCCCACAACTCCAAGTGGCTGGGCTTCAACCAGGAACGAACTGATGCTCCTTACAATCCAACTGGCACTGGCGGGGCATCAGGCTGATCCTCAGGGCCTGGGTCGCTTACACTCGACTGTGGGTGTGCAAATGCGTGGGGCACTTTTCAGAGACCTCAGTTGCTTGAGCGTTGGTTGGCAAGCCGTGAGACCTTTCCTTGATTCTTGTTCTTCTGTTCCTTCTGGCACCTGCCCTAGGGGCCCGGTTTTCGTTTCCTGGTTACTCAGACACGCTCCCGCGCGCACACACACACACACACACACACTCACCCACTATCTCAGATCTCAGGGGCACCGGGGTGGGACAGAGCTCCGGATCAGCTATTTCTGGCAGTAAATCTCGTAGTAGCTGCACACACAAGCATTGTTGTCACACTTCCGAGGTTGGCTCTGGGCTCCATCACTTAGCGCTGCGTGACCTTGGGCACGTTATTTCACTTCTCTGTGCCTTAGCTTTCTCAGTTGGAAAAACGGAAATGAGGTGACTAACTACGTCTGAGAGCTGCCTTGTCTCTGATACGTGGAGTGCCTGGTACAGGGGGATTCCTCACTAAATATTAGCTAATCTGATGGTGTGGGCAGAGCAAACTCCCTAGTTCCCAGCGAGGCACCTGGAGATGCTGAACAGGGCTCCCTGGCTCCCAGCTCTTCGGGATGCCAGATGCCGTCTTACTCTCTTCGGGCCCTGCATGCTCTCTGTTAGGGTAGCAGCAGGGAACGCAGAGGAGGGAGGGCTTGGGAACAAGCTGGACGAATGTTCTGTAGCTTTGCACGACTATGTTTGACCGGTGACAGAAATGCAGGAATTGCTGCTGTAAGGATGGCCAAGGGGGCAGGGAAACCGTGGGTGTGTGTGGAAAGCCTGGTAGACGTCACCGCCACCAATGGTAGAAGGAAAGAGCTACGTGCTCGGAGCCACACTGTGTACTTTCCCAAATATCTCTTCAATCTGTGCTCGACAACTGCTGGGCGACCCTATGATCCCATTCTGCAGATGAGTAAACTGAGGCACGGTGAGGCTCGAAGCCTTTCTCCAGGTCCCTCAGTGGGGGTGAGCCCAGGCAGCCTGGTGAGGATGTAACCCCATGGTTACCCAGAGGGAGGGATGTTTGAGCTGCATGTGGGAGGGAAGGGGGGGCAGGGAAGGGGCACAGCAGTGGAAAGGGGGGTGGCATGGTCCAGCCAAGGGAAGGCAGCCAGGGTAAGCGGGGGTCAGGTCTGGGAGCCACTCCAATACTTGTGTAAGGAGTTTGCTTTTCTCCCCCCTGTGAGCAATGGAGGGAGCAGAGGTCTGGAGAAGGAAGATTTGGATTTTAGGAAGACGATCCCGATGGGGTGGACGGAAAGGGTCAGAGGTGAGAGGAGGAAAGCCAGGTTAGGAAGCTAATACAGGGAGGTGGCCCAGGCAAGGAGTCCAGTGTCAGAGAGGTGAGGCCCCCGCAGGGGTGCATGGGGCAGGGCTTTCTGATGGCAGGAGGTGGACTTGGGGGAGAAGGAAAGAGGGAGGAAGGAAGCTAGCCAGGAAGCTGGAAAGATATGGGGCTGGAGGTGGTCCTAAGAGCACAGGAGGCGGGTGGGAGAGGAGGTGAGGGGTACGGCACGGATGCACTCATTTGGAGGGGTTTAGGGGGGTGGGCACGGGAGACACTTGGCCCCGGAGGCTCTGCTGCCCCTGGGGCCTGTGGGGCAGGCATGGGGAGTGGTCCCCAGAGGAGCATGCCCATGAGCATGCCATGGGAGGGCTCCGGCCTGGGCACCAGAGAGGTCGAGCAGGGAGTGTTCCACTGGGAAAGAACGGTCAGTGGGTGTGCGTTCGGGGACTGTCTCTCCTCGTCCCCTCCCTCCCAGGAGCAGGCTCTCGCCTCGGGACTGCCTTTTCCAGCTGACCTCTTCCCCATGGCCACTGACAAGGCCCAAGTTCCGGCGTCCAAAGTGGGGTTCCCTCTGCATCCTTGTGGGCTCAGGGAGAACCGGCGGTCGGGGGCTAAGCCCTTCCCTTAAGGGCAAACAACTGCGAGTGGGCCAGAGCCCTGATCCCCAGGGACGAGGAGGAGAGGTGGTGGCAAGAGGTAAGACCTGTGGCCTTGACATTGGTCAAGGTCTCCACTCTGCCCTGGCCTGCCCAGGGCCCCGTGGGAACAACGATGAATGAGACCCAATCCCTGCCCCCAACAGACACTGTGAGCAAACCGTCGGTCTCAGGGTGTAGATGCTGTAATTGGGACACCAGTGGTGGAACCAGAGAAAAAAGACTGAGTGATACCTTTGGGGGGCATCATGGAGCATGGCCCTGACGAAGGAGCTTTTTGCACTGGGCCTGGAATGGTGTTAGGCAGGCAGGAGCAGGGGGTCCAGGTGGGGGCGGGTGTGGTGCAGGGTAGAGAGGGCATCGCCGACAAAGGGAATCACACGAAGACAGCCACAGACCCATGGAAGTCCAGGCCAAGAAGAACATGTGGTTGGTGTGGAGTAAAGGGTGCAGATGGGCAGGTGAGGCAGGAGATGAACCCGGACGGGTAGGTTGGGACTAAACCACAGAAGATCCTGTGGCTTATGTGAGTTTTGACTATCTTCCCATGGCACTGGGGATTAGAATTTTCTGTAATGGGGTAAATGATCTCTATCTGCACCATCCTTTATGGTAGCCACTAGCCACATGTGCCTATTGATCTCCGGAAATGTGGCTTGTGTGGCTATGGAACTAAATTTTTACTTTACTTGGCCTTATTTATTATTCTCCACTTAAGTATGTAGCTAGTGGCTATTTTATGGGGCGACACATCTATAAGCCATAGAGAGCAGTTTACGTACGGGGTGGGGATACAGGAGGGTAGTGGACTTGGGAGAAAGCCTATAACCCATAACTGGTCTTGTAGGGTATATCATGTCGACCATACGGAATCTAGACAAGAAGTTTCCTAACCCAGCATTTTCCCACGATACCTTCCACCACAATAGCAGCTAACACGTACACCTCTCTGCGGCGTCTCATGTGGGAAGTCCGTGCTCACAATGACTCTCCGAGTCTGGCAGAGATCACCTGTCCATTCCTCAGGAAGGCTGGGCTTCTGGAAGATTACGCGATCTGTACAAAGTTACGTGAGTATTAAATGACAGGAAAGGGGGGGTTTGCATACGGATTTCGTCTCCAACAAGCCATTCATGGCTAATGCCTTGAGTAACGTAAGGCTCCGACCTGCCCTCTGAGTCACGAAGAATAGATGTTCACAGTAGTAGTCTTTGAAGACAGGGCCCTCCGGGTTATGCGTGGGAGCTCAGTCTATCATCACATCCCACCTCCTTCCGCAGTGGAGCAGTACCAATAGGAAGGAGGTCATACAATCAGAGGAGGTTGGGGAGTGGGGTGAGGCTATCACTGGGGTCATGGGGTTTTTCTCTTGACTTTGTCAAATGGCAAAACCCAGTGAGGACCTTGCACCTGTCACTTCCCACCTGTGGGAGGAAGCGTCTTCATCGATGGGACCGGGAGGCTGGACGAGATAACACGATGGTCCTTTCTACCCCACTTTGGGAATTAGACTCAGTAGGAGCTATGCTCTGGGATTCTTATAGCTCAGACAGGTGCTGATGGGGCTGATCTCAGGCGAAGGTGATGAGCAGCTTCCGTGTCTTTTCCAGAGGTGCAGGGTGTGAGGTTCCGGCAGGGCAAATGCAGCTTTGTATAATTAGCTTTATCTTCACCAGGGATGAGGGATGAAATCCAGGGATTCCAGTGCAATTGTCACTCTGCCGAGGCTAAGGATCCGAGCAGGAGAGAAGCTAGCGATGGTGCAAGGGGTGGAGGAGACCTCACTACCAGACAGAGGTCAAAATTCTGGAAATGTTGAAGCTACGAGGAAAAAATATATAGATAGTATTATTTTTTCACCATGTTTAATTTTTTTTAATGCTTAAACTTAGAATAGGAAACACCTACTAACTCTTCAGTGTCCTTAAAACAATCACATTTGGTATATTTTGAGATGAGGAGTCTGCCCCAAAACAACAGATGGATTTTTTGGGAAAAAAAAAAAAGACCCCATTGGCTTTTGACATTTGCATTCTAATTTTTAATGAAAACAAGTATTTCTGTTCTTCCATTTTCTGTAGGCCTTCAATTTGACATTGCTGGGGATGCTCCCACCATTGAGGGGTGTGGCAGGGGCCAGCACCAGCCTGGATTTGCTCAGGCTTGGGGTCTTGCAGCATCAAGCACGAGAGTCCTTCCCTGGGCTTTGAGCCCCATTTCATATCACCAAGCTATTTTCTCCAGCTTGCCTCTCTTGTCCTTACACAGAGGACCCACAGGTCATCACCCATCACTGAGCCGCTTCTGTATCCAGGATCCTCAAGGCAGAGAGATATAATCTTAAAGGAGTCAGAGGAGGGGGCACCGGGGCTTAGTATAGCACAGCTCCTGTGCCCCATTGTGCACTGCACATGGATAGGGTGGCCAGACAAAACACAGGATGCTCAGTCAAATATGAATTTCAAGTAAACAGTGAATAATTTATTTAATATAAGCATGTCCCCAATATTGCATGGGGGCATATGCTTATTCGCTGCTTATCTAAAAATTTAAATTTAGCCGAGAATAATATATTTTTTGCTAAACCTGGCAAGCCCTAATCAAATATCCTCTTGGTCCGCCTTTTACTCCGTAGTCATGGCAACCAGCTCAGAGCCCCTGGACCGTCCTCTCAGCTGTGCCCGTGTATCTCTTGCTTCTCTCTGGGTCTTCTCTGATGTAACTGTGTAAAGCTCCTGGGCACTGGCATGGGTGCAAACCAGGAAGGGTGAGCTGGTTAACCCCATGGGACATCCTCTGGCCAGCAGCGGATGGGAGCCAGTAGATAAAGCTTCCTCTCTTTCCATCCTGCCGGCACATGGACTTATGAGGTACATTCTACATGGCTCTTCAGAGAATATTGACGGCTTCCGTTTGCTACAGTAAAGCCCAGCTCCATATTGTACCTTGTGTTAGCCTGCCTGCTTGACTTCCTTCCTCTCCTCCTTTCTTCCTCTTCCTTCCTCCCTCCCTCCCTTCCTTCCTTTCTTCCTTCCTTCCTTGCTTCCTTCCTTCCTTCTTCCTTCCTTCTTTCCTTCCATCCCTCTTTCCTTCTTTTCTTCCTTCCTTCCATCTTTCCTCCCTTCCTGCCTCCTCTTACCCTACCCCTGTTTCCCAGGATCACTTCAAAAACTAAGTCCCTGCACTCAGGCTCTTGGCTTGAGTCTCAACTTGTGGAGAGGAAGCTCAGGTTGAGAGAGGCTTAGGAGCCTGACTGGGGTGTCTGCTAGAAGGAGAAACTAGATCCTAGAGCTACAGAAAATGTTAGCAAATTTGGACTGGAAAACTCCTGAGAGATCGCATAGCGCACCCACTCCATTTACGGATCTGGAAATAGGCCAGAGACTGACTACCTAAGACCATCCTCCAACCCTACCAGCGCAGGGATAATCTCGAATTTCTGCTCTTCCTGAGGCGAACTAATCTATACAAAAGCACAGTGCTTAATGTACAGCAGGTGCATGGTATGCATAACATGGGGGAGAGGAGTGAATGAAAGTGTGCCATGACAGTGTGTAAAATATTTCCATATGTCTCTGTGGCAAGTCTCTGCCTCCAGGAGCACAACTCTCTCCACCTGTTGCTGCTCCTCTCTGCTCTGATTTGCACAGATAATGCCAAGGAAACTCTATACGATTAAAAACATCCCAAGAAGGGTAGCCCTTAGGGAAGAGGGACCCAGTGAAAAATCTTAGTGGAAACCCTTATTCTTCATTTTTCTGCACCAGGGGCAGAGAATGTGGACAGAGGAAGCCATTATCCCCCTGGGAATTGCTTGGAGCCTCCATGGGTCATCCCAAACTCCAATAATTTAGTCCAGCTCCATGGATTTTTGTGCCAGGAACTGCCTAAAAGTTGGAAGAATTCATATTAACCAATACGACTGACCTATATGCTCCAGGGAGCTCATGGTCCTGTGGATTATGAAGCCAGGCCTCCTGAGAAGGAAGGCATGCGGCAAATTAAGTACACCAAATTCCTGGTTGGGTGACCCACAGCCATTAAGAAAGCACCTGCATTGAGGAAAACACAAAGTAAATGACACACAAGAGGGAAGAAAGTCTGTATGGGTTAAGTGTTTTCCCTGTGACCAGAACAATCTCTCTTTCTCTCTGCACGTGGTAGATAGAATCATGCTAATGGACCTTTTCACAGGAAGTGGCCTTCCTAAGACACATGTACACCAGAAAGTAGGGAGATAAACTCCACATAGATTCGAAGATCTACTACATTTTAAAGGACATTTGGAGCATACCCAAACATTATGGGTAACCTAAGGTAAACCTTGGGCCCTGTACACTTACTACCATCACTACCTCACTTGGGGTCCTTAAGCCAAGAGACTGCCAGGCAAAGAAAGGAGTTACTATACTGGTGGTGGTCATAGACCCTGACTTATATGAGGAGCTATGGTGGCTTCTATGCAACGAAGGACAGGGAATTTTCATATCTGAAATTCATGGAGTCGTCGGCCATCTCCTTTGCTCTGAGTGAATGAGCAATTTCACCATCTGTGACCTCACAGAGGCAAGGCGACTAACAACGCAGATCCTTCTCTGTGGGACCTGTGATGTCCCACCAGGAAAGCAACCCGGACCAGTCCAAGTGCTGACTGAGACGGAGGGGATCCAGCAAGGGTGGTGGAGGAAGGCGATGAGGAGTATTAATTATGGCTTCCAGACAGCCGGGGCAGTAGGGATCCTAGCTGATTACACTAACCTTACTTCATCACGTCTTTGAGGAGAGTGTGGTTGGCCACAACTCTGAAGGAGGCCTTGTGTTAGATCAGATTTAGGGGAGAGAGCACATGAGCAGATCTGAGTGGTAACGGGGGTGGACTGTATTGGTCGCCTTTGGAGCACCGCTCTTTATCCCCTGCACAGTGACCACACTCACAGAGACTTGGATCCACTCCAGAGATATAATCTGTTTGTGCCTTACCTCTTGTCCCTGTTGTGTGCCTCTCATAGACCCTGGGTGTTCTGATGGCACAATATAGGATACACATGGGAATCTGCAAGGCACCTCTGTTTATGCAGGCCAGAAGCGCAGTGCAATTAATGCTCTGGGGCCGAGGATATCCCTCACACAGAGGGGACTGCCTGCTGATGGGTAAATTCTACTCTCTTCTCCTGAGATACAATTCATAAGGTTTTTCAACTGGTCACAGGAGCTAGCGACAGTTCCCCTACCAGTGGCCAATTTGATAACGCATCCTAGCTTTGGCTCCTCTACCTTCCCTGTTTCAATTCCCCTCTCCCTTCCTCTTGATCCTCGGACCACATTCCTGAATAAACTCCTCACAGCTAAGCCTTCCTCTGGGGCTCTGCTTTCTCTAGGCAGCCCAGGCTGAGACTCCCAGGTTTGCTACTTTGGAGCTGGGAGATCCTTAGGTCTTGTCCTCCTCCTCCTCCCCGGAGCATGGGGAAGATGCTCCTCAAAGCACTCAGAATCCTGGAATTAGAACAACATGGGGCTGTGTTAGAAAAGGAGAGAGGGACAGATGGTTGCTGGGATGTGAATCCATCAGGGTCCTGGGGGCAGGAAAAGAGATGGGACGCTCAGAAGGAATGGTTGAAGAGTTCAGCACAGGAATGACACAATGTAAACAAGGTTGGGCGAAACCAAGAAGGATAAGGGAGTGCACAGTGACAGAAGCAGTGGGGGGCCGCTCCCGTCACCAGGGCGGTGTCGTCAGGTAGCTATAGGAGCTAGATGCCGGCAGGTGCTGTGGTTTTGGCAGAATGGATCTGAAGGGCCAGGTGGAGAATATCTAGTCTAGGTGGGAACAAGCGTCTGTCCCAGTAGCGTTACTTGAAATACATGACTATAGGGATATATGCAACTGGCACGGACAACTTGGGGCACAACAGACTCTTCTTGATTAGCAAATAGCTCAGTTCCAGAGAACAGACATGTATGAGGGCATGAGAGTGTGGCCCAGTGGCTGTGGGCCATCAGGGTGCCGTGGGTTTTTCTGGTTTATTCCGAAATGGAGGGTGTCAGTTGAGTCTGTGAGTCTGCGAGGAGCTGGGTTAAAAGAGCTTTCCTATTTTAGCTCCCTTCCTTCCTGGGGTGGCTAGGAAGCAGAAGAGATTCTGCGAATACAATTTGGGATTGTTCATTAAGTACCTCCTCTATGCCTGTTACAGAGAACCAGATGCTGTGGGGAGAAAAAGAGGAGGGAGATGGTATGACCTCAAGCCTCCTGGAGTTTACATTCTAGGTGGAGAGATAAGCCACAGAGATGAAGCAGAGTAATGGAAAGTAGAAGGAATTCAAATACTACAGTGGGGGGATCCAGATGAATCACCAGGAATTTGATGAAGGAGGCACCGCATCCAAGTCTGTGGTTTCTGCAGGGCGCTGCAGGGGCTCCCACCTGGGTGGGACCAGGTTCAAGCCCTGACGCACACATTCGGAGGCCAGGATGTGCCTAATCAAAACTGGGCAATGGGACGACACAGAATGTATCATACTTGGACTTCCCATATCCTCCCTTTTGGGTGGAGTCCTCTTGGATCTCTTTGTCTTCATTGTGTCTGTTGCAGGCTGGTTTTGAGCTTCTCAGGGCCCAGATTGATGAAGGGTAATAGGCACTGGGGAGTTCTCTGCTCTTTACAGAAATTGTGTGTGTCCAGGGCAGAGGGGCAGAGCCATTTGCGAGCCTGGGTGAGTGGTGTTCCATTGCAGGGGCGGTGGGGCTGATAAGAGGTCCAGTGTCCTCCCCAGCTCTGTGCTCTCTAAACACCCAGGGGGAAGATGGACTGTTAAACCCACCCGTTCACCCTCAAAAGTTAGAGCAGAGTGTTTTCTATGGAACATAAAGGCCCAGGCATTGACAATAAAAGGGTTCCTTGGCTGAATAAATGTAGGCTACACTAGATTAAACACAGTTAAATAGGGTCCTTTGCCACGAGGTCTCTAAGTCTTTCATGTGATGCTGTATTTCAAAATTCCTACACGGGGCTAGCGAGGGCATACAGCGATTCCCAGACTTATCGGACCGAAGAACCCTTTCTGACGAACACCCAAGAATATCTCTTGGAACATTAGCGTCCTGGGGAGTAGTTTCAGAAATGTTTAATAGGCGGCTCCTGGGTGGCTCAGTTGGTAAGTGTCTCAGGGTCCCTGGATGGAGCCCTTACTAGGCTCCTGGCTCAGCAGGGAGTCTGCTTCTCCCTTGTCCTCTGTCTCTCTCCTCCTCCCTGGCTTGTCATCTCTCTTGCTCACACTCTCTCTCAAATAAATAAATAAAATATTTTTAAAAAAAGAGAAATGCTTAATATGCGGTGAATTCGCCTTTTAAAGGGGACCCTATGAAAGAGAGAAAACAATGTTTAATGCTATAGGATTTCTGCTAACATTTCAGGTGTTGGTTGCGGGGGCAGTTGGGAGAATTGTCCCAGCATTCCTGGGGTCTCCACTCTCCTCTTCTGCTGGAGAGTGAGTGATGTTAAGGGAAAGGGCTCCAGGAGAGGGGAGAGGTGGGGGAGGGGGTACCTGCCAACCAACAGAACAAAAGAAGTCAGAGATAGGGACTCAGGAACCTCTTTCATAAAGCCCTGAAAGAGCAAGGGGAGGGGAAATGTGGAACTTCTGAGATGGTGGGCATTGGAAGACCTTGAGGCGATGCCCTTCTTCCTTAAAAGGGCTTTCCCTTCGCCAGCCCTGAGCCAGCATGAATATGTTGTCCTTCGTTTCCCCCAGGGAGTAGGAGAGAGACAGAAGAGGCAAGAATCAGTTGCATCTTAGAATATATATTTTTACTTGGGTTTCCTAGTTCATGGAACTGTCTGCAACTGTAGCTCAGGGTTGTGAGGAAGTCCCCCCAACACATCTGAGAGGCTGAAGTATTTTTCTCAGGCTTTTTTCAGTGTCATTCACTGTGAGAAATGGACAAGAACGACTCACTTTGACTTAAAAACAGCAAGATTTGGAGATCACGGAAACCCACCCCCCCAAGGCTAGGCCTCTGTATTACATGTATGAAGTTGAACTGTATAAAATTGCCCCTTTTCTTAGGTCAGAAATGGTTGAATATTGGTAAATTTGTATATTTCAGCCTGTAGTTGGCACATATTTATGGGAAAGCCAGAGGAGAGAAGAGGGAGTGAGTGTGTGTGTGTAGGGGTGTGTCTCTGGAAAGCCAGGCTTATATGTAGCAGAAATAGTCTCCCTGCTGGTAAAATGGTGGAAGAGGAATGCTCCCTTAGGCATATTTCCAAGGGGTGAATAACAAGATTAGAAATCCATGACAGGTCTTGACTTACGGGGATGAAGGAGACTGTAGGGACCCGCCCTTAGGATTAGGTGTGTGGAGAATGGGCACACCACTGGTCTCTGGGCAGGGAGCTTTGAGACCTAGATTGGATGGTGAATTAAGTCACCAGCCTTAAGTGACTGGGGCAGGAGAAAGAGTGAAATAAGGGCACCTGGGTGGCTCAGTCAGTTAAGCATCTGCCTTTGGTTCAGGTCATGATCCTGGGGTCGTAGGATCGAGCCCTGCATTGGGCTCCCTGCTCAGTTGGGAGTTTGCTTCTGCTTCTGCCCTGCTTGGATGCTCTCTCTTTCTCTGTCTCTCTCACAAATAAATAAAATCTAAAAAAAAAAAAAAAAAATGAGTGAAATAAAGGAGTTAATATTATCAAGAGAAATTAACCCAAGCTTTAGGGTGGTGGATTCTTCCTCACTCTTGGGCCTGTTTCTACATTTGTCTGTCCACATCCAAAGTGTTGGATGTGCTTAGGGTAACCTGGGTAGGTTAGGTGGGTAGGTGAGTGTGGGGGGAGGGTGGTATAGAAGGACATGGTTAATGTAGGGGAGTATGGTCAGCTCTGGGGAATGATACTTGGAGTCTTTATCCCCATTACCTCAACTAGTCCCTCTGGAGGATGAATATAGCTATAATAACCATGTTTTCTAATTTCCATGACATTTTACAAGTTACAAAATGGCCCACAGATATTATCTGATTTTTTTTTTTCTCAACTACCTTGTGAGGAAGGTATTGTTATTCCCGTTTCCAGATTAGGAGATAATGGCTCAGAGAGCAAATTCCCCAAAGATGGTAACCAGCAGAATCAGGCTCAAATCTCTGTTTTTGGATTCCAGAGAAACTATTGGTTTTGTTTGGGGACATGAAAGGCGACTGAGGCCATCATGTAACCAGAAACTCTTAAGGTAGAAGCAAGTGTTCAAATACTAATGGAGGCCAGGCTGGTAACAGGCATGAGTGAAGCTGGTTAGATATGGGACAGCAGGGAGTGGTGGGGACTGTGGTCCAGGACTGGCAAATCCATGCCCTGCTAACGAGGAGGGTGGGGGTTAAACACTGCTCAGCTCCAGGTGATTATTCCTGGGAAGAAATGTCAGCGTGGCTTTTTTTTGAGAGAAGCTGGAAACTCAATTAGACAGATATTTGAGTGCCTACTTATGCATCATGTTTCAGGGATAAAGCAGCAAATAAAATGGATAAAAAAATCTCTGGCTTTTTATGTGATCTTGTCCAATTTTTAAGTTTTGGGAACTAATAGAAAATTTAGAAAACATTGTCCAGGCCAAGCAAAACACATCTGTGGGCTAAATTTGGCCTGTAGGCTGCCAGTTTGTGACTTCAGTTCAAAGATTTTGATGGACCAAGTGTTCCCCAAAGAGGGGCCTGTGCAGATGGGCCCACTAGGGCCAGGGAAGAAACTCCTAGCATTTTTATTCGTATATTTTTGTTATCTTGTGCTTTAAAAATTCCTATTTTTGCAAATGCTGTAGTAGGTACATAGCTAGCTCACATAGCACATATACATTCTCACTCATATTTAAATGATATTATTTGTGTATATTGGGGATTTGTGATCAAAATATCCTATTGATAGAAATGTGGATCAGAAAAGGCTCCAGACTGCTGGGATAGTCCTTAAAAGCAGATATTTGTACCACCCGGCCTGAAACAGGACCAAAGCTATAGTCTCTAGCTTAGTGCTCAGAGGGCTTCAGGGAATGCGGGGGTGGGCAGGTTGACTCAACCCAAACCCTCTTCTGGTCCTTCTGCCAAAGCAAATCCTATGAGTTACGGGACAACCACAGGCCTCAATGAGTGATGGAAGAAACAATTGCGTGATGGGGCCGGTTCAGGCTAGACCAGCATTTCAGCCACCCTAGTCAAGGGTGTGGGGCTGTTGTGGTCATGGTTGTTTTTATTTAGAAAAGGAGCCATGTTTGGGGGACTGTAGCTGTGCTGGAGAAATGGAGACTGAAGGGTAATCCAAAGCTGACCTTCAGTGTCGGGAAGGTTATTATAGGAAGGCAGGTGACTAGACACTCATCAACTTCCCTGAGGACAGAGCACAAACAGGAGGACATAAACTGCTAATAGGGAGATTCAGGTTACAAGTACAGAAGACATTTCTGACAGCGAGCTTTGTCTGAGTCCTGTCCTAAAGCCTGTCTTGGACACTGTACTTGACATCTGTCAGTAGAATGGCAACATCGTGTCCTGAAAAGGAGCCAGGAAATGAACGTTCTAGTCCTGCAGAGACCTTTTGATCTCCATGACCTTAGACGATGCCAGATTTGTCCTTTTCTGGATCTCATTTCCTCTCTTGGATAAAGAAGGGCATGGTCCATGGTCTCTGGTCTCTGAGCTTCTTCTTCAATCATGAGTCTCATGTTAAGAGTCTAAGTGTTGGAAAGTGTTTTCCTGGCTCAGTGCAAGTTGTCTCTAATCCAGGTCAATATACTGGCTGCTGTAGCAAACAAACCCCAAAACTATAATGGCTCATACACGGTAGACGTTTGTGGTTCATAAAAAGTGTAAAATGTGTTTTCCTGATTGGCAGGCCACTTTCCCCCAAGTAGTGATCAGGGGTCCAGATCTTTCCATCTTCAGGTTCTGCCATTTTGAATCCATGCTCTAGGGCAGCAATGCTCAACTACACCATGCTGATAGAAGGGGGAAAAACATGGACAATGGAGCTAGGGATATTTTTATGGGCTGGACTGGGAAGGTGTGTGTTAATTCTGCTCAAATTATGTTGACTAGAAATGAGTCACATGGAGGTACTTACCTACAAGGAAGCCTGGGAAAGGCAGTTTACCTGTGTGCCCAGGAAAAAGAGGAAGTGGGTTTGGTCAGTAGGAACCGATCTGTGCCACAGAGAAGAAAGCTAAAGAGAAAAAGGTGTGTTTTGGAGTGGGAAAGAGTAAGGTGGGAGTGATGCTAATTATCCTCCTGTTTGTAAGGAACTTGGAACAGTCTGATGAAGAATGGCAGGGCCTGGGCCGAAAAAGATTTCCTGCCCCACAAAGACTTGTAAGTAAGTAAGTGAGACTCAAGACACCCCAGTTTCCAGTTTTGGGAGTATCTTCTTTACCTGAATAGAATTTACTTAACTATTATGCTCCAATTTCTTCAGATGTAAATGGAAACCAAAGCACTTAATTACTCGACACCACCGTCTTAAGAGTCAGGTATTGCAACCCCACGTACATTTTGAGAAAAAATACAAGAACGATAACAATAGAGAATAAGCTTTAATTAGAGGCAGAGAAAATTAAGTTAGATGACATATAACTTCCTCCACGGTGGAACAAGGGAAGGTTTTAAGGAATGTGCAAATAACTTCAAGAAATTATGGTGAAACAGTTTTGAGATCAGCAGAAAAAGAACTCAGACCTGGAGAATGGTTTGTAGAAGGAAGGGAGAACATGAGACATGGAGGCGGGTCCTGCCTCTACAAGCAAACTACTATTTGATCTTGAGTGAGTGAGCTGCTTCCCCCGTCTGGGCTTCAGTGTCCCTCTTATAAAACAAAGGGATTGAACCAACTAAATTTTGCTCAAGTCCCATTCCCAAAGAGTATACCTCTAAAGACGTTAATCTTGTCAGAGTGCAGGGATTCCGAGGGCCTAAAACAGCCATGCTGATGACCAAGTGCTTACAGGTGGGCTCCCACCACATCCAGGTGAACACTTCATTGTGGAGGCCCAATAGATGTCTGGAGCCTTGCATGTCCATCGTAGGCATTATGGCCATGTTCTATCCTGGAACCTCTCTTCTTGAGGCCTTCCACTTGTCAGTAAAATGGCAGCTGTTCCTTGACCTCTTACTTTCAATCACAGCCCACATCCCACTGACCAGCAGGTCCTATCACTCTACCTGCAAAATCCATTCCAGATCTTACCCCACCTGCCAACATTTTGTTTAGCCGCCATCGCCTCTCCCCTGTACTGGGCCAACCACGCTCCCTGCTCCTGCTCCTGCCTTCTTCCATCTGGTTTTCACACAATAGTCAGGACAGTTTGTTTTTCTCCCCTCCACTGGAAATCTTCCAATGACTTCTCATCACCTTTGGAAAAAAAAAATCAAACTCCTTGCCTTGGCCTGCTGAGATTTCTGACCTCATCTCAACCTTTCCCCCCACCCTCCTGTCCACTTCCTAACTTGGTTGCCCCCATTTTGACCCTTCTTCAAAACCCCGGGCTCACTTCTGTCACAGGGCCATGGTGCTTACTGTCCCTTCTGCTTGGGGCACTCTCCTTTCAAACCTCTCTGGCTCCTTCCCTGGCTCCATGGAGGTCTTAGCCCATATGTCTTTTCTTTGAGGGGGCCTGAGTGTCCACCTTCTCCAACCTTTTCTATCTCCCAGTCCACCGACTTCCCCTCACCGTCTCATTTCTCCTTCAAGTGCTTCACATTCCTCGAGATTATTCTCTTACTTGGTCACTTGTGTATTTTTCTCTCTCCACTAGAACGTTGACTCCATAAGTGCTGGGACTTTGTCTATCTTTTGTACAATTACGTGCCTCTTGGCAAATGTAGTCACCATTCAGGAAGTGTCAGCTGCATGAACGGGTGAATGAAGATAAACTGACCATAGGACCTCTGCAGAGACCACAGCTCCTGGTGGCTAACATTTTTTTTTAGCAAAGTGAGTAGGGCTGGGTATTTGGATTTGATGGCCAAGGGTGAACCCCAGCCAAACTCCCCCAGCCCAGGATGGTGGCCCTTGAGCAGGACACAGGTCTCTGACATTGGCCAGCTGTCTCTGCCTTGTGGCCCTGATCGGATCCTGGTGCCTAGAGTTCTGCACTGCCCCTCCTTTTCTCTTTTTAGGAGGCACTTGGCTGGCCTCCCAAAGGGCATATTTGGCTTCTTCTTCAAGCCACTTGCTCTTGCTGCTGAGAAATGACTAAGCAGATTCTCCATCTCCCAGTGGCCAGCTGCCAGCCTGTGGGTTGACACTGCCAGCTCAGACTGGTTTGAGAGGACATGCCCTCCTTCTGAAAGAGCCCCCTTCCTTTGCTTGTATTCAGAAAAAGCACAAAGCAGACACCACCACCACCATCTCCTTTAAAATGGCCTCTCTTATCCCCTTTCGATGGGGCTCTTGGCTGGCCCGCACACAGGAAAGGAAGGCAGAGATTAACGTAATTCCTGCTCCCAGGGCTCGATGTCCGAGTCACGCTGGGTATTGTAAAATGACTGGTAGACAATGTTCAGATGGGGGTGTGACAATAACGACACCATTTTCTGCTTCCTGAGTGCCCGCTCTGTGCCGAGCACGATGCTAACCTCTTCAAGTACATTAGTTCAACTGAGTCTCAATGATCTTAGGAGGCAAGTGCTGCAACTTTATAGAAAAGGAGTTAGAGGGAAAGAGAGGCTAAGGAACTTGCTCAAGGCAACATGGCTGACAAGCAGAGGGATGCATTTAAGCATGGGGTTCTCTGTTTCCAAACGTACGTGCTTGTTCCTCAGGGCTGCCCTCCTCCACACCACTGCACAGATCATCCCTCAAGCTGCACACAGTGGAAACACAAAGGAAAAGCAATTTTTCTAATTTTCTCTGCCACCATCCTCTTATGTCCACCCTAGAAAGACCCCCGTCAAGTTCACTGGGAGGCTCATAGGCTTACTGTGGAAAATCGGTTTAGAAGAGAACTAGATTTGGGAACTACTGGGTGTACATAAAGTTAGAAAAGACTTTGCAGAATCGTTAATGTGTTGACATTAAATTGCAAATCTTTAAGAGAGGAATAGATCATGCTGCCATTTTTAAATTTAATTGACCAGGGAACACCTCCTCTCGCTCAGGAGTGTTTTGGGATTCTAGTGTTCCATGAATACTCTGGAAATTGCTGAGCTCTACTAATATACTCACTGACCTATAAAGGTGGTTGAGCCTTCTTCTTTGCATCCATCCATCCACCCATCTAATACCTACCACGTTCCAGGCACCACACAAGGTGTTTTCCCCTATGTCGTCTTATCCATTCTCACCACAACTCCATTTTATAGATTAAGAAGCAGAGAATCAGTAAGACCACAAACCTGAGAAGTGAGAGGCAGTGAGAGGGCTGACATTAAAATCTAAATTTACTGATCTTCTTTCTACACTTCAGTGTTTCTTCCTTCAGTTGCTCATTCAAATTCTGGTCATTTGTTCAAATCCTGACTGAAACCTTGCTTTCTTCAGAAGGTCACATGTCCCTTCCTCCCTATCCATTGTGTGTGTAGAGATCTGTCTCTCTCCTCAACTCCCTTCAACCTCACCATTTCTACTGGATTATGGAACCTACTTTAACCAGATCACAGGTTAAGGGGTGAGAAGTGTGCATGTGTGTGGGTATATGTGCGTGTCTCTTGGATCTCAAGTGAAGTTGAAGTCAAGCACTTGACACGTATTATCTCCTTAAATTGGCACTTCCATGTTTTGAAGGAAGTACAGTTGAAGGAAGTTGAAGGTTTTTTTCAACAGTCTACAGGTGAAAAAAAATTGATGCACAATGAGATTCAATCACTTGCCCAAGGTTGCAGAACAATTTCATGAGGAAGTCTGGCCACAAAACCTACATTCCTTCTACTACTCCATTCTGTGCCTACCTAGTTTAACCCCTTGTTTCATAGCTGGGGGAAGTGGGATCCAGAGAAGGGAAGTAAGTAGCTCCAAATCACCCAGCTTGTGAGAAGCAGTGTAGACATTGCCTGTAAAGCCTCACCGTAGGAGCCTTTGTCTCCAGCAGGGTGTCTCTCCAGGTTTAATATGGGTCCCAGCCATGTTGCCAGTCAGCTCCCGTTACCTGGATGCCATGGAAATGCTGCCTTGGAGCTGCAGGGACAGCAGGGGCCTGCTAGCCTGCTCCCTGGGGAATAGCCAAGGAAGGTCAGCCTACCAGTCTGCAGACCCAGCACCTAAAATAAACCAGGCGGCAAGCCCAAAAGAAACCACACAGCCTTGCAACAGCCCAGGGCCAGATGCAGCTTCAAGCTCCCAGGTTTCCTTGGCATAGGGCCGAGCACAGCACTTAGTGGCTGCTGCTTCTTTTCACTTTAAAGAAAATGAATTTCTGTTCTTCTAGAAATTCAGGCTGGCAGCAACTGAGGGATCTGAGGCCTAGGAGACCCTTGGGAGATGGTGTGTGTGTGTGGGGGGTGGGGGGCAGGAAGGAGTATTCTTCAGGTTCTTGGCTCCCAAATTTGAATGTTTATCAGAATCACCGAGAGTGCCTTTAAAAATGATCCAGGTTTCATTCCAGACCAAGAGAATCAGAGACTCAGGGGGAAAACAGGGCTGGGGACTCTGTATGGGAGCACATTCCCCAGGTAAGTCTATTCCAGTCTGGGTTTGGGAATCGGTACCCCCAACATTCTCCTTCCATTTGCTGGTCCACCTGATTTCCAGCTCCCGTTCTCAGTTCTCACTTGGTCATGATTTTTGTGACTTGTGAAACCTAAATTCTAAATTTTCCGTGTCCATAGCATTGTGGGTTTGTGACATGAAAACACCTAGTGGGGTTTCTGTTATTTTTGCAAATGGGGATTTTAAGTTTTCTCTTTCTGTAGAAGTTTTGGATGGTTCTGCTCTGCAAGAGTTGTAAAAGTCCCCAGAGGAGTCAGTTCTGAGGAATTCGGTTGCTTAAGAAGTCTGTCACCAAGGTCCTCGGTATCCAAGGCAATTCGGAAAAGTTAGAGGTTGCCAGGGTAACTGCAGCTGCCAGGGGACAGGCCATTATATTTAAATATCTTGAAGCTCCCTTGCTAGCCTCTGAAAATACCTGTTGAAAGAGGAGAATTGAAATGAATGCTGGGACACCTGCACCCCGATGTTTCTAGCAGCAATGTCCACAATAGCCACACTGTGGAAGGAGCCTCGGTGTCCATCAAAAGATGAATGGATAAAGAAGCTGTGGTCTATGTATACAATGGAATGTTCCTCAGCCATTAGAAACGACAAATACCCACCATTTGCTTCGACGTGGATGGAACTGGAGGGCATGATGCTGAGTGAAATAAGTCAATCGCAGAAGGACAAACATTATATGGTCTCATTCATTTGGGAGCTATAAAAAATAGTGAAAGGGAATAAAGGGGAAAGGAGGAAAAATGTGTGGGAAATATCAGAGAGGGAGACAGAACATGAGAGACTCCTAACTCTGGGAAACGGACTAGGGGTGGTGGAAAGGGAGGTAGGCGGGGGGTGGGGGTGACTGGGTGACGGGCACTGAGGGTGGCACTTGATGGGATGAGCACTGGGTGTTAATCTATATGTTGGCAAATTGAACTCCAATAAAAAATAAATTTTTATATATATATATATATATATATATATATATATATATATATATATATATAAAAGAGGAGGGTTTTCTTAGTTGAGAAAAGGTTGGAAGTTACTTTCCTCTGGTGTGGAAAGATCCAGGGGTTTAAGTTGTGTATGTAGAGGTGACTGTTGCTTTCTCTTGCTGCCCAAGTGAAAGAAGAGGACTCAGATGGGATGGGGAACCTTCCTAGCTCATCAGAAGATCAGAGAGGAAACACAAACGAAGGCTCTTCCTTCTGCAAGTTGAAGCACAGGTGGCATTATCCAAGGCGACAAAAGCCACACCGGGTGACCCTGAATGGGTATTGACATCAGGCTGAGCCAAACTCCTGGGCTGAGGTTCTAGTCCTCTCTCATCTGGGAAGACTTGCTTCCCTTACAGGGACTCTGGGGAGGTGGGTAGCAGCACTTCAGTGGCAAGAGCATCGCTTCCCTTCTGCACCTTCCGGTGGCATCATAAGGCAGTGGGAGGAAAGGAGGAGAGGACTTGCTATGGGTTGAATACCTACCTCGACCTCAGCATTGTGTTAGGTGCAGGGAAATAAAAATCAATACGACAAAGTTTCTAAATGCGAGGAGGCTCATGTTGGTGTGGAAAACAAAGGCAAAAGAAAAACTAAATTTCCTTCCCACTTACAGCCCATTGACACGTCCTAGAAACAAGCAGAGGGACATTTCTTTAGGGACTCAGCTGCCTCACTGTTAATACTTTGCTAAGAGCAAAAGGCAATCTCAGCCCATCAATATCCCCTCTAAGTCTACTTTAAACATATAAAAATTCCTTTGGAAACTTCTTTTATCTCTACCCCCCTCCCCAACCAAGATAAATGTTGGCGATCGTCCCCCAAGCATATGGCCCACTGATATACATCCGAAGGGTCTCATGACTCAGGTTTTACTAGACAGTCATAAATGACTTTTTCCAAAGATAGCTAGCCCCTCCAGGTCCTGGAAACCTTGCTCCCAAAACTCCTCAGAGACTTATGCTCTCCCTAACCCCCTTCCAACTTGAGAGTATATAATGAGCCACTCCTCATTACCCTGGTACAGCTCTTTCTACCCATGGGTCCTGTCCCCGTGCTTTAATAAAACCACCTTTTTGCACCGAAGATATCTTAAGAATTCTTTCTTGGCTGTCAGTCCTGAACCCTAATGTCTTTTCTACATCAATGTGACCAGAGATGACAAGGGATTATAATTTTGTTTGCTGACTAGATTGTTGTGATTGATTGTGCCTGCCACAACTATGTGTGTCTGTGCTATGTCTGAATCAAGATAAACCATACCATGATCCTGTTGCTCAAGGGAGCCGCGTGTGCACTGTGGCCTGGCCCAGGGAAGACCTTCACAAAGAGTGTCATTCATGCTGCCCCATGATGGCTGAGGAGTCCGGGGAGGCAAGATGGGGAAAGCAGGACCAGATAGAGGGCATAGCTGTTTCAGGGGAAGCCAGTGGGTCCTTCGGTGAGCTCAGAGAAGTTGGTGGAAGGCTCTAGCAATATATAAAATAGATCAAGTTTTTCTTGGTGGTCTTCTGTTTTGAATCTTCTAGGTCTTTTAGAAATTCTTCCCTAGAACCCTTTGTCTTTGAACAGGGCGTCTTTTTTGTGACAGAGAAAAACTGTCAAACAAATAAATTATACCACTAAAGGTAACTTAAAGCACTTCTAGAAAGATTCTATTTAAAAAGAAGGGCAGGGGGGCACCTGGATGGCTCAGATGATTGAGTGTCTGCCTTCATTCACCTCAGGTCATGATCCCAGGGTCCTGGGATGGATGGAATCCTGCATCTGGCTCGCTGCTCAGCAAGCAGTCCACTTCACCCTCTCACCCTGCTTGTGTGCTTGCTTTCTGTCTCTCTCAAATAAATAAATAAATAAATAAATAAATAAATAAATAAATAAAATCTTTTAAAAAAATAAAAAGAAGGGCAGAGAAAGAGAGATAGAGATAGATATTGAGAGCAAGAGAGATGCTTGATCCAAACCACAAATATTGGCGATTTAGACATTTATTTACTTTACTGAGAAAATTATTTAGGTTGGGGGTCAGCAAACTTCTTCATAAAGGTCTAGAGATAGCACATGTTTTCCACTTTGCGGGTCCTGTGGTCTCCATTGTTAACTACTCAGCTTTGCTGTCGCTCTGCAAAAGCAGCCATGGAGAATACCAGTAAGTGAATGGGTGTGGTTGTGTGCTCCGATAAAACTTTCTTTATGGACACTGAAATGTGGATCTTGCATATATTTCCTAAATCACAAAATATGTCTCTTTGCATTTATTTAGATTTTTGAAAACATAAAAGAAATCTCAGCTCATGGGCTGTACACAAGTTGAATTTGGCCCACAGGCTACAGTCGGCTAAGCCATCACTTCTATCACAGCCTAAGAAGAGAAGTACAGAGGTTAGATGAGGTTACTTTGCTTGGAGGTTTTCCTTGTATAGTCTGACAATTTGTCCATTTATTCAGTCAAATGCTTATTGAGGACCTACTATGTGCTGGGGGCTGTTGTGGGTTCCGGGCTTTCAGAAATGAATAAGGCAAAGTGCCTGCTTTAGGTAGCTTACATTTCCCTAGCCATCAGGGAAGAGTTACAGCCTGGAGGCAAGGATTTGGGTCTTGGACTCAGTTCTTGCCTCGTGGTCTTGGATCTCTCGGTCACAGGCTTGGGGACAAGGTACATTTACAACAGTGAGCTGAACAGCCTGAGCATAGATCCCCTAGTGATCAGTTTGGAACCAATAGCCTGGGAGAGCTTTAGTGTTCTGAATTTCCAACTTAAAAGTCCAGCCCCAAAATAAAAATGAATAAAATAGCTTAAAACCCAAGACCTTTCAGGCTCAGAGTACTCTGGCAAAGCATTCCAGTGGGATTCTGGGATGGTTTTCAAGAGCCGTGGCTTCTCTTGGACTTTCCCATGGCCTATTCCAAGACAACCACGGCTCTGCAGATGTTCCCCCAGGACTGGGTCATGGTGAAAGCTCTGCAGCTACCTCCGCTGCCAGGGCTGCAAGGCCAGTGCTCACATGGGCTCTGACAATGTCCCTTGTCCTCTGGCTGCCACCCATTCTCAGGTAGGTGTTTGAGAAACTCTTCGAATTCCTTCTCTGAGATCAAAGGTCCCCTCCATGATGGTGGTGGTGGGGGGATGATATGGATGATATGATGGCATTAAGACAGAGAGTGGCTATACAGTGAGTCGAAAATTGCTCCCAGCCCATGGGTCTTCATGATTAACAGGCCATCTGCTCCACATCCAAGCCCCTTTGCTGCGTGCTTTGAGGAAGGGGTAGGGAATTGAGTCTGGAGAGAAGAGAGCTGAAAGACAGGGGATGTGGTATGACTTTGTCCCTGCTTCCAAGGTCCATATGATCTGGCTAGGTGGGAACTTACATGAGACCTTGATGTCTCTCAGTTTCCTCCAGGATCGAGTGAGGAACTTTATTATATGATTACATAGTTGGAAAAGGGGTTTTCATGATGTCAGAGTCTAAAGTTTGAAACCTCCTACCTTCTTCTCTGGGGCTCTCATCTTCTGTGCATCCATCCCATCTGTCTTCTACTACCTTTGCCTCTTCTTCTTTTTTTTTTTTTTCCTTTGCCTCTTCTACTCTGATCTGGCTTAGAGATGGTCAGTCTTTGCCCAAAGTGCATCCTGGGCCAGGTTCTAAGGAAACCAGGGCAGAGGATGTGAAAATGAGGAAGAAGAGGTGGGATGTGGCCCCTGGCCTGCTGGATTTTCATTAGGATCCTCCTCTATCTACTGCCCAGCCTCCCTCCCAGATTTCTTTTAGTAATTCTAATGGATGGATGGCTGTTTTCATGGCTTGACTGTACATGTTACATATCACTCATTCAGCAATTATTTGTTAAATTCCCTCTACACACCACGTACAATGTTGGGGATAGAAGATTGGGTAAAGTAGTCCCAGAATACCAGTCTCAGATGGCATCTTCTACTCTAGAAGATCATCTACTCTGACTCCCTTATTTTATGGTTGAGGATTTTGTGGCCATGACTCATCTAAAGTGACATGAGTTAAGGGCAGAACTAGGATAAGAACGTAGAAACAGCCTATGTGAAACCAGACCCCCTTACAACCAGACAGCAGAAACTATATTTTAATACATTTACGTAGCATTAGAAATATACACAGCATGTCTGATTTCCATCTCCCTGTGGGAGGGGACAGGCATAATAATTTCTCTCTGTATATTATATATAGCCTCCACATGGTTATTCATTTCTTCAGATGAATAAACTGAGGCTCAAGAGGTTAAGAATTTAATAAAGGTCATCCGACTAGAGGTAGCAGAGCGGGGCTCTTCTGACTTTCAATCACGTGCCCATAACACCAAAATTTACACTTGTACCAGCCAGCCACCCTCGTCTCTCCTCTGTGGCTCCCTGGCCACCTCTGGTTGAAGAGGACTGAGAAGAAACCCTGAGAAGTCTTAGCAGTTATGCCCAGTTCTATCAGAATGTAGGAAAGAGGCAGGAACTCAGAGACCATGAGGGCAGAGGCAAAGAAAATTTAGGAAAGATCAGGAGCACTGAGAGAGGTAAGGGGCACTGGTGAGACTGGAGAAGAAAGAGGCATGCCCTAAGGAGAATCAAATCAGGAGCATGGACCTTGCCGATGTTGTGACAGCCTCCCACATAAAAATTGGAATAGTTTGTATAAATCAAAACAAGTGTTGTGGTAAGGGAGGAGATGGCACACACAAAGTGGCTTGGGCCTCTGATAATCATGGGTGTGACAAACCCTGCCTGTGATTTGGTTCCCTAGGGTCCAGTGATGTGAAGAGCGAAACTACCTAACTTTACTCTTGACTTCTCATCAGATTCTTTCCCACCAACCCCTCTCCCCCTGGGAACTGGCAACTGCAGGCATGTGACAGACATGCTCCTGGAATTCTGTTGGTGCAGGTGAAGTTCTATGTCAAGGAGAATTGGCAAAAAAGGACAAAATCTCAGGATTTCTCTGTTGACTTCTGTCTCCCAGGTTTTTGGAGATCCTTGTGGCAGGAGTCATTTCCAGAACTGTATCTATTATTACCCATCCATAAAATCATCAGTTTTTAAAAACAATTTTCTATTAATCAATCAGCGAATATGTAATGACAGCTTCTCTGAGGCCATTCTTCAATCAGCTGATTTGGGGGATAAGGAAAAAACACTACTAAGACTTTTCAGCAAGTGTATGAACCTCTTGGATCAAGATTAATGCCAACACTATATGTAATTATTCACGTAGCTGCTCTTGGTAGATTATGGAGGTTCTGAAAATATGTCCCCCACCCATCATCAACCTTCCAGTGGCTCTGTGTTGTATGGATAGGTTACAACTTATCCATCCATTTGACAAATATTTATTGATCACATGCTACTTGCTAGAAATGGGAATGAAATAGTGGTCAAAGTGTTCATGGCCTCTGATTTCTCAGAGCCCACCTCTAGTGAAAGGAGAGAGACCAAAGCCAAGAACAGAATAACTCAATTATGAGAAATGCTGGGGAGGGAGCAAAGACAACTGAGGCAGCATAATAATGTTCAGAGTGGTGTAGAACCCAGGATAATAGGATGGGGTGGATAAGAAATGTCCTACAGTGAGGATGGGGCCTGGAGTTAAACAATGATCAATGATGAGGAACATGGGACAGGATGATGGAAAGGGAAAGAGGGTCCAGAGAAAGACAACGAGTTCTTCAGGTGTGTATAGCTACATGACAAACTACTCCAAAATGTAGTGGCTTAAGTGGCAATTTATTATTGTCTATGACAGCTCTGTGGGTTGATTGGGCTTTGCCGGGTGTCAGTTCTCACTGGGGGTCTCCCTTGCAGTTGTAGTCAAATGGTAGTTGGGACTGGAGTCATCTGAAGGCTCGAATGGGCTGGATATTCAAGAGCTTCTTTGCTGATTTGTCTGGTGTGTGGGTTGGGCTGGCTGGAATAACTGGAGGTTGACTATCAAGGTTCCCTCTTCATGTGACTTCTCCAATATGGTTAGCTTGGGCTTCCTCACAGCACGGAGGGATCAGGATAACTGGGCTTCTTATATGGAGGATAGCTTACTCCTATGAATGGGAAGGAGGAAACTTCCCACCTTGTTAAAGACTAGACTTAGATCTGGTCTAGTGTCACTTCTGTAGTAACCTATACATCAAGGTTGTCACAGAACAGCCAAGATTCTAGGACTTGGAGGATTTGACTCCCCTGGTAAAAAGGAGAATGACTGGTTTATTCAAGGAGGGAAAGGATTGATGGTGGTCATTTTAGAAACAAGCTGAGGCTTTGAGATATAAAAGGCTTGGTATCTTAGTGGACTAGAAAGACAGCCCGTACTGCTAGACTATAGTGACAGGGCATTCAAGATGAGGCAGGAATGAGAGGCAGAGCAGGATACTTATAGCTAAGCTCTGGTGAGGAATTTAGATTTTTTTAAAAAAGATTTTATTTATTTATCCATGAGAGATCCCAAGAGAGGCAGAGACACAGGCAGAGGGAGAAGCAGGCTCCATACAGGAAGCCTGATGTGGGGACTTAATCCTGGGACTCCGAGATCACACCCTGGGCTGAAGGCAAACACCCAACCACTGAGCCACCCAGGCATCACAGGAATTTAGATTTTTAAAAAGTGTCACGATAACCTTAATATCTTGTTCTCCAAGGGATGATGATCATAAAGAGTCTCTTTTCTTCCTTCTTCTAATCCATCCCCACTCTCAGCCATTAGGTTGTCTGAAAGTCCAGTATTGTCATGTGCTTCCACAGATCCCAAACTTTCAGCGAGTTCCCAGTACCTCCTGAAACAGGCACTGGTTTTCCAACCTGGGCTTTCACAGTCCTCTGCCACATTGTGCACTTATACATTGTTCTCATGTTTTTGCTCAGCCTGTCATTTGGGACCCCATCTTTCCCCTGAGAGGTGACTTTGTCTCCTTACCTCTGTGCCTGGTTGCATTAGTCACTTTGCTCATAACACCCATGACCCCATCTCTCCATATGTCAAAATCCTACCTTTCCTTTAAAACTAACCTCAAATATCACTTCCTCATATTGAATGGAACCCCTTGTTCCTTGAAACCTCCTACTTCTTTTTTTTTTTTTTGTAGATTTTATTTTTTCAGTCAAGAGAGGCATATAGAGGGAGGCAGAGACATAGGAGAGGGAGAAGCAGGCTCCCTGTGGGGAGCCTGATGTGGCACTCGATCCCAGGACCCCAGGATCATGACCTGAGCCAAAAGCAGATGCTCAACCATGAGCCACCCAGGCGTCCCGGAACTTTGTATCCAATCTTGTTGATTGGAAGGTATTGTTACAACTATGTGCATCTTGCCCTCACTTTCACGAGCCCATCCCCATTGACAATAGGTCTCTGTGGACAGAAAACATGACTCCCTTGCTTCTTCTGCCCCACAACCCCATGCCTTGAGCACAGCAGTCATTTAGTTGATGCCTGTCGAATTAAACCGTGGTTTCTCTGGGACACCAGCCTCCAATTGTCTCTTCCTTTCCCATGGCAAATTTCAGCATTCAGCTCCCGGCAACCCCTGGTCCATGGCCTCAAGGTTCCTGGCAGGGCTTTCCCGCAGGACTGAGGAACTGCCATTTCCCAGACAGCCTGGCCTACACCGGCTAGTGCCGGCTCCCAAGGAGATGGAGAGCTTCTGATTCTGCAGGCCCCCTGGCTCCTCTATTCCAGCTGCCTTGCACTTGTTTTCTTTGGCAGGAGGAAGCCCTCAGCCACCACTTCATCTTCCATTTATAGGCATATATGCATCTTTGTTATTCTTTTCACAAAATGACAGTGTTCTCCGCTCAAAAAAGAAGGAAAGAAAAGGAGTTGAGGGCTGTTGCAAAGCAAAGAAGCCATCTGATATAAAGCCAGCAGGGCTTCCTACAATATTTCTGTCTATATTGGAGAATGGAGGACATTCTTCCTGCCTCTACTGTTCTCTCCTCTCTCCTCAGCCTGTAGTATTAGTTCCTCAGACTTTCTTGGCAGGTTATCATGGGTGAAAGGAGGGCCAGGGCATGGGCAGTGGATATGGCAAAAGCTTGTCAATGGGACAAGAAAATGGGCATGGCTTCCTGGCTTGAATTCATGTCTACAGATTCTTGAGTCCTTCTGACACTGAAGTACTATGTGGCCAAGAGTCAAGCTCTGTGGGTTCTGGGTTTGTCCATCAGGCAGGCTACACCTGCACGTAAAAAGGAGGAATAATAACAGCAAATATTTATATAGTGCTTCTTCTAGGCCAGCCTCTATATTAGGCAGTTTTAAAATAGTAACTCATGTAAACCTCTCAAAAACCCTATGAAGTAGTACTATTATTATCCTGGTTTTACAGATGAGGGAACCAAGGCAGAGAGACATTAACACACCTAGCCTAAAATTCTTCCAATGATGAGTGGCACAGCTGGGATGTGAGTCCAGGAAGGCTGGCTCCAGACTGTGTCTAACCACTTACAATGCTGCCTTAACAGCTCATCAAATGAAGACGTTTAAATAACCTAACAGAATCACTTAGTCCTTACATACCCAAGTACACTGGAAACAAGTACACTGAGGGTTGTGGGCAAGAACTTGGACAAGTCTGAACCAGTTCTCAGCACAGGTAATTCAATTTGGTTCAAATTCTGTCTTTCCCACAGATTTATGATTCTCAGGCTAGTGTTTTGCACCTATTTGGAATGGTAGATTAGCAAAGGGATTTCCTGATGTATCCAAGAGCAACCTGTTTCTCTTGGCTCAAACTCATGGCCTGGGAATTCACTAAGTAACCAAATGATTCATTTCTTCTTCCCTTCATTCATTCATTAAACTTTGATATGTCTTCTGTTTGTAAGACACCATATGGGCACGAGAATCATGAATGGAAAAGAGAGAAATGGAATGAAATAGATGTGGTCTTTACCTTCAAGCTGTGGGTTTGTGTGTATATATACTTACAAGTAAACCTGAGAAGCCAACTGTATCTGTCTACATAGTCTTTTGGGTCATTTAATACTCTGTGAAGCACTAAATGTGGCATGTTTCACTGGTCTCCTGGAGCCTAGAATGCCTCACATTAACACTACCAGACTTCAAGACTTATTATAAAACTACAGTAATCAAAAACAGTTGCATTGGTGAAAGTATAGAAAAATAGATCAATGGAACAAAATAGAGAGCCCAGAAATAGATCCATACAAATATAGATGACTGCTTTTTGACAAAGGAGTAAAGGTAGTACCAGAGAGCAGAGATTTTTTTTCAACCAATTGTACTGGAACAACTGGACCCCACATGGAAAAAAATGAATCTAGACATAGACCTTACATCTTTCATAAAAATTAACTCAAAATGGATCATAGACCTAAATGTAGAACTCAAAACTGTAAAACTCCTCTAAGACAGCATACAAAAAACCTACATGACCTTGGGTATGGTGATGACTTTTTAGATACAAAACCAAAGACATGATCCATGAAAAAATGATAATTATTAATAAGTATAATAATAATCTGGATTATAATCTGATTTCATTTAATTTAAAACTCCTGCTCTATAAAAGACAATGAAGACAAGCCATAGACTGGGGGAAAATATTTGCAAAGGTGCATCTGATAAAAGACTATTACCCAAAATGTGCTAAGAACTTCTGAAGCTCAACAATAGGAGAACAAACAACTTGATTTAAAAATGGGCCAATTACCTTAACTGACACCTCACCAAAGAAGATACACAGATGGCAAGTAAGCATATGAATAGATGCTCTACATCAAAAGTTATCAGAGAAATGCATAAACAACAGTGTAGTACCACTCCATACCTCCTTCAGTGGCCAAAATCCAGAACATTGACAACACCAAGTGCTGACGAGGATGTGGAGCAACAGAAACTCTCATTCATCTCTAGTGGGAATGCAAAATAGTGCAGCCTCTTTGGAAGACAGTTTGGTAGTTTCTTACAAAACTAAACATACTTTTACCATACAATTCAGCAAATATGATTCTTGGTATTTACTCAAAGGAACCAAAAACTTAGGTCTACAAGAGACTTGCACCTGGAAGTTTATAGCAGCTTTACTTAAAATTGCCATGGCTTGAAAGAAACCAAGATGACCTTCAGTAGGTGAATGGATAAATAAATTGTGTTCATCCAGACAATGGAATATTATTCAGTGCTAAAAATAAATGAGCTATTAAAGGGCACCTGGGTGGCTCAATTGGTTAAGTGTCATGACCTCAGGGTTATGAGATCAAGCCCCACGTCAGGCTCCACACTAAGCATGGAGCCTGCTTGAGACTCTATCTCTCCCTCTTCCTCTGCCCCCCATTTTTTGCTCGCTCTCTTCTGAAAAAAAAAAAAAAAGAGCTATTAAGTCATGTAAAGACATGGAGGAACCTTAAATATATGCTACAAAGTGAAAGAAGTCAACATGAAAAGACCACACAAGTGCATTCCGATTATATGACATTCTAGAAAAGGTAAAATTATAGAGACAGTAAAAAGATCAGTGATTTCCAGGGGCTTGGGGGTTGGGGAAAGAGATTAATAGGCATAACACAGAGGACTTAAAGTTCAGTGAAAATATTCTGTATGATACTATAATAATGGATGCCTATCATTATACATTTGTCCAAACCCATAGAGTGTACACCCCCAAGAGTGAATTGTAATATAAACTGTGGACTTGGGCTATTACAATGTGTTGGTGTAGGTTTATCAAATGTAAGAAATGCACTACCTTGATGGGGAATATTGATAAAGGGAGAGGGCGTATTGATAAAGGGGGAGGGCATACATGTAGAAGCAGGGGGTGTATGGGAAATTTCCATACCTTCTTCTTAATTTAGTGTTAACCTAAAATTGCTCTAAAAAAATAAAGCCTTAAAGCCAACCAATCAATCTGCCCACCCTGGGACTCTGAACTTGAAAAAAATACTTTGTATCTATAACAGATACTAATTGGTTATCTTCCCAGCATCTGTTTTCCCTTCTTTACCCAATTGTCCAATTTTATTTGGGAATTCAATTGGTTTGGAGGATGATACTTTGCTATTGACTCAGTAGGAGCTTAATCAGATAGGCTATCCTACTTGCTGCTAATAATAATTCTTCCCCTTTTTAAAAAAAAGATTTTGTTTTTTTAATTTGAGAGAGAGAGACAGCATGAGAGGGAGGGGCAGAAGAAGAGGGAGAGAGGGAATCTCAAGCAGAACTCCCCACTGAGCACAGCTTGATCTCACAACCCTGAGATCATGACCTGGGCCTAAATCAAGAGTCAGATGTTTAACTGACTGAGCCATTCAGGTGTCTTGGCAATGATCATTTCTGAAGTGGCATATGTATTAAAGTAGTCAAGTCTGAGTGAGTTTCAGGGCTTTTGTTGTGAATGTTGGGACAAAGATGCTCCTGCATTTCTTCTAGATGTGAGTGAGGAAGCTCATGATTTTGGGAGCTGCTGGCAGCCGTCTGAAGAACAGTAGGGGAACCAGTGTTAAGGTGAAGTTGAAGTTAGGTCAGAGACATAGAAAGAGAAGAGGTTCTAAGTGAAACTATTAAAGCCAGTATATCTGTCATCTTTTTAATTGGAGGAGCCAATAAATTCCCTTTAAAGTTTAAGCTATTTGGGTCAGGTTTTCTTCTACATGAAGTCAAAAGACACAGCAGGAGGATGCATTGGCTCTTCTGGCACACAGTATTCTAAACATGAACAAACAACTTAGCCTCTTTAATTACTTTCATGGGTGCAGGTGGAGTAAAAAATAATTAAAATTTTTAAAACTTTTAAAAAGTTAATTCTTTTTCTGTATATCATTTCCTCTTCTGGAGAACACAAATGCCACCTGCATGGCTGCCAGAACCTATTGGTTATTATATTGGGCTGCATGGACAAGTGTTCTTAAAAAAATAGAGCAGAAGGCAGTAGAGGTAGAGATTCTGTATTTACATTTCACTAGCAGCTTTTCTTTCCATGCTTACTATCTTTAGGAAAACAGACTGTCTCTCCCTCATCCTTTTTCTTCGAGATTGAGAGGTTTGTGGGGTAGGGTGGAGTTTAAAGGGGAAGGTGTGAGGAGAGCGGTTGTAGAGTGTGGGTAGGAGGAAAGATTTTAATATAACCCCCAGAGATATCTCTCAGGGTTGTCTCTCTGTTTCATAGGAAGATAAACTGAGGCTTAGATTTGGATCCCTTTCCTATAACACTCAGACAACCCAGTAGCATTATAGAGGTTTGAGCTCCAGAGTCTGAACTCCCCCATCAGTCTTCTCTTTCTAGATGACCTCTTTGCTTCCTCCTGTCTTGTTCATTGCTTCCCCTAGAACCAAACCAGATGTTCTAGAGAAAGCACTATGCCAGCAGTCTAGGCGGAAAGGCCTGATCCCCTGAGATGCCATTTCCTCAGTTCACTGTTCTGAGCTGACTCTGGCTCCAGGTGCTTTTAAAAGTCAGGTGACAGGGTTTTAGGACCTCTGGGAGTTCCCTTCTGAAGAGCACAGAGGCAGATGTGACATGAATTATCATAAAGTTGAAAGGAGACTGAGGGCTGGGCCTGGCAGTCAGTAGCAATCAGTAGGAGTCTAAAAGATAGGAGCAATTAATGAATGGTGTATATAGCAGCATTGTCTCCTCTTGCTTCAGCTCTTGGAGTTCTAATAAAGGTTTTGGCTACTTTATAGGGACTGGGATTTTTGCCCCAGTAAGATTTCTTGTCTTTTATTTATTGAAAAGACAGGGTTAACAGAGCCCTTAGAAAGAACTGGGGCTTGGAAGGGGGTTGGGTATGACAAGACTATAGGGTGGAGGGGGTGGGGCATAGGAAACGACTTGGGAGATTGTGCCAGGAATAGTCACAGATGAATAAAGTTTGAGAGTTGAAAAGCATTTTTAGAGATCATCTCTCCTATACTCCTCATTTCATGGGAGAGGATGCTGATTGACTTCCAGAGAAGGAAGTACTTGCCCAAGAGTTCGATGTAAGCTACTGATAGAGACAAGGACCCAGGCCTCTTTACTTCCAGACTGAGTGTATTCATTATCTATTACTGTGTAAGGAATTACCCGAAAACTTAGTGACACAAAACCATGAACACATTATTTCATAGTTTCTATGGGTCTTAACTGGGTCCTTTGGCTCAGAATCTCTCATAGTCCTGCAATCATGGTGTTAGGAAAGGCTGCATCCTCATCTGAAGGCTTTCCTGGGGAAGGATCTACTTCTAAGCTCACTTGTCAGGATTCTGGTTTTCACAGGCAGTGAAACCAAGCACTTCAGTTCTCCACTGACTATTGGCCAGGGACCTCCATAAGTTCCTTGCCATATATCATTCTCTGCATGGCAGCTGACTTCCATCAGTCTGTATAAGTAAGAAAGCAAAAGAGGTGAGCAAGACAGCAGCCAGAGACCTTTTCTAACCTAATCTTGAAAGTGACATATATTCTTACTTTTGCTCTATCTCCTTCACTGTGACAAGTCACTACATGCAGACCATACTCCTGAATAGCAGGAGGAAGGGATCTTTAGGAGCCATCTTAGAAGCTGCCTAACATACCGAATACTTTCCACTATTATTTGCTGCCTCCTTCAGCAATATGGCAGAAAGTGTTGGGAAAGCAGAAATCTAGGAGGTGGGTGTTCCATTCTTCTCTGCTTTTGAGTTGGAGAAAACATTCTTCTCCTCAAGGAAGGTAGAACAAGAGTTAGAGGCAGAAAGGACGCTTTAAACCGCAGAAAGACAAAACCATAATAATGGTAAATACTTATTTTCCCCTAATATAACATTTTTTTATTGTTGGTTAGTTGTTTGGTGAGTAAGATAGAAAAAAAAGCACAGGATTTGATTTAGAATCTGAAAACTTTAGTCCAGTTATGCTCTGTAACCCCAGACATAAGTCGTTTATCCTAACGGAATCTCATCTGCTCATCTAATCACTAGGATAGCATGCCAACTTCACAGAATTAATTGAATGAAATGTAATACCCTCCAAAGTCAACAAAATGCTTTCAGATAAAATGACTTAATAGCAATGTGTGTGTTAGAAAGTTGAATGTGGATTTACTTTCCTGGTGCACCTAGGTCTAAAAGAATGTGTGTGGTAGCCAATGCAATAGTGCAGGAAATAGAAATAAGTAGCAGGATTATGGGGGAGGGAGCAGCCAAAATTGTTATTATTTTCTGTTTATGTGATGATGCATTCATTTGCTAAGGCTGACCTAAAATACCACGGACTGCTTAACTTGAACAACAGGAATTTATTTTCCTACAGTTGTAGAGGCTAAAAGTCCAAGATCAAGGTGTTGGCATGTTTGGTTTCTTCTGAGACTTCCCTCCTTAGCTTGCCAATGGCCACCCTCTTGCTACCTTTTTTTATATGGTTGCCTCTCTGTGCACACACATCCTGTGTGTCCAAATTCCCTCTTCATATGAGGTTACCAGTCAGATTGGATTAAGGCCACCCTGAAGGTCTCATTGTAAATTAATCACCTTTTAAAAGGCATTACCTCCAAAAACAGCCACATTCTGAAGTATAAGGGGCCAGGGCTTCAATATATGAATTTTGGGAGGACTACAGTTCAGCCGTGATAGATGAAGTATCAAAAAATTGAGAAACTGAACTAAAAACTTGGGCAGCCCGGTAGCTCAGCGGTTTAGTGCCGCCTTCAGCCCAGGGCCTGATCCTGGAGACCTGGGATGGAGTCCCACGTCGGGCTCCCTGCATGGAGCCTGCTTCTCCCTCTGCCTATGTCTCTGCCTCTCTCTCTCTCACTCTCTCTCTCTCTCTCTCTATCTCTCATGAATAAATAAATAAAATATTAAAAAAAAACTTATGAGAACTAATAAGAGATCAATAGGGCAGTCAGATATGAAATAAATATCCAAATATATAGAGAGCTTTATTGCATACCAGTAATACCTATTAGAAAATAAAATGAAAAAGAGACTCCATTCACAGTTGTTACTCATCTTCAGTCCAGGAGCATTTTCACATATGGCAGCAAGGAAGAGCATCTTTGTGACTCAGGGCTTCACTTTGTCACCTGGACATAGAAAGAACATAGCTTGCAGCCAGGTCTCATGAAAGATCTTATAAAAATATTCCAAACCTCTTGTCCTCAAACTTCTAACCCAGAGCATGCTGCTGCTGGATGAGACATAAATGCCCCACCATCCTTCTGGGTCCTCTATTTTCTTATAGGTAGGACACATGTCCTCACAAATCTCCCAGTCCAATTCGCTCTGCTCCAATACAGGGACATATTACACGGGAAATATTAAACCACCCCCACCCCTGCCAAGAACTTTTTCTCCTGGCAACCACATTCTGAGTGCAGAAGCCAGTCTTTACTTTCCATTTATATTATTAAAACCTTCATTTGAACAATTTCCTCAGAACAAAGAGACTCTCTATACTAAAGGGCTGTTGATGTTTCCATCTTGTGCCAGACAGAAATTGCTTGCAGCTTGAAGAAATTAAAAAAAAAAGTTAATTACAGAAGTAATATGTAATAAAATTCAAACAATATAGATAAATCAAAAGTCTTCTTTGTTCACCACTTAATTTCATTCTTCTCCCCAGAGATGATCACTGTCAACAGCTTGGTGCAAATATTTTAAAAATGTACAAAGTTGTGTGTGTGCGTGTGTGTGTGTATGTAAATATATAAATATGCATAGGCATATATATGTGTGTGTTTATCCACACACACACACACATGCACATACCCTATTTTTACATATAAAAAGTTCTAGCCTCTTAAAGGGGATCCTTCTGTAGGTACTATCACTATTTGCTTCTTTTCCCCATCTAATAATGTGTCTTGGAGATCTCTCCACAGCAACACTGGTATGTATATGTGGATTTATGCACATATGCATTTATATCTACATTTTAGAAAAAGATTTTATTTATTTATTTATTTATTTATTTATTTATTTATGAGAGACACACAGGGAGAGAGGCAGAGACAGGCAGAGAGAGAAGCAGGCTCCATGCAGGGAGCCTGATGTGGAATTCAATCCTGGGACTCCGGGATCATGCCCTGAGCCGAAGGCAGATGCTCAACCACTGAACCACCCAGGCATCCCTTATATGTACATTTTAACTGCTACGGAATGTATCACGGTGTAGATGTCATTTACTTTATTTGCTGAGTCCCCTGTCAGACTTTACAGCAGGCTCACTTTTATTAGTTAAGTCACTCTGCAAAAGAGTCTTATTAACTTTAAATGTTGCCATGAATATTATTGAACACCCCCTTGTGTAGAGATAGAAAGATTTCTCTAGAATAGATAGATGTCTACAGGTAGGTCTAAGAGTTTGGCCATTTGCATTTTTGATGGATAGGCTTTTAAACTCTTTTTTTCTTTTTCTCTTTTTTTCTTTTTGGTTTCTACTTCTTTTACCTTTCAGAGTCTGAAAAATCTTAAAGGCCTGAGTCATCCTGAACAACCCAGATGTAGCCCTGTGTCTCCTCTCACAGTTTACAGGTTCCTATATGATTTGGCTGCATTGCTTGGTCGGTCACAATATTCTTCTCAGACTAGACCTTAGAACCAGGAACTGGCTCCTTACTCATGTTCTAAATTGAAAGCTTTCCCTGCAGAGAAATCAGCCTCATGAGACTGGTCTCACTTTTCTGCTTAAAGCTCAAAATCTCAGTATACACTCTGTACACTGGAGGATGATTTATAGGCACACGGCTTGGTACAACTTAACACAATCAGAATAAAAATGTCAGGCTTATGTTTCATTGTCTGGCTGACTTCACCACCTCTCTTAGTCTTGAGTCTGGAGGATGCTAGGTGATGGTCTTTCTGGTGGTTTGGACCTTCCCAAATTCAGGTCCAAACTTTTCTCCCAGCTGCCACTTTGGCCACTCTTAGTTCCTCTAGCAGAATTTTCGGCATTCCGGTCTTCCCCAGGCCTGCATTCTAGAGCAACTCCCTCCAGTTTGTTCTTTCCACTCAGATTAGTGTGAGTCTGAGCTTTGAAAGACACCCCTCCTCTGCCCCATCTTCTAAGGCAGAACCACATTATTTTGCTCTGACAGCCATACAGCTTTCTACATCTCCTCTCCAGCTCCCGACTCAATCCTCTTCAGATCTAATCAGTTTTCTCAAACACTAATTAATGGTTGTAAAGTGACTGCCTTTGCAATGAGAGCCCTCGGGCCTCCATGAGAAATTTAACATAACTGAGAAGGGATGTATAGTTAATAAATTCATGTATGTGATAATTATTTTTTATGTGATTCAGGTGGATGTAAGGGATTCTATGGGCAGTGAGAAAGAAACAGGGATGTCTGGGTGGCTCAGTTGGTTAAACATCTGACTCTTAATTTTGGCTCAGGTCGTGATCTCAGTCATGGGATTGAGCCCCTCTTTGGGCTCTATCCTTGGTGGGGAGTCTGCTTGGGATTCTCTCTCTCCCTTTCCCACTGCCCCTCCCCCTGCTGGTGTGCTCTCTCTCTTTCTCTCAGGTAAATAAACAAATCTTAAAACAACAACAACAAAAACTCAGAACCATGACCTCCAGCTTCAGGAAGCTTACGGAGAATTATAGTAGAATAAAATCATGAATATGAAAAGACATATCAAAGACTACGCGTGTGTGTTGAGAGTATAAAAGTGGGTGTGAGCTAGCCAGTGATGGAGGAGCGGCCAGGAGGGCTACCCTAACAGCACCTGCTACTTACAGGTCTTTTTTCCTTTTGTCAGAACAAAAGCATTCCGGGCTCCAAGACCCTTTCATTGCTCCTTTCCACTCCACCATACGGCCTTGGCCCTCAGGTTCTTATGTAAACAGAAGAGGCTGTTCTACAATCCCTTCTAACTGCCATATTCTTCTCTCTTTGCTTCTATCTTATGGGAGACATCTGTGGTCACTTGTCAGCAGCGTTTATCTCATCCATGTGTCCATCTATTCAACATGATTGTTAAGCAACCATGACATACCAGGCACTAGACAAGGGGCGGGACACACAGTGATGGACAAAACCTCATGCTACCTGCCCTCATGGCAGTGTCCAGGTCTCAACTACCAGTTTGGGTTCATGGAGCCCTCCCTTTCCTTCTTTAGCCAAATGGACACATTTAGAATGTAGATGTTATGGACTCAGCAAAATGGGGAACTTCTGGTGGGTACCTGAAGGGCCCAAGACAATAGTCTGCATCTTTCAGGTACTTAACACATTCTTGGCAAATGGTACCAAGGACCACTCTTTCAACATAAGTACTGGCATAACATAATGGCCTTTTACTCCATAGATATTTATGGAACACTGGCTGCTGTCTTGGATGGCTGTGGAAACGTATAAAGACAGTTCTGGGTACAGAGTAGACATTCAATAAAACCCCCTTTAGTGGGGAGGACATTGTTCCAACCCGAGTGATCCGAGCTGATGCTGGTCTGTCTTCAGGGAAATTATGCTCCATTAGGGCCCTGAGACCACATCTCAGTGGCTATATTATTACTGTATTCAGGGAGGTCTGCTAGAAGGGCAAACACAGTGAGCTGGAAACGGAGAGGTGATAAAGCCCATTCATTTCTAGCCAGGTTGATTAGGAAAAAATCCTGGGAGCTGTGTTTTAAAATATGGGAGGAATGTTAGAGAGGTGATAGTGAAAAATGAAAGAGGTCTCCTTCTCTCCTTCTGGAAGGGAGCCTTCCCTCAGTCTCTGGCTTGATTACCTTGCAGTTGAAACCAAGGAAAGTCAAGTAGACCTAGGAGAGAAGATGCCCTCTTGTCTCTAGGACCTTTGGGGTCTTGCTCATTTGCTCCCCAGCTGTTCGGTAGAGATGAGGTGCAGTCTGTGCTGCAGGCAGAGAAAAGGAGCAGATGGCCCCAAGAGGAACTTCTGAGAGCTCTCTGATGTTTTGAAAGTCTATTAGTTAAAGAAACCAAGGCATGCAAAGCAGGACCTCTTTAAGACCAAAAGCTTTAAAAACGAATTTTAATTAATGAAACTGTAAGCTGAAAGAAATGGGGGAAGAGACATCTCTCTTTTTCCATCTTTGCTCTTTGTCTGCACCTGCCCCCAGCTCACAGGGGCGCCTCCGCCAGCCCTTGCAACACCGGGGGCTGGGCATCAGGCCAGCCTTTCTTAGACGAAATCCAGGCTGCCAGGTCACCCCGCCCACCACACTTCCCCCGGCTGAGGCCCACCCCTCTCCTGGGAGACACAAAGGGCTTCTGTGACTCAAGCTAGAGCTCACAACCCTCCTCTTTCTTTCCAGCAACAGGGTGAGGTTGTGGGGAGCATCTTGAGGAGGCAACCCTGGCCTGACTTGCTATGTTACAAACAGCATGGATGTTTCCATTCCTCAGTCCCTGGGGCCACTGCTCCAGACCTACACGCCTACTCCACTCCAGTATAGACCTTACGCAGAAATACCAGGGGTCCCTGTTTGGCTCCAGCTGAAGTTGAGGGCAGGGGTAGTCTGGAGAGGAAGAGAATTTATAAAACACTTGCTCAGGATACATTGGGAATGGTACAGCTTGTTTTGCATATGGATCCTCTGAAGAGCCTCCTGGTGATCCCAGAAGGAGGTGTTCTTAACCCAATTTTACTCAGCAAGCGACAGACACTCAGAGATGTTGCACAATTTGTTCAAGGTCCTATAACTGTTAATGTGGTTGTAGCAAGACTTGAGTCTAGAACTGGTTGATGCCAAAGCCTTTGTTTTTTCCTGTTAGAGTTCGTTGCTTAGGGTTTGAAATGAACAGCCTGGATTTTACCAGGTCAGGAGAGATGAGAAATGTCTGCGCCTACTTCTCCCCATCTCCCACCCCCAAGGATCCTAGGCTACTCCTATCAAAATACCCCTTCGCCTTGGACTGACATGGTCTGGTGGCAGGAGCCAGAGACTGTGACGGTGAAGGAGGCCGCACAGAATAGAGTGCTGGGCCTGCCACCAGAAGCGTGTTTTTTCCAGTCTGGAGGACCCCGTTCTTCCCCCTGTGAGAGAAAGGTGGTTGATTGGACAGATTGCCTGATCTTCTCGGGTCTGTTTCTTAACTCTGAAACACAGGTCATAAGATAACTGCCAACTTCATGAGGTTGTGGTAAGGGTGAAGCTAATATGTACAAAGCTATTATTATTATTATTATTATTATTATTATTATTATTATTCCTGGGTGTGAAACTTTCCAAAATTCTATTAATTTAAAACAAACATATGGGAAACACATACTTAAATCTGGGTGCCACCACTTTCTTTGATTTTCATCTTTGTGTGTGTGAGTGTGATAAAGAGCTGGGAAAGGTGAAGGTTGGTAATGTTCACTCCTCTGTGGTGCTTGCTTGGATCAGGCCCTGGCTTAGTAGGCTCTGCACTAAATGAAAAGAACAGAGAGTATGGGGGAATGAGGAATTACAGACGGGAGAACCTAGGCTAACCCTGTCCAATTCAAATATAATGACCGTTGCGTTTGTGACTTTCAATTTTCTAGTAGCCACATTTTAAAAGCAAAAAAAAAAAAAAACAAAACAAAACAAAAAACAAAAGTAAATTAATCTTGGTTCTTTTATTTAATTGGAGCCATCTAAAATATTATTTCAATGTACAACTTATGTCAAAATTATTAATGAGATATTTTACACTTACATTCTTTTGTTCATAGTAAGTCTTTGAAAGCCAGTGTGTATGTGACAGCCAGCACACCTCTCAATGTGACCTAAGCCATGCTTGAGGTGCTCGGTAGCTGTGTGTGCCCAGTGGCTCCTAGACTGGACTGCATAGACCAACCCCTCTCAGAAGCTTCTATCTGCTAAATCTTCCAGAACATGTCTTGCTGCCTGAGTATTTGGAGTGGAAGGAAAGAAATCATTCTTCTTAGGAGCCAGGCAAGGGAAGAAGGGCCTCCTTGGTGCCCAAATTGGCATCCCTGTGGTCTTAACTTTCAAAGAGCTCACAGTCTCCCTCCCAACACTTCCCTACAATCCGTGACTCCCAGGCACCATTTACTTTTGCTGAGGCATCAGAGTCCCCCTAGCAGCAGCCCTAGATGTAGCTCCGTGACTCTGTCCTTGCTCTCCTGTTTGCTGCTAATTCGTTCAATAGAGCGAAAATGTTCTTTGTGGGGGGAAAGTGGAGTTGAGAATAAAGCCCACCTCTGGTTCTGGCAGCGAAAATAAAATGTAATCTGTGGGTTCCAAGTTAATTCTGTGTGTAGATGGCAGTTTCGCCTGGCTGCATATGGTAGAAGGGTTCATGGAGGAAGGGATTCGAGAGGTGGCTGTGGTGCGCTCACACATGGCTGTTTTCCCCACTAGGCGGGACCCCTGGAACTGTATGCATCGTAGGGAAGTCACGGTCTACACTCCGCAGTGAGCATCGCTGTACCCGGCTGCCTGGCACACATCTGCCCTTCTTTGGTGACTGTTCCTCCATTTGCCTTTCAGGACCAACCCTGCCCTGCTGCAAACCCAAACTTGACCATCATTTTCTGTCTCCTGGGACCTTGACTTTTGTAGGGGAGTGATGTAAGAATGGAAAACAATTGGAGCCACTGCAAGGCAAAGAGAGCGGTTTGACTTTCTTCTGCTTTTGGCCTGGCTCCCATCATGAGGCCCAGCTGCCCAGTCTTACCTTCTATTCTCCTAGCAATCCCACATCCTTCCAGTAGATTCCATTTCTCCCCTCTTTTAATTTAGCTGGGATCTATGTCTGTTGCTCTCGACCAAACACAAACAGATGCCCACTTTGAGCAGCAGGTGGACTTGTGGTCTGGCTCAGGCTCTGTAGCCAAGAAGAGCAAATAAATAGAAAAGGAAAAGAAGGGGGATTAAGTCATCAAACCAGAGATTGCTTTGCTGGCCTCCAGTGGTGGCAAGGGTGGGAGGGGGCTCTCTGTTTCCAGAGCTTTTTCTCCTCCCCTCGCTCACTTCTTACGATATCCCTGGGAAGTGTGATCTGCACGTTAAGTGAGGCGGCCTGCCCAATGGCTCAGAGGTGGCACAGAAAGACCTTGATCCAGACTCTACGTGTGATGCTTGCCACTGCTTTCTGTTCCTAGGACAGAAAAAATCAGAGAGATGGCCACTACTGGGTGACATTTCCTTAATTGTATTCTTTAGAATTGTAGGACTTCTTACCATTTTAAGAATTGGAAGGGACTCTTGGAGAGAGGCACAGAGAGAGGCCCTTATTGCCACGGTAAGTCTGGATGGAGATGAGCTGGAACCTACTCTCCGAGCTTCCAGTGGAGTGTTCTGGGCTCCTCCCTACTCACAGTGTGGTCCCTGGACCAGAAGCAAGAGCATCACCTGGGAGCTTCTTAGAAATGCAGAATCTGTGCCAGCCCCGACCCCCTACCTGGCCTACAGAATGAGTTACAGAATCTGAATCTGCATTTTTATCTGATGCCAGGTGGTTCTACGCATGTGAAAGTTTCAGAAGCTTTTTATATACCCGGTGAGATATTAGTGCTTTGTGTTCCTGAAGGAAACAGTAAGTCAATACATCAGGGTCTGGTGTCTAGTCCTGTGAGGAGTTCCCTCTTCTTGAAAGCTTCCATTTGGAGTCACTTTTGAGGAGGATCCCTGCAAATTGTGAAATTCAATCTCTTTGTCTTTTCAATAAAAGCCACCTGTGTGTTAGGCCTGAGGACTTTATAGCTAATTAATTACAGAGATACTTGCCTGTTGCAAATGGAAAAACTTAACATGATCCTAATCGGTGAGTTTATTAATCTATCCCTGATCCTTTTGACTGACATCCATGCTCAGATTTTATTCTTCACAGCCTATGAGGTTAAGAGACGGATTCCCTGATTTGTTTCCCAAGAAACAATGGCGTTCGTATGTCCTGATGTGACCCTTCCATCCCGCCCTCGTGGATGGTGTGGCCCTTGCTCCCAGGAGTTTATAGTCTGGAGTTTATAGTGTATAGTTCTAATGGGAGAGAAAAAATTGTTCTCAACTGCTACATTTTACAGGAGAGCAAGACAAACCACTAAAAGTTGTGAGACCTGGCCTAGGCCAAAGGGCCAGGAGAGACTGAGAGGAGGTCACAGTGGGAGTCTGGAGCTTTCTGAAGAGCAAGGGAAAGCCTGCCTATGGGTGCAGGGCCCAGCCTCAGCTGTGGGGCATCCTGAGGCTGAGGCAGGGGGCAGGGTCCCGAGTCAGGGCCGGACAGGCACAATGATACCGAAAGACACAGTCCAACTTACTCAGGGCTGTGATTCATAGCAGCTTATATTCTTACAAGCCCCTGTGAGGTGGATCTTGTGACTGACGTTTTACAGATGAGGAAGATGAGGCTAGCGGAGGATGCAAAATTCAGCCAAGATCCCATGTCGGGTAAAGGCAGTGCCCAGGTGCGTTGCCTTACCCTGCTGCCGGCCCGGAGGTGGGTCACTTGAGCTTCCGCCCGAGTCCAGCTGGGTTACAGTGTTGGTGGCACAAGGCTGGAGGTAGAGATGAAGTGGCTCCAGCTGCCGGAGAGGAGGCGTGCCAGGCTCCGACTACAGCAGGACTAAGAGACATCAAGTCACAAAGAGGGAGGATTGGTGCTGAAGGAATCCACGTGCTGGACCCTTCTCCCTGGTATAATGCTGCACAGTGAGAACTGTCACCTGTCCAGCCTCGGGGACACTGAGCTAGCCAAGTGCAGGAGTGGGTTGGCTGCAGGGCTCAGCTGAGGGTGAGGTCTCTAAGGTTGGACTCATGAAAGTTTGGAGACGGAGAGTGGCTTGGGGGGGTCCAAGAGTGAGGAGAGGCTCTCTTGAAGAGGAGTAACCTGCTTCCCCACTCATCACAAGGCGAGTGACCAAGACCTGTGCTCCTGGGGGCTGGCCATGAAGACCTTGCTCTGTTGGGTTCTTGTCCAGGACACACCTGGGGAGCGAGGGCTCAGATTCCAGAGCCAGACTGCTGCTCTCCTCTAGTCTTGAAGGACAGAACCATTGGGTGCCCCGACAGCCGAGCCCCAGGCCATGTCTGACTTGCCCTGACTGCCCCCAGGGCATGCGGAGTCCCCTCCCAGCTGCCGATGCCGGACCTTCTCTTCAGCACAGGCCTGAGTGTTTCTCCAGAACTTCCTGTTTGCCTGCGCTGCAGAGTCGCACGGGTCCTACCCAGGGTCATCTGGTGCAGCCCCAAGTGAGAGATGGGGGTCAGCCGTGTTCTCCCCACTGCTCCTCTGGGTTCCGTCCACCCACACAGCCGGGTCCTCTGGGACCACTCTCATTGCACCCTAAGGCCAGGGGAGCAGAGGCCCTGTATCCAAGTCAGCTCCCAAGAAGGTCAAGGTGACCCAGAAGGGCTTCTGGCCAAGATCCTTTACTTTTCTATTTTTTATTTATTTATTTTTTGACTTTCCACAAAGGCCAAGTAAGTGATGACTTCAGGACATGGCGTTCCAGAAACAACTGGAGGGAGGAACAGAGTCCCCCTTGCTCGGGGAGATGTAGCAAAAGTACCAAGTACCGAGAGGGCGAGATCTTTGAGCATCACGTGGTCAGAGGACCCCTGTGCTGGTTCAGCTCCCAGGGCCTGCCTGGTGGGTGCTGAGCTTGCAAGGAGCTGTCAACAGAGAGGCAGAATGAATGTTCCTGGAGGGCAGGGACTAAATCAACACTCGTGCTGGAAAAGCTCCAGCATGTGGGCCTGGAAAATGTTCTTGCAGCAAAACAGAGTTTTCCGGGCGGCTGCTATTCCTTTCACAACCTGACTGAAGTCACTAGGCGAGGGTCTGGCTGCCCTGACTAGCCTGGGGCTGTTCCCCAATTAGTTCGATTGTTTCAATGCTGAGAGAATTATTGAAATACAACAGTGTATTCGAACATTCTGTCTGGGGAGAACATGAGTCTGGCAAATGATGGGCAAACAGGCTTTTGAAGCCGAGGGTTCTGGAGCCCTGAGGTAACTTGGTCTGGGGCCTCTCCGCTGGTCACTTCCTGAAGAGACCTTGGTCTGTGACGAAGCATCAGACAAACAGGACGGCTAACGAAGAGAGTTTCCTTCAGAGTTGCATTAGCTACCACTCCTGACGCCCTGCGAGGCTGGGCCTTGGGTTCTGTATCACCGGGGACCCCTGACCTGAGGGCTTCCCGCCGAGTTTGGCCAGTGGAGGCACCAGGTGGAGACCCGTGGGCTGAGGGAGAGGTATGTTGGGATTTTTCCAGTCTGTTCCCACTTGGAGGCAGCTGCGGCCTCCCCGTTCCTGCATCACACACACAGTTGGGGCTCTCGTGGGGCTCCTGGGACACTGTTTTGCTCCTCCGCTCCTTCAGAGCTGCCCTTGCCAGCATTGTTGCTGTTCTCGCTTGTTCCTGACTCCTGACTTCACCCCTTTGCACCTGCCCACTGCTCCACCTTTTCTGGAGCAACTTTGGTCAAGGGTCAAGGCAGAAGTCAAGGGTCTTGAGTTGAGGCATTGGAGTGGTGGGCGGTGAGCTGGGCACTGGGCAGGGGAAAAGGAAAAGCAGGCCGGGGGTGGGGGGCCTGCAAGTTCTGCCCAAGCTCCTCTCTTAACCAGAGCAGCCTGACTGGGTGGCTGGGGAATATGAGGGCTTCGGTCCCATGTGGGAACCTGAGCTGGGTCCCTGATGGACGATGCTTTGTTCACCTCCTTTCTGAGCCCTGGGTCCCGCACTGCCCTGACTCTTGAGTATTGGTCTCTATCAAACATCTGGCACCCAAACTCCATCTTACTGTGTCCTCAGAACCCAATAAATTCGTCTATTTATATCCAGAGCAGCAGAAGGTTGACATGTCGCAAGGATCCCTCAAGCTTTCTTTACATGGAGGAAAGAGAACTCCGGGAAGGCAGCTGACGGCCCTCACATTCTCTCGTGCCCCCTGGGAGCTCTGCCTCCATGTAGGGAAAGCCTGTCATTTCTGATTAGGGACGGCAGGGCTTTGTGCAAACCCGGAGGGTTCAAAACAAAACAAACAAAAGGGATATTAGAGGAGGTAAAACCGTGGAAGATGAGGGAGTACATTTTATATTTTTTAGATATTTTTTTCTCTTTACGAAAGTAGAAACTGGAGGGAAACACAAGTTTGAAGAGTTAGGAGAGTCCAGAAGTGTCAGTAAAACCGTGGAAGATGAGGGAGTACATTTTATATATATTTTTAGTATTTTTTTTCTCTTTACAAAAGTAGAAACTGGAGGGAAACACAAGTTTGAGGAGTTAGAAGCATCCAGAAGTGTCGCATCCAGAAGTGTCTGTCTTAACATCAGGTGAGATTTTGCTCTGAAACAGTGTGCATTCACTAGGGTTAGGAAACAGGAAAAAAATCTTTGCTCCATGACCTAGACGTTTTCTGTGGCTTGTGTCGCCACATCTGACCACCCCTGTATCGCCATGTGGCTCCTAACTAGTGGTTTTGCCACCTGCTCCCTCGCTGGTGAAAACTTTATACCCACGGTCCTCTCATTCCCTCTTCTCCCTTTTCCTGATTGCTTCCCCTTCAGGATCCCAAAGGCATGGCTTGGTTTAAAGGGGAGTCTCAATGCCACCTGGAGCCACCCTGGTACTGGCTGCTACCTTGGAGGTAACTCAAGCAAAATATCCCCTTAGTGGGGGGATGTTGAGCACAGGTGCTGGATCCCTGGCCAGAGATATTGGCTGGAGATATAACCAAGGTGTGATATAAACACACCTGGCTGAGGTTCATTTATGACATCACAGGTGCACCAGTGGATCACACAGGCAATATCCCTGCTGACATAGGGTGAACACCATGTTGGCTACCCAGAGTGTAAAGACCTCGAAACTAGGGCTAAAAGTAAAGCTAAGAGACAGGTCCCAGGTGTGGAGACACTCTGACCATATGGGTGACCATATGGGTAGGACTAGCAGACTGTTAGAGATGGGGAGACAATCCGGAAGGCCAACAGTCTGCTAGTCCTACCCATATGGTCACCCATATGGCCAGAGTGTCTCCACACCTGGGACCTGTCTCTTAGCTTTACTTTTAGCCCTAGTTTCGAGGTCTCTCTTTATATTTTACAGCTCAGAACTGGCCCTGCATTTCTTCCAGGTGGTCTCTTAGCACTGGTCCCTTTCTATGGTGGGGAGGGAGATCACACATGGAAACAAAGACCTGAGTATGGTGATGGTGTCCAGCCAGTGCTGGGGCGCATGACCTGAGTATGGTGATGGTGTCCAGCCAGTGCTGGGGCGCATGGGGAGAGAGTCAACGACAAACGACTCTTGATATTTTCCAAGTCCTGTGATTTCATACCTGCCAATTCTCTCCCAACCTGTTGGATGGTTTCATACCTGCCAATTCTCTCCCAAGTCTGCCCAAGCCCATTTTCCAGCCAACAGATCAAAAAGAAAACATGTTCAGTTTTCACAGTTTTATTGAGATGTTAAGAAGAAACAGCCAACATATACATTCCTCATTTCGTCACGATTGGCATTTAACCCACACGATAGGCTCTTCTCTGGCCGTCATCCTCTCTTTGCTGCCTGGTGCTGTGTGAAGTCCACCAGGACAGAGCCCACGGGTGGCATCACAAGTGGGAGCGGTAATTGCGATTGGCTGTAGGGGAAGGACAGGTTTGCAACAGGGACAGCAGTTGGAACGTCCCCATTCTCCTCTTCCTGCCCCAGTAGAAATTAAACAGGAAATTCTCCACGAGGGAGGGCTCCTGTTTGATTGCTCGCCTGCTCATCCTTACCATCATCGCCCCGTTTCCTACTCTTCACGCTGCCCTTCCGGTATTTTCTTTTGCTGCCACCTCTCTTGACTCCCTTGTGAGGAGCTCGGTTCTTGCCCCTCCTCATGCCATGGCTCTTTAATTTGCGGCTGGTAGACATTGTAATTTCTGCCAAAATGAGGGGCTTTGCAGGGCCGGGAGGCCAGGAGTCTGGGTATTTAAGGCCTTAGCCATTGTGACTGTGAAGGGGTGTGGCTTAGCAGGTGGGTGGGGCTCCACTGTGATGTCACTGAGCTTTGTTACACTTGTCATATAGGAGAAATAAGCTGGCCCCTTGAGTGCAGCTCAAGGCTATCCTCAATTTTGAGGCCCTTTTTATGTTAAATGAGGACTTCCAGACAGGTGTTATTGAACAACTCAATTTCTGCTCTGTGTCAGGCCTCTGGGGGAGTACAAGAGACCATTAAAATAGGTATCTCCTGCCTGTAGGAAGTTTAATGACTGTTGAGTGTGTGTACGTGCATGTGTGTTTAAATCTCTCTTACACCACTGGGAGATCACAAATGTATTTCTGCAAGGATGTGACTCTAGGAAACCCAATTCAATATGAGCAAAATATAAATATTCTTTCTCTTTCATCTAACTCTGACACTATGGGCTAATTTTGTGACTGTCCTATGTATTGTAGGATATTTGGCAGCATCCCTGACCCTCTACCCGTAGATGCCAGTAGCTGTGACAACCAAAAATGTTTCTAAACATTGCCTTGGGGGAGGGGCACAATCACCCTCTGTTGAGAACCATTGGCTTCACCATTTAAAAAAATTCAGTCGTCTAATATTTATTGATCACATAGTATGCATTATGCACCTAGGTGTTAGAAAAATCATTGTGGATAAAACCAGACATAGACCCTGGTTTCATGGTGGCCCTCAGCCTCATCAGGGAGGGAAAAAGTCATCAGAAATCTGCACAAATCAGTAAACAATAACTTCCCAACATGGTGCAGGATAATTACATCTTGACAGGGTGCAGGATGAGGTTGGAGAGGCAGAGACCAGACTAGGCTCATGTGCATTGGGAAGCTACAGAAAATTGTTTAAGAGGGTAATGTGATGAGATTAGAGGTTGCTGGGTAGAAGGTGGATTGATGGGGATGTAGAATGAATAAAGGGAGAGTCTAGTGCCAATTGCTGTGGTTCAGGAGAGAGGCATATTTGATTGTGGCTCAGGCCTGAGCCAGAAGGGGTGTTGATTAGGATGTAGAGATGTGGGCAACAGACACAGACTTGGTGATGGATGGACTGGTTTTGGTTGATGAGAGCAGAAGGTGTACAAAGTGTGGCTTTTGTTCCTGTGTAATAGAGCTAGCTGGATGCTGGTGCCACACACCGGCTTAAAGGCTAGTGGTCATCATGCATTTTGGTTGAAAACATTTTAGGTTTGAGGTGCCTTTGATATTTCCAAATAGAGATATTGCATGATTGCTGGGTACATGGGCGTGGAGCTCCAGGTAGTGTGAGTTAGAGATCACCACCATCTCCAACTTTCCCAGTAATGGATTCAATATCCAACCTTCTCTTCTTCCTCCTTCATACCTTATATTCAGTCTTTTGGAAAAACATTTCAAAAGAATTCCCTCTTTCTGTTCCCCCTTCTCTCTCCACTGCTATCATTCTCGTTCAAGAACCAAGCACCTTCCATGCAGCAGGCTCTTAGCAAAAGTGGTTTGAATAGAAAAGAGAACTCATTCAAGTTCTACTCTTGGCATTTCTGATGTCTATAGGTAAAAGTACACGTCATGTTTTGAAACCTAGATTCCTTGTAAAGCCATCAGAAATGATACTTTCTATTATCCTATTTCCAGGAGGGTTCTGTTGGAGACCTTGATTTGCTCAAAGAAGGAGGAGCTCCAGGAAACAGGCTGCAGCCTTGTCATTTTGTATCTTGGGACTTTCCTGTGCACCCCTGCCTTGTTCCTCCTACAAGCAAGCTCCGTGAAAGCACACATTTAAAAATTATGTTTGCTGCTATATGTTCCTGAGGCCTTGAACATTCCTGCCACAGAGCAGGAGCCTGATAAGGATGTGTAGGATATTTGTTGAATAAATAAAAAGTCCTTCTATTTTTCCAACTGCCTCATTCCTCTCCATTTTGTCCCACCTCTCCAGGGAAGGTGCTCCTGACTTTTCAAATTCTCATTTTTCTTGGTAATTTGTCCAGGGCCCATGGTCCTTTAATACTGTTCTCAAAGTCAACCAAATCTAAGTGTGTGGCACCCTGATCCATGCCCATGTTGCCGTGTAGTGTGCGCGAGTGTGATCTCAAGAGGAGGCAGTGTCTTGGTTCCAGTCCTGAGTACACCATAAGCATCACTTCTCTGGACTTCAGGTCCTTTCTTTTGTAAATAAACTGGTTGGGTTAGGTGATCCCTGACATTTTCAGACTTTTGTAGTAGGCTGCTTGTAGTTAGGGGCTGTGTTTTTAAGTTTCTACTGTGTTTTCCATGGGTACTGACAGAGTCCACGATAGGTGGTCAATGAACATTCATTCATTCCTGCCTCTTGGGCATTATGAAGACAGACAGTAAGACACAAAGTGACTCTGGATACCACACAAGAGCATTTCTAGACAGGGAAGGGTGAAAAAGATGTTGTCTCCATCATAGGCCCCATTATTCCTGAGCCTGCTGGCTGAAGCATTTGCAGAGGAACTGGCCTCGTTAGTTGGAAATACATTTTCTGGATGGTCCTGGAGACTGGATAATATTTCTCTCCCCAGTGCCCTAAGTCCATCCCATCCCCAAAGACCCACTCTGCCAACGGGAAGCTGACATCACAGGGAATAAGGCAGTCACACTTGAGAACTGATGAACAAAGAGGAGTCTCCTTTTGCCTAGGATTGAGGAGAAGTTCTGATTTCAGACACTCATGCTGAGAAACTCCAGCAGCAGAGTCCAGTGTGGGGGGAGGTGCTTGCAGGCCAGTCGGGGCTGGGGCTGTGGGTGTTTGGGTTGGCTTCTGGGTCAGGCCTCCTGGAGTGAGGACAGAGTGGAGCTGAGCATTAGGCACTGCTGCCCGTCTCTGTTTCTCTTTCCATTTCTGCCTCAGTGTTGCGTGAGCCAAGGGAGATTTAGATAGAGCACAAGGAGTTCACTCCTGACCCTTAGGGGAACTGGAGCTAACCTTTGCAGAGTGTTTGTGAATCCAGTCTGCTGACTGTCTTCTTATCTCTAATTCTGTTTTTTAACTCCTCTTTTTTTTTTTTAAAGATTTTATTTATTTATTCATGAGAGACACAGACACACACACACACACACACATACACACAGAGGCAGTGACACAGGCAGAAGGAGAAGCAGGCTCCATGCAGGGAGCCCGATGTGGGACTCGATCCCAGGTCTCCAGGATCAGGCCCTGGGCTGAAGACAGGCACCAAACCGCTGAGCCACCTGGGCTGCCCAATTCCTCTTCTTTCTTGGATGTAGAAACTGAGGCACAGAGTGGTTCCATGAGCTCCTTCAAATAATCCAGCACAGGAATAGCAGAGATGCCCAGTAAAACTATTTGTTCCATACTTTGGCTTGACCCCTGGTGAGTCTTAGTTTTGTTTCTCTTGAATAGAAATGGATATTTTCTGGTATTGCTAAGGGGACATGGAGAGAGAACTAAATTTCTTGTCTTTTTAGAAGAGGAGCTATCAGCTCCCTCTGTCTTTGGGCTGAGTGTTATCTTGCCTGAAAACAGGTGGATAAACAGAATAGTAGTCTTTTATCTCTTGGAGGGATGGCCAAAGTGGTGCTGTGGGGAAGGGGTTGGAGGTCAGTACTCCCAACGGCCCTTTTCTTAGATTAGGAAGGGGCAGGGGCTTTAAGCATCATTGTTTTAGAAGTCAGATCTCTGGTGGGGTCCCATCTCACTTCTCCAATTCCAACTCATTCCATAATTTTCCTGGTTAGTCCAATAGATGTCTTCCCAGGGCTAGATCTCCCCAGCAGGCAGGGAATTGGGGCTTATTGAGAAGGAAAATGGAAAAGTTGCTGACAGTCCTTACACATGTTGATGACTCAGTCTGAATCCCTCTCTAAAACCTAAGTCTCTCCAGATGTTGACCTCAGCTGGGAAGTGGGGACCTTCTACCCTGTTCACATGCACGCCCTGTCTCCTTTGCTTTTGCTGCTGCTGCTGCTGTTTGGGCAGGCGAAGGGGGCTTAGGGGCAGGCAATGGGATGGGAAAGCTGCTGGAGAGTGGTCCCACCAGGGGCAGAGGTCTCTGAGCTCAAGACTCATCTGCTGTCTCCTGTAGGGAATAAAGAGAACCCAGAGCCCAAAGCTAAAGAAGAAGGGATCTCAACTCCACTTGCCTCTTCCCATCTAGTTCTGGGAAACAAGGAAGCATCTTGGTTCTGAGGATGACTGGGTTCTGCCTGAAGGTTTGCTGGGATTCTTTCCCATTTGTCCTCCAGGCTCCTTTCCCAACCTTTTTGAATTTGAATTGCTTTCCCAAAACTGTTTTTCCATAAACAATTTCTGTTTTCCAGGAAGAGAGAGTTTGGGCTGCTAAAAGGGAGGAGACACATCACAAGACCAGTGGCCCTGGGAAGTTCCTCAGGAGTCACCTGGACCCTCCCCCCTCCTTCTGGAGGTCAAGAGGCTTGTCCAAGGGCTGCACCCTGGCAGTGCAAGAGCTATGGCTGGACTGGGGATTGTTGATTCCCATGCCAGAGACTGCCTACTGCTCCCTACTACCCTCCTTGCTAGACAGGAGTAGATGTGGCCTTCACTTTCCATCTGCTTGCCTTTTCTCTTTTACAGGTACCACTAGGGCCATAGTGAAGGAATCTAATACTGAAGGAAGATGGAAGACTGGGTGGGGGAAGATAGTGAATTCTTAGAGGTAGGGTGTGAGAATTTGGAGGTCTTCTGCACAAATTTGAGATTCTCCTTTTGGAAAGAATTCAAAGTTTTATTTTTGTTATTTTTGGACTTTCAAAATGTTGTTTGAATACATCCATTCGTTTTGTAACTATTAGCGATAAGGCTGCATGGTGTAATAGTGCACAGAGTAACTCTAAATTTTAGGCTTTAGAAGCTTCCAAATAAAGTTTCCACATTAGCTACTCCCCTGACCCCACTGATCTTAACCCCTGTCTATACCGTAATGAAGAAAAAGCTGTCTCTTGCTGGAATGCACTGGGGATACAGTTCCCTTCAGTAATAAGGCAAAAACAGGGCTGTGGCCTCAGAATACAAAAGGGGTGTTATGGTATGAAAATATCACACATATTCAATCATTGGCCTCATGTGGTCTTTAGGAACAAATGTGTTTTATCCATCTACCAACCGGAGTAAGGAACTTTGAGTTGGTAGGGTTGCTAGAGAACAGTTTCATAATAAATAGGTCTGGGGATGAAGGGTAACTTGGCCAAAGTCACAAATTATAGGCAAACTTAGATCTCAAGCCCAGATCTCCTCATCTCCAGGCCAGGCTTCTTGCCACTGTGCCATGAGGTACTACTGTTGAGATTTATGGCCTTTTTTTTTTTTTTAATTTTTCCCCTGTGCTCTTTCTCTGTTTTTCTTTTCACCCTTCATGTTCTGAAGGCCACAAGCCATGAACTTTTGCCCTCTTCATATTATCCCACCCACCAAGCACTATCATGTCACTGAGTTTGAGAGTACCTGCCTTGTGAAAGGGAGAAGAGTTGACACCCAAAGGGGCTAAGGATCAGAGTGACAGAGTGTTGTCACACTTGAGGGTCAATGCCTTTATAATTGATTGCAAGGCATTGTGACCAACATATTGGTAGGGTACATTGGCCAGAGGAGACTCTCAGTATTTCTGGGATTATCTTTTGTATAATTGTCTCTTATAACTCCACTGACCAATATTTGGTCAAGAAAGAACATCATAATCCAATTATATCTCTTTGGCTTGCTGTGAAGAAACTCCAAACTCCACTTCCTACTCTTAGTGATGAGCAATAAGGGTGAAGGAGAGAAGATATGCTGGAAGAACAATTTTACTTTGGCTCTTGATGATCTTGAAAATTGGAAGAGACAAAGAAATCTTGCCTGATAGACTTGTTGCCTATTTGGTTTCTTCATTGTTCTTTTGGGCAGAATTGCTCATATTTTGAAAAGTAAGTTTAGCTGTATTTATACTAAAGAAGGAGAACAAAGTAACTCTTTCACAAATCTCAGAATTCTGTGGTCCAAAACACAAAGATCTGGTGACCCTGTCCCCCTCGCACCCTATCCTGGGACAGCAGGGATGACTGCCTAGGGAAATCTTCAAAACAAAGGCTTTGCTTTCGATAATGACCCCCTTCCCCCAGTCCTCCACCCCAAAGATGCAGATTCTTTGTGTGTTGCAGTGACCAGATTTTATTGATCAAAAAAATTGTCAATGATGGGCAGTCTTATTTTTGTTCTGGGAGGAAACGTGGAGGGTAATGCCACAGAGGTGCTCTGGAGTTCTGGTAAGGACTATATCACCGTGCGGAAATATTTGTATGTCCTATAGACCACTGTCCTGCAATAGTGCTGGGTGGTTTCGCCATGCTGTAAGGAAGCAAAGACAATGGAGGTTATAAACTTCCCTGATTAGGGTAGGAGAGTCTCAGAAGGTTCTTTAGGTGAGCACATAAGGCCAACTTGACATTTTCCAGGTTTTCCTTTATGGTTTTGTTACCCTTTTAGCTATAGTTTGGCCTGACTTACTTGAAACTTCCTGTGATGCCTGTTCCTCATAGGCCATGTGTCCCCGGAACAAGCTACATTGTGGGTGGGATCCAGTGCAAGATGATTATACTGGCCTCTTGTTAAAAGATATGTTCCGGATGATGATAGGAGAGCATAAACCAAGCCTCAGGTCCCCTGAGTACAGGGCTGTTTATAAGCCTCTGAAGCTCCTTTTCACTTAAGGCGCTTCTAATGGTAAACATCCAGATCCAGAGAATCTCTATCTAATTATCTTTATAGTCCAGGAGAGCTGATCGATGTCTTATTCATAATGGGGGGTTGATGAATATTTGCAAATGCCTTGCTTCTCACTGAAGCAATGCCTCATGCCTGAAAATGAATGAAGCCTCTTCAGTAATGCCTCCATCACTACTTCCTCTCTCTCCTCCTTTTACAAAACATTCCCCAACTGCTCCCTTTATGTCTACACTCCCTCAGGACCACATACTCAAGAACTTGACAGTTGCTCCCCCCCTTTCCTTGGTGGTACATTTTTCTACATTCCTGAAGAAAGCCCTCTGAGTCCTAAGGAATGGGCAACAATGCTATATCCTAGAGTGGCTGCACTCAGTGATGGTAGATGTTAGAATCCCAATGTGGGTTTTCTGGTTATTTACCTGAAAATGATTTTCTGAGCCTTGAGATGGGGCAAAGGGGGATCATCGGAAGAAACCAGGCCACTGTGGACTTGGATTTCCCCACTCTGGGATGTCACAAAGTCCACATGAGGTCAGCGACCAAACCTATGGGAGAGGGGCTGAGCAGTAGGACCTGGGATGATCTCCTTCAGCATTTATTCAGATTGATTTTCTTGATCCAAGCCTCTTGATCTACTAAACGTGGACAGATTATTTCATTTCTCTGGTCTTAAAAATCTTCTTTTAGTTAAAGCCAGAAGGACAGGGACTTAATGACAATCCTATTATTTTACTAATGAGGGAACTAAATGCCCAGTTGGAAATTACTTCCTTAAAGGCATCAGGAAATTGCTCAAGGACACATAAATACTAAATAGCTGAGGTGGGAATTAAATCTGTGTCTACTTAATTTTAGTGCTTCTGCACAGTGTCTCCTCATGTATTTTCTGCTATGCTGGATAGGGGCAGGGAGTTCCATCACCCAGGGAGTGACACACACTTCATGTTTATCAAGAGGACAGATGTGGACAAAAGGCTTGAATATTAAAACCCAGAGAACACTGATCCAAGTCAGTGATGGGGATGGAGAAGAAGGGATGGATTGTAAAACACTGAGGAGGTAAAGGGAAGAGCTATGAAGGGAAAGTTTGAGTCCTAGACTTCTGTCCTGAGTGAATAACCAGTAGATACTGAAGCAGCACCTATATTTGTATATAAAGCGCTGGTTTTAGTTTTGCACAGATGGAGATGCCTACTGAATAGACCCAATGTTCACTCATGTGCTCAGAGAACAAATGAGATATAGATAACTAGCTGAGAAGAGCAATGGGGCTGGTGATGTAGAACATTGGTAAAGTAGAGTTTTGTGTAGTTGAAACTACAGGAGTAGAAGAGATGGTCTAGGGGCAAAATTACAGGATTTGTCATCAGCCTTTGGACGTTTTAGGGGACGTAGCTGGAAAGAGACAGCAGAATAAAAAGAGTGAGGTTGCAAAGTAACAATATGAAGTTCATACGTGGAAGCGCCAGACCTGGGGTGCTCATATTACTCACTGGGGACCTACTGAGTGCTAAGCACTGTGCAGAGCACTGGAGGAGGGTCATCTTGCTTTCCAATCCTTATTTGACCCTGTGGAGCACGTGACTGTTAGGTTCCTGCAAAGACAGAGGAGGAGGGGGTGTGGTCAGGAGTGCAGTGGGTAGAGGAGAGACAGGAGGTGAGGTAGTGGAGAGTGGAGGTTGTTTTGGAGCAGAAGAAGGTAACCCTCTCTGTGGCAACCTCTCTCTCCTTTGCTTTACAGCCAAGCTTCTCTAAAGAGGCTTTATTCGACCATTATTGCTCTGACATAGAAGGTTCTTCCAGACTCACTTTACCCATGTGTCCTTTTCCTCTACCTGCCCTCAACCTCCTCCTTTAGAGATAAGTCTGTAGTTTGGGATGGACATCCAATCTTGACTGGTCCTTATTATTTCACTCTGTGTCTTCCTTTAGGCAACTTATATTCTGGGAGTACAGAGCCAAGATAATAGCTTGTGCTTGGAGCAGTGGCAGGAATTGGTAAGTACTCTAGAGATATTTACCTATTTATTTAATCCTTATATCAACCCTGTGAGGTTGGTACTATTATTGCTGCATTACAGGACTAGGGTGGTTGGGTTATTTGTCCAAGACTCTGCAGCTAATAAATGGAGGAGCTGAATTGTTCTTGCATAAGAAACTGGAATAATTTCTCATGTAAGACTGTTTCATACATATTTTACATTAAAAAAATGCTAAGCAAAAAAAAAAAAATGCTAAGCATAAAGATAGGCACTCAAGAAATTCTCAAGAAATCCCTGCTAATCGAGAGGTGGATCACTATTATTTGTCAAAACAAAGTTCTTGAACAAAGATATCTTATTTACAAAGTGAGGATTTATTCAGGTATTTGGTGTGTGTAAGGGAGGGGGATCCAAGTTGATATGTACTTAGGCTGGTAAATTCTTAGGTAGATTTTTGTCATAATTTGGGATCTCACAAACATGGCTCCATCACTTCCTTTCTATCCATTCCTCACTCTGACCCACACCACCGTGAATGCATAGGAAAGAGCACAGAAACATATAGGCCCAGAGGCCACTGCAGATCTTCAATACAATTTTGGATGAATAAATCAGTTGTTCTATCAAATCATCTCTAGGGCATATCATGATCATCCACTCTAATCTTTTAAGTTTAAAGATCTCAATTTTTAGGTATGGAAACAACTGGACTGTTAGTAACTTTTGATGAAAGAGGACATAGAATAAATTAAACTCAACTTCACATATGTGTACATAGGTAGTTAAAAAACAATTCTATGTATCTCTCTTCTCTAACTTCTCAACCTTTATTGCATTCCCTAGTATTAAAACCACAGGTCTTACGTTAAAAGAACAAGAGTATTTTTTTAAAAGATTTTATTTATTTATTCATGAGAGACAGAGAGAGAGAGAGAGAGAGAGAGAGAGAGAATGAGGCAGAGACACAGGCAGAGGGAGAAGCGGGCTCCATGCAGGGAACCTGACGTGGGACTCGATCCCGGGTCTCCAGGATCACGCCCTGGGCTGAAGATGGCACTAAACCACTGAGCCACCCAGGCTGCCCAAGAACAAGAGTATTGTAGAATTTCTTGCCTTCTAGTGTCTGCAAGAGGCAGGAAACTAGAGGGACTATGGGAGGCGCTTGGATTATCATCTCCCTTGCCCCTGCAAAAGGTGGATCCTCTTGAAGAGGATGAGCCATTGTTCAGGAAGTGTGTTTGAAACCAAGCTTTAAAGGAAGAGAGGAGATGACTTGTCCCCTGGGGCCTCCCTGCAGGTCTTTGCCTTCTGGCACTACCTAGCAACCATCCAAGTGTATTCCTGGACTCTTCCCTCTCCTTTCTTGTCCATGTTGAATCTTCCTTCATGATCCTGACATTTTCATGCTCTGGGGTGGCAACCCTTGACCATTACTTGTTAATTTTGGACATACTATTGAGGAAGCTACTTGGGTCTCTATTTTCTTGCCAACTGTTGTCCAGTGAAACTTTCAAAAGCAAGACTAATCATGTCACTCTTGCTCAGAATGTTTGGGAAACTCTTTACCACCCTACAAGGTTTCATATCTGCCTTCTCAACCTCAACCTTGCTTTTTAGCCATGTCTTCTTTTTTCCACCTCAGGTAATCTCTGCTGTTCCAGCTAAGTTGAGTTATTTGAAACAGAAAAAGTACAGGTGTTCATGAAAAATTCAGTATCTTACTTGATTTTTTATTTTTTAGCATCTTTACTTACTAAATTTTTATGTGTCCTTCAAAACTCAAAACAAAGGCACCAAATTCTATAATTACTTCCTCAACAAACTCTTCATCTTTTGGGCACATTTTACATCATTTATCATATTCTGTCCAGAATTTTTTTGTATGCATGTCTTCTCTTCCCAGACTTACAGTTTCTTGGGGTTGAAGCCGTATTTCTGTGGGGCTCTGGGGGACATGGCAGGGATAGTAGATAATCAAGATAAATTGAGCTACAGGTTTGAACTCTACATTGTTGGAGATTGGAGTTGGGGGTGGGGAGAGGCAGGAAGGAGAGATTACAAAGGATCACAGGGCAACTTTTGGGAGTGGAGGATATGTTTATTATCGATTTATATAAATAGATTTATGGGCATATACCTATATCAAAACATCAAATTGTACATTTAAATATGTGCAGTTTATTGTATGTCAATTGTCCTCAATACATTCTTTAAAAATATCCATATTGTTCAAATCCTTGCTAAAAAAGTTCTTTCTATAAATAAGATGATGGGACCAGGAATGCATACCTAAATGTGCCAGCCAATAAAGGCTTTGAAGTTACGGAGTCTGAAAGACTAGTACAATTTTACTTGGTTTGTAGCCTACAGGGTGGTTTGTATGGGCTACAGTGATGGGCAGCCAGCTGATTCTAGTAGTCCTAACAGGTCCTCTCTTGATTTCATCCAAATGTCTCAGTGCTTCCCAACCACCCAACCAAGCTCTTCTGTTGACTTTCAGCCATTGTGACAAGGCATCACCAATCATCAGGTCCTTTTACCAGGAGCTCCCATGTCATGGCCACTTGTCTCTCTATATAAAGGGAGTGATGGGTGGGCTGCTTTGGATACATGGACCTGGGGTGAAGGAGGGGGACAGCAGACAGAGGCTGCTGTTGCAACAAGACCCCTGGGGCTGGCCAGAATTGGGAAATGTAAGAAGATGGTGCAGGCTTGTAGATATAAGTGTTCATCGTGCCATCTGAAGGATTTACTACAGAGAAAAAAAGCAAGGAAATTATGCCAGAAAAAGAACAGGAAGACAAGGTATTGATGACATTTTCTGATAACAAAAGGGGACTCTCAGACTTGAGGAGCTGCCATCCTAGCTTGCAGGTGTTCCAAAGTGTCATGCCTTTGTCAAAGCAAAGCTCTCCTTTTGCCTTCCAGAGACTGCCTCCAACTCTTTGACAGCCTCCCTGCTCCCTGCAAAACTGCAGCTCTCTTCCACTTTCCCACCAGTCCTAAAAACAAAACAAAACAAAAACAAAAGAAAACAAAAAAGCAAACCCTAAACATTCTGCATTCATTACTTGTCTTCTTTATGCTAGAGCCTCCCATGAATCTTCCCTTTCAGTAGAGAGGGTGACATAACCACTAGACCTACCTTTTTGAAGGTTGATTTCTCAAACTTTCTGGCCTATGTCTCACGAAATCTGAGAAACTGAGCTGAGAAGTTCCCTATATAAAAAAAATACATGGGTTTCCTGAGCATAAATCTTACACTTTCTCATTCTTGTCTCCTTAGTCAGCAGCATACGCCAATGCTCTGGTTGAAGACACTGCTTGACGTCATGCTTTTCCATGTCCTGTTTTCTTCCACGGCCAGCAAAAAGAAAAGCCTATTATGTGGCCGGCCCAAGACCACCATAATCATCTTTGATTTTACTTCTCTGCCCCCAGGTCTCTAAGTAAAATCTGTCTCCTTTCACTGAGGAATGGTGTTTTGTGTGTTTTTGCTTAGCTGGAGAGTGACAACCTGGAGTACCCTGGCCTTTTTTTCATGTTAACAGGATAAGTGAGGTATAATAGATAGAGGGATAAACAAGGGAGTCAGGGGGAAACACACACTTCCTGCTTAAGAGGTTTGCTAATGAAATGTATGATTGGGTTTTGGCTTGGGATAGGATGAGATGCTTTCTGGATGTGAAAAGAACTTAACTTGGTTTGAAAGAGATCTTCTAAGCTGCCTGGTCTGGGGTACAACAGCCAGAAAATCCATGACCAGATCATCAGCTTATACTTCTAGCTTCACTTGTTGGTAATTAGTAATGAAAATGCTCAGTTTTTCTAGAAATTAGTTCAGGTCCTGTCAAGATGGAGCCCAGGAACTGTGAACATGAGGAAGGGCAAAAACATAACAGAGGCCTAGAATGGCATATGAGTATTTAGAACTTTTTTTTTTTAAAGGATGACATCCCCAAGCATCTTCTGACAGTATACCCTAGATATAATACAGTCTTGGGACCCTTGGGGTCAAGTAATTCTGATATCTGTGTGGAATCCCTTGTGTCATTGAACCTGAAACTTGTATAAATAATTCACATGAAGGTACCACATCATCTCCTACCCCCAATGCATTTTACCCTTAAATCGTAAAAGTTCTGCAATCTTTAAAAAATCATATGCCAGCCAGACCAAAGTTGATCTATAAGATTGAGGCCTCGAAACCCAATTCTTCCATCTTCTTTGCAACCTGAAAGATGCAGAACCTATTGTTGAGCCAACTTAGGTAGGTCCCTGTGTTTTGTCCTACTTTCTAGATATTGATGAGCCACTTGTTCCTGCTGGAACATGGGTTTCTCTAATGGCCAATTTGCTCTTGGTGGGTGCATTAGGTCTTAGCATGGGAGTGGGGAGAGATTATAGTTTCAAGGTGTTATGGCAGGTGTCCCTGGGCCCAGGAACAGAGGCATCTTGCAATAATGTTATAGTTACATTACCAGATGTAAGTATATCTTATGATGGTACTTTAATATAAAATGTTAGTTATAACAGTAGATAGAAGCAGATCTTGCAGTGGGACCCCACAGTAAAAGGTTAGTTATAACATTGTAACTAAATATATTTTCCGTGGTGTCCTGTAGTAATATGCCATAGTTCTGCCTTAAGGTGGTACCATGTTGTAATGCTCTACTGTATCTTGTAATAATGTGCTGTAGTCACATGTTTTGCACACACTGGTGGAGTCTGGGAGAGAAGGAGAAAGCAAAGGAGGTCATTAGGTTTTCCTGCTTCATTCTGGTGCCAGTCACCTATACCATGCTCACCATTTTTGCCAGATTTACATAGAACTTGGCCTTGTTCACGTGCATGTGTTATTGAAGGGCTTATAGTCTACAGAGTCAAAGTAACAGCACAGGGACACCTGCCTAGCAGGTGCCCCAAGGTTGAAATTAAGTGCAAGAACTTTGAATCATAGTGTCTAAGGCATTAAATATTTTTTGATGAAAGTCCTGTATGAAGTGAAAAAATCATGACTGAAGTTACACCTCACAGCAGCTTTTGTGAGTTATGTCAGGTGACAGGGCCATTTGGAGGGACCTGGAAAATAAAGGGCTGGATAGTACATGTTTTAATTTTTGCAGGCAAAAGCTGCCACAGTGAGTGGCTATATGGCCACATTCCAACAAGACTTTATCTGGAACTTGTGCTATTATTTCACTTATCTTGTAACAATGATATCAAATTTACAACTGAAACACACTGAACAAACACAGTGAATGATTAACTTGAAAAAAAATCACTGAAAGGCAGAGGTAATGGAGTGTCCTTTCTACTCTCACAGTCCCCTGAGCTTCATTAAGCCCCTGGGACTCATCCTGGCTCTGCCTGGACCAGGATCTTCTTTCTTTGGGTATTGTGTAAGTGTCAACTTCACTTTTCCTTTTCTAAACCCTTTGTGATAGTTTATCCTTTCTATTTATGGACCTTCAACTCCGTCTGGATGTCTTCATGCAATGGGCCGTCTTTCTGCTTGTCTTGGTGGTAGTCAGGCTTCTTGTAAAAGAGGTCATTTGGGGGGTTGAGGGTAGGACTAGGCGATTGGGGCTAGAGCACAGAACCTACTAGTCCTGAACCCGGTGTCCTGAGGCAGTTAAGCCAGTGACAGGAAGAAAGCTAACTGGCTATTCCCAGGGTCAGGACATTATGTGATGCAATGTGGTCATAATGCTCTATAAAGTCACCATTATCCTTATACCTCATAATAGCAGATGTTGAAACTGGCCCCAAATTGAAGTTTGTAAGTTTATTAATTCAAGTGCAATCCCTTCTGCCTGTCTACAACCCATTTTCTAAAGACTTTCTCCATTCTTTCCACTTTTTAAAAATTTTATAGTTGTCTGTTACTATGCCATCTGATGTCTATTTCAATATACTCTCCAATTACAGCAGATTATCTTACTTCCATGATTATGTTTACCTGATGGCTTCGGAGCTAACTTTAGTCCACAGATGTGTTTTGACCATGCAGGCCAACATGGGGTGAGCAATAAATATTCGAACTAGGTGCCACCACTGAAGTCAGTGACTTTCATATACAATCTGGATTTTTTGACTTCTTGGTTGCTCTTAAAAATTTGTTCTACAACGCTGCATCCCACTTGAGTTCAGAAGTACCTTTGAGATGGGGCATGTACTCTTCACCATCGTCTCTGCAAATCTCTGCTTGTTTCACTCACATATTACTGGCCTGAACCCTGAAGACATTGACTTTGTAACCTCTCTCCTAAACCTTTGGAACCTACAACTACTGACTTTGTTGGTTCCACTTCTCTCTTGCCCATATTTATCAAATAGTTTAGGGGCCAGTTCGGTATTGTAGGCAGGGGAGCTAAGGGTAAGAGCCTGGGATTGAGTCGCAACAGTTTGCTCTCTTTTGGCTTCCTATTCAGATCCCAAGGACCACACATCATTGGGGCTATTTCATTCCTGGCCTCAGAATCCCTGTTTGTTTCTAAGGCACAGTTTGAAATCCATGGGGGAAAAAGAAGAGAGCCAGCTGTCTAGATGTGCCTCGGGTTCTATATTGGGAATGAGAGACTCGTCACAAATCAGAGTCCTCCCATCCCTGACACTCAGCACTACATTTTGATGGGTATCCCACTGTGGTCTCTAAAACAGTCCCCTTCCACACAGCTGGAGCAGCCAGGTAATTGTGTTAAGCAGAGGAACTGCCTGAAACAGGTCCTAGCCCCAGGAGTCTTTTCCACTGTCCTGAATGCCCGCCCAGCAGGGACCCTGTCTGACTTCTGCATCTCTGGTGTTTGACAGTAACAATGGCAGCACTGATGATAATGTTGTGACAGGAGAGTTCACTGAATTATCAGTTTGTGTGAATCCTCTGAGCATTTCCTCTTCCTTGTTTGAATCCTAGAGCCACATTTTCCTATTGTTTCCTTGCTTTGGCTGGGGGACAAAACAAAAGCTCTTTGAAGATTGCTTCCTTCCTGAGTTTTCGATATCTAAAAACCGGTGCTCAAGAAGGTATTACATTTTGGGAGTGACTTGACTTTTCTCACCCTCCAGTAGAGCCTGAGACAAGGACTTGAGTACATACAGGTTTTATATTATGAAGTAGATTCTAGGAAGCAGGAATGGTGGGAATTGAGAGTGTAGGCCTGGAAAGGGGGAGCATAGAGTATGTTACGGGGCTGATGACTGTCATAGGCAAGGGAGGTAGAAACTATATAAGATGTACCTTAGAATTGTCCCTCCTGATGATGGGAGGCTGGGACATTTATCCATTGATTGATTTTCATCTCCTACTAGTTGAAGGCTTCCCCTAGGGAATGTTAACTGCTTCCTTCCCCAGCTGTCTACAGTCTTTGGTATGTGGGAATACTTTCTCCCTGTTATTCTGTTCTTTATTCTTTGGGCTTCAGCCAAAAATGAGCTGGAAAATGCATCATTTTAAGATTTAATGTCGTGTATATATGATTAATCTATTTATATCTGCATTTTATATACACACATATATAATTTCTGCATTTATATATTAGATACATTGTCTATTAGATACATATCTGTAGTGCAGGATCTACTTAATACTCTGTTATTTGGATTTACATAAAATAATTAACCAACCAACTTACTGCATTTCTAATTATTTGCTTTTATTGAAAAATGCGTATGAAATATACATATTTATTCAGCATTGTTAATATTTTTAAAATTTTTCTTAGGATACAGCTATAGAAGTGAAGTTACAGAGTCAAAGAGGATGACATCTTTAAGATTCTTATTACATTTTTTTTTCAAAATCATTTTTTCTAGAGGTTTCATTGACTTATCCTCCCAACAGCAGTGTGAGAGAGTACTTACAGTGAACTTTGGCAATGACCAGGAATGGGTAATTAAGACAGTTTGTAAATCTTATTGCTTAGAGAACTTTTAGCATAGTAGAGATATCTACTTATTTAGGATAGGTTAAGGTAGGTTAGGGGGTTATTCTACTTAAATAGAAAAGGGATGGATGATACTCATTCTGGATTCACCGATCTCTCTATGACAAGCATGCTTTTTTTTTTTTTTTTAAATTATATCTGCTGGAAAGAGCACATGCCCATCCATCTGCACACATTAAACACAGAGAACATATTCTTTTTTTTTTTTAAGATTTTATTTATTTATTCATGAGAGACACAGAGAGACAGAGAGGGAGAGGCAGAGACATAGGCAGAGGGAGAAGCAGGCTACATGCTGGGACACCGAGGTGGGACTCGATCCCAGGATTCCAGGATCACACCCTGGGCTGAAGGAAGGCGCTAAATCACTGAGCCACCCAGGGATCCCCCAGAGAGCAGATTCTTAGCAAAGAGTCCCAGTTTGGGGATATTTGAGTTTTCAAAGGTGCCATCATGTGTTCCATTTTATTTTCTGTTGATCCATGTAATAAATGAATTCCCAGGTAGTCTGTGTTCAAATCTCCATGACTATGTGGAAAAGCATAAACCAGATATATGTTAGGATTGTTGGAATTTCAGTATACATTACCAAATGCTTTGAGGAAAGTCTGACAAGGAAAATTCTCAAGCTATTGATCATCAGGATTGGGAAGGACTTGATTTTCCTTTGTCTCCTCTGTTTCCCATGAGTTGACTGGTAATCAAAGAAAGAGATAAATGGGGCACCTGAGTGGCTCAGTTAAGTGTCTACCTTCAGCTGAAGTCATGATCTCAGAGTCCTGGGATGGAGCCCTATATCCGGCTCCCTGCTCAGTGGGGAGCCTGCTTCTCCCTCTCCCTCTGCCTGCCATTCCCCTTGCTTGTGCTCTTTCTCTGTTAAATAAATAAATAAATAAATAAATAAATAAATAAATAAATAAATGAAAAATTGTTTAAAAGGTGGTCAAGAAAAGAGGCAAAACAAAGATCTAGATAACTTGGGTTTCTATTCAGCCCTTGGACTAGTGAGCAGGGACCATAGTTCTCCATCAGAACTCAGGTGAACGAGTTGCAGCCACATCTATGTTTTTTTCCAGCACCTCCTCTGTCTTCGTGTTTGACCTCCTTGCCTTTCTTATCTTACAGGCTCAGGGCACATTCACATCTGTCATCAACAAGAAATGGGCTTGGGTGTCACCGGAACCAAGGGGAACAGAATCTAAGGATTCTCAAACCCAGAATAAATTCTGACTTCCCCAGTTCTTCTGAGGCTTCCTGCTAGATCTTTTAAAGCTCTCAACACCGATAGCTGGTTAGTTTCATGAAAGAACTTGGTAAACAGCTGATTTCCAACCCTTGTAGGTCCCCACCAGTGTCTGAGACAGGCCATTCCTCCAGAACACCAGGGGGAGCTGTTGTGCTGCCCAGTGCCAGCACCAAGATGGTTTCTAAGGGGAGTGTGGCTATAGATGTAGGTATATGCAAACCAACAGGACACAAGTACGGAGGATATACTAGTCACAGAAAGCAGAATATTTGAAACTGGGATGGCCCTAGAGTTTCCAGAACTATGGTGGCCAATGTCCATGGAGGAAAATGTAGTTTCTATCGTATCTGTAAGCTGCTGCCTCCCTAGATTTCCCCTTTTTCACCCCAATCCCTGCTCTAAATGTTTTGATTCTTGATGAGGTCTGCAGATACAATAAGTGAAAAGAAGAATCCATCCCAAACTAATAGCATTCCAGAAGGAAGAGATATAGAGAAGAAACATTGCTGCCACTATACAGCTTACGTTCCATGTCTGCCCATTCCTAAAATGTCTTATTAATTGATATTTCCAAGGGCTTAGACCCAGGGCTGGAACAGCAGGTGCTTAATAAATACTTGCTGAACGGAGGAATGACTCCAGTTCCAGGGCTGGTTTTGCCACTCTCTGACCCTCCCTGGTCTCTCTGGGACTCAGGCCCCCCATCTGGGTACTAGTGGGTGGGAGGAGAAAGGGAGATCTCACTAGCTAGTCACTGGAGTCCACTCTAGTTGGGATGTTCTGTAGTTTCCATATTCAAGGACCTGGGTAGTTAAGTGTCTGAAGTAGGAGTCGTCTTTATTGCCTCCCACAATAAACTGACCCATACGTGGAAGAGAAACAGTCCAATTCTTGAGCCCACATCAGAGTGAGTATGCACATGCTGAAACAAGACACAAGCTCTCTTTTTTTAGCTCTGGCCCCACCCCTGTTCATTTCAAGTGGCCCCTGGAACTCAACGACATGGAAGATAAAGTGATTCCAATGTCCCTAGGGGGATAAACTTAATCCCCTCTGCCAGGCAGCCCCTGGTTTGGGGTAGCCAGGGCTCCTCCCTTTTTGCCTCCTATGTTCACGGCTCCTGTGGGCATGACTTAGTGGTGCTGTTCCACACTGACATTTCCTTTCAGGAGCAGCTGGTTTTGCAGCTTCCAGCTTTTCCAACACTTTCCAAAGGAGGCCCATTTCTTCCCTTCCAAAATGCCATTATTGGTGGGCTGGCAGTCCCTTCTCAGGGCTCTGGGTTCCTCCAGCAAAGGAGCAGCCTCTCTGAGGGGGCTGAATTTCAGATCTGGAGGTGTCTTCCTTCAAGCCTTCAGGTTTTCAGAATTCTAATACTCCCTCTCGATCCCTCACACTGAGAGACGTAGGTACTTCTAATAATTGTCACCTCTTTGCCACTTTCATATTCCCCTTGGCCTCTTCGGTTCTTAGTACTAAGTTAATTATTCCTTAAATTCTCTCCGTGAAGATAACTCGTGTGTTTTCTGTCTCCCAAGCCTAGATCCCGACTGATATAGGTCCCATAACAAGGAAGACAGAGGTCATCCCATGAGGCCATAAAATCCTAGGCATGCCAGTTTGTCTACTTGTGTGCAGGTGAAGTGGCTCCACCAAGGGTAGTCCAAGGCCAAGGGTAGTCCTCCAGAGGAGAATGGACGCCAGTACAAAGCACTGGGGAAGAAGAAACCCAGTAGAGCTGGAAAAGCATGCAATGAACCAGTAAGAGGGATCTGAAGGGACCTGCCCAGCACCCTGGTGGTTTCCACTATGTGGACATTGGAAAATCTAGTTTACCCCACACAGAGGCTTAGGGGCCAGATGTGTGATCCCGGCAAGTGGTGTTCCAGGAGCTCGTGGCAGGGAAACATCAGTCAAGTCAAGGAAGATGAGAATATCTCCTGGAGAGGTAGGCAGAAAGAGGCGGACATGCTTTCCAGGCTGGAAAACCAGAGAAGAGTGGTTGAGGCAAGTCCAGGAACACAGACTTGACTTGAGGGAAGCCTCCTACATGAATCCAAGGAACTTGCCAGAGTCTTTACTTTGCTTCTGTGTGTTGGAGTCGTATCTGTATACATGACTCAGGCACGGTACACACACCGAGCAGGTCCCCGGAGCAAGTTGGGGTGGAAACAAGAAGATGTGCTTGCTGAAGAAAGGGATCAGGCTTCCCTGTACTCACTTTAGATGAACCTGGGATGGCACCCTGTCTGCTGGCTCCTCCTGGAAGGGACACCTGACTTAGTTTATATTTTTAGGTACATCTGCAATTGATGATAGGCTGTCACACAGCAGGAGGCTTGTGATGTATGATGTGGGGAATGAGTCCCTTCAGATTTTCACAGCGTGTCCTCTTGATTTCCTTAGCTAAACAATGAAGCAATTGGACACACCTTGCTCAAACTACTCCAGATCTTTTCCAGACCTGGTTGGGGGCATGTGCTCGATCCCCACATGTAACACATTCTCCAGGATGGTCCCGGGTGCAGATGCATTGCTTTGGGAGTGCAGCCACGGTAGCCTTGTACCCCACTGCCACAAGCCACACATTGTCCTCTCAGGAAGCTTGCTAACAGCAGGTGAAGCCACCTTGTCTTATCATGGGGTGTTTTCATGTGGATGCACGCGGCTACCACAGAGGTCCAGGCACGGGAGTGGTCCCAACATCCTTCTTGGTCTTGGTGGGTGACAGGGAAAGGGGAGGAAAAAGGCAAATGAAGTGTGTCTGGTGGTGGTGGGGTGGCTTGGAGAAATGGGGTTGTTGGGTTGCCCACCAGCTGGGCTCCGAAGCAGGCTCTCTGCCTTGGGAGGAAGCAGGCTGGGAAATCCAGCCTTTACTGTGTGTCACCTTCTAGGGCTCCTTCTGATTTCCTGTCTGGCTGGAGAGAGCGCAGGGGCGGCTCCAGAAGCACCGCGAAGTGAGGCTTCCCTGTTCCTCTGCTCCGACCTCCCGTCTCCCCTCGGTGTTGAGGCCCAGCTGCGCCCTTGTCCCTGCGGCCCCAGGGAGGGAGGCTCAGGTGCAGAGAAGTTCCAGGGAGGGAACAGAAGAGGGAGGGCAGGGCAGAGGAGGAGGAAGGAAGGGCTCGCAGAGGCGGAGGAGGACGGGATGGAGGGAAAGGCCGCAGGCGCCCGCGACCCTAGTTCTCGGCCTCCTGGGGCAAGGGAGGCTGGGCTGAGACTGCACCATGGGGGGGGGCGGGGGGGCTCGAGGAGGGCCTGGGCTGCCTCCCGCGGGGACCGTGGCCGACCTGCAGGGCACACGCGCACACGCGCACACGCGCACACGCGCAGGCCTCCTCCAGCTTCGCTCTCCTCCCCCGTCCAGTTCTCAGAACTCACTCCCATCGGATTCCGGGAAGTGGCTGGTGCAGCTTGTAACCGAATCCCGTCGACTCCCTTGGTGCAGCGGGGCGGCCCCTCTGCCCGCCGCCGAGCCTGGCCCCCCGCAGGCCTCACCCCCACCCCCCACCCCGCCGGGACCCCCAGCTGCAGCCGCCTCCGGCTCTCCTGGGGGGAGGGGGGAGCTGTCACCGGGCCTGTCCCTGCTCCCGCCGCCTTCCGTCGGTCCTGGGTCCAGACATAGCTCGCTTCCCCCCAGCCAGCCCTGGACCAGGGGACTAGGGGGTGCAGGCTCCGAGGGGATGCTCGGAGGACGCGGTCTCACCGCCTCAGAGGGATCTCCCGTCCACCCGGGGCTGAGGGCTCCGTTCCTTTCCCGCATCTTTGCTGCCCTGCTCCCTCCTCCTCTCTAGTTGGAGGATGCCTGTGGCCACATCTCCTATGGGAGGTGGGAAGGCAGGTCAGGGCTTGGCAAGTATTTTTTTGTTTGTTTTTGTTTTTCTGTAAAGGAAAAGTCAGTAAATATTTTAGGCTTTGCAGGGCCACATACGTTTTGGGTGCATATGCTTTTCCTTTCCTTCCCCGATCCCCCAGCTCTTTAAAAATGTTAACTAAAAAAAAAACAAAAACAAAAACAAAACAAAAAACCAAGCTAGTTAAGAGGCTGTACAAAAATAGGCCATGACCAGATTTGGCCACAGTGTGTTGACCCCCGGACTAGATGCTCTCTCTGGCTGTTACCTGTTTTAAATGTCTCCAAAATTAATTCTGGGCCTAGATTGAGTCGTGCTGAGCCCTAATTCCACAGAAGATCACTCAGAGTGTTGACAAAGGGTGCCACAATCTAATAAGTTTGGGAAGCAGATCCCTTCCTACAAGGACTTCACAGGCCTCTGTAGATGGGAACCATGTCTCTCCCAAACCAGACCTTGGGAGATTCCAGCGTGTTTGTCTGTAGCACTCTAGCTTTGAGGAAAATTGCTGGTATTCTATGAAATGCCTTTGGAGAAACATTTTTCTGTACGGATCTTCTGCCAGCTTTGCTTTTGACTTTGGAGAATCTACTTTTCGTCTGGAGTTTGAACCCTGTCTCCAGCAGCAAGTAGCGTGAACCCCAGGAGGACACACCTATTTACTGAGCAGCCTCCTCTGGCCAGGAAGAAGGGGCAATAAGGGACTGGATAGTAGGAAGAGGTTTGGGACCTTGTGCTTTGCAAATGGGGAGGGGCCCAAGAGCCTGGGATGGGGTGGCAGGCCCCTTGAGAATGGGATATAGGGTATTTCTTATTCCCCAGCTGAGGGGCTTGGAAAGCTCATTCATTATAGTCCGTTGGGGCAGTGAGATCCTCCCTGGCCCCAGCACCACCCATGTGGGCACATGCAGTTAGATCCATCAGGTGACATCCCCAAGGACCAACTTGCTGTGAGGGAAAGAGCATGTTCAAGTATTAGAAACTTGGGCTCTCTTCTCAGTCCCACTGATAATTAGCTATGCAAAGTTGGGCAAATCTTTTCCTCTTGGGATCTCAGCTTTTCTCCCCTGTAGGGCCAGGATATGTGCCTTTGGCCAGCTTCATGACTTGTTGGTGATGGTCAAATAAAGGAAGCCCGTGTGTCTGGCAGGATACCTGAAGAATGGAAGGGATTGTCCTCGAGCCACCTTTGTGTGGTGACCCACGAAGCCACAGAATGCCAGCCCAGGTGGTGGTCTGTGGGCACTGCCCACCTCTGCCCTGTGGGGACTGAAGCTCAGAATTATAGCCCACATCCTCTGAGTTCCCTTCCACATTTCATGTAGGAGGTACAGTGGGTGCAGCATTAGAGAGAGGAGAAAATATGGTTTGATGAAGAAGAGCAAGGAGTCCTCTGCCCTTTGGCAGTGATCTGAAAGTAGCTGCGGTTGGGATGTAGGGTGTCTGGCTGCAGAAACATCACTCCTCTGAGCAATCTCTGGAGATTTGCAAGGCCTCAGCATGAATGCCAGAGATCTTGCTAGCAATCCAGAGGGCAGGGCTTGGGGCCAGGGTTCCCCTCTGTGATTCAGGTCAGGGTTGGGATGATCAGGGGAGCAGGGAGCCTCTGGGTGCCTGGGTGACAGTGGCGGGGGAGCATCTGTCAGACCACTGTGGCAGATGACTACAGACACAAGGTCCTACTGTGCTCGGGCACCAAGGCTGGGAGAAAGGCCCCAGGTAAAAGGTGGTGAGATGAGATGTTAAAAAGTTGATCAAACACCTTCATCATCAGCATGAATATTTTGCTCAAACCTTAAATCCAGAGAAGGAGGACACAGAGAAGAGGCAAGTGAGGGGAAAGCTGAAAGCAAGTAACATCTTCAGACAGGCCATTTGGTGGTATGGTTGTGAGTGGATGAGTAGTTTGGGAGGGGAGTGTTGAAAGAAAACTCCACCAACCTAGAATTCTGTATCTAGCAAAATTATCCTTCAAAAGGAAGGAGAAGTAAAGACTAGACATTTTTAGACAAACAAACATGGAAGGTGTTTGTCACCAGGTGACCTGGCTTTCAAGAGATGTTAAAAGTTCTTCAGAGAGAAGGAAAACTGTATAGGTCAGAAACTCAGAGCTACATAAAGAAAAGAAGCAAAAGAATTTTTTAAAAATAATAATAAAGAAAAGAAGCATTAGAGCATTAGAGAAGAAATAAAGCAAATTTTTATTTTTATTATTCTTAATTGACCTACCAGAGAGCAGTTTGTTCAAAATTATAGTACCCACAATGTATTTGGTAATTATGGTTTATGAATAAGAAAAATGAATGATAGCAATGTTATAAGGGATGGGAGGAGGAATGGGGGATATTCTTTTATTGTTATGAGGTGTCTCCACTTGTTTCTTACGATGTCCAGGTTAATGGAGAGACGGAGCCTGGTCCCTGGCACATGTGCAGATGAAACTAGGCCCTCTGTCTCTCTCAGGGCCCTGGAACACTCTAGTGCGGGAAGGGGCTTGCCTGAACGTGGCTTGGTCCACCCACCTCACATTATAAACGGGGAAGATGAGGCCTGCAGGTCATTTATAGTAACACCCTGGATTGTGGGGAGAGAGATGGCTGTCCTTCCTCTTGTTAGGGGCTTTCTTGTGTGCAGGGTCTCCTGTGATCTGTGTCTCCTAGGAGTAGTGTGGGAGGTGGTGAAGGGAGATGGACCTGAGGCTGTACGTTTCAACCACGGTTCTTGAAGTGTGGTTCTTGGACCTGTGGCATCAGTCACCTGTGAACTTGGACATTCAAGTTCTCGGTCCCTCCCCAGCCTAGGGAATCAGGAACTCCCCAGTCATCTGTGTTTTAACAAGCCCTCCAGGTGACTCTGATGTTCCCCAGAGATGGAGAGCCGCTGGCCTCAGGTCTTCAGGTGGCGCATGGAGGGAAGACCAGCATCTCCATCTTGACTGGAAAGTGCTGGGGACCCACAGAGGGGCCGCAGAGGAGGAACCTGCAAGCACTCTCTCTGCTCTTCCCTGCCCTCCCCATTGGCTACAGCGATCCTTAGATCTCCTTCCCACTGGGCACATCCCATAGTCACCCCTCTGGGCTCGAAGCCTTATCTACTGGTCCCAGATAAAGAGTGAATTGGCCTAATCAGTCTGACTCGACTGACTGGCTCCAGGGAGGTCTACTGGTGGTGCCACCGCCAGAAATGGAGCAGCTCACGTGGCTGACCCCCCCCCCCCCCATACACCATGGCCCCCTCGCCACCGCCATCTCTCCTCCAGGAAACGCCAGTCCTGGGCTCGGCTCTCCCTCTTTCCCAAACAGTCCTCAGCAACTTTATTCCCCAGAGAGATAAGGGTGCCTATCTAGAATTTCTGTGAAAATCATAGTGGCGAAAGCCTCTCTGTCAAGGTCAGGCTGTCTTATGGGTGGCTGCTGGGGGGAGAGAGAGGAACCCGGCTGAAATTATCTCAGCCTGCCACAGAGCAAAACAATGTGTCTTTGTAGCTCTCACCAGTATTGCAAGATAACTGACATTTTGAATTACTGCTAATTCTCTGCCTTTATTGAGGAAATGGACCATCTTTGAGGCCACTGCTTTGCTTATTATTATAATGCATACTTAAGTAAATTGATAGGGCAGGGTCTCCCCACATTGCAAAGAGGTGGAAACAGGGCTTGGAGACATTTGTTGACTCTCCTCGGGCACTGAGTAAGTCCTTGGCTCAAGCTGGAACCCAAAGCCCCATTCCTGGTATTGTGGCAGGAACCAGGGCTAATGCCCAGGAAGGCCCCATCTGCGAGGGAGGTCGGCTGATGGACCAGATGTCTTCCCAGATGTTCCTCCCAGGCTCAGCCTGTGTGGCATGATGGCTCAACTAAAGGGATTTTTAATCCTGGGGAAAATGGTTGTCATTCAGGGCTGGCTCAAAATTTGGCCAAGTCAGCTGTGAGTGAAACCAAGAAGTAGGGCCAAAAAGCAGAGAGGGGTTTCCATGAGATCATGGGTAGTAGCCCTGGGATGAGGTGGGGCTGTGGCTGGGAGCAAGGGGGTGGACAGGGGCTGTCAGATTGCGGAGAGACTGATGGTGCTCTTCTGGGGCATCCTCACTCTGCTGCTTCTTCCTGGACCTGAGTTTTCTCCACTTTCTGCCTTCCTGTTCCAGAACCTGGAGGTAGATGGATCCAAGTGTGGGAGGAGGGACATCTGGTCAACCGCTTAATTTGTGCCAAAGGCTGTTGAATACCATTATTACTTAATTATTAAATTGCTATTTACTCATTATTACTGAGCAAGATGAGTTTAGGAGGTGGCTGGCTGGCTAGTTGTAGGGATCAGGGGCAAACCCTGGAAATATGTCTTTCTTTCTAGCTTTTAGATCAGTTTTCTGCAGAGCCTCAGTGGAGCAGAAAGGTCTTCTGTGGTTGAGACAGGGAGGGGCTTGGAGCCCCATCCCCTCAGCTTCTCCACTGAGTCACCAAGGTGACTTCTAAGACACCTTGGAGAATCCTGGGGTTCCATGGAACACAGTTTACAAACCCCTGGGGAAGCCTAATTAATGCCACATTATTATGAGGTGAATTGAAGGCCTGTGTCTCAGCGGGAGCACTCAGGTGGCTCCAACCACTCCCTCAAGAGTCTGGCCAAGAACAAGTTGTTGAGAAGCCTGTTTATTTGCCACACCAGGCCTGCTGCTCCATAGCCCAGGAGTGGGGCCCGCTACTAGAAGGACAGAGGTGGGAGCTCCTCCCTAAGGCAGGCCCCACTGGTGGCTGTGGATTCATTTCCAGTGGGGATGGGGAAGGGGAGGTGACAGTTGATGGGGCAAAGAAGCAGGAGCTAAGCCAAGAAGAGCAGCTACTTTTCTGGATTAGGCTTTCCACGCCTCTGATTTTTTCTACTTCTATCTCAATAATGCAGACGTCAGAACCTTTGGGTCTTCACCCTAGGACTCCCACCTACTTTTTTACCCTTCCATCCATGAAGCCAAGCTGGCAAATGCTGCAACTTGTAACCCCCGAAGGGTGGCTCATAGCCCCAGAAGCACAGCCAAGGTTCTGACAAGTCCTGCATGAAAGAGACCTCTTCTGCTTTGCATAACCATGCCTTACATTTCATGGGGAAACACCTGTGCAGTATTCCTAGGGATCAGCTTCTGTGTCAAGTTCTTACACCAAAGTCAAGTTTATTTACTCATAGCATCCTCCACCCCTAGGGTTCTATTTTGCTGTGTATTGAGTCTCTCCCTTAGTGAAATTCAATCTTCACAAGAGCAGGGACTCTAACAGAGGACAGTGCTTCACACACAGCAGACAATTAATGATTGTCAAATGGAACGGTCAATGAGTGGTCTGGTGCTGGGGGAAGGCAGCTGTTGATAGCATGCCTTTACCTGTGCTGTCCCTCCCCCCGGAAACACCTTCCCTGACCTCTGCTCTCCCCATTCCATGCCTATCACTTCTCTCTGGTCTCTGACTCACCCTGTCTATGGAGTCTTCTTGGCTACCCACCACCTGCCACCATCCGTCTTTGGCCACACTCCCCCAGGACACCTGTTCCTACTTTATCAGACTCTGCTTACTTGGCTTTCCTCTTTGGGTAAACTAAGGAGAGCAGGTTCAATTCAGGAAGCAGGCCGATGGCTGCACCGTGATGACTGTTGGGCCGGGCTGGGGTCGCTGCGGCAGACAGAGGTGATCGCAGGCTCTACTCTCCTGGGCCTGCTGTGTGGCGTGGAGGCAGCTCCTACCGGATCTTGAGAGCCAAGTGTTAAATTGTCAGGGATTTTCCAAACATGGCTCTTTACGAAACCATGGTTGAACAGCCACCCCGGGCTTGCCGCAGATACAGGAGTCTGGCCACAATCTGCAAAAGAGTTCTATGAGACTCAATTAGCTGTGTGGAATTCACAATAAAGAGTGTTGCATGCTTTTATTATTTGCAAATTGTCTGCTTCACATCAGCAAACTGTATTTCATGTGTATTTTCGTTCCTGGAGAGCCGGTTGTGAACCCTTTACCCTGACCCTGAGTCAGGCAGGCTCCACAGCTCTGTACCCTGCGGGTCAGAACTCTGCATTGGGGCTGTTCTGTATTCAGGTGCTTTCCTAGGGAAGAGCAGGTGCCTGTGATCAAGGGGAAGAGAGGTTTGCTTGGTCCTGTGGGATCTGTAAACTCTTCCCAGCGTTGGCAAACTGAGTCTCCGACCTAGAAATGATCTTAGAGGATGGGCACTGGGAGGCCCACAGACGTGCTCACAACCACAGACTTTGCTCGTGGCAAAATAAAGTCTGGATCCCCATGCCTTGGCACATGTCACACTAGCACGCTGGCCTCCTTCGTGCGCTCCTGGTCCCCGGGATACCCTGCTCCCTTTCCCGGTTCTCATGAGCTGTGCAGATGTTCTTCGCTTCTTTGAGAGCCTTTCCCAGGAGGGGGAAGGGAGAGCGGAAGGGAAGGGGCCAGCGAAATCCGCGTGAGCCTCACTCAGAGGGCATCCTGAGGCGCCATCTGCCACAGCTGGGCTCCCGGCTGTCCAGACACACTTCACTCCCGCCCTGACAGATGCCTCCAAATAAATCAGCTCCCAGCAGGAAAGGGGTTGGAGAGTTCTAGGCCTAGTGAAACTGGATCTGGTCTGAAGGGACAGATAGAAACTATGTCTGAGCCAGGAGGTGCAGGCCCCAGGCCAGACCTGGGTGCTGGAGCTCCGCAGGGAGCCCAAGAGGCAGCTAGCTCCCCAGTGGATGGCTTTCTGTATCTTCCCCCGGGGACTCCTCCCTTCCTCTCCTCTACCAACTGGACTTGAGTTGAAGGCTCCATGTGTGTGAGCGCACAGCTGGCCACTGCCTGCCGGCTTCCTAGACCCACAGCCCTCAAGTCAGCACGGCAGCCACCCAAGGGCTGCAGGGCAGGGTGAGTCCCTGGGTCAGCGAGGCTGGGGTAGACGGGCCTCGGTAAGTCTCACCTGTTGATGGGATAGACGAGTTGGAAGCCCACTGTCTTCCCATCAGTGAAGTCGGCCATAAGAAGGTCTGCTTTGTTTGAAGGCGTCCCGGATGCTGTGGGTCCCAGCAGACACTGAGACAAGCTGCGGCTTATTTTCATGGTGCAAAAAAAATCACACAGATTCCCTTCTCAGGAACTTTCCTTTTGGATCATTGCATCACTTTTCCTTCTAGGTCATGAAGTACGAGGGCACTTTGGACCTCCTCTAGTGACATGTCCCAGTATCTGCAGCCCACGTCCCCATACCATGAGGGCAGTGTGTGGGGTTCCTCCTGTGGTCACAGTCAAACTTCTTTGATGGTGACTCTACTATATACATTCTTATTGTGGACCAAAGAGACCTCGAGCCTGGGGTAGATTGCTCTTGTTCATGCAAGTGCTCTTGGGTTCAGAGGAAAACCTAAGCCTCATTTCCCCTTTGTCTGGGGTTTGCCACTTGCGTTGGTGGGGAGTGACAGCGGAGGACATATGGGTCATTCAGACTCAGGGGGCATCTAAGATGGGGCAGCTGAGCCTTGGATTGAAAGGCAGGGCCCAGGGTCCAGGAGTCCAGGAGTTCAGAGACCTGACTAGAACAGCACTGGCTAGCCAGGTGGAGAGCACTCGCTCAGGGCCGGAGCCAGGTCTGTGTCTGCCCTCTCACTGATGTATGGAATCCAGGCCACTGCTTGGTAGCCAGGAGCTACATGAAACAAACCTGTCTTGCTACTCACGCCCTCGCCAGCCTGCTGGGAGATGATTGCCGCCAGAGAGAGGCCAGAAGCCAGCAGGTGAATGGTGCCCCCAATGGAGGCTTACCTCACCCTGCTGGCATCAGGGCTGACTCAGAGGACAGGGTCTCGTATCACTGCTGCCTCTCGTGCTCCCCTTGGCAGTTACCTCTCCAAGGATAGACCAGGCCAAGCTCTGTCGCACTTACATAACGAGGCCTGATTACGCCTGGTATGTGCGCGCTGGCAAAGGCCAAAAATAAATGCTATTGACCGATAAGGATTTGAAACGCAGTTTGTGTGGGTGGAAAATGGGTAGGTCTGATGGCAGCAGGTATTGCTAATGCCAGAGAGGGGCAAAAACTGTGCAAAAGCCATCTGAGGCCATTTCTTCACTGACCCAGTATGCCCTCACGGCAGCTTCCTCCCATCTCTTCCCATAAAGTAACAATAAATCCACTGCCAGGGGCCTATATTCCCTTGGGGAGATATGAGGGGGGCATGGTTCCAGCATATTGTCCCACAGAGGGATGTGCTGAGAAGGATCATCCGAGAGGGTGAGAGGTGGCTGGGTGGGGATTGTCACTGACATTTTATGCACTGGGAAGCTAAGGCATAGAAGTTTAATGATGGGCCCAGCTTGTAAGAGGCAGATCTGCTTCTAGAACATGGTATTCTGATTCCAAATCTACAGCATCTTCTGTAGCATGTTTCCTCCTTCCACTCCTCTGACTTATCTCCTGTGCTTCATAAGCACCCACTGCTTGGGCTGGTAGACCCGATAAACCAATCTCTGACAAGGACTTCTTAGATATAAGTAATGTACAAGGTCAGAAAGAAGACACTTGGAGTGAGTTACATGGTGGCTTTTAATGTAGAGTTGCCAGATTTAGCAAATAAGAATATGGATGCCCGATTCATTTTGAATTTTGAATAAACAATGATGGTTTTAGTTTAAATACATCCCAAACATTGCACAAGACACGTACCTCTTCACACAGGACAAAGGTCCTGTGTCTACAGGTGTTAGGGTCACAGCAGAATTTGACCTCAGATCTCTCTAAGCTAAAGAGGTACCTCTAAATAAAAGTCCAAAATTCAAATTGAACTGGGTGCTCTGTATTTTATCTGGCAACCCTATTTTACTAGTCCCTGAGCCATGAGAACATGATTTTCTTTACTACAAAGACCAGCTCTATATTGGAATATTATAGCTTGTTAGCTAAGGAAGATGTGTTAGAAAAAGGTTGAGAGCTGATTTTCTGGGCAAATTTGAAGTTAATTCTGCAGAACTAGCTCAGGGATAGGTGGAGAGGGATTGAACCAAAAACCCCAGGATCTGCCAAGTTTATGTAACCACCATATTTCCAGCCATTGGCATTATGGTCTCACAGCTCTTGGATACTCTACTCTGCTTTTGTTTCATTTTATTTCATTTTCCATTTTCTTTTTGCCTTTGTGTTTCAGTTTGTTTAATTTCCATTGAGCTATCTTCAAGTTCACTGATTCTTTCCTTGACTGTGTCAAGTTTATGAATCTGTCATTGGCTTTCAGCACCAAGAACTGGTTCTCCAGAAATGGACCGAGGATCTAGCTGGGAGGGACTGGCCAGGAGACAGACTCTCTAGTAGTGGTGGATGCAGCATCCTGGAAGAGAAGGTTGGAGGAATTTCATCTCCGAACACAGCTTATGTGAAGTCCTGGGGGAGGGGGAGGCAAGACTCCAAATGGGTTGAGTCTTTTCTATCCCAAACATTTCATCTACTGTGGCTTAGAAGTGAAGAAGGAGGGCAGCCCGGGTGGCTCAGCGGTTTAGTGCCACCTTCCACTCAACGTGTGGTCCTGGAGACCCTGGATCGAGTCCCACATCGGGCTCCCTGCACGGAGCCTGCTTCTCCCTCTGCCTATGTCTCTGCCTCTTTCTCTCCTCTCTCTCTCTCTCTCTGTCTCTCATGAATAAATAAATAAAATCTTTAAAAAAAAGAAAAAGAAGAAGTGAAGAAGGAGTGCTCCTGCTTTTTTCCTGAGATGCCAAGGCAAATCCTACATGGAAACCAGGGAAAGAAAGCCTTGAGTTCAATGAGATGTAAGTGAAAATGAATAACTTTAGAAAGAGAATAATGGCGAGTGTATTTCTACCCTGAGGGAAGAGTCAGACATGAGGAAGCACTAGACCTGCTGGATTGAGACCTCTAAGGACCTGGTTCTGTTGTGATTGCAGGGCTGGTTCAGGGAGCCTGGCAAAGTGAGAAGATGCTAGTTAGGTCCTGGAGATAATTGTTCATATTCTTTTTTTTTTTTAAGATTTTATTTATTTATTCATGAGAGACACAGAGACATACAGAGAGAGACACAGACACAGGCAGAAGGAGAAGCAGGCTCCACGCAGGGAGCCTGACATGAGATCCGATCCCGGGTCTCCAGGATCACGCCCTGGGCCGAAGGCGGAGCTAAACCGTGAGCCACCTGGGCTCCCACCTAATTGTTCATATTCTAAAGACCACAAGCACTTTGTTTGGAACCATAGCTGATACATTTTGCTCCACATTTATCACCAGCCCTCATTTATTGAGGTAAGTCCCTGTGGTGGTCATTCTGGGGACTCTAATGGTAAATGGGACTCGGTTCTGGCTTTGTGGAGCTTTTAGTCAAGAAATACCCGGAATATGTATCCAGGTTTGCATGAATAGTTTTTGGGTTTTGTTTTTGTCATTCAAGTTTCAGCTTAAGTGTTAACTATGATGACAGGCCTTTCTTCAATGTCTAACCTAACATAACCACTCCCTCATTTCACATAGTCTTATTGCAATCCCCAAGACCTAGAATTTTCTTGTTTATTTATTTGCTCACTGACCATCTTTTCCCTTTAGAATGTAAGCTCCTGCAAGGACTTGTAGTAGATTTCCTCCTCCTATTCCTGGCTGTATTCTCCTTGTCTGGCAAATAATAGATATTCAATAAAATGTGATTTAATGAATAGAGAAAAATTCTTTGGTCATAGTTTTTCTGCTAGTCAATAAGTTAACATTTGACCTAAAGTGGATTCCAGTACTCTTTTTAACATGCTGCTGTGTTTTTGTCCAATTTCTTGTTTAACAATCCAACAAGCGCCATACAAAGATAGGAGGGCACAATAGCCTCAGGCTATGAGCTTTTATAGGACTGTATCTGTGGAAATTTTTTTTTTTTTTACAGTGACTAATACAGCAAAGCTTAATGGATGCTTTTCAGACTGACTGATGAATTTAGGTTTGAGCTTGAAGAGGTTCTGACACAGTGGCACATTCCTTTGGGAGCCCCTATGCCTTCCCTCCTCCAGTTGTTCTGAACACCAGTTCTGTGTGGTAGACGAGTGTTTAGTTTTGGAAACCTTAACGAACAAAGAACATAAATTTACAAAATAAATATACACAGAAATGTAATTTATCTGATTGAAAAAGCTGCAACTTGCTATTTAAGCAAATCATTTTATGGCGATGCTTTGTGGAGCGTATGTCTTACAGGAAATAACTATGATTTTAGACACCCAAACAAATAATAAAATCCAGCAATGGTTGTCAGTTCTGTTAAGTTTCTCTCTTGAGTGCCTAGCTGAGCTGCCGGAGAAAGTAGAGTCCTTTGCGGCTTTAGGGTCAAAGGTCCTGTGTCTACAGGTGTTAGGGTCACAGCAGAATTTGACCTCAGATCTCTCTAAGCTAAATAGACCTGACTTTGCCCCAAAGTAACAGGACAAAGGAGTGTGGTGGGGGGAGAAGGAGAGAAAGACTGTGTGTGTGCATGTGTGTGTATGATGTGTGTGTGTGTGTGTGTATGAGAGAGAGAGAGAGAGAGAGAAAGAGAGAGAGAAACAGAGAGAGGTGATTGATTAATTTATTCAGTGATTACGTCTACCACATTTATTAACCTCTTACAAGGGCCAGACATGTTTCTAAGCCTTGTAGGTCCTAACAAGGTGAATCAGATAAGGTCTCTGACCCCGCACAGTGGTGTTCACGAGGAAGGGACGGGAAGGGACACAGATGTTGGGTTGGGCTGGAGGAGCTATGGGCTTGGACTGAGCTATGTTGGATTTGAGAATGCAGCAGGACATTGAATTGGAGGCATCTGGATGTCAGTTTACCTATACACAAGGTTTTTTCTCTGGGCTCTAGGCTTACAAATCCAACTGCCTAGTGATATCACATCCTGGATATTTTTTTTTTTAAGATTTTATTTATTCATGAGAGAGAGAGAGAAAGAGAGAGAGAGAGAGGCAGAGACACAGGCAGAGGGAGAAACAGGCTCCATGCAGGGAGCCCAACGCAGGACTTGATCCCGGGTCTTCAGGATCACACCCTGGATGGAAGGCAGGCGCTAAACTGTTGAGCTACCCAGCTGCCCTCCTGGATATTTTACATTCAATGCATCTGAAGCTGATTTGCAACCCCCCCTCACCACTCATCCTCCAGTGTCCCCATTCTCTGTGAATGGCACTGCCACTGACCTGGGCTTGGAACCCCAAAGCTTCTCCCTGATTCTTCATTTCAAATTCATCCAACCCCAAGTTGACTGCATCTCCAAAATGTTTCTCAAATCTTCATCTCCTTCCTCTGCCTCTCTAAGCCCCAGTCTGGATTTCTGTCACTTCCCACTTGTCTCCTGCAGGGCCTCCTCTCACTGAGCTACCTACCCCCACTTCGCCTCCATCCCATGCTCTCCCTGTCACACAGTGGCCAGAGTGGCCTTCCCAAATACCCATTCAGGGGTGCCCTGGTAGCTCAGTCAGTAAGGCATCTGCCTTCAGCTAGGTCATGATCTCGGGGTCCTAGGATCAAGTCCTGCGTTGGGCTCCCTGCTCAGCAGGGAGTCTGTTCCTCTTTCTCTCTCTGCCCCTCTCCACTGCTTGTGCTCACTCTCTCTCTCTCTCAAATAAATAAATAAAATCTTTAAAAAAAATGTCCATCTGATCACTGCCGTGTACTCTGATGCCCCAGTGAGCATGCTTCAGTGACTTCCCCTTGCTCTCAGAAGATGACACAATTTCTAAAACAGTTTCCAAGGCACCCCAGGTGTGACCGAGCCAGCCTGGGCTCCTGTATGCTTCTTCATTTTTTTCTGTTTTGACCATACAGACTTTCTTTAGCCCCATACTTGCCTTTTTCTGAAGGGCTTTTGCACATGCTATCTGTAATAGGCAGAATAAGGACTCCCCAGAGATGTCCATATCTAAGTCCCCAGAACCTGTGAATATACTACTTTACATGGCAAGGGAGAAGTAAGGTTGCAGATGGAATAAAGATTGTTAACAAGCTGACCTTAACTTGAGAGATCGTTGTGGATTATCTAGACAGGCCGGATAGAATCATAAAGGTCCTGAAAGGTGGAAGAGGGAGACAAAAAAGAAAGTTGGAGTGACTGGATGTGAGAAGAACTCAACCTATCACTGCAGCTTTGAAGACGGAAGGAAGCCACAAGCTAGAGAATGCAGGAAGCTTCTAGAAGCTAGAAAAGACAAGGAGCCTTCAGAAAGGAATGCAGCCCTGCCAATACTTTGTTTGAGCTCAGTAAGACCCGTGTCACTCTTCTAACCTATGGAAGTGTATGACAACATATGTGTGCTGCTTTAAGCCACTGAATTTGTTTGATTTGTTACAACAGCCATAGGAAACTGATACACATACTGTTCTTTGCCTGGAATGCCCTTCTTTTCCTTTGCTGTCTAGTTAATTCTTTAGATTTTAGCCTGTCGTTTCTCCAAGATCCCCCTGACTAGGTTATAGCCACCTTTTATAACTGACACAAAAACAGTCGTTGTTGTTTTAAAACATGATCTGTTGTAATTCTAATTGTGTGTGTTTATATGAGGTGCAGCATAGTGTGCTGGTTAAAAGCACAGATGGACCCTGGAGCCTAGTGGTCTGGGTTTGAATCCTGCCTGCACACTTGCTATCTCTGTGACCTTGTGCAAGTCACTCAACTTCTCTATGTATGCCTTGGTTATCTCACTGATAAAACAGGAATAATAGTATCTACCTCATAGGACTGTTGTAAGAACTAAGTGAGTTCATAAAGTGCTTAGATTAGCATCTGCCCTGTAGTAAGACACTTTGAGTGTAGTTGACCCTTGAACAACATGGAGGTTGGGGTGTCAACCTCCTACAGAGTCAAAAATCCATAAATGATTTCTGACTTCTCTAAAACTGAGCTACTGATAGCCTAGTATTGACTAAAAAGCCTTATTGATAACAATAAGAGTCTATTAACACATATTTTGTATGTTATATGAATTATATATTATATATATACAATATAATTCCGACAATGTAAGCTAAGGAAAAGAAAATATTATTAAGAAAATCATAAGGAAATGACAATACATTCACAGTACTACACGGGTATTTACTGAAAAAGTCTGCATACGTAATGAACTGCACTGTTCAAACCCATGTTTTTCAAGAGACAACTATATACACTCTTAAGGTCGATCCCTCCCTGCGACACTGCATTCTCTTTGAGGGCCAGGACCAAAACTATTTCTGCTTGCCCTTTTATGTGGCACCTTCATAGAGGTTGGCATATTATAGTAGGTGCTTGCTATTTGCATCTAGAATGAATGAATAATGAAAGGATGAGTTCAGAATTGAAGCTTGGGAGAGCATGGGTCTGAAAATATATATCAGAAATGACTCTTTTCCCAAATGATGCTAATTTGGCATCACTTGATAACCTGAGCTGGATAATTCTTTGGTGTGAGGGCTGCCCCCTGTGTCAAAGGTTACTTAACAGCATTCCCAGCCAGTATCAGCTCACTAGATGCTGATAGCACTCCCCCCACCCTTACCACTTGTGATAAACAAAAATGTATCTAGACATTGACACATGCAAAATCGCCCCCAGTTGAAAGCCTGCGCTCTAAGGGCAGACAACCACCACACCAGATAGCAAATGCAAGGGGTGAGTGCCATGCTGTCCTTTGCCATGACAACTCCTGGGGCACCTGCTGCATAGAACCCCCAGCAGCTTATCTGCAGCTGCTCAGCTGTGCAAGGTCTCTGAAGGAGAGAGTGTGATTTGATGGGAGGAGGGTGGGATGCCCTTCTTAAAGCCACAACATCATCATTCGCTGAAAACAGGAAGGCTTTATCTCCAAGCAGATAGTTCTTGAACTTTTCAGAGGACAGATTTCCCTGCTAATCTAAATGCCAGAAAGATTGGAGCAAATGGGATCAAATTTTGGCTAAACAGCTGACCTTCCCCTTTGGCTTCCTCCATCATCAGCTTGAAAATTAAAGGAATACATGACACCCTCCCCTGCTTGCCCTGAATCATGATTCTCTTTACATTCTGTTTATGCTCTGGAAGGGGTTACTTGAGTAAATCCCAGCAGGTGAATATGAATTTCTTATGCCGAGGGCAGAAGCGGGTGGCTGACGGAGGTGGTGAGAATCTCCTGCCCAGAGAGTTTTATGGAAAGACTGCAGTATTGTCCCAATGGCCTGGGCTTGATAGAGTAGGAGACAGAGAGGAGGTAGCAACTGCAGGCGTGGAAAATCTTTTCCCAGCAGGAATAAGGTAAACAATTTCTCTTTTTATTTATTTTTATTCATTTTATTTCTTGAGTAAAGAAATACTCATGACAAAAAAAGAAAGAAAGAAAGAAAGAAAGAAAGAAAGAAAGAAAGAAAGAAAGAAAGAAAGAAAGAAAGAAAGAAAGAAAGAAAGAAAGACCAGGCGTCCTTCAAACAGAGGAATCTGTGTTCTGTCTGTGAGCCCCTGCCCACAGTACCCTAGCTGATCTTTAGGGGCTGAGGGCCCACATTCCTCTCCAAAACAGTTCTGATGCTGTGACCTGCAGGCTCTCACTCAACAGAAAAGACACCTGAAAACAGGACAGTTTAAGTGGGAAGTGAGAGAATTCTGACCTCCCTTCTACAAGAGGCCCTTGAGGAGGGCAATGAAGCAAGAGCCAAGTCAAAAGTGCCCCAAAGAATATCTGGAAAAACCCGTCTCTCCACTTTCGGAGGCAGCTGGAAGGATGGGAAAGATAAGCTGAGGTTGCCCAGGCAGCTTGGAAGAAAAGAAGGCCCTAAATAGGACTGAGTCTATTTTTCAAGTGGAGGCGGGGCCCCCTTAGCCCTACAGGTCCTGTGCCCCTAAGAGAGGTCCAGTGACTGGCCGCTGTCCTCTGAGATGGCCTTTAACTGTCCCCGGAACTCCAGTGGAACTCAGCAGTACAGGAACTAATCTCATCCACGACTACAGATCAATGCTTTACATGTACTTTCATGGGACGAACCCCAGTTCTGGTCTGTTAGTGCAGTTTCTTTGTCCTTGCAAACTGCTGCATTGTAGGAGGCAAGGCTTCTGTGTGAGCCACAGGCCTGGTGCCAAGAAGAAAATTAAATGAAATAGCTGGATGCAGAGAGAGGGGGACCCCAGCAGGAGGGTGAATGTAATATCAAAGGTAGGACCAAAGAGACAAAAGTGGCCAGGGGGTGCTTTGGGCAGAGAAGTGGGAATGTGGCCTGGCTGAGGAACCCAGATATGGTAGTACTTGAGATCCTGGGGTCCAATAGGTGCCTTTACAGATGAGTAGAGGAGACCAGGGAGGGAGACGCAGAACATCCAAGTCAGTACAGAGATGGGTGTCACAGAAGCCAATTGCTTTACTACAGCTGCCACATGCTGCCCTCTCCAGCTGCCTTGATATTTCACCCACTTCACAATGTCTGAGTGAACTATACAAGATACATACAGAGTAAATTATGGTAATGTTAGCTTTTACTCCTTGGGGACAACAATCAATCAAAAGAAGTCAACAAAAAGTTAGGGAATTCTTTGCAATCAATAATTCACACATGATTTTCCCACATGGTTAGTTTTCTTTTCAAAGACAGAGAACGCTCTGTCTAAAACAATAGAGATGCATTGATCTCTATAAATTATATTATATTAATAAGATAATAAGATAATGTATTATATTAGTAAGATCCTGCAGTTAGATTGGTTTGGCTTGTGGAAAGGGGGCTTGGCTCAATCTGTGTGAAGAATTTTCTGTATGCAATGTGCTGGGTCTAAGACTCATTAATTCAGAATCTGCACTGTAATAAGGTCCCCAGGTGATTCCTATTCACATTACAATTCCAGAAGTGCTTCTGCTCGAGATCTGTAGCTTCCAAATGTTTTGGATTACTCACCCTATCTGTAAAAAACAATTTGAGTATGTATCTTTACTATGTTTATGCAGTTTGTATGAATGCTTTTCTATCAATATTTAATATCAGTAAAGCTTCTTCTAGACCACATGTAGTTGGGGTTTGTATTTCAATCCATTCTGATAGCTTCTGTCTTCTAAGTGGTAGATTTAGGCCATTTACATTTAAAGTGATTACTGACACAGTTGGGTTCATATTTACCTTGTTATAAATGTTTTCCATTCATTATCCTTACTTTATGTTCCTTTTTTGTCTCCTACTTTTTTTTGCCTTTTCTAGTTTTAGTTGAGCATTTTATATGATTCTATTTTCTTGTTTCAGCATATCGACTCTACTTTTAAAAGTCTTCTTTTGTAGTGGTTGCCCTAGAATTTGTGATCTACATTTCTAACAAATTCAAATCTACTTTCAAATGACACTAAACCATTTCATGGGTAGTGTAAATGCCTTATAATAACAGAATATATTCCCAATTCCTCCTCCCATCCCATATAACATTACTGTCATTTATTTTGCTTATTCAGAAACCATGATTACTGAATACATTGTGGTTACTATAATTTTGAACAAACGGCTACCTGGTGGATCAATTAAGAATAATAAAAATAAAATATTTACTTTGCTTTCATTTACTCCTTCCCTAATGCTCTAATGCTCTAATGCTTCTTTTCTTTATTATTATTAAAAACATTTTTTTTGTTTCTTTTCTTTATGTAGCTCTGAGTTTCTGACCTATATAGTTTTCCTTCTCTCTGAAGAACTTTTAATGTTTCTTGCAAGACAGGCCACCTGGTGACAAACTCCTTTCATTCTTGTTTGCCTAGAATGTCTAGTTTTTACTTCTTCCTTTTGAAGGATAATTTTGTTGGATATAGAATTCTAGGTTGGTGATGTTTTCTTTCAACACATAAAATATTTAATTCCATTCTCTCCTTGCTTGTATGGTTTCTCCAATGTAATTCTTTTTTAAAAGATTTATTTATTTATTTGACACACATAGAGCATGTGTGAACACAGCAGGAGGAGGAGCAGAGGGAGAGGGAGAAGCAGACTCCCCACTGAGCAGGGAGCCTGATGTGGAGCTTGAACCCAGGACCTTGGGACCATGACCTGAGTCAAAGGTAGACGCTTAACCGACTGAGCCACACAGGCACCCCTCCAATGTAATTCTTATTCTTGTTCCTCTGTAGATAAGGCCTTGGCTTATTGTTTGCTTGTTTTTGTCTCTGACTTCTTTCCAGATTTCTGCTTTCCACAGTTTTCTATATGATGTGCCTATAAGTTTTTTGTTGTTGTTGTTTGTGTCTTTTTTTCCCTGTTTTTGTTTTGTTTTGTTTTGTTTTGTGTGTGTGTGTGTCTTTTTTTGTTTGGTTTGGTTTGGTTTGGTATTTTTCCTGCTTGATAGTGCCAGCAGGAAGCTTCTATTTCTGGGCTTCTGCTCTCTTTAAGCTATGATTCTCTGTGTCTACTGTCTCTCCAGAGTCAGGGCTGCAGCCACCCCTGTGGTCTCAATTCTCTGATGGATCTGAGAAGAGTTGCTGATTTTCAATTTATTCTGTTTTTTCTTCTTGTGACGATGATTTCCAAGCTCTTTACATGTCAGACTGGAAACCTGAAGTCCAAAGTTTCTTTTCTCTTTTGTTTTTAAACTTAAAAAATATATTTTTATAGAAGTTTTAAGGTTTTCGTCTCATATCCCAGTGGATTGTCTTTCACACAACCCTGGAGTGAGCACAGCACACTTTGTAGATGACTGCTCCTGGCCAGGCAGTCTTACCTTGACTGCACACTAGAGCATTTTGGAAATTAAAAGCAAAGGTAAAAATAAAAACAAAACAGATGACTATGTCCCACCCTAGACCAATTAAATCAGAATCTCTGGGAGCACATTTTAGATATCAAAATCTCCCTAGGTGATTGAACCATGTAGCCAAGGATAAGAACCTCTGTTTTTCTAAACTGAACTTTTAGACTATCTGCTGGGGACAAATTTCAGCTTCCTAGCATTCTAGTATTGGGCTACCTACAATGCCATAGGGAACTATTAAGGCAGAGCAGAGCCAGTGATTCTTTCTCTGGTCTAGGCTTGTGCTTTTTGTGACTGCATCTCCTATGGCCACAACCCAAGGGAGATAGTGTGGTAGACTAATTAATTCTAAGATGATGCCCATGATCCCTGACTCCAGATGTTCATATCTTATATAATTTCCTCCTCTAAAGTACAGATGAGACCTGTGAATTACTTCTAACAAATAGAATACAGCAGATGTAATTAAGGTCCTATTCTGTTGATTTTGAGTTAATTAAAAGGAAGATTATTTTAGGTGAGCATGACTTAGTCAGGCAAAATCTTTAATAGAGGGACTGGACCCTATCTAATGTGAGAGATGCTGTTTGCTGGTTTGACAAAGTTCTCCAGTCAAGCCCCTGGATAAGAACACAGCCCAGCTGATACCTTGCTTACAGGTTGGTGAGGCCCTGAATACAGGATCCAGCTAAGTTGTGCTCAGGCTCTTGACCCACAGAAACCAGGAGATAGTAAATATGTATTGTTTTAAGATGCCCAATTTGTGGTCATTGGGTTCATAGGAATAGAAAACCAAGACAAGTCGTTGAGTATAATACAGAACAAACATCGTAGTTAGATATGCTTGGGCCCAACTCCTACCTCTGCTGCTAGCTATGTGACCTCTGATGAATTGTGTAGGATCACTGAGCTTTGGCTTTCCCTTGTGTGTAGAGGAAAAAAAAAATCCTGCCTTGCACCAGTAGGAAGGCATTGTGAAGAATTCAGATATATGCATAAAAGCTGGCTACTGATATGCTCAGTGTAGTAAGTTCTCAAGAGCTGGAAGCGATCAGTCTTAAGGTCAGCATAGTTATTAGTGTAAAACGAGTAAGACCAGTGGTATTTTGAAGGTGCCTAGATCTGAAAATTTCCATTCTGCCTATCTTCTTTCCAAAGAGAAGGAGCAGCTTTGCTTTACTCCCTTAGAAGTGAGATGATCTCATGCAAAGGAAGTGCTCCTACGTGGCAGTTTTGATAACCTTCCTCCAACTAGTATTCTACTTTTCAGCAGCCTTATGGGGAGTAGGCAGGTGGGGGGGGGGGGGTTCTGATGGCCTATTTGAATCTCTTTTGCTTACAGTAGACACTCAGCCATTCATATTTGTTTTCTAATATAAATAGAAAGTCATTATCACTTTTCAGATTCCACACTGACAGAGGTTTGGGTTATAACCATTAGAATAATAACTGCTATGCAATTTATAGCTCACAAGCCACTTTCCATAAATATCATTTCGTTTAATCCTCACCACAGTGCCGTGAATTAAGCAGTATTTTCTTAACTTTGTAAGTGAAGGAATGAAAGCATAGAGAGTATAAAAAACTTATCCAAAGTTCCAAAGCTATGAAGGGCTAGATAGGAAAATTGTTTTCAGACCTGAAGCTCCAGTATGCTGTGTTTTCAACAGTACCACACTGCCTGTTTTTCTAATTTCGTGAACTAATTTCCTTTCTTTTCTCCCTGAGATAACCAGTCCATTTGGGACTGAGGGGCTTAGCACCAGCATCACTCCTACATCTTACAAACTGAAGAGCTAGTTAAAACTATTACCAGCCCATTAAACCAGCCACCTGGACACCATGTTGCTTGGATTTTTGCATCTTACTTCAGAACTGGGCATATGTGAGCCACCAGCATGAGGCCTTCACCATTCTTTAATTATACAGGTTTGTTACTGGTCCATCATATTCTTGATTTATCTTAGTGGTAGGTACGAATGTGTGTCTGAATGAACATGTGTATGTGTGCTTGTCTCCCATAAAAGGAAGGCAAGTTTTCTGAGGAAATAAACACAAAAACAGAGTAATAAAATTTACTAATTTATGATCAAGGAGCTTAAGCACTTGAACGAAAATAAAGTGTGGGCTCTGAGGTTACACGACGATCCACAAAGGATTGGCTAATAACTAAGCATATTCTTTGAAATAAAACATGGCGCCCTGTCTTAATGTTCTTTCTTTGTTGAAGACATTTTACACATCTTCCTGGGACAGTATATCCACTTAATTTCCATTTCTTTTTGTCACTTGCTAGAACTTTTCAGGATTTCGCTCCCCTGCTGTTTTAATGACAGGCTTGACAATCATTTTGCTTTGCTGCTGATAATGAGCGTGCTAAAAGGCGCATTTTCTGCATCTGCTCTCCACACAAATGGCCAATGTGATCTTACAACTGGGGATGCAAGCTCAATCTCTGGAAGCACAGAAGGCCCAGGCAGGCCTGGCAAATTGGAATGTTTGAGTGCTTCCGTTAACTTTAACTGAACTGGCTTAGAAAAAGCCAAGCAGATCTTTCTCATTTTCCTCAATACATGGAATTTCAAAGGCTTAGCTCTGTCCTCCCTCCACCCATCATCTCCCTTCCTCCTAACACTCACTACATGAGGGATTGAGGAGAAGATTTAAAACTTCAATGGGCATAATGTTTCTGCTAAGCAAGAGAAGTGATTTCTAGAGATCTGTTTTACAACATTGTGCCTGATAGTTAATTGAACTGCATCCTATGCTAAAAAATCTGTGAAGAAAGATCTCATGTTAAGTGTTCTCACCATGATAAGATAAAAATGAAATGAAATCAGATAAACTCTGCCCTTAGCTTCTCTCTTCTATGATTTCAGTGCAAAATCCTCAATGTTCTCTAACAATTTTATTTCTTTATCTATTTCTCACAAAAAGTAAGCACTTTTCTTGATTATCCCCAACAGAGAAACTTATAATTCATGATCCCTAGAACTCTGAGATCTCATGAATGAGGAAAACAGATCCTAAAACAGATCCACGTACCATGTATTCAAATGCTGCGTTAAAGGGAACTGGAGGTTTAGAAATAATTAGATGTTTTGAGCACTTATAAAGAAAATTCAGCATTTGGTAAAATATTATAATTTCCTTATGCTTTTTTTCCCTCTAGATTTCTATACCTCTATAACTATTTTAAGTAGCATTGTGGCTGGAATATACCACATTATAAAATTTGGTATAGTTACCGGCAAAAATACAATATTTGAGATTTCTAAACGATCTAAAGGTCTTTTTTTTTTTTAAATGTGATACTTTGAATAGAGATGAAATGAATAAGCCCGCGGTTGACCTCATTCTGACATTTGTACATCTCAACGGTAACAAGTAGAGAGGAGATCACAGTGCAGAAAGCTGGGCTGGGCGACTCAGACGCTGCCAGCCAAACCACTCGGGTCAGGTCCTTGGAACATCTACGGTGTCAGGTGGCTCGTTTATAGAATGAGAGTTGGACACTATGATCCCTTGAAACTGTAAGACTCCAAGATCTGGGTGTTTGTTTTTTTTTGTTTGTTTGTTTTTTGTTTTGTGAAGTTGAACAAAGCTTAACAATAGTTTCTGAACTCTTGGGCCCTTCCTGCTTGTTTCTCTCTCTATTTCTTCTCTCTCTCTCTCTCCACACCTGAGAGGCGGCATCATTAGACACAGGATGGGGACTGGCTAAAGAGGCCAGGTGTTGTAGTTAGAGTCTTTTCCACCTTTCTCTGCTCCTCTGCTGCTCATCTGTTTTCAGACCTGGGGTCCAGGGCTCCCTCTGTCCAGCCTCTGAGCCTCGAGCTGGGCCTGCTCTCCAGAACCAGCTCGCACACCCCCTCGCGTCAGCATGGCTTTGGCTGAGGGCCGCTGGAGCAGCTGCCGTTCCGGCGGGCTCTGCTCATGCCCTAAGCTGACACATGACAACTTCTATTAGGCTGAGGTCCTCCATGGGAAGCCAATGGGCCCTACCAGCCATCTCCCTTCTGTTTCCCCATCTGCTGGCTCCCAGGGAGGCGGTGGCAGGGCTTAGGTGAAGAGTGCATCTGAAGTGAGGACAGGACCAAGAGCTGGGGTGCTCACACTCTCCTCTTTGTCACATGCCTCCTGGCAGGGGTGGAAACTGTCCCCTAGGAGAAGATGGGGTGACTCAGGCTCGCCTGGCCCTTGCCAAGGGTGTCCCGTCTGCCTCCCATCCTCCTTGCCAGGAGTCTCACGAGGAAATCATCTTTTCGGCTAGGGTTAAACATGACCAGGTGTTCCACTGAAGGCAACGCCAGAGGATTCTTGGCATGTCCTTTGCACTTGTTTGAATGCTGCGGCCTTTAATATTTGTTCTGATTCTGGAGCATGTGTGTGTGTGTGTGTGTGTGTGTGTGTGTGTGTATGTGTGTGCTGCAGGCTTCCTCCCAGGTCTCCCAGCATGTTCCAGTACCCCACAGGAAGAGCCACAGCACGTGTCAGGTGGGGCCGGGGCAGGCTGGGTAAGGGCGGCCCGGGGTCCTGACAGGGCCAGGCCATGTGTTTTGCTGGTTAGTGCATTGGGCTGGCAAGGTGGGAGGCTGCTGTGCTGGGACCCCCTTTCTCACCAGAGGCCCCACAGACTCCTAGACGCTACAGCTTGAAGGGAGGGGTCTGAGAGGTGGCATCCTGCAAGTCTTTCATTTTCTAGAGATGAAAATGAGGCCCAGTGGGAGACCGTGGCCTGTGACAGCACACCTAGTTGGTAGTAGGAGCTGAACCATCAAATTCTAGGCTCTGTGTGTATTAGTCCTTACCTATTTGTCACAGGTTTGGTGTCCAGGTAGTGTCTACCGCTGGAATGAGCATGCCAGCTCAGGCCTTCTGCATCCTAGCTCCAGGCTTGCAGGATTATTCTTCCTCCAACAAGAAAGACCTGGAAATTTCTTATGGTCACCATGACCTTATGTCCCTATTTCTCCTGGCTTGTCCTTACGCCCCAAAAGTACTAGTTTGACAATATATCATATAGTCTTTTTATTTAGAATCTTCTCATCTTTCTAGAGTGTCTTTTTTTTTTAAGATTTTATTTATTTATTCATGAGAGATACAGAGAGAGAGAGAGAGAGAGGGAGAGGCAGAGACACAGGCAGAGGGAGAAACAGTCTCCATGCAGGGAGCCCAATGTGGGACTCGATCCCAGGTCTCCAGGATCACTCCCTGGACTGAAGGAATTACTAAACCGCTGAGCCACCTTGGCTGCCCAAGAGTGTCTCTTCTTCAGACATGAACATTCCTGATTCAGAGATGCCGCTGGGGCTGCCAGCACAGAGCTTCACAGAAGGTTCTGATGAGTCTCTGGTTGCAGGTCGTGGGAGACCTCGTGCACACAGGCATGAACCAGGTTAACCAGGACTGCTTTCAGCCTAAGAAAGGGTTTCTAAAGTAATTCTCTAGAATTCCCTTTTCTTATCTGTAAAATGAAGGAACTCTACTGGCTGATTCCGAAGGCTACTAGTAGCATAAAAATCTGTACCTCTAAGTGAATTTTCCTGGGTACCCTCCTCTCTGTGCTTGCCCCTTCTTCACTAGCTTCCACACTGATGTGAGTAGGGCCACATCTGACGGCACCTTTAAGCTTGTGCAGTCCGGATGGCCCATTAGGGAGACAGTAGCTTTACAGCCAGGAGTGCAGAAGCCTGGCCCGCCCCTTTCTTTTGGGTTCCCAAATCTCACACTGGGTTTGAAGAGAGCCCACAGACCCATGGAGAGCCTGGAAACCCAGTTCCCAGTAGGGAACTTCTTTCTTATGCTTTGTCCCCATCACTCTGCCTGGCAAGAAAAACTGAAGGGTCCTTGGAAGAAAGGGTATAGGTTGTCCTGGAGAGTGGTTGACTTCCCAGTAGAAAGTTGTTCTCTAAATGGTGCTATCCCAGAAAGAAGGGTGCTGAAGGGGTCTCCATCTTTTATGCTCTTAGACTGATGTGATGTCTGATCTTGGGATATCATGCTCTCCCTGGAGGAACTTGTTCTTAAAGACATCTGAGGGGTAAGTCGTGGCTTTGTCTTTCCAGACAGGGAGAAGCTGATTCCAGCTACACTTAGGAGCTGAGTAACACCACTGGCCTCACACATGGCCTTCGGGAGAGCTAGACCTCCTGAGTCCAAATCCTGGTTCAATCACTCCAGGGTGTCACTTTCAGCAAATTTCTTTCCTTATCTCCTTGACTCTTAGTGTTTTCATTTTTGAGGAGGAGAGGGACAAAAACAGCAATCCTCGCAGGACTATTTCAGGGATTAAATGAGGTAATCTCTACCACAAGCAGAATACAGTGCCCACAGTGATAAATGCTTTGTAATCATAGTGAACACATTGGACTTTTGGTACTTAAAGGTCTTTGATCCATGGAAAGGAGCCCATGGCTTGATAGATGAGGTGTAAACCCATTCTATGCCCTTGAACAGGCAAGGTTTGGGCATCAAGTCAATGTGGCAGGATGAGAAAGAATTCTGCAGTTAGCTCTGAGACGGCTGCTCTCATCCCTGCGTCACCACTTATGGGCTCCGGCGTTCCTGGGCTGAGAAAGGGGAGTAGGTGCCTGAGTCTCTAGCAAACTTGGCCCTGGTGGGTGGTTCCTGGGCTCCCTTCTCAGTGCCAAAGGAGCGAGGCTGGGGGGACTATCAAGTTCTTATTATTGTAATGTGTTTATGGCAGTGTTAACCTTAAAAATAAATACTGCCAGTTATTTTATCAGCAAATGATGGGTTTATTGGGGAAATAAAAAAGGATTGCAATCCAGGACAAATAAGCTGTGCAGCAAAACCATAGGTAAGTCCCAGGAACAAGAGACATACTTTTTTTAAGGAGAAAAAGGGGAAGGAATTTCGGAAGACTGGAAGAAACTAAATGTCCACTGCAGTAAACTAGGAATTTGAAGCATGGTGGCTTTTCAATGGTGAAGCTGCTGCTGGGAGATTAGGGAAGTGTCTCTCCCACTGGAACAGTAGAGTAGCATCCACCTTCAAGTCAAGTCTTTGTAAGGTCAAGTCCATCTCCTCCTGTTGGGTCTGCAATGGACCGCAAGTGGTAGATAGAGTGTGAGAGCACCCCCTGCCCAAACCTCATAACTCCATTTTAGTGAGGCTTCCTGTTATTAATTTTCACACGGGTAAGTAAAACCTGTAGATCACTTAGGAACCTTGCTTCCATTCCCACATAGCTGGTTCTCTTTGGCCAGGCTGTACATAGTCCAGAAGGAATTTGGTCCAAGCAGAGGCTCTTCTCCTCTAGATCTAGGAGGCTCTGAGAGGAAGGCCAGAGAAGGAGCAGCAGGTGAGGATAATGGTCTACTGTCTCGGTGTCTGGCGGACCTAGAGGAACTGACTACATTCTCCTTCAGGCCTCAGTCATGGGAGAGGAGGCCCAGGGTCAGAACTGAACTACTCAACTGGATGAGGTCCTGAGTCCAAGGACCTCTGGGGTCTAAATGTTCTTACTTCTGGTGCATCCACAGTCCTGATGAAGTTGGTCTCCATCATAGAATTTTCAGTCCACTGAAGGCAGGGGGAGGATAACTGTCCACATGGGGTAGTGGAAGTCACCTCCAGTGGCCCTTGTCCATTCAACCCTTATAGGATTCTGACAGTAATTTCTTTAATTGGTGGAAGAAAGGATTTGTTTTACCCCAAACCAACCTGAGGAACCTGTGAAGCAAGGCTTAAGAATGGTTCAAATTTCAACATAAAACCTACCTGAGCCTGACCCTGACTCTGATACATAGCAGCTGTGGACACTGTGCCTGAGTCCTCTCTGCCACACAAGGAGGATAACGACCTTCATGATTGTTGGCTAGGAAGAGTTGGTGAGTTCATGTGTTGTGTGCTCAGCACAATGTCAAGTTCAATTTCAGATAACCTCCTCCTCTTCCTCTCTTCTTTTAATTCATTGTGGTTTTCTTTGTCTCTTTCAGGACTTTCAGCACTGATGATTCATGGTCACAAAGGGGTCAAAGGGCGTGTCAGTACAAGAATGAGTGACCTGAGAGGGGGCCACCAAGCACAACCTCCTCACATCGGAAGTAGACACCACTGGTTTCCTGAGTAAAAGAAATTCATCTTCCCAGCTACTCAAGGGGCCAGGTCCTCCATGTCAAGCTACTTAAGGGTATTAGAGAAAGAAGCCTGAAAAAATTGTTCTCTGGTACCAGTGAGACCAGGCACAGATAAGAAGGGACAAGGATTTAGTGGAAGAGAGGAAGGCTAGATTCCAGGAAGTTTTCCTGGCAGAGGAAAGGATGAAGTATTGCTGTGGATATGATTGGAGGAAGTGGTGTCCTCCTCAGGAGGGTTACAATGTATGGTTCACTTACATGGGCTGAGGACGGTTTTCCATAAGGAGATAGGGGCTGACTTTCCAAGGAACTTAGCCACCTGAGCAGTCTGTCAGCAACTCTTCAAAGACACAAAGTCGTGGCTCTTATCAACTAGGGAACCATCTTTAATTTAATCCCTTTGCAGATAGAATAAAGGTCCCAGAGGCCCTATGCCCTGAAAGAGGCACATCCCCTGATGTCTGGCCCCCAGTGCACCCTACCTCCAGGTATGCAAGCCTTGTGTAATCCACTCATCTCCAGCATGGATTTACCAACTCACTTCTGGTGAATAGAATACAGTAGAAGCAGTGCTGGGATGGGACGTCACTTCTAAGATTAGGTTACAAAAAACACTGAGACTACAGTTTTAGAGGCCTCTGTCTCTCTGTCTGTCTGTCTGTCTCTCTCTCTCTCTCAGCATTCAATAAAGATGTGGTGATTGACACGGGAATTGTTCTATCCATAAACTGACACTTGGGTATGAGAGGGAAAAATGATGCAGGACTAGATGTCACCTTGCAGTGAGGGTAGATGAGATCCTCAGAAAGCAAGGGAACTTTCTGGATCTGGGACTTTGTAGGCAGCATTCACATACATGACTTCAGTTTCTCCACCCCCACCCTAAGTACATAAAGTCATCTAGCGTCTAAGCTCTTGTCCTCAAAAGTGGTATCTGAACTGTTTGCTCTGTCGCCAGAATAATCAAAGCAGCTCAGTCTCCGCCTTAGCTGGATGAGGAAGAAAGGCTGGGGGCTAGATTCACCAGCTGGGAGAGCCATGTTAGTCTTTTGGCTTTGTGCTCACCCTGAATGACAAAGCACCAACAACTGCGGGCTGCCCCTGAGGCATCTGACCTTTTCATCCCTGAGAGTCTGTGGTCTTAAGGGAAGAATGACATAATGGCCCTCTGTTCTTAGTTGGGCTAAGCTGGGCTAATGGGGGAATTGTGAAAGCCCTGGGGTGAGCAAGGGTCCTCTGGAGGTCAGCTTGTCCATTCTCCCACCTCCAGGAAGGCCAGCTAATTATCAATTTACTAGGTCAGAGATACAATGGCGAGAAGGTGAGTCTGACTCTCATGTCAGATGTAGGATGTAGAGGAAGCAAGATTCCAGTTTGCTTGGTCAATAATCTACTTCATGTCCCCAGTGGTCTGCTCTTCTTGCCTCTGTTTTCATCAATGGGTCCCCGTTTCATCCTGTGTCTCCTTACTCTGTCTGAGGTTCAGTTGATTCTGGAGACAAAAGCCTTAATGCCCGTTAAATAATTGATTTTGGCCTCTGTCACACTCACGCTTTTTCAGATTTCTCTTTATCTTGAAGATTTTCATTAAGAACAGAGTTTACCTTCTTGACATCTGGGCAAGGCATAGTTGGTGGCAAGGCAATGGCAAATACAGAAATTAAGAATTCAGGAACTTCAATGCTGAGAGGGTTCTCCGGTTTTAAGCATCTCTCTCTGCCACATGAAGGGTTTGGGCGACTGAAAAAGCTCTGAGGAGATGAGTCATGTGGAGAAGATGACCCACGTCAGGGTAGATCAGAGTCTAACGCCTTGACTTTTGCCTTATCTCATGGTCTTTCCAAAACTTTGGGATTATAGACAAGACACGACTGCTTGTTTTTCTAGAGAGAAAAAAGAAATCCTATCCCTAAAAAATAAGGAAGAGTGAAGAAGCTCTTTGGGCTCATTAAACAGGCTGTTATAAGGCTTCTTAGACTTCAAATAATTCTTACCAAATAACATTTTGATGAGTTAAGTGTAAATGAATCAGAAACATATGAAGAAAATTTCTTTGGAAATACACAAGGGTTTCAGAAGCAAGGAGAGTCACCCTCACCCCCAGCCCATCCCCTTCCCCTTTGGTTCTGGGTTTGGGAGTTGGGAACTTCCTCCCTCCATGGACTCACTGATGGGACTGCCCATCCACTGGCCACCCAGCATGCTCCCGGATTCTCCACTGGAATTCCGCTTCATCTCCTGTGGCTTAGTGGCCAAGTGGCTGGGATGGGCTAAGAGAGAAAGGGCCAACTGGTGAGAGAGACAGATGAGAAAAAGAAGGGAGACACAGGGAGTAGACAACCCAAGTGCTCAGAAAATCAGCCACGTGCTGTGTGCAGGGAAGGATGCATTTGTGGCTTGAGGCTGACTTCAGATTTGGGGCTCTTTGGAAAGAAGTTCATAATATTTTTTTTCTTTCTTTCTAAGCAGCAGGAAACTCTCTTGACCTGTGCTCAGTTTTTTGTTTTTTGTTTTTTGTTTTTTTTTTTTCCAGGTTGCTACGGTTTTCTGGAGCTTGCTTCTAAGTCTCTGTAGGGTCTGGGACGGGCAATGCTGAATTCTCCAAGATGAGGCATTTATGAATGGAAACCATACCTCGGGACTGCCTCAGATCCTAGGAGCACCTTTTGCTTGTCTCCTACAGATTCATCCTGCCTTCCTGTGCCAAGCACGAGTGGCCCACAGTAGATGGGATGACCCCTCTGTGTACCTGGGCATTCCGCAGCCCAACACAGCTTCCTGGGGTGCAGTCCCGGAGCTGAGCAGCGTCTGCAGGGTGGTCTGGTCCCCTCTCTCTTCCTGCCTTCCTCATCTTTGCTGGTTGGCTGTTGCCCTGGCAAGGCCAGTAGGAGTGTTCTAGTCACAGACTCCATGCAGAAGATGTGAATAGTCCTCATATTTTACTCTTTGTGTCATATGCTTAGTTTCTGTTTCCCCAAAGCATACCTCGAATCCAGGATCTGGGGGCAAGAGTTGATTTGTGAGGTGATTCCAGGCAGCAGGGTAAAGAAGAGGAAAAGTATGATGGGGAAAGGAGGAAAGTCAATAAAAGGTACGTGTGTTAATAAGCAGGTAGCCTATGTAGGCAGCTAGGTTCAGTCGTGATGGGCCCCCCCTGAGAGAAACCCACCTCGTGAGGAGGCCAGGGTGTTCTTTTACCAACTACCACACCTCACTGGTTGTTTTCAGGGCATTAATTTCCTAGAGCTTTTGGCCGACTCTATGTGTGGGTAAATCAAGTTCCTGAAGCCGCAGAAAGCCCTGGGGCAGAGAGATGATGGTGACAGAGGTAAGAAGCTATTGAAGTACTGGCCTTTGAGGGGCAGGAGGGAATATGGTCAGGGCTTGGTCGCTTCCTCCTACAAATACCTGGATATGCCTCCACTCCTCTTTCTCTGCTCCTTCATACTTGACCCACCTCCAGCTCAAATTTTGGATGTAGGAGGGAAGAGGGAGTAAGATAAAGCAGGCACCCCTCCCACAGCATCTGTCGTGGGTACCAGAGAGTCAGAGGGCTAGATGCGTTTTTGCACTGCCTGCCAGGCTGTTGGGCAGAGCGTCTGGCCCAAGGGTGGTCATGCTCACAGGCACCTTGTATCTGCTGAACAATAGAGCAGGGGCTGAGCTCTCCCGCCTGCCGTGGGCTGGAGCATATCAAGGTTGGCACAGTCATCTAAAACCTTACTTTGGGGATCTTTCTATTTTCCCTCCCACCCTTCCTGGGATCACTGGTCAGCCTCCGAGCCTGGCTGTTGCTCTGAGAGGCCCAGGAAACAGGAAGAAAGGAAAGTGGCCTAGTGCAATCAAATTGAGACCATCTGACACACGAAATAGTGTTATGCCAGGAGCCATAGTTAGATGTGCTATGGGTTCAGAGAGGACAAGAAAGGGGAGAAGGGGGACAGCCAGATCGAAAGCTGTGAGGTGGAAAGTTTTATCTTCAAGAGGGTTTTGTCCAGATGCGATGGCTTCCTGTCCTATAAGCCTGTAAGGGTCTCTCACCCAACACTGAAGTCCTGCTTTAAGGCCGTCACGTCCACCCATTCTTTATTCCTTCAATATCGTATCATGCCTCTTAGCCCTAAAAAAAAAAACAAAAACCGAAAAGCTTTCAAAGGCCAGAGACGACCTCACCCTTCTTCTTGAAAGTGACCAAGCCGAATGGGTGATTGGCAACAGGTCCTAAGGAGGATTTCCGTCAGGTGAGCCGCCCTTGGCTCTGGGTCATTAGGACAGAGTAGAAAAAGGAACAAGAGAGGAGATCACCAGGAGTCGGGTGGGAAAAGAAAGCATGGTGCCGTGGTCATCTCCTTCCCAGATGATTCACGCCGTCATCACTTCCCATCTATGACCCCTGGGCTCACAGCCATCCCGAGGCCTTTCCTGCCCAGCTCAGCTGGAAACACGTGGACTGACAGATGTCTCCTTCAGGAACTGTAGCCTCTTCACACCCGTCCCAGGGTGGCCACTCCCTTCCAGGCTGGTGGAAAGAACAACACTTCATAGATCTTCTTTGAGCTGCCTGGCCTGGGGCCCTGTGGCCACTCCAGCCCTGGGCATCGTCCTCCTGGCTCTCACCTCCCACCTCTCACACTCCATCATCTACCTCTGGGGTGGGTGCTCTCCCTTCCCGTGCAAGCCCCTTGCCCTCGCTTCCTTCAGTCCTGTCGGTTCCCAACATCTCAGCGTAACTTCCTGCCACCAGGTGCTCTCTTGACCTCCTCATGCACTCATCTTGCTGTGACGATTTGGGCAAGCAAGTGGCACACCCTCTCTTCAGCCATCCAGAGCCCACACCGTCTCTGCCTGCCTTTCTTCCGCCAGCAATGTCCCTTTCCACATCTCAGGGTGGCCATCAGAAGTCAACAAGACCATCTGGATGAAAGTGCATCAGAAACCACAGAATCTCCAGAAATAAAAGGAATTACACCATCTGTTTTGACAGAGAAGGACATGCAGGTTCGAAGAAGTTCGCCCATTCTGTGATGGATGGAAGACGAGGCTCCTTCTTGTCCATGGTGCTCACACTTCATTGTGCTTGGAATGCCCGGGGGAGCTGGGGGGAGCGCAGATTCTCGGGACCTCCTAAGAAACTCCATCTGGTGGGTGTGAGGAATCTAGACTTAAAACACATATCCCAGGTTCCAGGGGGCTCCTGGCCCGTTGCTCTGACCATTGTCCATCTGCACCTAAGTCAGTCTTTGCTGCTGGATCCCCACCTGGACATTTGTCAGTCCATTTTCTATTTTCCAAAAGACTTGGCTTGGGGCTCAGGCCTATGAACTAATAGAGAAGACGTATTTGGTAGCTGGCTCCTCAAATACTAGCCTTTGAGACTCTGGAGGGTGAAGTCAGAGTTCTCAAGGTAGGTGCAGGAGGAGCAGTGAGGAGAATGTGTCCTGCCCCACAACATGGCTGAGGAAGCCCTCTGAGCACAGGCCATTGAGAGTCATGAACATCATCCACTAGACCAGCCAAGAGGGGCTGGGGGCACTGACAGCTCCCTCCCTGTCCACACCCGCCCTTCTCACCTAACACACATATGCAGGCTCTTCCCCAGGGCCTTGTGGCTCTGTTCCTTGCTCACCTGTGGGATCTTCCCCCCATATCCCCAGAGCTCCCCAGGGCAGTGTGGGGCCTGGAATGTCTCCCAGGGTTGGCGGGGAGTCAGTTCTGAGACATGTGCAGGGAAGCAGCTGGATGAAGGTGCTGTGAGCTGATACTGACCACGTGATAGGAGATTGCCAGTTCTCCAAAGCAGGCTGGGCCCAGGGTCAGGGGTCACGGGGCCTACCACGGAGCCCAGAGGGAGCTGACCAGCTAAGAGGATCAGCCATGGGGAGGAGGGGACACTGCAGTGGACAGTGATAAGGGAGATGGGAAGAAGGGGGGCCCAAAGCTGGGATTCTTGTCCCATATCTGGCAAGACCCATATCTGTGTGTCTCCCAAACGGTACCTCACTTCCAGGGGCCTCTGCCTGAGTAGAGCATGAGCATTCGCTGTCCAGGACAACACATCTTTAAAGAAAGCTGATGGGCCATGAAACACCTGGGTGGCTCAGTCGGTTAAGCAGGTGGCTCTTGATTTTGGCTCAGCTCTTTATCTCGGGATCATGGGATCGAGCCCTGTCAGGCCCCACCCACACTCAGCGGGGAGTCTGCTTGAGATTCTCTCTCTCCCTCTGCCCCTCCCCCTATCACTAAGATAAATAAATTGATATTTTAAAGAAAGCTGATGGGCCCAAGTCAAGGCTTCTTAAACCATTTTTTATGGAGAGAGGTTTCTGCTGCTAGAGCATCCCTCTGAGGAGCTTGAGAGGAGTGGAGTCTTGACCAGTTATTGGCCTTACTGTTTTCATTCCTCCCAAGGGTTCCTTGGGGGGAATTTCTGGGTTTTTCCTGAGCTGAAGAGGACCTTTAATCTGGTCAGTGAGTAAGCACACCATGACTCTCCCCCTGGCTGTGGTAGGTCAGCCAGCCAGGGATGGGGCAGCCATTGGTGGTCCAAAGGCCTGAGGCATGGAGGGCTTCAGGGCGGGCCAGGCTCATGAGTCGGCTTGGAAAGAGGGTGTCTATTTAGTGTTTCCAGAGCACCAGAAAATACCCCAATGGCGCACAGTGTCTGAGCTTCTGAGTCTTTCACTGCTGTGCACAGTACCATGACTCATAATTTCTTATTAGATGAGCTAATGAACACATTTATTTATTTACTGGGACTTGATGACTTCCCGTCTGTGAGTCCTCAAAGAAAAACCTTTGTGCTGTAAGTCGCTCCAGCCCACATCTTTGCTGGACTTAGCTTTCCTGGTCACTTTCTCACCCTTCTTTCTAGGCAGCTGGTTTGGTAAGAGATTCTAGGGGAAGCCCGGGGGATGCACAGTGGGCCAGGAACTGGGGCAGAAGAGAGGCAGGCTGGTGGGAGGGGCACGCTCTTCAGTAAGGCATTTCCCTTTATGGACGACCTAGATGGACCGCCCAGATGCCCCTTTTGGGACAGGTTTGCCGCCCAGCTGCAGGTTTCCAGCTGTCAGCTCCACCAGGGCCAGCGTCAGCTGCAGAGAATGATTTCCCCGAAGGTCACCCACTTGTTCCCGACTCTGATGACTGAGCAGGATAGGGTACCCAGGCTTGGCCAGTCCTGCTTGACCAAGGCCACAGGTGGGCAGCAGTGCTTACTCAGAGCTCCACACCAGTGTGTCCAAGGACTTGTCGGGCTACATCTTAGTTCAAATTCTTCCTCTGCCCATTCCTGCACGGTTCTCCCCAGGGGTGGTTCAGAGCCATGCTTCAGGCCCAGTCCCAGCCCTCAGGTGGCTCCATGCCCTGAGTGTGGATAAGGTGGGGGCGCAGTTCTCCAAAACACAACCTGACAAATCAAATCAATAGCTACCAGTATGTGCTGATGGGTGGGACATTATTAGAGTTGGCTGTCTATGGGCATTCAGCTGTCCAAAACAATCACAGCAATCCCATTCCTGCCTCAGGGCCTTTGCACTTTCTGTTCTCTCTGCCAGGAATGTTGGAATTTGTGTCCAAATGTCACCTTCTCAGAGAGAGCTTCCTGGTCTCTTAACTGAATTGGTCCTCTATCTAACCCTCAGGTGTTCCATCATGTACCGTGTTGTTCTTTTCTGTTAAAATCAATAGCAAATTAATTTGGATATCTTCTTTTGGCATGTATCTTTGGATACTTATTTTTCAGTATCTATCCATTCCCACTAGAACATAAACCCCATGAAAGCAGGGACCTCTCTATCTTGTTTGCCTCTGTGTCCCCCAGGACCTTGCGGGGTGTCTTGAGTAAGTACTCAATAGATAATGAATGAATAAATGAGATGAACACGCAGTTATTGAGTGAAAACAACAGAATCTAGCTAGAATATAGCAATATTTTGTTTCCAGTATATTAATTACTGCTTTTCCCTTCTAGTTAAGTGATGTAGGTTTTCACCCAGAACATGGTAGATAAACTTTTTCTGCAATGAGCCAGTTTTGGTAAGTATTTTTGCCTTTGCAGGCCATAAGATCTCTATTGCCACTACTTAGCTCTGCTGCTGAAGTGCAAAAGCAGCCATAGAAAATATGTAAACAAACAGGCTGTGTTACAATCAAATTGTATTTGAAAAAGTAAATGGCTGGCCAGATTTGGCTGCCAGGCCATTGTTTGCTGTCCCTGACTGAGAATAGTAATAATGTAAAATTGCCTATAAAATAAGATTTATTGATGTAAAAAAAAAAAGAGGAAGTCTAGTGAAATAATAATATTACCTAAACAGCTTTACGGAAACCATATGCAAATTCCCGAAGTTGGAGAGAATTCAGTTCTAATTTTTCTTGCATCATCTGTGGCCACAGCCATGGAGGTGAAGGAGGCTGGAAGGGAGAAATCCTTTTAATTGAATGTGGCCAAACCGTGGGAGGCTCACACTTAGATATTTCCAAGAGCCTGGCGGACTGGAGTTTTTTTTTTTTTTTTTTTTTTTTGTCCTCTTGCTGTTTTCCTATACCCTTTCTGCCCCCCGACCTCCGGTCCCAGAACTAGGGGCTGTCCGAAAATGTTCTTGCTTGGGTAAATTGTCCTTCTTTGGGCTTTAACCTCAGGGCCAGGGGTGGTCATGGCCACACTTACCTATCTCATAAATATACCCTGAGCTTAAGCCTAAACCTAGCTGGGCGCTGGGGAGGTGGGGCCAGCAGAAGGTGACAAGGTCAGTCTGAAATTCCTGAGCCTCTGGGAACAAGGAAGGCTCTGATCTACTGAGTACGTAACCATAAATCAAGTCTGCTCTAAGGACTTCATATATATTAACTGATTTGATCAGTAGCCATTGCCTAGTAATAATGATATTATCTCCATTTTACAGATCAGAAAATTGAGGCATTGGAGCCTAAGTAAGTTGCCCAAGGTTACTCAGCTGGCAGGAGGCAGGGTCAAGATTGTAACCTGGATGGTAGCTCCTGAGTCCATGCTGCTAATGGATTCTCTGTGACGCTACAGAGTCTTGAGATAGCACTGCTGGGGGCTCCACACTTGGTGAATGTTCTGTCGCTGTGTTGAAATTCTTAATTTCAGAGCACAGTTTCGTGATGCACTGGACCCAGGTAATCATCGTCCTCTTCTTTCCATGGGTATAAGTCTTTCAAGGTTCAACTCAAGTCCTACCTCCTCCAGGAAGCCCATCGTGATTCTTTCCCGATTTCTGGATAGTCTCCCCTCCTCAACCGCCATAGGAGTTATGGCCCATACATGCCACTCAGTTCTTAGTCACATTGATCATTCTCTGCCTTTGCTGGACTCTTCTCTTTCTGTGAGTGGAAGTTTTGTTTCTCCCATCTGGTTATGAACTCACTGGGGCATGGGGAGATGAGATGCCATTTCAGCTGAGCACTATGATATAGGGGAGACGATTATTTATATTCTTCCCAACTGCAAGATCCTGTATTTATCTTGGTACCCTACAGCACACTAAGCCCAGACTCTGTCAGCTGTAGTTCAATAAACAATGGCTGATCTTTTTCTGCTCTTCCACCCTTTCTGTCTCTGACCAAGCAGGGTTAGAGTAGGGCTCTGCTCTACTCAAGGTTTCTAGAATGATAAGGCAAGAAAGGATCTCAGAACTCATCTTGTCAAATCCATTTTTGGATAAAGAGGTCTCAGAAAGGTCTAGTGTCTTACTCAAGGGCACACAGTTCATGGGGGCCCAGCAGGGAGCACAGGACACTTTCCTATGCAGATGCTTCCATCCTTTCATGTCTTCCTCTTTGGACAGATGTAGACTCTTCCTGGGAGTGCAGGTGGGAAGCAACCCTTCCTGTCTGAAGCAGTTGACTGGATTCTCGCTGAGACCAGCAGTCCATCAACCCAACTGGCTTGTGGCTTCCTCTGTGGAATGGCTCCCTGGAGCTCCCACTGAGAAGCTCCAGGAACCAGCTGCCTGTCAGCCACCTTATTAAATTGGTTTCCAGATGTCTCCATCTCAAATTGAGGAAGCAGGAGGAGGGTGAGGGGCTGAGAGTTTGTTTGTTAAATGAAGTCTTCAGAGTCTGTAATAAATAATGTCATGCACTAATGGAGCAGGTAATCTCCTGAGACATGGTGATGCAGAGGATGTCCTCAGTGAGGCTTACGTAAAGATGAGAGAGGCCAAGAGACAGACAGACCACACCATTTGGGAGCAAGGACAAGAGAGAAGAGATATATGGACAGAAGGTTAGAGACTGAGTGGAGATGGGGGAGCCCACACAACTGTGAGTGTGTCGGAGAGAAACTGGACAGAGAAAGAAGAAGAAGCAGAAAAAGAGAGACAAGGACAGAGGGTCGAAATCTGTCCTCATGTTGACCTGCTAGTATCTGTTTGTCTCCTTCAGAACAGCTGGTAAATCCACAGCCAGCCCTGGAGAACTCCCTCTGTGCAAGACTTGAGCTGGTGCTTTGCAGATATCAGCTTTTGGACTTTTTGCAATAACCTCACAAGGTAGCTGCGTTGATTATGCCCATTTTATAGAAAAGGTAAGTGTAGCTCAGAGGACTGAAGGAACTTACTCAAAGTCACACAGTGGTAGAGAAGTCTACTTCCCACGCTGTGCCATTAACCATCCCAATTGGCGGTCACATTTGGGAGAACAAACTTTCCAGGCTTGGCTCATTCCACTGATGAGCACAGAAACTGTAGCAGGTTGGTATTACCTAAACCTAGTATCATCCTTACAGAGAATTATGAATCTGTATGAATGTAGGCACAGGGAGAGGGTGCAGAGCAGGAAATACAAACACATCCTCCTTCTAACCAGTTATCTTGAAACCCATTGCATACCCCTGGTTGGACAGACTTCGCTCCCTCCAATCCATGACTGCATCCACCAGCTTGGGCGCCTCTTTTCTGCCTTAACCACTATGAGGGAGCATTTATACACACAAAAAACTTGGGTATATTGGCTTCCTGGGGCTGTTGTCACAAATTATCGCAAAAAAAAACCCACAAAAAATGAGTTAAATAATTATCGAATTTGTGGCTTAAAAAAGAAAAAAAGTGAATTTATTCTTTCATGGTTCTGGAGGCCAGAAGTCTGAAAACAAAGTACAGGCAGGACCATACTCCCTCTGAAGGCCCTAGAGAAAAATTCTTTCTTGCCCGTTCCTAGTTTTGGTGGCTTCTGTTGAGCCTCAGTGTCCCTTGAGTTGCAGTTGAATCTCTCCAGTCTCTGTCCTCATCACTTGCCCTCCTCCCTTGGGTCTCTCTCTCTGTATCTAAATCCCCCTCTTACACAGACACCCATCTTTGGACCAAAGCCTCACCCTAATCCAGAATGACTTTACCTTTGATGGCATCTGCAAAGACCCTATTTCCAAATAAGGTCACATTCACAGGCACTATGGGTTAAGACTTGACATATCTTTTTGGGGGACACAATTTGACCCCACTACAATGAAGATCCATGGAATGTATAGGGGGTAGAAACATAAGAACAAAAGCAAAAGGAACAAGTTTGTGACAGACGAGTGTGACAAAAAGTGTGTGAGGGCTCAGGTGTTTCTCTCAAAAAGTGGAAGTTTAACTTAAGGTTTATGCCTCTTGCCTAATTCTTGGTTCCTACTCCTCAGGCCTCACGTGTTGCTACCTGTCCTCCATTGCCTCTTGGGCACTATCCCTTTGCTTTGACAATACCATTGTACTTTAGAGTTGGGAACTTCTAAAATTGTTTGAAATTTACAAAGGGACACCATATTTGAGATAAATATTCTGTTTTACCCAGAGAGACAGAGCTGACTCTTGTCTCTTACCTTTGGTTCATTTCTTAGATCAGAGCTACTTGCCTAGCTAGTGTGTAAGGAATGTAGTGAAATGATCTTAAAATACAAGATCCTGCTGAATTATCAGCAGGGCTCTGTGTAAGCAGATGCTCTGGGTGTCTGATTCACCATGGACACTAGGCTCAGGATGCCCTGCTCTCCACAGACGCTTTTTTAAATCTGGGATGATCTTCCAGGGTTAGTTAGGACTCTTGGTGGCAAGGCATAGAGATATATCACCAATTATTATCTTTTTTTCCCAAAGGGCTTCTGCTGGCTCCTGTTACTTGGTATTCCAAGGAGTGGTCTAGCTTCAGGTATAGCTAAACCCAGGAGTCACTAATGTCATCAAAATGCTCGCGCGTGCACGTGCTCTCATTCTCTCTCTCTCTCAGCAAAATGCCCCCATGGGTTCCAGAGAAAGAGAGTGCCTAGCACATTTCAGGAACTGACTCTGTTAGTCCATCCTGAGTTCTACATATATTGCTGGCATGATGTCATGGCCAGAAGGAAGAGATTCTCTGATTGGGCAGGCTGGAGTCCCTACCACAATGGAATAATAAGGACGCTCTAGCCACTGTCACAGCAAACCCTGCCAGTCCCAGCGGCTTGACACAATGGAAGTTTATCTTTACATCATGTAAACTGAATCAAGAGAACATTCTCAAGTGCACAGGCTGAGGGAGGTTTGGCTATCTTCAATATGTGGCTTCCAAGGTCACCAAGAATATCAACTTTCAACCAACAAGCAGGGGAAGAGAAACTGGACGAGGCTGCAGGAGGTTCTTTTATGGGCCAGGCCCGCACCTCATTGGCTGGTGCTTGGCCATATGTATAGACTATAACACTGTCTGAGAAATACAAACTAGCTGTGAGCTCAGCAGGAAAAGAAATTGGTTTGTTGAATGGCTCACCATTTCTGCCACCAATTGTCATGCTTATATTATGCTGGCAGCATTATTAGAGAACGAGAGAGGAGTGGTTTCCCAAAGGAAGGGATTCAGAATAGGTTTGTAAAAAAAATCCTCTCATCTAACTCATGGGATGATTCAGACATGTCTGATTTTGCTGCTCTTGGCTATGCTGGTATCTGATACAGACCCTATTGTCTATTGCTGTGTGACAAACTATCCCCAAACTTAATTGTTTGCAACAAGAATTTTGTTACAGCTTTCTTATGTTTCATGATTTTGTGGGTGAGGAATATGGGCAGGGCTCAGCTGGGTGGTTCTTTTGCTCCACAGAGTGGCAAGTAAGATGGCTCAATGGTATTCAGCTGGAGCATCCATCCGGGTCACGTTGTGTCTGGTGCCTTGGGTGTATTGCTGGAAGTCTGGGCTCAGTGAGGCCCTCTTCCCCTCCATGTGATTTCAAGTTCCTCCTCGAGGCCTCTGCAGCAGGATAATCAGGCTTCTTCTGTGGTGGCTCAAAGCCACTCCAAAAGCATTCCAAGAAACCCAAGACAAAGCTATGAGGCTTCTCAAGACCTAGCCCCCAAAGCCCTAGGGTGTCCCTCTGCCATGTTCTATTGTCAAACAGGTCAGGAGGCCAGTCCAGATTCAAGCAGAGGGAAATGAGACCCTCCTTCTTGGTCCTGGCCAGCTCAACAAGCCACAGATCTTTTCCAGCCACGTGATGTTTCCATGTGGGGTCTATGAGCTTGGGAGCCTTTCCTTCTCTGCGAGAGGCTATAGGATACGAGCCCTTGCTGCCCTGCCCACTGCCGGCTGTCCTGGCCATTTTGCTCTGGCTGTTGCAGTTCCCCAAGAGGCAGGAATCTAGACTCTGAAGAGCGAAACAGTGTTCTGGACTTCCATGGATGGACAGGACAGAACAAGGGAATCCCACATGACAGAGGTGGGCAGGGGAAGGGGGGGTGGTAAGAAAAAGGGCGGGACCCATTTCTGGAAGTGGTATCTAGCTAAAGTCAGCAGCAAAGATGATAGCTGATATCTATACCAGGCCTCATTCTAAAAGGTTTTCACTGCAAAACAAACAAACAAACAAACAAACAAAACAAACAAAACAAAAAACAACAACAACAAAAAACAAAACAAACCAAAACAACAACAACAACAACAAAAAACAAAAGAAAAATAAAAGGTTTTCATTGCATTAACTTGCAAAACATTTTCAACAACCCTGCAATACAAGTACTCTAATGACACCCAGCAAGCAGAGACACAAAGTGGTTAAGTAACCGACTTGGGCTCACACTTCTGGAAAGGGAGGGACCAGTGCTCAGAGCCAGGCAGCCAGGCTCCAGAGGCCGTGGCACCCTAGCAACGTGCTCAGACTAGCAGTAGTTGCCTTTGTAGCACAATAAGCCTGTGGCTCCCGCTCACCTATGGGGGTGCAGCAGCCTGTCACCAGCATCACCGAGCTGGCTTACTGTCTTTGGGAAACCAAATGCACCCTTTTTGGATACATGGATCCTCCAGAATTCTGTGCTGGCAAAGAGGTCTCACCTTCAGGTACCTCTGTAAGTTCTGGCCACACCATTCATTTCCCATAGTGCCCTAGGGCTCCTACGAAAATGAAGCCAAATAAGTCTAGGTTACCTTATAACTAACTATCTTATTACAAACTGGGGTTGTTGATGTCAAGTCAAATGAATAGTTTTACAGGGGATCCAGTGGGCGTGTGAGGCCATGCTAAGCACCTTGGTGTGGAAATCCGAGGTCCGAGTTCTCTGAGTCAGCAGGAACTAGAAACCATGCAAAACCCAGACTTTCCCAAGGAAAGAGCTGCTATGGGATTCCTGTCAAGGCCTCTCGTCTCTCCTAATCCCACATCCTGACCTCTTGCTCCTCGCTGCGTGCACTTTGCATCTGCCCTTTGAAACCAATCCTCTGAGCAGAAACAGAAAAGTCCCCAGGGAAGAAATAGCTGGAATCTTCTGGGCATTTTCTAGGACTGGATGGTTGAGGCTGTTTGGCAGAGGTGAACGCGATGGTCCTGGCGTCACGTAGGATCTGTTTGTGGCCCTCTGGCCACCTCCTTCCTCCTACGGGGATGGCAGATGGCCTGTATTTTTAATAATTAAAAAAAAGTCGGAGAGAAATCAGGCTCAGCAGGAGGAATTTGGCACCATCCAGGCAGCACAATTGAGCTGTGAATTTGTTTGGAGATTGGAAATGGTGTCTTCCCACTAAGCATGCCTGCAGCCTCAGCCCTTCCAGGAATCTGCGAGGGCCCCATGTAATGATTTTCATCAGCAGGTCCTAGCTGGCGGGGTTGGGGGGTGCGGTGGATGGAGGGGGAGCCATTGGCAGCCCCCCTGCCTCCTGGTACTCAGAGGACTGTACCTCCCAGGGGCCATGGCAGACAGTTTGTGAGACCTTCCTCCTGCCCCCACCTACTCTCGCCTCTTAGCCTCTCAACAGCCCTGGGAGGCAGAGATTCCAAACGATTACACAAATCAGCCAACAAGACCAGCAAAAAAAGAGGCAGTGTCTGGCTCAAAGGGGAAAGACATAGACCCCTAAGAAGCCGTGGTGGGGGTCCCGAAGTCTGTGATTATGCACTCTGCACCCATAGACTATGCTATGGGGATGTGGAAGGGACTGTCATTTTCTTTGTCCTGGAGGATCAGGGGAAGATGAGCTGCACCCAGAATCCCGAGCCCCAACTTCCAACCTTGGCCTGATACCACCGGCCAAGCGGGCCTCACCTGGTCCTCTTCCCTTTCCAGGTCTCAGTTCCTCTATTTGTAAAAGAGCAGAAATGAATCCTCCAGCCGGGAGACGCTGGACAAATACTGTGGCCCACGTGTGACCTGATGCCCTGCGGAGACACAGAAAGGTCCCCTAGGCACAGGTGGCTGTGGACCATGGGGAGGTGACCGAAGAGCCTGGGCCAGTTTGCTTCGGGTAGACTGCTCACCTGCAGATGACCACGGGCAGCTTGCAACGGGCTGAGCACGCATGGACATGGGACGCCCTAAGGTCATCCTCTCACCCTAGACAGACTGCGGGAGAGCTGGGGCCTCAGAACGTTTTCTGGACTCCTCAACCCCCATCAGCAGCCCGTCGCCCTGACTCGTTGAGTCGGGCCTCCCTGGAGAGCGAGTGGACGAGGAGCTGGCTGCGCAGAGGGGTGGTCTACACTGCGCCCGCTCCACCCAGCTAGAGCTCAGTGAGGCCTGGCGCCTGGGGTCAGGCAGGAAGGCCTGGGACGGAGCATTCCATTCTAGGGGCTGAGGAAGGAAAGCGAGCTCCACCCTGTCTCCCCCCCCCCATTCTGGCCTGGTCAACGCTGGGTCCCACTGACCAGCTGCCACCAGGGGCGAGTCAGCCCAGCAGATGGTGTGAGGCGGGAGGAGCCCACGTCTGCCAGCAGCACAGGCATAGCATCGACTGTGAACTTGGGGCATTTCTGCTCCCCAGTCTCCCGCTCTCTCCATCTCTTCATTGTTCATCCACCTTCTGGGATCTTTCTTCTTTCCTTCCTACCCCCGCTACTCCTATCCCCTCCCCATTTCTTTCATCTTTCTCCACCGCTCCCTCTATTTTTTTTTTTTTTTTTCCATCTCGCTCAGCCTTTGCAGTGAGTGCAAAGTTAGAGGCAGGACCCTTCAGGGAGCCAGTGCTAATGAGAGACGGGCCTGAGGCACCTGCTTGGCATCAGGTCTTCCTGGCTGGAGAGTCCTGGGGTGAGGGAGGAGTTCCCTGCTCTTGGTGGCAGCTGCAGCTGGACACCACTTGGAGCCCTAGAACAGTGCTGTCAGCTCTGAGCAGTGGGGCCAAGGGCTGCGAGGCCCCACACAGGTCATCTACGCAGAGAAGGCCGAGGTGAAAGCCCAGGTGCTCTGGGCCATCACTCCAGATCGCAGACGGCCCCTTGCCCTCCATCCCTGCTACCACTTGGGAGGGACGTGGCCAGGCCCAGTTCCATCCTTCCCCCATCCTCTCCTTCTGTCAGGACTCTGGCTGGGGACAGGAGCCAAGCCTGAGGCCTGGGGTGTTACCCGTCTCCTCATCAGGAGCCGTGGGTCTTTGGGAGACCGGCCGGTGCAAGGGCGATGCTAGGAGTGGTCTCTCTTGGCTCTGCCTGGGTCCCCTCCCTCCCAGATCATGCACCCCACACGGATGCAGGCTGCAGTCAGAACAGTTCCAGATGTCTCCCCCGGGAATTTACCCTGTTCTTGGTCCAGATCAAGAATCCAGAGCCGCCCTTGAAGGGAAGGAAAGGGAAAGGATTGTTCAAAGGAGCCTAGATCTCAGCTGCCCCTACTTTTCAGGGTTGTGCTGGACTCCAAAGTTCCATTCTAGATTCTTAAACTGTAACCTGGGACGTCTGGGTGGCTCAGCGGTTAAAGCACCTGCCTTCAGCTCAGGGTGTGACTCTGGAGTCCTGGGATCGAGTCCCACATTGGGCACCCTGCATGGAGCCTGCTTCTTCCTCTGCCTGTGTCTGTGTCTCTCATGAATAAATAAATAAAATCTTTTTTTAAAAAAACTATAACCTGTCCACAGAGTGTTTTACAAAGTGCAAATGGTCCGTACATGCACCCTCCGATACAGTGGCCACTAGCCACACACAGCTATCGCACCCTGAAAATGCGGCTAGTGTGACCAAAGAACTGATTTTTAAGCTTTATTTAATTCCAAGTCATTTAAGTCTAAAGAGCCATATGTGGCTGGTGGGTGCCATCCTGAGCAGTTCTGAAACATGAGGGGAACCTGGTGGACAGTACCAACCCCTTAAGTGAATAGGGCATTTGACAAACCACTTCTACAAATACCACTTCCTTTAGGCCTCTTAATAAATAGCTCAGCAGCTGGCACTGGTAAGGAGCTCCGTAAATGGGTTCTTTCTTTTAATCCGCAAAGCACCAGTTGGATGGAGGTGCTGTCATTACTCACGTTCTACAGACGAGGAAGGCAGACCTGGGGGAGATCCAGGTATTTGCCCAAAGTCACACAGCCAGTTGGTGCCGGGACAGGATTCAAAGATGGCCCACCCAACCCCAGACTGTGCTTTAGCAAGTACATCTGATTTTACCAAAATGTCTAAGACTTGGATTCTAATTCTGGCCCAGCCACCGGACAGCTCTGTGGCCCTGGACAAGTCGTTGCTCCTTCTTCGGTGCTAACTGGCTCGCCTGTGGCTAAGAGGGCCTGGAAGTGTCCATCCCAAGATCCTCTTTGGCTCTGGGCATCTGTGCTTCTACTGGCTTAGTCCAGGTTGGCCATCAGGGCTGTGTCTCAGCACACTCTGAGAAAGACATTTCACAGCTTGGGGCACCGTGGCCTTCTGCGAGGACCCTGCGAGGGAAGGAGCTGGCCCTAAGGAAGCCTCAGGGGGCGGGAGGGGGCCCTCACCCTGGGTCTGGAGGAGACAGTGGGGCCTGGAGAACAGGAAGGCAGAGGGCACAGATGCAGGATCTCGGGCAACGGTAGGAAGAAAGGCCTCGTGGAGGAGGAAGGGGACTCTTTATGTTCAGGGGACCCTTCTGAAACCCACTTAAGCAGCATTCCCCAGGAGCAACGGGACAGCAGGAAACCCCAGAATAACAAAGACGAGGATGGAGGATGCCTGATGATTGTTTTGTTTCTGCCAAGTATTCACTGCTTTCTTTCTTCTGAGCTGGTCTAATATTTCCAGTTCCTTCCCTTCCCCTGGCCCGGGGCTGGGGTGGGGGTAGGGTGGGGCTGGGGGGTGTTGGGCCCTCAGGGCTGACAGCACATGAGGCATTTTCTGCTTAGCTTTATTTATTTATTTATTTATTTATTTATTTATTTATTTATTTTTGTGTATATATATATTTTTAAAGATTTTATTTTTTTCAGGAGACAGACATACACACACAGAGGCAGAGACACAGGCAGAGGGAGAAGCAGGCTCCATGCAGGGAGCCCGACGTGGGACTCGATCCTGGGACTCCAGGATCACGCCCTGGGCTGAAGGCGGCACTAAACCGCTGGGCCACCCGGGCTGCCCCATTTTTTTGTATATTTTTTTATTGGGGTTCGATGTGCCAACATCTAGCACACTAACAGAACATAAGAGACTCCCAACTCTGGGAAACGAACAAGGGGTGATGGAAAGAAAGGTGGGTGGGGGGTTGGGGTGACTGAGGGAGGCACTCGTGGGATGAGCACTGGGTCTTATGCCTTTGTCACTTTATTTTTTTTATTTTTATTTTTTTTAATGCTATGAACATATGTAATTATATATTTTAAAAAGCTATTTGATAATGGAAAGTTTACTGTATCTAAAGTGCTCATAAATTTTTAAAAAATATTTCCAATTGCTTTTATTTTTATTTTTATTAAAAATTTTTTTTTTTTATTGGAGTTCAATTTGCCAACATTTAGCATAACACCCAGTGCTCATCCCGCCAAGTGCCCCCCTCAGTCACTTTAAACTCGTCCCATCGCACGGAGAGCCACCCTGCCGGGTCAGCAGGTGCGCCCAAGCTCTTGTCTCTAATTGCTGGGGAGCACTCTTGGCCCTGACACCCCACCGGGCTCTCCTTCTGGGGCTGGATTAGTCCCTTGGAGCTGCCTCCCCCCTGCTTCTCTCCGGCAGCTGCCTGCCACTATGAGGTCAAGCTGTGACTTGGGCTAGATCTTGTGAAGTGGAGCCTGGAGACCTGGAGAATCCTGTGTGTGCAGAGCCCTGCGGGGCACCCCAGATGAATAAGTAAGGGCCTCTTTCAAGAAGCCTGTGGCCCGGGACGGGGTAGCTAAGGTGCCCTACACCTCACACGTCTACATGTCCAGGGGGTGATCCAAATGGACCTGATGCGAGAAACTAGGGAACAGAAGAGGTTCGTTGAATTTTAAGGATTGCCCCGTCTAATTGGCTCCTGCCTCACAGAACTGGGGGCTGAATGCTCCCCACGCTCCTCTTTGTAAAGAGAAACTGGAATCTGGATTTGAATGTGAAATTTTCCAATTTTTACAAACGGCATAACGGCCAAATAAAACCTGACTGTGGGTTAGAGACATTCACGCCTCTTTCTCATGCACCTGCCCGATTCCTGAAGACGTGTTTGCTGAGTGGTGCAGGAGGAAGGAGTGAGATGAGCTGGCTCCTGGAAGTTGCCTTATTTGTGCGTATGCTGGTTGTTCCACTGTTTTTCTCCGTCTTCAGGGTGGGCCCAGGCCTTATTTGTTCCCCAGCAATTAGCCGGATAATTATCCCCTTGGAACTTTCATCACAAAGACCAAGTCAACACAGGAGCGGTGGACACGTGCATTTGCTCGCTGGGGCTTTCAATGGGGTGGACTCCCTCTGCCCTCTCCCCTTTGCACCCAGGGGCAGAAAGAGATATGGGGAAATATTTTCTATAGAAAATGAGGTTTCTGGGCCAACACAAAGTTTAGAATAGGGCTTCGGAGTCCCCAGAACCGTTCACCTCACAAATTACAGACACATCAGCACCTACTCCATAGATGAAATGCTTATGTTTATCCTATGGCTGTGCATTCAGTGCCCCTGTGACAGTGTACGGACATGAGTGTATTGAGTCGTGCTCTTGACTGCTGTATTAGTCAATGTTCTCCAGAGAAACAGAACCAATAGGTTGTATACAAATGTGTATACACACACACACACACACACACACATAAATACATATGTGGGGAGGAACAAATTGAAAGAGCAAGATTTTAAAGAATTGGCCATGCAATTGGAATTGACAAGTCTGACATCTTCAGGGAAGGCCAGCAGCCTGGAGGCTCAGGGAAGAGTTAACTGTGCAGTCTTGAGTGTGAGGGCAAGCTGGACGCAGAATTCCTTTTGCCTCCGAGGACCTCAGTCTTTTATCCTGTGGTCTTCAACTGGTTAGATGAGGCTCACCCACAGGTGGAAGGTAATAGACTTTACTCAGTCTCCTGATTTAAATGTTACATCACATCTTCAAAACATCATCTAGACTGGCACCTGACCAAAAACCTGGGCACCACAGCCCAGCTGAGTTGACACGTAAAATTAATCATCGTAGCAGAGTTACTATCTCAGAGCGAATTCTTGTCAAAGTGTCCTAAACAACACAACAAGTGATCTGATGCCTGAGAAAGGCTGTTGGATGGCCCTGGCCAGTGGCCAGCAAGAGACTTGTCTGGATAATGGTCTCTTCAGTGTTATTTCATTTTGTTTATTATTATTTTTTTCTTTTTGCCGACTGAGTTCTCAATCACAAGTTGATCTGATGAGTAGCTCAAACCGAGGTAGCAAAAAGGTTTCCTTTTCTGTGACAGTTTTGATCAGTTCTTGGTGCCTGCTTGGTAGGATAAATTGTAAAGGAGTCCAAAGCTGACCTCAGCTCCGTGGGAGAGAATGCTGTGTCTGCAGTGGGAATGGGCACAGGGGATGGTGGTGTATGTGCTTCCTACCGGTCCTTCACGAGCAAGGCCAAGTCTTCATTGGAGAAGAAGGAAAGGATCAGAGAGGATTTCTTTTGTGAAGCTCACAGTCCAGCAAATGTCAGCTTGAGGGTGAGAGACTAGGAGGTAGGTCTCCTCACTCAGTGGGTAGTTTCCTTATCAAAAGAAATATCTGATGTAAACCTATCAAATCTACATCTAAATTATGTTCTCATTTCCTCTATGGCTTCTTTTACTTTTTTATTAGAAAAACTTTTCTCTTTCCTAAAGGAAGCCCATGTATCATAGAACTACTAAACTACATCCTGAATTTGGATGTAGTTTACCTCCGAATTTCCCTTCTATGTTTTATTGTACAAAGAAGCCTCAACGGAATGTTCTAATCCAGAACTGTGCTGTCCAATATGGTAGCCACGAGCCCCATACTTGAGTACTTGAAATGTAGCAAACGTAACTGAGGAACTGAATTTTAAATGTTATTTAAATAAAAAAATTAAACTGAAATAACTATACTTGACTAGTGGCTATTATATTGGATAACAGAGATCTAGAACATTTTAATCATTCCAGAGAGTTCTAGTGAATGGCACTTACCTAAAAAAGTCTGACTTATTATTTTCTTCTTCTTCCTTTTTTTTTTTTTTTTGGTCTTTTCTGTTCCTATCGACTTAACTTCGTAAAGGCTTGGTACAACATAGGATTCGTTTAGTGGCTCTAATTCCCAATTTCTTTTGCTCATCTCCTATTTTATTTTAATTTATTTAATGTTTTAAAAAGGCTTCACTTAGTTTGGGTTTAAATCAGCGCTGGGCTTGAAGGAGGATCTGAAGAGATGACACAGGCAGCCCTTTCTGTTTGGGGCAGGGGCTGGAAATGTAGGGATGCTGAGGTTGGTGGGGAGGGAGCCTTTGTGAAGGCCAAAGCCAGTGCATATGGCCCTGTCAAGCTGAATTTTTGTATCTTTCTAGTTTAAAAATGCCAAATCTTAATTTCTGTTCCTTTCTATATTTCCTAGTTTAAATGTCCTGATTCTTTTTCTAAGTCAGTTCATGTTTTAATGGTCTTCTCTGGGTATTTGCCCACTATTTTCCAGAACTCATCTTTGATATAATGAAAGGGCTTCTGAGCTTCCTTCTCTGAAATCTTACTGTCCTCTCCTACCTTTTTCTTGTGAACTTGACTGCCGTGGTAATACTGGCACTCAATACAATATTATTATTATTATTGTTATTGTTGTTGTTGCTGTTGTTTTTAGAAAGGGAGGGAAGGAGAGTGAGGGTGGGGAGGGGCAGAGGGAGAGAGAGAATCTAAACAGGTTCCATGCCCAGCATGGAACTGGATGTGGGGCCTGATCTCACAACCTTGAGATTGTGACCTGAGCCAAAATCAAGAATTGGACATTTAACTGATGGAGCCACCCCGGGGCACCACCCAGCACAATATTGTAAGAATGCAGGTTTTCAACTCCAGCTCTACCACTCATACGTGGATGATACACATCATGTTACTTAATTTACTGGTGCCTTAGGTTCCTCATTTGTAAAATGAGGGTGCTGCTAATAACAGGACTTGCCTCCCAAGTTGTTGTGGGGATTAAATGCACAGTGGTTAGAAGCCTGCTTGGCATCAGCAGGCCCTTATGCGACCAGTAGATGGAACTGCTCCTGCAGGCTCTTGTTTTTCTGACCTAATAGACTGTAAGCTCCTGGAGGGCAGGGGCTCAGCGTACCAGCTGGCAGGTAGGAGGACTGCTCTAAATATTTTCTTAATGATAATCACTTCCCATTTCTTTCAAATATCCCTGCAAGAACTTCAGATCCACATTCACCTCCACTCCTGCTTCTGCCACTCACTGCCTCCTGTAACTTTTGCCTCTTTTGTCTCTGTTCAGTCTCCTTTTCTGAGTTCCTCTGCTAACTTCATCCTTTAGGGGTCATGAAATCCAGTCCCCTATTTTCAGCAAGTTCTGACACCCATTTAATTTCTGCTTTAACTTGGAAGCGGCGCCTGGGGAAGACATCCAACACAAAGACTTAAAAAAATCCCCAAACACAAATTCTCTCTCCCTTTAGGAAAGTCCCGGGGCTGCAGACATGAGGGCATTTCTCTGTCTTCCATGACACATCCCTGGGCACTGAGGCAAGGAAATGGGTGGGTAAGAGGTGACAGTGTCCCTGGCCCCTACTTGAGGGATTTTGGTGGAGGATGCTCTTTCCTGCCATCTAGGCTGTCAGTGAGTGAAACTAAAGACTGCCTCCCCATTTGGGTTTTCTCATGTGGCCCACTTCCCTCTCCTACCATCTCCTTTCCTGGCCAAGAGGTGGTTTTGTCCCGTCTTTGGCCCTTTCTGAAATATCAAACCCCATTGCATCACGGTGCACCAACCAACGGCTCATCCAAGCCAGGAACTGAGAGACCATGGCAGCTTCTGAAATTCTCCAGAGGCTCCTGTTCCAGAGACACACTCATAACTGTCTTGCGTCAATGTGGCCTTTAAGATACAGTGTGAAGGAGGAAGCTCATCGACTCACAGTCTTCTGGGCTCACTGTCTAAACCATCCCCTGGCCTGCCTGGTAGCTCCACAGAGCACGGCTCTAATAAACTACAGCTTCCCGTCAGACCCCTCCCACAAGTCCCTCCCCCATCCAGCTGTCTACTGTCTCTGTTTCCCTTCTGGAAGCCACAGTCTCTAAAATGAGCAGTGAGAGGGAAGTCATGCCTGATATCTGATAAGATGGCAAGTCAAGTATGGGCTTGACTTGGCTCTTGATGCTGCCTTCTTGGCCAGAACGAGACCATCTGGCTCAGGTGCCCATGCTAAAGGGCCCTTTCACTTCTAAGAATTAAAGCCAGAAATACTAGATATTAGAGAGATTTGTGTCCATGGCAAACTCCAGTTCTTTGTTCTATCCTGCCTTCCTTCCTGTCTTCCTGACTTCCCTCCTTTTCCCGTCCTTCCACAATTATTTCTTGCCTGGTTCTCTTGTACAAGGCAAGTGCCAAAGAAATAAAGTCAAACACTGAAGTAGTTTCAATTCTTGTTTTCTGGAACTTCCACTAGAGTAGGACAAATATACATATAAGCAGGTAACTATAAATGAATATGAAAAAGACAACCATTGAGATAGGCACAGGGTGCTATGGGGGTCCCCAGGGAGACCTCAAGCCAGGCTGTGCAGATGGCCTTTTGCTTAAAGGAGAAGTGGCTCCCAAACCCTAATCTTCAGATCTGTGCCATCCCATGAAAATCTTTTCATAGGCTAGAAGAGACATGATAAAAATGTGGACAATGTAATATGAGTTCATGAATCCTTATTTATTGGAAAATATGGCCTTTATTCTGAGGTGCCATATCTTTTTGGGGTCCTAAGAAAGGATGGTGATACTAGGTGGTAAGTACAGTCATGGTAGTAATGATTATTTTTGTGTCTATATATTTATCTGATAAAATGAAAGAGGGCAATTATATATCTTTCCTCAAAAATTTTTGGAAATGTTGTTGATCCATGAAAGCTTCAAGTTTAGGAGGTAGACTGGCATCATATAAAGCATTTCTGGCTGAAGGCACTGGAACTGGGTGACTGGTGTGATGTCCTGGCTTAATACACTGTTCTATGTGCAGTGAACACACAATGTTGCTTCCCTTGTACAGAGAGGGTGTCACAGAACCAAGACGTGAACGTGTTTCTATTATCTCCCCAGTAGAAGTGATGAGACTTTGACTACATCTTCTCAACTTTTACACCTGCTCTTCCTATTGGCAAAGAATGTATTTATGAGATGGCTTACTGGGGGTAGGGGTATCATTTGTGGTCATAGAAGGGAAAGTGATTCCAATTGGAGATCAAATCCTTAACCTTGGCTGGTAGCTACCCTCACTAATGAACTGTCGCAACTGGTTATACACAAGCTGGTTGTTCTAAGAACACGGTGGAAGGTGAAAATGTATCGGTAGGGATCAGTAGACAGAAGAAAAAACCATAAAATAGAAACTGCTCTGCATAAAATCGTGCTTTGCTTCTGAGACCCGTTGTTTCCTGGCTGTGTAGCTTTGACTGTCTAACTTCGCTTTTCTGCCCTCAGCTTGCTCATCTATCAAAAAGGGAGCCAGATGACTTTAGATCAGTGGTTCTCAAGCTTCAGCAGGTATTAGAGCCACTTGGGGGCCTTGTTAAAACCCAGATTACTGGGTTCTACCCTCAGAGTTTCTGAAGCAGTTAGTCTGGGTAGGGCCTGAGATTCTATATTCCCAAACCTCTCCACGTGATGCTAATGCCACTGGTCCAGGCACTATACTTTGAGAACCACTGTATTAGGCCCTCTTTCAATCCTTCATTCCTAAAATGCTATTAATCATTCTTACGTTAGAGTTTATAATTTGATTAACACTTTTCCTGTGGAAAGGAAAAAGATTAATGACTTCAATTTCTCAATTTCTAATTGGAATATTTAAGTATTTGCTTGGCAGCTTCTGTGTACACATGACTACAAGTCAGAGAGATGATGGCTACCACAGTCTTCCCATCAATGCTTCCCTGACCTCTGTATTGTGCAAGAGCTTTGATTCCTATAAGGTACTTTGTACAGCAATATCTACTACTTGTGGTCCTAGGGACAGAGAGAGTCTAGAAAACAGCTAGTGGTAAGTCTACCACCAGTGGAAAATGATGGTGCAGAGAGAGGCCTATTTATATGTACACATTAGATTGGATAAACCGTGTTGGAGAGAATTGCCTTCAGATTACCGTGCCTCAGTGTGGGTCACCATCACCTCCTCCATGTTTCCAGCACAAAGCTTTTGTTGAATAGTCTAGTCTCACAGAGTCATGGTGGGTGCCAGACCAGAGGGCGAAGGCCAATGTGGCTCTTGCCATCTGCAATACAGTCCTGATGTGCAATGGGGATAAGCAGGCATGGAAAGACAAAGCTTAACCAGCAAAGGTAGAAGAGGAAAGTGTGTATTGTATGTTCACAAAGGGGTTTTTGGATTTGGGAATTTGAGAGATGTTTTCAACTCAACCAACAATAGATTTGTATTTAGAGCTTCTGCACAGTGAGGAAAAGAGTCAACAAAACTAAAAGACAACCTACAGAATGGGAGAAAATATTTGCAAATGACGTACCAGATAAAGGGCTAGCATCCAAGATCTATAAAGAACTTATCAAACTCAACACCCAAGAAACAGACAATCCAGTCATGAAATGGGCAAAAGACAGGAACAGACATTTCTCCAAAGGAGACCTCCACATGGCCAACAAGCACATGAGAAAATGCTCCACCTCACTGGCCATCAGGGAAATACAAATCAAAGCCACAATGAGATACCACCTCACACCAGTGAGAATGGTGAAGATTAGCAAGATAGGAAACCACAGATGTTGGAGAGGATGTGGAGAAAGGGGAACCCTCTTGCACTGTTGTGGGAATGTGACCTGGTGCAGCCACTCTGGAAAACTGTGTGGAGGTTCCTCAAAGAGTTAAAAATAGACCTGCCCTACGACCCAGCAATTGCACTACTGGGGATCTACTCCAAAGATAGAGATGCAGTGAAACGGCAGGACACTTGCACCCCAGTGTTTCTAGCAGCAATGTCCACAATAGCCAAACTATGGAAGGAGCCTCGGTGTCCATCGACAGATGAATGGATAGAGAAGCTGTGGTCTATGTATACACTGGAATATTCCTCAGCCATTAGAAAAGATGAATATCTACTGTCTACTCTGACGTGCATGGAACTGGAGGGTATTACGCTGAATGAAATAAGCCAATCAGAGAAGGACGATCATTATATAGTTTCACTCATATGTGGAATATAATAGTGAAAGGGACTATAAGGGAAAGGAAGGGAACTGAGTGGGGGAAAATTAGAGAGGGAGACAAACCATGAGAGACTCCTAACTCTGGGAAACAAACAAAGGGTTGCAGAAGGGGAGGAGGGTGAAGGGATGGGGAAACTGGAGAATGGGCACTGATGGGAGGGCACTTGATGGGATGAGCACTGGGTATTATTGGCAAATTTAATTTAAATAAAAAAAAAATAAAAAACTGTAGTTAGTATATTTAAAGAACTTTAAGAAAATGACTAACAATGCACTTTTTAAGATGGGCAAATAAATGAATGAGCAGAGGTACCTAGTTGGCTCAGTTGGTGGAACATGTGACTCTTGGTCTTGGAGTCACGAGTTCGAGCCCCGCGTGGGGGATAGAGTTTACTTAAACCAAATAAAATAAAGTCTCTTCCTTTAAAAAAATAAAAACAAATCGAGTGGTAATTTCACAAAAGAGGATGTATGTATGATTTATAAATATTTGAAATAGTGTGCAACCTCATTAGTGGTCAGAGAAATGTGGATTAGTGTGGAAATAACATTATTTTGCATCCTCTAGATTGGCAGAAATGAAACTGGCAATACCAAATATTGGTGAGAATGTGGAGCTCAGGAAATTCTCATGCAGCTGGTGGAGTGTTAGTTGGTCAGACTCAGCAGGGGACTTATTTTATATTATCCAGTAAAGTTGAACATGAATAAAATTTATGTCCCATCAAGCTCATCTCTACATACATATATACTTCAAGGAATCCGCGGCACGGATGTAGTTAGGAGGAGCATTGTACAAAATCGGCCAGGGTGTCCCTGCTCTCACAATAACCCGAGCCGAGAAAGAACCAGAAATCCACCCAAAAGAGAATGGATACAAAATTACAGGATTTTCTTATAATGTAATTCTATACATCAATGAAAAGATAAATTTTCATACACATTTCAGTGCGGATGGACCTCAAAAGCATAACAGCGGGCAAACAAAGCAAGGCCTAGAATAAATGCAGGGTGACACCGCTTATGTGAAGTTCAAAAGCAGGCAAAGCTAAACAGAACATTGTTTAGAGATACATACATGTGTGGCAAAATTACAAAGGAAAGCAAAGAAGATGATTAAAACAAAATCTGGCCTGGTGGTTGCTTTGAGACTGAGGACACAGTAGGGCAGGAATACACATGGGGTTCAAAGCTGGGCGGTGGGGGGCTCTACTTCCTAAGGTGAGTGGGACATGCAGGTGTTTTTAATACGATGATTTTAACTGTATACGTGCATCATATGTGCTCTTTACATGTACCTTATACTTTACAATGTAAGAAAAACTGGTTGGAATTGTGTTTTATGGCAGGGCTTTTGGATCGCTGGACTTTACTTCCCTGCGTCCTAGAGTCTGCGGTGGTTGGGCTGTGAGTTGGAGTTTCCATTGGGGGACACTCCCCCCCCCAATGCCAACAGTCACACACCTCTTCTCTGGGTTCCTTCAGTTTTCCAGATAATTCTCCAACCTCTGGCATGGGATGTGACTCCCTGGCTCGCAGCAATCCAGAGCTCCTGGCGGGGAAGGGACTGGTGGCGTTGGGAGCTGGGTGGGGGGCGGTGTATGTGGAATTCTACTCCAACCCAACCCTGCACCTCTGCCTTGCGCTCCTTGGACAGAGAGTTGCCTTCTGCGTGGGCTGGAGGAGGGAACCTGGAGTCTGTCGGGGGCTCATGGATTTCCAGTAACTGCTGTTCCCAGATCCAGGCTTCGCCCTTCCCTTCCACAGTACCTGGGCCCCAAATCTCAGAGCCATTCTGGTTTCCCCAGGGCCGCAGGGATCTGGCTCCCATTGGCTTCCCTCCCTTGGCGCATCCTGTGCCCTTCCTGCAGGTAGGCCTCCCCCTCCGCTGGTCTTCCACCACGAGCATGTGCCTGGGCCTTTCAGCCTCTGTGTTGCCTCTTGCACCCCTCGGCTCCTTCACTCTCGCTTTGGGGAGGCTCAGAGAGGAAGCCCAGGCACGTAGCCTTCTGTACTCCACCAGAATCACCGCTATCCACACCTTCCCACGTCGGCTGATTCTGCCCCATTATACAGTTGAGGAAACTGAGGACAAAGCAGGGGCACGCCACTTGCTGAGCCGGGACTCCGGCAGGTGTGAATGGCTCGGCAGTGTAGACTTTTCCTCCGTCACTGCCTCGCTCCCAGCCAGAGGGCTCAGGGGCCCGTAACCCCTCGGGCTTGAGCTGTGTCCTGGGGTCCAACCCTCGCCCTCCTGCTGAGGTTCCCACGGCCAAGCCACCGCAGGAGGCCGGGCCCGGGGTGCCGCCGGCGGGGGGTGTGAGAAGCAGCCGAGCCTCCCCCGGCCCCAGCAGAGTGACCTGCTCACAGCGTTAACGACTTCACACGGGCAGGGAGGGTTTCCTCTGCAAGCAGCAGATGCCCATCGGGGCCATGCGCCTGGTCCATCATCAGAAGCCCTTGGAAGGAAAATTTACCCCGGGCTGGGGGAGAGCCGGAGGAGAGAGAGCGATGGGAAAGTTGCTTTTTTTTTTTTTTTCTTTGACAACCACAAGTTTCCTGCACTCCCTTGGAACCGAATTTCTGTTTTGACTAAATGGAAAGTCTCCAAGGAAGGAGGGCTGATGGGGGAGCTTTCCCTCACGAGCACCCGCTGTGGCCTTCCATCGGTCTCTCTCTTCCCCTCCTACTCCGCCCCACTCGTACCTCTCTTCTTTTGTGCTCTCTGACCCCATCTCTGACCCCCTCCATTGGCTGTTCAGGGCAGAGGCCCTGGCCCCTTATCCCAGTCACCGGGGCTGGGGCCCCAAGATGCCGGGACCCCCCAGATCCATGGGACTGCTCCCAGGGGGCAGCCTGATGATGGCCACAGGCATGGGACAGGCTGAAGGGGCACGAGCCCCCCAGTCCCAGGATGGCCAAGGCGGTTGCACAGAAGCCTTCACAGCCTTGAGCCTCCTGTTACCTCCCAGTGCTCCTGTGGCATATAGGCAGGCATAGCACAGACCGAGGCCTTTTTAGAATCCGGGTCTACTAAACCTTTGACCAGGAGAGAGAGGAGGGAAAGGGGGGAACGTTGTCCCAGGAAACTTACAAATAAGAGCAGAACTTACTTTTCCCTTAAAATGAAGACCACTTGCTCTGGACCAAGATCTCAGCAATCCCCCGGCCACAGGCCATTGTCACAGCCTCTGCTCCTCCCCCATGGTCAGACACATCCCTTTCCCCTTCCCCCATTGTCCTGGTTCCCAGCTGCCTCTGCCAGCCTCATGGAAACAACCAGCTCTGCAACCTTCTTATATTTTGCTTCTAGACTACCTCTTTCAGAGAACGATAGGAAACGCAAGCACACAGAGAAATAGACTCTACATTCTCGCAGGGCGAGGGCCTGGTTCATTTTTTAACTTTTAATAAAGAGCCTAGGGTTGAGGGAATAACATACATTAGCATAATATGAATTACGACTATTATTGCTTTTATTATATTTATTGAGAGGTTCCATGCATGAGCCCTTTATGTGCTCGTTTGCCCAGCCTAACGAAGTATTTTCTCTTAGAATCTGAGGCCCAGAGAAGTAACATGCCCGAGGACCTATAGCTAGTTAAGTTGCAGGTTTATACACACACACATATACACACAGAGACTCATGAACACACACACACACACTTATATTTAGTGACTCCACGACGGAAAAAAATTGCCTTAGCAAATATTTATGACGCCCCAGTATATTAGGCACTATACGGATTCCTGGGGTCCAATGTTTAATCCAATATGGTCTTTGCCCTCTGGGAGTTTATGGTAGGAGGGCAGGTACATAAGCACAGCTACCTCGAGTGCCGGGGGCCTGGGTGGAACCAGGTACAGAAGACGTCCATGGATTTTCACCATGGGAACCTGGGAAGGACAAATTCAAGTCCTTGTGTGCTGAAAGGGGGTGTGGGGAGGACATTCCAGGTAGACAGAAGGACATGAATGAAGCCAGGAGGTCTGAAAGGACATGATGGCATTTGTGTCTTTGACCCTCATGGGCTCATTGTCTCCTCACTGGTATTGGGGGTGTGTATGCACGTGGTGAATGGTTACTTCAGATGATGGCTGCATTGTAGGCCCACCATGCTGCGCGTTTGCTGAATGAATGGAAGCATGAGTGAATAAGTGGTGGCGGAGCAGTGGAGTACACAGCACTGTAAGGATGGGGTCTCCTTGGTGACCAGATCGTCTTCATTAGCACGTGTGTATTAATTGCCTCGGAGAAAAATATGAAAAGTCACTGGTTAAAAGGAGCTTGGGTCAACAGAAATAACCAGAAGGGATGTGTTGCTGTAGGTAGGTTTGGAGCACCTTTCAAGGCTCCGTCATTCCATCCGGGTGTGGCTTGGCAGTGAACATGGCTTTGGGTCAGACCAAAGACAGCGAGATTGTGCGGAAGGGTGCTAAGGGGAGGAGAGAAGGCTGAGTGACAGCGGGGACATACGAGCGTGCTAGCTACCGGGAAGACAAGTGATGGTAGAAAGAATGGTGTCACCTGCTGTGGCAGCTGGAGACAAGGTTGCCCCAGGAGTGTCCCTCTGTCGGGGACACTGGCCTGGAGCTCTCTTGTTTTTTTGGGGTGAAGTGTGCACCCGAAATTTGAAAGAAGGGAACTGACAAGGATCTACAGACTCAAAATAGCCAGAGAGTGGAGAATCACTTGCTTTGGAGTAAAGATAACAGCTGAAGAGAGCGAGGAAAAGCTTTCTTGACTGGCCAGGCATGAACCCTGAGATTTAGAATGTGGGGATTAGGTGGAGAGGATTAACATACAGAGTGATTTCTGAAGAGACTCCTCTGTTATGCCGCGAGGTTTTGTGTGCCTGGGGCTGTGACTTGGGCACGTCTACACCCCTGTAAATCTCTCTGTCTTGCAATGCAGTTATTTGTAGCGTTCATGATAATGGTGGGGGTTTGAGTGGGGGCCAGGAGGAGTTGGAGGCCATGGACTCAGGGCTGAACCCTCAAGGACTCTTCCAAGTGTTCGGGCAGTGAGAGTAGCCTTGAGATTCATCCTACGACCTGTTCCAGCAGGTTCTTGAGGCGCCCTGCACTTGCCACCAGTCCCACATCACACTCACCCATGTGACATCCCTCGTATTGGTGCAGGAGGTGAGCAGGATGGCTCCTTTGGGTGGGGGGGTGTACGTCTTGCTGCTGACACAGATCCCCGGGCATGTGGACTAACGTGCCGTATTTGACCATTAACTTTCCATCTGAGCCTTCACAAGCACCACCCAATTGGGTAAGACCACAGGGCTACTGTCTCTGCAGTTCTCTACATGACCTTGACACCTGTGGGCATAAGTAAACTCCAAGAGACTGTATTTCAACCTATACTTCTTGGGTGGGGGGGTGGGTAATGCCATCTCCTTGGTGTTTACTAAGCACCGTTGGTACACCCTCATCCTGTCATGCTGGCCAGGTGTCCTAAAATAATATGAAATGTTAATACGTGCTATGATAATGATTTTTCCTTTCCATTTCCTCTAATTCTTGTATTTTAATATTTTCCTCTGTGAAACTCAATAACCTCACAATTTTCTGTTTCTTGTTTTGCTACCGTATTTATTTCCTATTTCTGCTGTAACAAATGAGCACACATTTAGTGGCTTAAAATGACACAGTTTTTTTGTCCCCTCACATTTCTCTGGGGGGGGGGGGGCGGCGTCAGAAGTCCTAAAATTAAGGTGTCAGCAGAGCCTTGCTCCTTCTGGGGGCTCCAAGGAAGAATTTGTTTCTCTGCTTTTTCTAGCTTCCAACGGCTTTGACTCAGGGCATCATCCTCCTTCTTGAAAGTCAACCACCCAGCATCTCCAGATCTTTTTCTCTATTTCTATCATCACATCACTTTCTTTTTTTTTTTTTTAATCTTTTTATTCTTTTTTTTTTTTTAATTTATTTATGATAGTCACAGAGAGAGAGAGAGAGAGAGGCAGAGACATAGGCAGAGGGAGAAGCAGGCTCCATGCACCGAAAGCCCGATGTGGGATTCGATCCCGGGTCTCCAGGATTGTGCCCTCGGCCAAAGGCAGGCGCCAAACCGCTGCGCCACCCAGGGATCCCCATCACATCACTTTCTGACTCTGATCATCCTGCACCCCTCTCTTGTAAGACCTTTGTGACTACCTTGGGCTCACTTGACTAATCCAGGATATCTCAATCTGAAATCTGTAACTTAATCACACTTCACAAAATCCCTTTTGTTGTGTAAGATAACATATTCATGAGTTCCAGAATTAGGATGCGGACATCCTTGCAGGGCTATTTATTCAGCATGCCACAACTATTACAACTGTGCCCTTGTGTTGTGATTGCTGTTGAAAAATCACAAGATCTTGTGCAAGATTAAGTGCCAGTGGATTCTAATTCACCTTCCACTGGAGTTCTGGATACTCGATAAAAAACAAGCAAAGAATCAGTGATCCTCATGCCTATTTTTCCACAGCTCCAACCTATTGTTGGGCCATGGCAGGTAACAAGTGTTTACTGAAAACACAGAAGGAAAATCAGTCTACAGTTAATTAAAATTTGGCACTTTTGGGGGCACCTGGGTGGCTCAGTGGTTGGGCATCTGCCTTTGGTTGAGGTCGTGGTCCTGGGGTCCTGGGGTCGAGTCCTGAATCAGGCTCCCACAGGCCTATGTCTCTGCCTCTCTCTCTCTGTGTCTATTATGAATAAATAAATAAAATCTTAAAAAAAAATTTTTGGACACTTCTTGTATTCACAAATTGAATATTACTTCTGCTTAAGAATAATGACCCATATGCTGTATGTTGGCAAATTGAACTCCAATAAAAAAATATATATTAAAAAAAAAGAATGAATGATCCTAGATGGATTCATTGTTGCTTCTAGTGACAATTGGGGAAAAAAAAATCCAACCAAAGAGTTCTAGTTAGCACATGCCAAAGCATGTCAGAACCTGGTTCCCAAGAGCCCAGTGCTATGTTGATATATCACATTATCTCACTTAATCGTCACCACAAACTCAGGTTGTGAGCTGGGTACACTAATGCTTCCTATTTTATAGGTGAAAAGACAGAAGGTCAAAGAAGTTTGTAGTTGTCTCATTGGGGAGCTTAGCTGTGGGCTGTACTGAGTCCTTGTGCAGTCGGTCAGTCTGGGTCTATTGCTTGTTCTTCTCTACGTGTCAGCTCCTATGGGTACCTCTGGCTCCTGCTCTTTACTCCTATCGATGCAGAGTGTGGGAGCCCCATATATCATTCACCCCAGCTTTTCCCTTAGCCTTGCAGTCAGGAGTGAGATAGGACCATGACCTCCTCAGAATGGGCAGCTCCCCTGGAAAGCTGGAATCGAGACAGCTGCCAAAGGGATTCTGGTTTCTATACCTTTTGAATTGTCCTTCTACAAGGAGCTCCTACACCAAGGCTTTTAAAAGCTCCAAGAGTGAGTGAATGAGTGGAGTTTGCCAGCGGATGGGAACAGGGGTAGGCAGTAAGAGTTTCTTACTCTACCTATTTATGTTCATATTTATTTAGATACATTTAGAAATATGTTCCACGCATTGTTGTTTATCCACAATACAAATTGAACTCTGAATGCTGCATTTTGTCTGGCAGCTCTGAGGGGAGTGGGGAAAGGAAAGGGAAGTTAAAATGAAATCTCTATACGTAAGGGAACATTTTTCATTCATTGACAGCAGTATTCCATCCAACCCCTCGTCATGTTATGTTTCCGGTGGATTGAAGTCCTGACCAGGAAACCTCTCTGTGCAGCGGGGACCTGGCTCCAGTAGCTGAGACCGAGCAGCCACTTCACTGCATTAATCCCCTCCAGGAAACTGGAGCCTGTGCTTGTGGGTTATGAAGCTACCCTGCCCTCCATCCCACCTCCCTTCCCCAAACACACAGGCACACAAGCACACAAAGGCCTTGGCTAGAGGTGGAGAGGTTAAGGGGGAGAAGGGTGGGGGGAAGGATTAGGGTTTTATCAAAATAGCATCTGCAGAAATCTTTCCAGGAGAGACATCACTCCTGAGCAAGTCTGTGGCCTGGGGCCAGGCCTGGGGCGGATGGGAAAACACCAGCTGGCCAGGGAAGGAGTGGTCCCTTGAGGGCAGAGGCTTCGCCAGGTGCATGGGGAGGGGGTGGGAGGACTCCTCCCTCCCTTTTGGAGGGTGGTGGTCCTACCCCACCCAACTTTTTTCTAGACCTCTTTTTTTTTTTTTTTGCCTTTTAAGCCAAACTGTTAGTTTTCCTGCATCAGACAACAAGAACTCCAGTTAACTAGAATATGGACATTGCTGGGACTTGAGCATATCACATGGGGCTCACCCAGGTCTCAGAGAGGAAAGCCCCACCCTAGGTAGGCAAGCTTGCATGTCCCTCCGTCCCCCGGCCAGGGCCCTGCTGCTCTGGGGAGCCATCCCCCTTGGAAGCCAACTTATCCTATTCCTGCCTTCACCCCAGGCAGGTGAAGACTAAGTTTCAATTCAAATAGAAGAAAGAAGTGAATCTTTTACTCCTCAGCATCCTGAGTTCTGGCTTTAAATCCTGACAGCAAAGTATCTCAAGTTCACCCGCATCTTCTGGCTGCTTTGAGAGTTTTCTACTCCCTTCCCTCCTTTTTTGGTTCTTATTCTCACAGTTTAATCTTTGTTCTTTCTGCTTCTCCAGGCTACTTCTTAGTAAAGGAAGAAAAAAATCCGAGTAGCTCATTTAAGGACAGCCTGCCCTGAGGTGCAGAAGGACTTCATCCAAGCACCACATCAAGAGAAGAAATTCAAGAATCACGTTGATATGATGTGATTCTGTAACTCGCGAGACTTTTGTGTGTCTCACAATTGCACAAAAAAGCACACATGCCGGAAATATGTGTTCCATATATCTTTTACATAAAGAGCTCTTACAAGGCAGTAACAGAGAAACATAATTAATGAAGGAATTTAAATGCCCAATAAAAATAGAAAAAGATCAAGTTGAAAGGTAACAAAAGAAAATTGTTTTACAAATCCAAATCACAATGAGTTGTGACTTTTCTGTGTCTAAAACAGTGACAAAAATATTTTTTAAAAAGGTGCTACTCAGTGTGGGCAGAATGTAGAGAGACTGGGACTTTCAAGCACCGTAAATTGCAGTGTTAAAATGTACGGTATTTTGAAAGGGAAATGAGGCAACGCACATCAAGAAACAAAAATGTCATGAAACAATAGAGTCATTATTCTACTTATAGTAATATTTTTAAGCAAATAGTTAATGTTTTGTGCCAAGATTTGGCTGTGAAGATGTTAATCACAACACTGCTTATAACAAAAAACTTGAAACTTAGAAATTTATGTCTCACGATTATCTTAGTGAATGGTGGCACAAGAATCAGTGGGCTATGCAGACATTTAAACTCATGTTGTAAAACAGTGGTTTTTAAGTCATTCTCCATGAAGTTCTTGAGGGTGGGGTTTTGGGTTCTGGGTCTCCCATTTTTGAGCGGTACTTTTCTGTGTTATAAACTAGGCTTCCACGTATGATTTAATTTGAACCAAAGATTCATAGTTAAAAATAGTTTAAAAACCACTCTGGGAGAAGAGCATTTAGGGAGTTGCCAGATATGTCCTGTTCGCCCTCCAGATCCACTCTCCTACTTTAGACAAGGCATGTTTTGACAGCTACAGCTTCTATTTGAATTGTAGACTTTTTAAAAATAATTAAGAATTATGTGTGTACTCTAACCAGTTCTAAGTATATTTTTGCTACGTGAGTTTTTTCATTTGAAGAAACACTATTTTTTACTGTGATGTTATTCTTTACCAAAATTTGTATTCATGTTACCATTACCTGAACAATTTTATCTTCAGTGTGGGACTTCTTCACTGAACTTTAAGTATCTACAATCATGTCAGATAAAATTTCCAAAAGTTTTAGTTTGATGGTATGAATTGAATTTCAAAATCGAGTCTTTAAAAAAAAATTCAGATAACTGATTTCCTATTTGGATTATCTAAAAATACTAATGTAAACTTGGAATTATTTACTGTTTGCCATTTTCTTTTCCAGCTAATGGAGTCACTAGATTAAAAGATGTCACTGAACTTTTTGTTTATCTGCAAGAAAATCTGAAATTAAAAAAGAGCAAATTATGTTAGGAGAACATTCATTTGATCTAAGTGCAAAGTCATAAAAAAAAATCATTGTTTACGGATATGTAAATGGACTTTCTACACCTATAACTTGTAAAATTGTTGTTTCAGGTCATGGTCCTTAAAGAAATATCTCTTAATTAAATAGATGGCAGTGCTTCCTCACCATATTTGTGTCTTTTGTATTTCATGTGAATAGTAATAGGACTATTCCTTGTGGTAGACAATAAATGTCAGTAAATATTGTGTGCAAATTCCATGCCCATCATTAACTTTCTTGAGAAATGAAAATTTGAAACTTAATTTTTCATTACATATGAACTTGGGTCTTTTTAGAGGTCACTGGTGGTGGAAGAGTTTATTGTGAAATAAGTTTACCAAACTATAAAAATAAATAAATAATTGCAGCTTATGTTGTACCCAAAAGAAACAACAAATCTATTGTAGCATATTTTGTTACTCCTTGTGTATTTCCTATAATATTATATACATTAAATATATATCATGTATTATATTTCTCACCTTTCATAACCATATTGCCAGTTGATTGCTATCTGTTAGCGTCAGCATTTCTCAATTTTGGGACATTCTATTACCAAACGGCTGTAGACTCCAGTGACTAAGAAGGAACAGCAGCACCAAAAACCTCTAACACTACACCTGGGACTAGGAACTGCTGTCCCTACATGCCTGTGTCCAGGTCTAATTTTTTTAAAAATTATGATTAGTAGGTACCTGGAATACTTTTCTTGGAAAGAGGCATTAATTACATTGGGTCTGAGAATTGTAGAGAAAAAAGAGATCATTATCACAGATAGACTTCCAGATCTAACTACCTGTTCCATGCACACACATCTCACAGACTACTAGATGACATCATGGTAGATACTGAAAGTATAAAAAGGAGTTTTCCAAACTCATCCCACATGATTTCAGTCCAACCGTGAATAATAAGACTTATTAAAAAGTGGAGAATCTGGGAAATGTCATACTGGATATGGTACTCAAACGACAGATTTTTTCCCAGGATTATCCCAGGCAAATGTGCATGCATGGTCACCTTATCTACACCCCCACCCACACTTTTGTAAACAGTCCTTTGTGAGCGAACCCTTCTGGACTCATCCCTATTTCGAGTGTGCCATCTGTTTCCTGTTGGGTTCCTAGCAGATACAGAGGGATAAAAGGCTGTTCACTAAATGTTGTTGAATGACAAAAGAAGATTACAAAGTAGAGTGATAGTATGCTCCAAATTAAGTATGTTAGGTAGTTATATATATGGAATTGCATAGAAAAAAAATTCTGGGGATATACACATAAAAATGTCAATTACATTTGGGTGGTAGGATTAAAAATGACTTTTCTCTTTTCTTGTTTTCTTTATGTGGATTTAAAAAATTATCCCCAGTAAGTATGAATTACGCTTGCAATAAGAAAAATAAAAGAGTTGTTTTTCACAGTCTGGGGTGAGTGGGGGTGGGGTCAAAAGGCACATTACTGTCTCTCTGCTGTGGTTCTTATGGATTGTATTGTATTCTGTAATGTGCATCTACCACATTAGGAATGGGCACCCACATTGCCTCCAATTTTCTGCTATAAAACCCAACAATCTGGTGACATAATCTCATAAATTTTCACTAAAAGCCTGTACAGAATTTCTCTAGGATACTAGTCAGGAGTGCGAATGCTGGTCATAGAGAATATCTGAACATAAGCCTGATTTGATTGAGTACCAGCAGATCTTCTTTATATTGATTGCATTAGCCTACACTCTCATGAGAGACTGCAAGGATATCTTTGCTCCCATTCTTACCCAATTTTCTGATAATATCGCAATCTGATGGTGTAAAATGATATGCTATTGTTATGTTATTTGTGTATCTCAGTTAAAAATGAGTTTGTCTCATTTTATCCTGTTTACACCATTAAATTTCTTCTTCTGTGATTGCCTATTCACATCTTTGCCCATTTTTCTATTGGGTGTTCTCTCTTTTTCTTTGTGTTGATTTCCAGGAGTGCCTTGCATATACACAAAAAATTCAACCTAAGCTACAAATCCAAGAAAATTTTTGAATGAATATTGTTAGCCAGCTCTCAGTAGTCCATAGTAGGGAATATAGGTTTGACTGGTAATCTAAAACTCATTAAGTTTCAGAATATGGCAGAGAACATATCCATCCAGGTGAAAACATCCAACCTTGATGGTACATTTGGAACCTTAATGTGGGAATGGGAACTATCCAAGGAGATTCACAGATGATGGAAGTAGACTTCATTTGCCAAACATACTAGCTCTTATGATCATGACCAAACTGGTTATCGCAGAGGCATTTTTAGTTACACTTAATAAGGGTCATAGAAGCAATGAAAATGAATGATAAATGCATAGATGATAATTGAAATTCATTGAGCACTTATAATGTGCCACTCCCCATGCTCAATGCTGTACATATATTATAATGTGAGTACTGTTATACTCATTTAAAAATTATGATAACTTAGATTTAAAGAGCTTAAGTACTTGCTCAATCCATGCAGGCAGGCAGACTCTAAGATCCAGGAGTTGGGAATACCTGGCTGACTCAGTTGGTAGAGCATGTGATGCTTGATCTTGGGGCTGTAAGTTCAAGCCTTATGTTGGGTATAGAGATTACTTAGAGATAAAATCTTTTTAAAAACCCAGAATTTAACTTCTATGTTCAAAGAAAAACCAAGAGCTATCATAATTCTTCTTTTTGGGGTTTTATTGATAAATAATTGCTAAAAATATAATCAATACTCTTGAAGAAGTCAGAGAGGGATAACAGAAAATTAGAGCTTATAAGGCCCTTTGATAGCTATTTAATTCAGCCCCCTAAATGTAGGAATTAAAGCTCTAGGAGGTGATCCAGTTTATTCAACACTATACAGATGATTTATAGTGTGGCTGGGACTAGAACTTGTACTTTCTGTCTCTAGGATATATATATATATGTATATATATATATATATATATATATATATATATGAAGTTGTAAATGTGGGCTAACTACTACTTTCAAAAGTAAAGGGAGAGCTAATTGAAGCCATTTTAGGAAGTCAAAAATGTTTTAGTTTCCTGTAAGGGAATGTTGTGTAAAGATGATATTCATGATTCTTAGAAATGGGACTTTGGGAAATTAGGTTTAGTGCAGGTAGAATGAAGCACAACTTTCTCAAAAAGAATATGACAAGAGAATAGAGAGGCCATCTGAATACAGAAGGCCCAAGACCTAGCATTCCCAGGTTTGGAAAAAGAGGGCTCTTCCCTAAGCTACAGAGTCCTCCAAGGATAGAAACTGGTCAGTAGCCAGAGTGGCTAGTCCCTGTGAGGAATTTTAGTGTCAAGTCCTATGGATGAATGTTAACTATAATAATAGAAGTGAGGACTAGGCTTTTTCTATCAGTGTATGAGCCAAGGGAGAAGATAGGAATGGAAAATCAGTGAAAGAATGGATGAGAAAGCTGTGGGTACAGGCTTCTGTCCAACAAAGAGAGGACTTCTCCCCCATTCTCCCTAATGACAGTGGCATCACAGAGAGGATTTGAAGACCTCTTTCAGACACAGGAGGTACCACAAAGCCCTCATTTCACAAAGCTCTATTTTCTGTGACCAGGCGGAGGAGGAAAGGGAGGAGGAATCCACTGCAGGGGAAAACAAGTACATAGTTACTGACTGTAGTTCTACACCTGACATTGGAGGATTTTAGAGAGGCTCATTAGAGGCCAGGGAGATGCAAGGGAGATTGAAGAAGCAAGCCTCCCTGTCAAAGAGCGGGCAGTGGAAAGAATCCAGAAATAGAGCTGGAAGATCCAGTTCCAGCAGGAGGAGCATGAAGGAGACAGATGAAGTGGGGAGTGAAAACCCCTTGGGGCGGTGGGTTGGATGAGGGCCAGGCAGGGTGGTGGAAAATAGCTGTGGGTGCCAGGAGAAGAACGAATTGAGTGCGAGGCCACGGGAGGGTGGGAGGGAGAGGGCACAGGGCAGGCTCCGCAGGGATCGGAGACATCAAGTGAGGGATGATGATTATTCCAGCTGTCCAAAACCCGTTCTGTTGACTTCGTGCTGGCAAGATGAGGGTCTGGATAGAGCTGAGAGTGGCAGGCAGGGGAGGAAGGGGGCATGGGGGAGGGGCTGAGGGTCAGGGTATTGGTTGTCATGAGCCAGGGTGAGTGATACCACTGCCCCATGTGCTCCCCAAGAGTGGGATTCATTTTTATTTTTATAGTTTGTGGAGTGCTGATCCTAGACCAGACTGTTCTGAGACAGGCTGAGACCCTAAAACAGCATGCTAGCTCGGGTACTTTGGATACAAAGTCCTTCCGAAGGGCCTCCCTCAGGAGTGCTCCATCATTGTCAGGGCCTTGGAAACACCAGGCCAGGGCCAGTGGAGGGGCAGCTCTTTGGCCAGAGCCCATTGGTGACCTAAAATCACCCTTGATTTCTGGAGGCCTCACTGCCCTCCTGGCCTCTCTCCTTCTGACTTGTTTCTCATGGTTGCCTCAGAGAAGGTTCTCTCTAGAACAAGACAGACCTAGGGAAGCTGGCAGGGTAAGTTGAGGTAAGCTGTGAGCTGTGTCCTCCAACCTCTTTCTCCTCATTCTTCAGCATCTCCAGGGGATGAAAAAGAGGCAAGGTGGGAGGAGAGTGTCTTTAAATATAAGACGAAGGTGGATTTACTGCCCCTCATCTCTGAGCTCCATAACCCAGTTGTAAGATTTGTAAGGCTTCCTCAACTGAATATCTTTTTAGGTCCCATTTTGGCAGCCTTTGCTAGAGACTATAACCTACTTTATAATGTCATAGCTCAGATTCTAACCACCCCATTTTGTCTTGTCTATGTTTGCTGCTCACTTGATGCTAGTTCATTTCTTCTCTTGTTCTCTGCTTTTGGTGGAGGACCTTCTTCATGGGGCGCCCCCAATACTAAAATAGTCCAAGTGCTGGAGATGGGACACAAGGCATATGGTTGATGGGGCTTAGGAAATGACAACAGACCCCCAAGAAGAAAGAATAATGCAAACCCAGAAAAGAGATGAAAACTTTGGGATCGCCTTTTTTTAACAGCCTTATTAAGATATAATTCATATAGCATATAGTTCTCCCATTCCAAAGGTACAATGCAAAAACTTTTAGTATATTCGGAGTTGTGTACCACCACACTTTTAGGACATTTTCATTATTCCTCAAAGAAATCCTGCACTCCTTAGCTATCATTCCCCGACCTTTCCATTCCCACCAGCCTTAGGCAGGAACTAATGACTTTGTGAGATTTCTTAAGCCAACAGCGAACTCAGCCCAGGATTCCATGAATTTATAGAATGCTTTAGTGCCTATGAAATGTTTTCCCATAGGCCCCCTCAATTTGATCTTTTCATCAACTCATTCAAGTAAGCAGGGCAGGTAGTTTTATCTTGCATTTTTCAGATCAGAAAACTGGGATGTCTCTGAATGACAACATTTCAGCTTCCCTAAAGGAATGAAGTGATGCATCCCTTCACGTCCATGAAAAAATAAAATAAAAAGGAGCTTGTGGGTCATATTTCCTTCACTACTCCTCAACATTTGGGAAAGTATAGGCAGAAGACAAGGTGAAGAAGCAAGAAGGAAGGGCTGAAGCTGCATCTGGAGGAATTGAGGTGAAGCATCTGTTAGAATGCTTTAATTAAGATTTATGACCTGTTGGAATGCATTCCCAGAGGTAGCTACAAGAGCTTTTTTACTTGGTACAGAAGTAGAAGGAGGAGGAGGAGGAGGAGGAGGAGGAGGAGGAGGAGGAGGAGGAGGAAGAGGAGTACAAGGAGGAAGAGGAGGAGGAGGAAGAAACACAAGCAGAATTTTTGAGTAGTATTTATTTTAGGGAGTAGTTGTATTAGGAGGCAGGGGGATGGATTAGGTGCTGTCCATAGTCTCTCCCAGTGCTAGGATACCATGAAGGCAGGTGGCAGATGCATGCCAACCATGCTGATATGGAGTTATTCATAGTCCCTATGAGGAGGAGGTCCTATTTATTTTTGGTCCTTCTGTCTGTAAAATGAGATGCACTATCCTCCCTCAGCTGAAGACAAAGCCATCGAGGAGGCATTGTAGAAAAGGTGCAGAATTCCTGCCCTTTAGTTCCACTTCCATTTACATGGCAGTGTGTTCTGGTTATCTACTTCTGTATAACAAATGACCTTAAAATTTAGTGGCTTAAAACAGTAATTCATCATTATAATTCACAGTTCTTTGTGTTGACTGGGCCCTCTTGGGTAGTTCTTGCTTGCAATCTCTCATGGAGTTGTAGTCAGGTACAGGCTGGGAGGGGCTGCAATTCTCTGGAGGTTTTAGTGAGCCCAGCATCCAAAATGGTGCCCTCATATGGCTGGTGATTGATAGTGGCTGCTGTCTGGGAGCTCAGCTGGAACTATCAAATGGACTGTCCTCATGTGGCTCATGTTATGTGGGCTTTTTACAGCAGAGTGGCTGTGTTGTCTGCAGGATCCAGGTTGGCTTCACTCACATGCCCAGCACCTTGTTCGGGACAGTTAGAAGGCTGGGTCATCTGGGCTCCTGGTGTCTTCAGTATGGTAGGCACGATTTCAGTGCAGGGCTCCAAGAGATGAAGGTAGAACCAATTAGTCTTTTTAAAGGTCAGGCCTGAACTGATATAGTGTCACTTTTGCTATACTCTGTGGATCAAAACAGTCTAATCCTGGATTCAAGGGGAGAGAAAAATACACTCCACCTTTTAATGGAAAGAGTGACAATCCTGGATTCAAGGGGAGAGAAAAATACACTCCACCTTTTAATGGAAAGAGTGACAAAGAAATCGTGACTATCCTTAATCTGCCATGCAGTGGAGGGGAGTTGGTCCTATGGGAAAAATGCATAGGGCTTCAAAACAAAAATATACAAGTGTGCACTTCAATAAAGCTATAGACATAAGAATCATCTAGAGTGGTATAGATTAAAGTTAAAAAGACCTGGGATGGTTAAAACAACTGGAATTAAGTGAACTACATCTTGAAATAATTCATGAGTTAATCCATTTATTTAATAGACATCTACTGAACCCATAGCTTATATGAAGCACTCATACTACAAAAATAAATATGACATGGTGCTTGCCTTCTAGACTTCTATCCAAAGTCTGGTAGTCCATACATTTGGTGACTTCCTAAATCCAAAAAGTAGTTTCTTGTATACACATCACTCTCAGCAAAAGGTACTATAGTTGATTTCCAAAGACTACATTGAAACAATGCTATGAAGACATAATGATGTTGCTTAAGCCTGACATAGTGATGTTGCTTAAGCCTTCTGATTTAGCATGCTATCAGGCAAGAAAGGAAATATTTATCATTACTAATAAAAATAGATGAAAGATATGAAGGAGAGTGGCCAAGTTAAATAGGTTTCTCTGGAAAGACTCCTTCTGGTGGGTAGATGTGCCTTCGTAGAACATAATTTGGGAGAAATGTATGTTCGGGACCCTTGGGTTTGGTTAAAGTTGCTCAGAGGCCTTGAGAAAATGGTGGCTATAATTCAAGCTGCTGGACGGAATTTTTTGACAGATCTAAAAGGACTCCCAGTGGGAATGCAAGAAGAAATAATGCCTATTTAAAAACATTGCCTCGCTAGAGCTCAGGGTGCATATTATAGCCTTATTCTAAAGAGAAGGCACACTGCTGAGTAAGAGGGAAGAAACAGAGAGATAAACCATGACAGAAGCAACCAAAGTGGGGACAGAGCCAGGGCAAGGATGCCTGAGGCAGAGAAAATAAAGAGAAGGGGTTTCAGATTGCAGGTCAATTATAAGAGCTGATATGATAGGAGAGCATGTTCATCAAAAAAGTAGGATTTTTAGCTAATTTGGCCATTTTAAAAATTGAATTGACTGGTTTCAGTAGGAAGATCTAGGTGCTAAATCATACTGGGCCACATGGAAAACCTACAGAGAAAAGATGGCCCTATCCCAGGTGGTAGAAAAATGAGGACAAAAGAATAAGCCCTGATTTTCTTAGCTTGCCTTGGATCTTAGGCTAGAGTCATGTTGAAGGTCAGGGAGAAATGTTCTAGTGGAAGAACAGGATTTATAAGGAAAGGGATGCATCATCCCTTCCTGCTCTCATCCACCTTTCACGTCACCTCGAATGTACCTTCCTAAAACATTGCTTTCATTATACCTTCCTCTTGCTTAATGGCCTCTAGTAATTCTTTTTTTTTTTAAGAAGACTTATTTATTTATTTGAGAGAGAGAGAGAGTGTGTGTGTGTGGGAGGGGGAAGAGGGGGAAAGAATCTCAAGCAGACTCCCCACTAAGCATGAAGCCCAGCCTGAAGCTTGAGCTCACAACCCATAAGATCATGAACTGAGCTGAAACCAAGATTCAGATGCCCAACTGACTGAGCCACCCAGGCACTCCTCCAGTAATGTTTGTTTGTAGGAGCAAGCATAATCCTTAGTTTTACAATCCAGCCTCTCAAGCCAGGCTGACTATCCAACTAACACCAGCAAAGTGGTTCTCTGGTTTCATACCCAACTGTCTGGGTAATTTCTCACCACCTAAAACATGCTCTGTCTTCTCCTGATTCCAATCATTCTTCAAAGTCTTCCCAAACAATGAAGATTCCTGGATCACTCAAAATGACTCCCCCCCTCTTCTTGTTTCTGTGTACATTTGTTTAGGAATTCACTTATTCATTTGTTCACTTGACTGCTGAACATATTTAATAAGCATCTACAATTTGCTAGGCACTAGGCATATTGATTTAAGACACATTCCCCACCCTCAAGGAGTCTGCATGTGAAAGGAAGAATTTTCAATTTCTATAATACCCACTCAGAAGAAGTATTCTTGGCTAGTTGTATTTTTTTGTGAGTTTTTCTGGATTTTGTTTTTTAATCCATAAAATATTTTCCTTAAAGGCAGAGGACCTGTCTTGCAGTGGTTTTTGTCCTCCAAACAGCTTTGCCTATATTAAACTCCCTAAAAATATAAAGAATTTGGGAAAGTTTGAGAGCGGTGGCCTGGTAGCCACACACGTGTGAGTCTGGGAAATAGGGGATGGATCAACATAGGAGATTTGATGATTCCCCAAAGGAAACAAATCACTTTGTGTGATTACTGGGGCCTAAAGTCAGAAAAAGATCTGTGCTTTCCCTGTTTAAAATCAATACAGATCAATGAGGAAAGCTTCTGACGATCTCTAATTTGTGTGTCCTCACCACATTCCAAAGTTCCAACCTTCTGTAAACAAAAGGGACAGTCACTGGGACCAAGTGGTCAAGCCTGTTGGTAACCTGTTGGTTGAGGGTCTAGTCAAGAGTGAGGGCGTCCAGGCTGCTCACCTCCCAGGAAGAGTCCTGGATAGGCAGCAAAGTTAAGTTTGAAAAGTCGTTATGATCAAGGCTCCATTCTGGGATTCCTGATCATTGCTGGTAGGGTCCTTCTCCTTCTGGTTTGGCTTTTTAATGTAGGGTCACCCAAACAGGGTTCATGGTTTGGAGCATGCATGGCTCATTTGGAAAACACAGTGAACTAAGAGTCAAGAAAAGGAGTTGTAACCTTGACCTTGGCCTTAATGGCTTGTGTTACTCAAGTCAATCATTTTTCCTCTGGGCCTTAGATTTCCCATCTGAAAAATAAAGGAGCTAAAATAGCTCATTTTGTCCAACCTTTTTTTTTTTTTTTTTTTTAGTAAAATTCTTTTATCAAACAAATCAAAATGTAAAAGTTTAGAATGCTGAGCATATAGAAGCAGAGCTGAATTGCCTCATGAAGCCCAGAGAGGATTAAGTAGACTCCTCACTTGCTTAAGACACCCTCTCTTTTTATATTATGTCCTCACCCCCAGCACATATTTTGAAAGCCTCTGGACCAGAAGGGTAGACTCTATATTCTTTACTGATCATGATGCATAACCAATTACAACTAATTGTTAAGAGGCTCATACCCAATTTATACATATTGACAAATTGTACACCTTCATTCCAGTCAATCCTTGTATTAGCCATTAATAAAGTTCTTTTTTATTTTTGAAGAACAAAACACACATTGCTGGGATGCTCAACATTTTCTTCCCACACCCTAACTGATTGTCTTGCTCAATTCCTCAAGTGCCCACACTGAATTTGAGTGCACCAGTAGGTCTTCGGGGATCCTCAGGTTCTTTCCAGTCCCTGCTATTCTAGAAGTCTGTGCCTGGAGCACAGAAACAGTGCTAGTAATTCCCAGCCGTGTTTATTGCTCACAGAAGGATCAATTTTCTGGGTACTTGGGAGAATGAAAGCATAGTGGCCACAGTAGGGAGAGGAAACACACTCCACTAAAAACTCGAGGCCCTGTCCTATGTCTCCATTGGTCAGACCCACTCGGCTGGCTCAGGCCTCTGCCCGGGACTCTCCCCTGTTCTCACCTGCAGAGTCTCTACAGCTTCCTGGTCAAATTTCCCAGCACACATCTGGCATGTGCCTCTTCTCAAGTCATGAACCAGTAGCCCTGAGCCAGGTTGTGCCAGGAGATTTTCTCCATAATCTGCTTATGCACAAAGAACAGCGGCTCGAAACACTCCACTGCTGTTGACAAAGTGTTTTGTGAAGATCAGGGGAGCTTTGGGAGAATGTGTGAGATACCCTGTCTTTTCTCCCCATGCTGTGGCCCAGTGGCTATTCTATTCCTGGAAAAGAAAGGGAGTTTGGGGGAATTGCTGGGTCACTTTCTTGGGAGGACGAAGGGGCTCAGGGGAGAGGCAGCCAGGCCTGGTTCCCGGTCCCCATCCACTCATAACTCATTTGAGAGATATGCAAAGTTGGCAGAACGGCCCTAGCCTCCTTGCCAAGGCAGGCTTCCGTCCAAGTGGGCTTCTATATTTATGTGAAACAGAAATAAAATGCAGCACTAAAAGGCAACAGACACACTAGCCGGCAACCCTCCACGAGGGCCTGTTTAATGAAAGGCAAGACAGTGGAAAGGAGCTGTCAGGGGGTCACTCAGGGAAGGATGAGGGCTTGGTGGCCTCAGGGGCCTTGACCTAGGGGGCAGCCAGAAAGATGTCCTCAGACAAAGGCCAACCAAGTCTTAAAGCTCCTTTGTGGGCCTTCGTACGGCTAACACTAAGGCATTGGATCCTGTATTCATTTTCTAGGGCTGCCATAACAAAGTGCCACAAACTAAGTGGCTTAAAACAAAAGATATTTATTCTCTCACAATTCTGGAGGCTGGTACAGAAACTTCCTCTGGGTGCTTGCGAGAGTGTCTGAAATCAAGTTGTTGATGGGGTCGTGTGCTCTCTGAATGGTGTAGCGTAGGATCCTTCCTCATCAACTCCCGCTTCTGGAGCTCACCAAGGTCCTTGGTGTTCCTAGGCTTTTAGGGCCAATCTCAGCCCCTGCCTTCTCATGTGCATTTCCTTTATGTGTCTGTGTCTTTTTGTTCAGATTTGTCTCTTGTAAGGACACCAGTCATATTGGATGTAAGGCCCACCCTAATCCAATATGACCTCATTTAACAGTTATATCTACAAAGATCCTATTTCCAAATAAGGCCACAGTTACAAGTTGTGGATGGGCCCAGATTTTTTGGGAGGGGGACATTATTTAATCCAGTAGAGGCCCTATGTGCCCCTTTGTCAGGGAAGAATGAGGGCTAGAGAAAAAAATTTCCTTTGCTTTGCTCTCTTAACCTCAGTATATTATCCCCTTTCTCCAGCTTAGTAGAATACTTAGGCAAATGGGAAGGTCAGTGGTCTTGGAGTCTCTCTGTTTAAGCTCTTCACACTGGCAGATGTCCCAGGAGTACAAGGTTTAAGCCCTCTTGCAATAGAACCCTGGCAAATAGATTCTTCATCACTTCTTAAAGATCTCCAGGAAAGGGTACTCACAACGCCACACATCCTTAGTGGACAGGAGAAAGTCTAAATTTCAAATTCCATTGATTAAATGAAAACCATGTCTGATCTGTGTAAACCCAGGAGGGTATAGGAATATCTCTTCTGAATTCTACCTTTGAAGGTAAACTCTCAAGCTCAGACCAATGACTACACCCCTTATTCTTTCTTTCTTTCTTTATAAAAGATTTTTATTTAGTTATTCATGAGAGACACACACACACAGAGAGAGAGAGAGAGAGAGAGAGGCAGAGACACAGGCAGAGGGAGAAGCAGGCTCCACGCAGGGAGCCCGACGTGAGACTCGATTCCGGGTCTCCAGGATCACACCCTGGGCTGAAGGCGGCGCTAAACCACTGAGCCACTGGGGCTACCCCCCTTATTCCTTTTTGAAAGAGAATTTAACTTGCTTGGTATATACATTCTTATATCCTTTTGCTTTCTGCTTCTCCTATCATCACCCTCTCTTTTCCCTCTTAATTATGCTGCTTCTGTCCATTGTTTTTCTTTAATTTTTCATTTCTAAAAAATTAAAAAAAAAACTTTAAAAAAATTGCTTCTTTCAGGATGCTTGGGTTGCTCAGTGGTTGAGTGTATGCCTTTGGCTCAGGGTGTGGTCCTGGGGTCCTGAAATCAAGTCCCACATCAGGCTCCCCAGGGGAAGCCTGTGTCTCTGCCTCTCTCTGTGTGTCTCTCATGAATAAATAAATAAAATCTTTTTAAAAATGCTTCTTTCTAGTGCTTCTCTTGGCCAGTCTACTGAATTGTTGGCTGAGGGGATCTCAGCTTCTCTCAGGCCTTTGCTTCACTCACTCCTTGGTAATCTAAATGGCCCCCATGGTTCATGCAGATGGAGCTAAAGATGAGAGACTGGGGATTTGAAGAGAATAGAGGACATGGAGGGAAAAGCCACATCTCAGAGGCAGCAGTGGAAAATGCCAGGAAGTTACTGAAACTTGAGAGGAGAGCCCATCCAAGACCAACAGTAGAAGTGGGAGTGAAAATGGAAAGAACCATGAAAACCCAAGCAGACAGCTTTAAGCTGCATGTAGTAAAAGGGCATAGGAGACAGTCCAGAAAACTGTAGTAAAAAACCATAAAGGAAGACAGTCAGGGTATAGAACGAGGCCAGATAAGCAGGAGCAGGGGATTGGAATGGAGTGGAGGGCTAGCTGGGGACTGACATTAGGTTAAGTCTGAAGCTCACAGTGTTGGACTTCTCAAAGTCTTTCTCTGTAAGTCCTGAAAAATTCATAATCTGGCCTGTTAAACCCTTGGCTTTCAAGTCCATGTTGCTGGAATGGGGAACGTTGATTCTCCCACCTTCTAAGCTTTCCAAAAGACAACATTCAGGCCAGGGGGTCTTCCTATCTCCTGAGCTCAGGCCCCTAGAGAATAATAGATGTTTCCAAATTGTCTAGACTACAACTGATGGGGTTCTCCAGGAAATGGCAGACTTCCCCATACTACCTGGAATAGAGCTGGTGAGGTTCTCCAAAAAATTATAGACTTCCCCATACTGTCTAGAATAGAGCTAGAGGGGTTCTCCAGAAAATGATAGACTTCCCCATACTATCTAGAATAGAGTTGGAGGGGTGCTCCAGAAAATAGTAGACTTCCCCATGCTGTCTAGAATAGAGCTAGAGGGATTCTCCAGAAAATGGTTGAGTTCCTCACACTGTTGAGACTAGAGCTGGAACGGTTCCCCAGGAGGCATGGCTGACTTAAAGTCAGTAATGATAAGAGCAAAACTTTTAAGGTTTTTATTCTGGAATATGCTCCCCCTTATTCAGCACCCCGTCTTCTTTCCAGAGATCCACAGACTCAGCCTCCCTAATGACTCCAAAACTCTGGAGTTCAGATCAAGTCTAACTCCATTAACACTGAGCAGAAAATACTTGCTAGCTATTATCAGCTCTCCAGCTGCGTCCAGCCCACTTAGTCAACAGGTAATGATAATTCTCCTAAGAACTCCCTGAGCTTTAAACCAAGTAAATAGATCTAAGCAAGCCCAGCCAAGAGTCAGCTGGTGAGGGAGAAGTATTTAGGCCAAACCACTTAGGCTTGACAGTATGTTATCAAAATTATTCTCAAAAATTCCTTAGAAAGATAACATTTTGCAGCACAGTTACTTCAAGTGTTTCAGCAGAAGCAGTGGTCTGCTCCAACACTAAAAAAAAAAAAAAAAAAAAAAAAGAAAAGAAAAGAAAAAGAAAAAGCTGATCTTCAGGGCTTTATGTTATGTTGGTCTGAGTTTGAGATCACATTGAAAAAACCATCCCAGCCAGATAAACAGTTTGAGAGTCAAGCAGTTCTGAGCTGTCCTAAGGAAACATGGCTTCCCAATTCATCCTTCATTCTTCCCAAACTGCTGCTGGCTGAGTCAAATGAGGGGCAGTTAGGTCTCTCTTCTTCTTTGCTGAGGACATATGCCAAAATGTATGGAAGTTAAGACGAGCTTGAAGGACTCCTCTCCATCAATGTGGGCTTCTTGGCGAGTGTGAGGTAGGGAGAAAGGGTGATGCCTTGTTCTTGGGCATCACTGGGAAACATGGGGCTGGCTTAGCATCAGGTGGACCACTGTCTTCTCTTGGCTCTCTGCTTTTCCAGGTAAGCACACATGGTGGTGGGTGATCCTGGAAATTTAAAAGAAAAGAAAAATCCCACTTGGTGTTTTTAAATTTTTTATCACCACACTGAACTTTAGGCAAACAAAAGCTTCCAAAGGTGCCTCAGTGCTTTCTGATAGGAACCCAGCCCCTTGCCCAGGGCCCCTGGCAGAAAAAGTGGGTGAGGATGGAGAATGGGGCAGCAAAGGGGAAGGTGAGAGCTGCAGCTGGGCAAACAGAGCCTGCATTGTTCCCCCCGCAGCATCAAGGCCGCAGCCTGGGACCGGTGCCTCCCTTAGAACACAGCCAACAAGCACATGGCGCCTCGCTGCTCTATTTACACAGGTGTCTTCCCTCCCCAGGGAAGTGGGGCTTTGCAAACATGCGTGACCACATGCTTCCATAAGATGGATGCTCACATCTGCATGCTGCCAAGGGGAGAAACTGAGGCCCAGAGAGGGGAAGGAAGGCTTTCAGGACCTAGCAAACCAATGATGGAAGCCGGAAGGGCAGGCAGGTGTTCTGACTCCCCACTGGCTTCTCTGGTTACCAGGCTGCCTTTGTCTTGTCAGCCCTGCTCCTGACAGGGATAAAGCCTTTGGGCTTTTCACTTTGGATTGTAGTAGCTTTCCCATCCGCCACTCCAAGCTGAAGCTGAAGCTCCCTAACTGTTTGGGGTGGGGGCTGGGCCAGTCACCCTCCTCCCCCGCCTCCCAGCCACACCTGTTAGTACAGCCCTGCCAACAGAGTGGCAGGGGAGGAGGGGACTCTGGACCTGGGAAAATATGGTCACATGCCTAAGAAATGTCCCGTGGCCCTACTAACACTACTCCACTCATACACTTTTTCTCTCCCCAACCCTAACATCTCCTGGAAAATGAACTCCAAGGAAAGCTGAAGGAGAAACCCAGCCCATTCATTCTGTTGTTTTTCTTTTCTTTTCTTTTTTAAGATTTTATTTATTTATTTGAGAGAGAGAGTGTGGAGAGCGGGGTAGAGGGGGAGGGAGAGAGACTCTCAAGCACACGCTGTGCCGAGGGCAGAGCCCCATGCAGGGCTCAATATCAGGACCCTGCGATCATGACCTGAGTCGAAATCAGGAGTCGGATACTTAATAGACTGAGCCACCCAGCTGCCCCTGTCTGTCATGTTTTTAATTGCCCATTTTCAAACTCTTGGCTTGAATGCCTCAGATTCTTCAGCAATTGGGTTGTAAGGAAATGAAAAGGGTAAAGGGGGAACCACAGATGAAAAGAGATGAAAAAGACTCATCATATTTTCAAACATTTTTTATTTAAATTCAATTTAATTGACATATAGTATAGTATTAGTTTCAGAGGTAGAATTTAGTGATTCATCAGTGCATATAACACCCAATGCTCATCACATCACATGTCCTCCTTGATGCCCCGTCATCCAGGTACCCCATCTCCCCACCCCCAAACCCTCCAATGACCCCTCAATTTGTTTCCTAGAGTTAAGAGTCTCTTATGGTTTGTCTCTCTCTCTGTTTCTATCTTATGTTATTTTTCCTTCCCTTCCCCTATGTTCATCTGTTTTGTTTTTTAAATTCCACACATGAGTGAAATCATATGATAACTATCTTTCTCTGAGTGACTTATTTCGCTCAGCATAACACCCTCTAGTTCCATCCATGTCGTTGCAAATGGCCAAGATTTCATTCTTTTTGATGGCTGGGTAATATTCCTGTGTGTGTGTGTGTGTGTGTGTGTGTGTGTGTACCACATCTTCTTTATCCATTCATCTGTCAGACTCATCACCTTTTTAAAAAGTGTTAAGATCAAACCATAGAGTACCTGAGAATGCTAACCTGGTGCTAACATGATGAAAAGATACAAAGTGATTACTATAAAAGCCAGGAGAGTGGTGACCTTGAGGGATGGGAGGAGGGTCACGATTGAGATGGGACATATGGAGAGGGTCTATTTCTTACCTCCGTGTTGGCTACAGTACAGTGCACCTTGTAGTAACCCATTAGGTTATACATGTTCTTTGCGTGGTTTTCTGTACCTGTGCTTTCTTTTTAAATTAAAGGGTTAAAATAACTTACCAGTTTCCTGGGATGCGAATCCCTGTCATGCGCCTCTTCCCAGTTGACATAACCATGTCATTATAGTAGCTTTCACGGGGACATCAGTATCTCCACCCAGACTTTGGCAAGGATAACCCTTGAGGAGGGGTACACTGGCATGGCAAAGCAGAGAGGAAGCAAGGCTGTTCCCCATCCCTTTGAACTGGAAAGTGATTCCAGTGAGTTTTCTTCTTCTTTGTCTGAAGTGAACGGAGCACCTTCAGAACATTCTCTGTAGCTGATGGGTAACTTACCTGCATGAGGGAGCTCATGATCTTCTCCGTCAGATCAATGCTGGTGCCTGCCTTCCTCTCATGAATCCCTCTGTGGCTGTCTCTAGCCACTTACCATTAGACAGTCATGCCCTTCCTCCGTCTCTCGAGGGACTAAGATGGTCACAGGGACTGCCCAAGGACCAACTCTGACTAATGCAAAAAAAAAAGACTAGGAACTAAGTCTTCCAAGTAAATGACCCGTTGGTCCTAGCGAGGCCACTCAAATATTATCCAGTGTCTCCAAGCGCGTGCGTACAATTGTGTGCATGACTGTTTAGAATAAGACAGCAGGTTGCTAAGCAATGCATTTCCAGAAAGGAGAGTGTGAAGAAAAAAAAAATAAACAGATGACAGGGTGAGATCCAATGCCTGCTAGGATAAGAACGTTTGGGTCCAGTTCACTTTGGTTTGTATGGGAGTGTCACGGGGACGTCAGGGCTCGCTCAGATCCGGCATGAGTTTCCAATCTCGCTTTCCAACTCCTCACCCTCTGTCTTATGTGGTGGGGAAAGCTGAGATGAAATATGGCCCTCTGGAGGGCCATGCCTTTGTGAAAGGCTATTACAGCTGTAGCAAAACTTTTGTAATCTGCACCGTATCCCATTACATCTCCAGGCTCCTTGGGTCCCTTCCCAGCCTCAAGGAAAATACACACACCCTTTCTCTTTCTTTCTTTCCTTCTTTCTCTTTTGCTCTCTCCCTAGTTTCTACTCTCGAAAAGGTCATCACAGTTGTTCTTTTCACAGAGGTTTTTCTCTAACCTTTGGGGCTAAGTGGCTTGAAATATGTAGAAAGGCGGGGTGGTAGGCAGTGCTTTAGGACTTGTTAGGTCATTAAGGGCTATGCACAGAGCACAGGATGAGAGGTCCCTGCAGGGGGTCATCATGAGGCTCCTCTGAGCCTTCTTATCCTTGGATGATGGCTTGCTGCCTGCTGCATCTATTAATAATGATGAGAGTTAGCTCTCATTGGGCCCAGGGGTTGACTCTCACCCCCTGAATATCTTCACACTTACTTCGGGTGAAGGAAACGAGTTAGAAGCAGACCACCTGGATTCCTGTCTGAACTCTGCTAGTTCCTAACTGTGTGACCTTAACAAATGTACTCAATGTCTCAAATTTCCTTATCTGCAAAGCAGAGGTCTTTATATTTACCTCATAATGTGAGGTTCAAGAAGATGACCCACGTCAAGTGCTGTAGACAGTGCACAGCATGGTGGACACACCCAACAGTACTTCCCTGTCTTTCATTTTGCTATGTTCTGAATTCTTTGGTGACATGACAGGTGTTAGGAGGTACAGCCTTCCCCTTCTTGTGCTCAGAGGAATCAAGCTGGGCTCAGGGATGTGGTTGGAGAGGAATGGAAATGAGTTCTTATTTGAGGAGTATGGAGAAGTGGGAAGAGAAAGGAAGGATGCAGAAGGTTCTTACAGTAGTTAGAATCCGAAGCTGCTCTAGTTGTGAGGGAACCAAGAATCTCGTTTGTGTCAAGAAGAGACAGAACTGGTCAGATAGAACTGACGATTCCAAAAATTGGGGTTTGCCACTGTCCGTTATCCTGAGATATTCAAAATACTTGTTAGCTAGGATGTTGGGCATGGAAGCTCCATGACAAAAAAGCCAACGTCATGAAGCCGGGAAGATCTGAGGTCCACCTGCTCCATTGTTGTTACCTGTGCAAATGGGGCTCACTTCTCAAACTTTCTGGGTCCTAGTTGAATCATTTATAGAAGGGGAATCATGGCTAGCTCATGGAGTTGTTAGTAGAATTAAATAGAATGATTTGTCTCAACATGTCCAATGGAGCACCCAGCCCACAGTAGCATTCAACATGCTCGTTGAGTGAATGATGGAAAGAATGGATAATAAACTTTCAATGGATGATACCACTCTTCACTTTTGAATTGATTTTCCCTTTCTTTGCTTTTCTTTCCTTTATGCCTATTTCCTTCTTTTCCTCTTTCTTACATTTTTAATTCCCAGGATTGTCCTCCCTGTATCATGTAGCTCTTTGCCTATCTTTACCTCAGTCTTGAGTCAGTATCCCCAGCCATGAAGGACCATAAGAGGTCCTTACCCCCCGCCCATCTGTATAGAAATTGCGTTATAAATGGATGAGGATGAAGAGGCTGCCCCGCCCCACACATGCCTCTCTGAACAGCTTTCTAATGGCAGCTCTGACTCTTGGTACACTTTCTTAACTTCTTTGCTAGTTCTTCACTGTGATGCTTATATGGATAGAAGGTGGAGGGAGAATGTGGTGAAGAAAAAGAGCCAGGAGAAGAGAAAAAATAGACTTATACTGGAGATCATGCGGCACTTCAGAGAAAGAACAGAATTGACCACAGAATAACATCACATAATTCTTTGCTGGTGGCCAAGTCTCCGCCCACCAAATCATACTTGTTTGCCAACCTAAAGATGGAAGAGGTACCTGAGTGAAAGAGAGGAAAATAGGACATAATGTCCTTTTGTATAATGTCAGGGAGAGAGGGGTAGTGTCAGTCTTGTGTCAAGGGATACAATATAGGAAATGTCCCCTCACCAAGGAACCTTTTACTAGCAGAGAAACCTATCATCTGCCCTTGTCCATCACTGCCAATGGAGTTGGGCTTGCAGAAGGTAGGACATCATGCAAAGATAATTCAAGAATCCTTTCTTTGGGATTTGCAATGAAATCCTTTTTTTTTTTTTTTTTTTGTGAAGACCACAAATATACCCTACCCATCATATTTAATTGCAACTCAAATAAAAATTTGAGGGTTGAGAAATCTCCAAGGCAGATGAATTCCTTCATGGCCATCAGATAATCAGATAGGGGGCTGGGAGAGCCTTACCAAGGTAATATCTCCATTTTCCTATATTCAGGAAGCATTGCACAAATATGAGGTTAAAGCACCCATTGCTATGATCACTAAAAGAGACAGTGATTGGTCTCCAAACCAAATTTTGATCTTTCTGAAAAATTATCAGGGTGATCACTAAATAATGTGCAATGAAGCTGAAGTACTGTATCACCCAGCACAGCAGGTAGTTCTTAATTTTATTCTACATTCAGGGCTAGATCTTTCAGGCAGGGCCATGGGAGTAACAAGGGGAAATAATCTTTTTTTTTTTTAAGGGGAAATAATCTTTTGCTCTGACACTTTCTAGCCTCTCTGGCAGTATCCCTGTCCCCCAGCTTTTTTGCAAGATATTCTCTCTCTCTCTCTCTCTCTCTCTCTCTCTCTCTCTCACACACACACACACACACACACACTCCGTCTCCATGCTTAACTAAAACTGATTATCAATGGATTATTGAGGTTTGGAAAATTTGGGGGAATGAATATATACATTTGTGAAATAACATCCAGGTTCTTATTTTCTTATCGATCCTCTGATGAAAGTGAAGCTCCTCATCCATGCTGCTGAGATTTAGAAACACACTTTCTAAACTGCCTGAGTTCCCCACATTTTCATCAATCTTTATTCCTTTGTTCAGCCTAGGTTGATCTGTCTTTTCCAATGCCCTACACCTTCATCAATTTTGTTCTTCTAGTTTGTCTCAGAATTTACTTTTTTGGCTCACTTTTGAGCTGATACTATTTTGGGCAGTTGCCTAGGATGCATCTGGTGTACTTCTGGGTTCAGTCTTAGGAAATCTTGGATCTATTCACTCTCTTTCCTTGCCCTCAGCAGCAAAGATGGGCTAAGAAGGCACAGCGCTGGGTTGGTAAAGCCCTCTGCCTTTTGTGTCCCTTTGGCTCTCCCATCATGTTTCCCCCAGCCCTCTCCTCTCTTTCTGGACTAACCACTTTGGAAACTCAAAGCCTAGGCTCTCTCTCTCTTGAGCTTCCCATCTATTTCCATTTTGAGGGGTTCTCACTGTCTCTTCCACTGCTTGCTTCTCTCTCGTGATTCCCCAGATACCGAATCTCGGTGGCCTCCCAAACCTTTGGCCTGCATAAATGTTCACCTTCTGGATTTAACTATCCTGGATATTGTCAAGTATCATTACCTGCCCCGCCTTCGTGATCACACAGCATACAGCTGCTTTTTCAGATCAGCTCCCCGCTGGCCTTCATTACATAGAAAAGTCTTTAGTGCTTCACATTTTGCTTTGGATGCAGGCCAGTCTGGCCCCTTGTCAAGAGCCTCTCCCTGGGATCTCTCCTACACCAACAATTCCATTTTGAGGAGCAGCCTGTTTCATCACCATAAACACATATCCCCATCATCATTATCATCACAACAACCACAACGGTGATAATGATGTTAATAATGATATCAGCTAGTCTTTGAGTACTAAGTAAGTGTCAAACAGTGTGCTGAGGGCTTTCTCTTACTATCTCATCTATCCCTCATCACAACTCCAGGAGGCAGGTACTGTTATGAAGGAGGAAATTGAAGCTAACAGACATCAAGTGAGCTGCTTAGGGTTGCCCAGCAAGTGGGAGAGCCTGAATATGAACCCGGACAGTTGTTCTCAGCCTACATTCTTTACCACCATGCACAATCCTCTCACACCTGGACAGAGGGCAAGCAGGCAGGGACGAGGTGAAGAACCAGGGGCAGCTAATGTTGGGAACATTCATGGATTATTCATTAGTCTTAAAGAAAAGCGAAGGAGACCCATGATACAGATAGCAAGGTGGTGGAGAACACCAATCAAACTTGACACAATCACTTTCTCTCTCAATTGGCTTGTACTTGACCTTGGTGTTTGATGGAGTTTCTGTCACCATCACAGCTGTCTTTTGCTCTGAAGTACAAAGTCACCATAAGCAGTCCAGCAGGCTGTGGTTAAGTTGGCTGCCCTCTTTAAGCAAGGGGATACGCAAGAAGTGAAGGATTCTTTCCACAGCAGCAACTTGGGAGTAAATGGTGAGAAGCTTCCTTTGGAACACATTTGACGTGCATAAGGTGGAAAGGAAGCTTTCATTTAGTGGGGTTGGTTTGCAGGCCGAGCTAAGGGACTGTGGTCAGAGGCTCTGACCCTGTGTGTGGTCATTCAGCTTTGCTCTGTTCTGTGGCCACAACCCATGCACTAAGTCCTGGCCAGATGTCTTGTGATGCATATGGCATACTGTCATGGTCTCCATGGGGATGTGGGAACAAGGTGTGGATAAGTCACTTCAGTTCCAAGTTCTTGACCGGAAGAGCAGCTCAGAACACACATCTGGAAGGCAGGGGAATAGTATAAATGAAACAGAGTAGCATCTTTGTCCTGTAGGGTATTTCAGCCTGGGACCATATTTCCTGGAAGAAGGTCATCAAGTTCTCAGTAGACCCTAAACATGATTAACTCTTTTCATTACTAAGAAAGTGGAATTGAGGTCCATGTAGATTAAATTACTAAACTGTGTAATAATTTTGAGACTTTTGAATTTCTTGTATTGAGGCAGAACTCCATTTATTCCACAACAAATTCATAGACAAATGTCATTCCTATGCCGAATTATCTTTAAATGTTTGTCAAAAACCATCTGACCATGGCTATGGGGTCTGTTTCTAGACTCAATATTTTATAGATCTACTTGTCTATCTTGGCACCAGTGCCTTATTCCCTCTATTATTGTGGCTTTATAATAAAGCTTAAAATAAGGTTTGTTTTTTGCTAAGGTGTTTGGGCTCTTCTCAGTCCTTTGTGTTTACATATGAGATTTAGAATCAGGGGTGCCTGGGTGGCTCAGGGGATGAGCATCTGCCTTTGACTCAGGTTATGATCCCAGGGTCCTGGGATGGAGTCCCACATTGGGCTCCCTGCATGGAGCCTGCTTCTCCCTCTGCCTGTGTCTCTACCTCTCTCTCTCTGTCTCTCATGAATAAGTAAATAGAATCTTTAAAAAAAGAAATTTAGATTCAACTTGTCAATTCCTACAAAAAAAAAAAAAACCCTGTGATGATATTGAATCAAATGTGACTCATTTCTCTGAGCTTTTGACTGGTTTTTATACTATGGGTTAGAGTCCTGGGATGGAGCTTCAGCTTATGCAGCACAGACACAGAGATATTCAGGATGATTACCTTTTCTGCTGGTTTAAAACTAAGAAGAATAAATATTTACATTGAATCTAAGCCACCTGAAAGCAGAATTACTAGGGCTTCCCCGACAATAAGATCATTTACATGAAGGGGAACTCAGACTGTTGTGAGAACCTCACATACGTTATATTTGTAAAATGTTTCATTTTTACAAGAAGCCCATGAGGTGGGGCTCTAATTGCAAATGGGGAAACTAAGGTATGAAAGATTAAGCAGTTAGGTGAGGTCATATAGGAAATTAAGTGGTAAAGTTGGCATTTAAACTCAGGGTGAAAAAAAAAATAAACTCAGGGTGGTCTAATTGTGCTGTGATATTTCCCTACCCCAAGAGCCTTCAGACTGCCTGTGTCCTGAATAGCCCAGGAATTGGCCAGGATCTCGGGGCCCACGAGACTGTGTAAATGTTGTGTGTGGTTGTGGGGCAAGAGGGGGCGGGCCAGTTCTTAATGCTTCACCTTCTGCCTTGACAAGATTTCCTTTGACCTGTCTTCCGAACTAGGGTTCTGCTTAAAAACATAAAAAAAGAAACAGCAGCAACCAAATAGTTGTGCCATTCAAGTAAAGTCTGAAAATCACTTCATGCTGCCTTTTGAAATGAGGATTCCTCTCCTTTTCTCACGGATGAAGTTTCCGGAAGGTTTGGGGTAATGGTGAACCAAGTTAAAGCTCTCCAGGGTCCAGGGCAGCACACGGGGGCTGTTTTTCTATCAAAATTCCAACTGGGGCTCCTTCAGCCTGTAGGACCTGTTGTCTGGCCGGCTCATGGGGTCACTAATGAACTGAAGGCTGCTGCCCCCCAACCCCAGCGGCTGTTTGACAGCCCGATCCCAGCCCAGGCCACTGACACTGCTGTGGGCAAGGCTGCCCTTCTCCGTGTCCACTGAAGCTCTAGACTGTTCCAGCTCTCACGCCTCCTGAGCTTTGGTGACCTTCCTGCTTTTCACAGGCTGCTAGGTCTCCTCCTTTCTCTGTTCTTCATCAGCCTCGCCCTTGGCAGCCACCCCAAGAAATTCAGCCTTTTTCATCTTCTCTCTCTCAGAAACTGGAAGGGTTTTTTTTTTTTCTTTCTTTCTTTCTTTCTGAATTCCTGATGCGCTTGTCTTTGCCAAAACCCCAAATCCCAGATCTGCCATGTGCCAACAAGTGCCGGGAGAGGTTGTTTGGATGAATTCAGAAATGACCTTGAACCTTTGCTCAACACTCAGATGACAGGTTCTCTCCTTCCCAACCACACCCCAACACACATGCTTCTTGTCGGATAAGGAAATATTTTATTGCTTTTTTCCCCCCTTTTTACTTTCTTTACCACCCCTCCTCATAAACACTTCCCACTTATCCTGCTCCTATCACCTCTCTTCTGGAAAATTAATCAGAGAGCTAAAACCCCAGGACAGAAAGGGGCCTTTGGAAGGCATTTAATCTGGATTTTTGCTTCTAGGTAGCAGCTACCCTTGCCTGGGTAAAGGACTCTTTCTCCTCTCTTTAGACTTTTATCAGTTCCCACACCTTCTCACTTAGGCATCTCTGGATTTTGCTCCTTGGGTCTTCTTTATTAATTTCATTTTTTAAAGGGACTCATTTCTTCCATTCAGGGTTGTTTCATAGGGATCGACACAATGAATACAAGGCATATTCATGATACATGCTGCCATGACTTGGCCCCAAAGTCAAGCTTTCTTGAAGCAGATGTATGTCTCCAAACCCTTTTCCTGGGCCAACCACAATTTCCGGGGAGTCAGATAGGATCATGGGCCTCCATGGGTAAACACTGGATGCTGTGGTGGTCCAGCTGTGTATGTATTTCACTGATCTGGATGAATTTTTGGGTATGATCAGAGGCCAAGAGTAAACATAACAAGTGTACGAGGGTGCCTACCCAGATGCAAAATGCTTTCCAGGCTTATAACCAATACCCTGGTGATTCAGTTCTGAATCTGTCCCAGCTGTTGTGGGACAATATGATTTATATCGACTATTGGATTGACTGATTTTGGCTTCAAGTGTACAGATTGGCTCTGTGAGGTAGCCAGTTGAGTAACTCTCTGCCGTGCTGAAGACAGATTTCCCAGGGCACAGGCATATGAAATTCCACACTCTCCTTTTCCAGGCACTGAAGTGGACACAAGGGTCAACCCCTCTGTTTTCCTTGACTTGATTATATTTTTGAAAATGCTTCTTCTTCTTTCCTTTCATTTATCATTTTCTGCCATGTTCATCTACCTTTCCCCTCACCTCAGAGTCCTCCAACAGCTCTTTGTCCATTTTTGAGAAAGGATCTCACAGCCTTGTCCTCTAAAGGACAGGGCCCTTCTCCACGATGCCCACAAAGCTCTGCAAGAACATAGCCTCCCATCTGTGTCTCTTCTGTCATCTGCTGCAAGGTGGGGACCATCCTGCAAAGCACACCGTGCTGCAGACTCCTCAGGAGTTAGCCCAAGCTTGAGCTAGGGAGGGGAACAGGTGCACCTGGGGCTGTCTAGTGATTTGTCACCGTTTTGGGAAAACGGGCAGGGAAGTTGGAGTCTTTGAGATAAACAGAATTACCCTCATCACATACGGTGCAAGGAAGCGGCACACAATCTCGCCACAGAGAGGGATCCCGGCCCCGGGTAGGAGAGAGAGGAGTTAAGCAGGTGGGGGCCTTTAAAGAGATCTGTGGGGTCTCTTGAGAAGTTCGTAGGTTCTCTCGACTCCAGACAATGCTTTCATTTCCCACGTTTCCCTCCAAGAAAGGAAGGTCTTGTGTACAAAGGAAGGGCCCAGTCAACATTTGACAACATAAATACTTGGCAGATGAAATGGTTTCTGTGGTGCTATTGCAACCTGCCAGTAGAGAAATCAATGCTCAAAGAGGGGAGGGTTGGAGGAATTACCCAGAGGCAGCATCATGTGGCTCGATGACCAGAGCAGGCGCTTCTTTCCCACTTCCCTAGAAGCCCCAGGGCCAGAGGCATTGGCTGAGCCCCTGGTAGGTGAGGCCGGGGGAGGAGGCAGGCAGGCAGGCTTGGAAGGGGGAGATCCTCTCCTGGGGGATGCATGTGTTAGCTCCCTGGCCCAGACACTGTGGCCACGAGGCTGGAATATAGATGTGTTTCCCTCTTAGGCTGTCCCTTTCGTGTGTGAAAGCTGCTTTGCTTTTCCTCATTTGTGCAGCTCCTTTCCCCTCAGCCTCTGCTGGGTGTGGATAGGAACCTGGGGGACCTGCTCTTGCTGTGTGTGGAGGACGGGATCCCAGAGAAGCTCCCTGCTAGAGTCACTGCACCCGTCACCCTTGCGCCCGACTTCTCTTCTGAAGAATGAAGGTATGCCATCAGCAGCTCCCCCTCCTCCCCAGATCCTGGTGGTAATTTTACCCTGAAACAGGGACGAAAGGGCAACATCTAAAGGTTTTGTGCTATGTTCTTGGCCTGGACCCTAGAGGATCCCGAGGCCGAGTAGAGGGTAACTGCTTTGCCGTGATAGAAATTCAGGAAATGTCTGTTGAACCGAGTTCCTCCTGCCCTGGAAGGTTGTTTTATTCCTGCTGGAGGCTCAGGCTGCTTAGACCCAGATGGTGTTAGAGACGAAAGAGACTTGGAGAGAACATCTCCAGCGCTTTCATTTTACATATAGGACACCAGGCGCCCAGAAGGCAGATGTGACCTCCTGGCAACCCACACCCAATGGCACAACTGGCATGAGCATCGGGTGCTTTCCTCTATTCACTGCCCAGTGGCACGAAGGCCCCTCGTGCTCACAGCATGAGACGGAGAGTCAGACTGTTGAGCAGTGACCCCCAGGAGGTCGGACGTCAAGCAGACTCCTCCCATTGTTGTTTTCTTCAGTGTCAACCAGCAACACCTGGGAGGATGGAAAGACCTGGGGGAAGGAGGACAGATGTTGTCTCCTTTGATTTGGGGTCTGCCTGCTGTCACCTCTTGGGTGGGATTTCGAGTCCAGCAGCCCCCGCCAACTGCTGTAGAGTTTGCAATGACTTTTATCACCTGAGCTCCCTTTGCTTTACAGCCCGTGTGAGTTACCTGGGTGGCACTCCACGTGAGTGGTTCCTTCCAGGCTGGGGGTGGAATGGAGTGGGGTGGGGCTGGTGTCCCCTGGGGTTCACTGCCCATATGGACCACAGACCTTTCTGGGGCCCCAACCTGGTTGTGCGCTGCCTTTTCTACTCCTTTGGCCCAGATGCACAGTTGAGTTTAAGGCTCAACTGTTTTCTCAGGGTGCTTTTTTGAGAGAAGCAGGGCTTCAAGTGATGACGCTCTCCTGTCAGCGTCAGTGGACTCAGTGTGAGTCCAGTGGCTCTCACAGTCAGGTATGCATCCAAGTCCCTGAGGGACCAGCCTAAATAAAAAGTGCTAAGTCCCACCCCTCAGACAGCATGATTAGGTAAGTTTCGGCTACACCCAGGAACCTGCATTTTAAGAGACTGCGGATGATTCCAGGGGAGGTGACCCATGGAGGACACTTGGAGAAACTCTGTATGCCGTCCCTTTGAATCCAGGCTCTGCCACTTAACAAGCTGAGTGACCTGGGGCACATTTCTAAGCCTCTCTGTGCTTCAGCTTCTTCATCTGTAAAATGGGGGCACAAAAATCATCTACCCCAAAGGGTCATTTTGAGAATCAACCGAGTTAATATTTACAGGATGCCTAGAACAATGCCTTTCAGTTTCAAGTGCCACATTAGGGTCCGATAAATAAACACCTCTAAAATCCCATGTCTTTAAAACACATAGTAAGATGATTATATTGTTATATATTATAGGCTATTGAAGTCAAGAGAGGAAGTGACTTGCTGAAGTCTGAAGAGGTGGCCAGTAGCATGGCCAAGACCAAATATGGTTCTTTTCACTCCCAGGTAAATTGTCTTTCTTTTCCCCAAACTCCTCATCCAGCCCCTCTTTCTTGTTGTTAGAATGAATAGCATTTCCTGTTGTGTAGCTGCCCACAGTGATAGCCAACAGTGCGATATTCTCCTGATGGAAACCCTATCTATTTCGCAAGACCACTTTTAATCTGCTTTCCATCCTCCCTTCACCTCTACACCAACTAGCAATTATCTCAAGTTAGTGCTGCCCCAATCCCTGTTTGGTCATTTCATTCTTCCTCTGGAATCTATGCAGGGAGGCCTGGCTAAGAGTTGTGAGCTGGGGTGAGGCAGGGAACATCAGCAGCCTGCGGGATTTGAAGTACGGGTCCCCGCTCTTGGCACCTGCTGCATCTTACCCCCATCTGCTGCACCATTAACCTACTACCTTGTATGAGTTTAGCAGAAGCGTCCCAAAGCACCTATGAGAAGCACGTATAGCTTTTCCAGGTTACACTGTGGTGATCGTGAAAATCCACAGTATCCGTGTCTGGAAGTCATTTGACAACTCACTTCCTGAATCACTTGCTTTATAAAACTTACCCTAAGCAACGTATGTCAGAATGAGCCTGTGCTCTGGGGAGAGAACTAAATGGCTTCCTAAGGAGGGAGGCAGGTGAGTTAATTCTCATCTTATTTCCTGCTTGGCTCTCTTTGTCATCCACCATTGCTGGCTTTGCTGCTGCTCTTGGACTAATCTGGGACCAAGAGTGTTGACATGAAGACAATTGAAGACATAAAGTGAATTAGGCAGCTTCTGCCCACCTTCTTTCCCCAAACGTTGTCCTCTGATTCATCTACCATTCTTCTGGTTTCCTTTTTCTACTGTTTTTATTTAACAAATAAGGTTCTACTATGCCAAACATTTTTGGTGCATTCCCTCTCACTCTCCCATGCCATTGAGAAAACTTTCTAAAGTACCATTGGCATGGAGTAGAGTGCCAGGGGTTCTAAGTGAGCCAGTCTAATCCAGTCCTACACCTTCTGAAGTTTATCTCAATAGGAAGACTAGATGTGGATGAATGTAAAGGGAATGTGCAAATAGTAGACTTTTTAAAATGTCAAACTCCACATTCTACAAGATTGGAAAGTTTCAGTATACACAGAAGACTTAAGTCAAAATGACACAACGTCAACATTTCATAAGTGAAATTATTTCTCTGGTAAAATATATTTTTGCTAATTTGACATGGGCCTGGAGAGTAGAGAATCAGGGTAGTTGTCCAGACACTGAGATCAAGGCAGGATGCTTTTAAGTAATCACCTAAGTAAACCCAAGAGCATTGGGAGGGACCATTCTATAAGCAGAGTCTTAACTTTGAAAACAACTTTTGAAATTAAGATTCAAAAGATAAGGTCAACAACAGGTGTTCTTTGCTTTCTGTAGTAGGTGTGTTCTTGAAAAGTTGAGAGTCAATATTTTTTTCCCCATTAATCTAATCACAGTCTAAATATAAGAGAGAAGCTGGATATTTAAAGAAACCATGTAGTTGATCTCATTGCAAAGTCCTTTTAGAGTTTGATTTTACTTTTAAGATTTTTTTATTTATTATTTTAGAGAGAGAGACAGACAGACAGAACATGAACAGGAGAGGCAGAGGGAGAAAGCAAGATAATCTCAAGGAAGCTCCATGCTGAGTGTGGACCCCAATGTGGGGTTCAATCACATGACCCTGAAATCATGACCTTGGCAGAAACCAAGAGTTAGCTGTTTGACAGACTGTACCAGCGAGGTACCCCCTATTAGAGCTTTAAAAATCACTTTTCTGGGATGCCTGGGTGGCTCAGCAGTTGAGCGTCTGCCTTCAGCTCAGGGCCTGATCCCGAAGTCCAGGGATCGAGTCCCACATTGGGCTCCCTGCATGGAGCCTGCTTCTCCTCCCTCTGCCTGTGTCTCTGCCTCTCTCTCTATGTCTCTCATGAATAAATAAATAAAATCTTTAAAAAAATAAAAAAATAAAAATCACTTTTCTTTTTCAGAGATCAGATTTTCTTAGACTATAATTTCTTGAAAGTAGGGACATACCAGGTTGATGTATATTGCCTACAGATAGAGAATGGGTTATAGAGGGCTGGAGCTTTGGGACTTTTGTATTTATCAAATACTTTATATCTATTTCTACTCAGGAGGATGGGACAATAGCTTTCTCTGGGAGCAGAGAGATAGCTAATCTTTCACTCCTCTCTCCCCAGGTCATGCAAACTTCACTTCTTTTTATTCAGTGGTTCCCATCCCTACCCCCACCACAAGGTGACTGATCATTCTTTCTTGTTCTTCAGATCTTTCAGCATTAGTGTCTCTGCTAGAATAAGCTGGTGATTTGGGCTACAGAACTGAATATTCTCAGGATGGAGGCAGGCGGTCAAATGACTCAGAAATCACAGGACTCTGTCTAAGGCAGTCCAAAATGATAGCACTAGCCAGCCACATGTAGCTATTGAGTACTTGAAATGTAGTGAACGAAACTGAGGAATGAATTTTTAACTTAATTTAAATTTTAAGAACTAACGTGCATTTCAGTTATTGGAGAGCTTTTACGTATATTTGAAACAACTTGATCATGTTTCACCTGTAAATTTTATGAAGCTCTACATACAGCTCAAGTATTTCTAAAAAGATTTTGGCTTTAGAATTGAGAAGTACTCTAAGTATAAAATACATACCAGATTTTGAAGATTAGTAGGAAAAAGGAATGTAAAATATTTGATAAATGATTTCTGTATTGATTACATGCTGAAATGACAATATTTTGGATATATCAAGTGAAATAAAAACATATTATTAAAATTAATTTCATCTATCTCTTTACTTTTTTATGTGGCTACTAAGACATTGAAAATTACACGGATGCCTGGGTGGCTCAGCAGTTGACGGTCTGCCTTCGGCCCAGGGTGTAATCCTGGAGTCCTGGGATCAAGTTCCACTTCAGGCTCCGTGCATGGAGCCTGCTTCTCCCTGTGCCTATGTCTCTGCCTCTTTCTCTCTCTGTGTCTCTCATGAATAAATAAATAAATAATATTTTAAAAAATTTACAAATATGGCTCATATTATGTTTCTGTTGAGCAAAACTGATCTAAAGTATACCATTGCCTTGCTTCATGACCACTCCCTGGGCCTAGCCATCCCTATGACAGGGTTCAAGGTTTTAACTCGAACCCCACATCAGCTGAAGAAAATGCATCAACCTCTAGCTTTATTCTTTGAGTCATCTTCTGAATCTGCATTTGGATGACAATTGCTTTGGCATCCTTGAGTTTTCTTGCATGTTTACTGTTCTATGCAGTCTGCATAAGTAGTTTATGCTCTTTTGAAGAATAGCAAGACTTTCAGAAAATACTTACATTAGCAATACAGATTTGGAAAGCATATCTAAAATCGTCACTTTGAACTTCTTGCTTCCTATGAGGAGAAGACCTGCCCAGATATAGTCTGCTGTGCAGTGTCATCTCCAGACCATTGCTGGTCAGGCCCCTCCCTGTTACTCCACACCAGAAGTGACTAGGGCCAAGAAACAGCCATGGACACTATGACAGATCATTACAAAATACCACACTGGCTAGTTATTAATGAAAACCAGATGATGGACCACGAACCACATCGTTCAGATGATTGACTAGCTGGAACAAAGCATGCAGAGTTGAAGAGTGGCAGGAGCCAGGGTTAGAAGTGCAGAGGCTGGGACGCAGATCCAAGCTCTGCTGTGCATTGGCTGTGAGTCATTGGGCAGGTTACTGTCACACCCCCTTGCTCATTTATCAAATGGGAGGATAGAGGCAGATGGTATCCAGTTCCCGCCTGCTCCTTCAGCCACATCTCAATCAGTGTAACCCCAGGTCCAGCTGCGAGACACCAAAGCACAGCCCCATGGTTTTGAGAATGCCCACAGTGCAGGCTGGCAGTGTCATCCTGCAGAGCATGAGAGGCAGGGCCAGGACAGCCAGCAGGCTCTGTGACACTGCTGTAACCTCCCCTGGGTCAGTGATCTCCTTTTTAGTAGCATGTGCTCCATCACTCACAGCTTGGTTGGGTCAAGTGCATGTACACTTTAGAGCCAATGGAAGCATTTATCAAACTAACATCCACAAGGCATATACTGAATTTTACTATTACCTTCATGTAGAAGAGGGCCTACTTTAGGGTGTAAAAAGTATCTGCTTGTTACTTCAATTTGCTGCTTTGTGATTATAGATGACTTTCCCCCCTTATGGTAATTGGCAATTTACATTTCATCTCACAAGAATTAACTGTTTGCATCCTATGCCTTGTTTTCTTGATTTTTTTTTGTGTGTGTTATGATTTGTGAGAGCTTTATACATTTAAATGTTAACCCTTTCTTGTTACATATTTGCAACCCTTTCTTGCAAATATTTTTTCCTGTTTGTGACTTACCTTTCAACTCCATGCATAAGTTACTTTTAACATTTAAAAGTACTTTTTTTAGTTACAGATATTAACATTTTTAAATGTTCATGTATAGCTTCAACGTGGATGGAACTGGAGGGTATTATGCTGAGTGAAATAAGTCAATCGGAGAAGGACAAAAATTATATGTTTTCATTTATTTGGGGAATATAAATAATAGTGAAAGAGAATAGAAGGGAAGGGAGAAGACATGGGTAGGAAATATCAGAAAGGGAGACAGAACATAAAGACTCCTAACTCTGAGAAACGAACTAGGGGTGGTGGAAGGGGAGGAGGGCGTGGGGGCGTGGGGGTGAATGGGTGATGGGCACTGAGGGGGGCACTTGACGGGATGAGCACCGGGTGTTATTCTGTATGTTGGCAAATTGAACACCAATAAAAAATAAATTTATTATTAAAAAAAAAGCAATCTTAAAAAAAAAAAGAACTCTTTACTTTTCTACCTTTAAAGCAGCTTCTTTATTCCCAATCAGATCATTTCACATATAATAGTTATCTATTTTGGGATTGCTTGGGTGGCCCGGTTGGTTAAGCAGCTGATTCTGGATTTCAGCTCAGGTCATGATCCCAGAGTCCTGGCATTGAGCCCCATGTCAGGCTCTGTGCTCAGTGCGGAGTCTGCTTGAGATTCTCTCTCTCTCTCCCTCTGTCTTCCACCCCCGCTTGCACTCTCTATCTCTCTCTAAAATAAATAAGTAAATAGATTTTTAAAAAATGATAGTTATCTATTTTTCTTTTGAATCCGTAGTGATGCATTTTGGTGTCTGGTGTGAAATAAGAAGCTACATTCTTTTTCTCCGTATAATCAATTTTTCTCACGCTGTTTACTAAATAAATAGTCCTATTCCTTCCAGTTTCCACACCCATTTAATCTAGTCCATTGTTGACATCATCAGAGAAAACTTCTCATCAGATAGTTTGAACGGCATAATTATACCATGTCAATCCAGCTTGAATTATGTATGTTATTAGAGTGGGTGGAATTTATGATGAAATCAGGTGGAAGGAAAATGAATTATCATTGATATACCTGCTTCCAAAAATTTAGGTACAAACTGAAGAATTTAGTTAGATTATGGAGTATGTCATATATTCTATTGGAAATTTGGTTGAGACCAGTTGACTGGGTTACATTTATAAACATGTACCTTGAAACCTCTAGGATCTAGAGCAGAGTACACAGAGGAGGTAAGTAAGACATCATCTTGGGGATGGAGAGGACTTTTCCATGGTGACCAGATGTTTATTGCTGCGTGGGCAGATGGCCCAGGGAGTCTGGTTGTGGTTTGGGTTATTTTTTCCTGATGCAGTTGCTTTTCTTCTAGGTAGGGAGTGTGAGGACCAAGCAGTTTCAGTGGGTGCACAAGGTCCAGCAAAGGGAGGGAAGCCATTCTGTTGGTTCTCTGGGCCAGCCACCCTCTTTACGAAGCAGGATGCCAGCTGCTGCTCTGATTGAAGTAAGGGTCCTATTTAGGGCCACATATCAACTGTGGGCCACTACAGGCCTTCCTGAACCCTTCCTTCCCAAGGAGGTAGGGCTCAGAATGACATCTGGTCATGGAAAAGGAATTTCAAATCCTCCAATTCATCTTGTCTGAACCATTGAGGGTTCTTTTGAGGTTAGATTTTGCTTTAATTAAGGAAATAAAATGAAATCCAACACACCCTGCTCACCCTACACATGTTCTGAGGGGCTCCAGGAAAACCCCAATGCTGTCAGGACAGAGTCAGCAGAGACTTCTCGGATGACTTGGTTGGTGTCAATGGGCCACCCTGCTGTTTCCTTCCCTGAGAATGTCTGCCTCTTTTCAGAGACTGTTAATTTTATGCTCAACATGCTTGAGTGTGTTGATATCAGTGTTGAGTCCAGTTTACGTTATGTTCCTTTCCTGCTGAGGGGAACAGGAAACGGGATTGTGGGAGTTGGGGGTGGTGGTGAAAGGACTCTAGACCACCAAGCTTCTAGTTCAGGAAACGCATATGACCTAGCCGGCTCTATGCATATGTTCCCCACTTGCTCCACCCTCCCAGTTGTCAGTGTCCCTCCCTTCCCTTAAGACAGTTCAAAACTCTTCCCAAGTTAACACCAAACCAGAAAATGTTCCATTTGTCTTTCTCATGCTCACACCCTGCCTGACCCAACATTGTATGTGAAAATCTAGAGGAATTGTGTCTATTTTGCATAATGTCTCACACTTTCATTATTTTTCTCTGCATAAGCTCCTTGGCTACAGGGTTGACATACAATCACCACATTCAAACACACTTCATAGTACTGAGCTCTGATCATTTTACAAATACATATTTTTTGGAAGTGCCTTAATGAAAACAAAAACAGAGAAAAGGCCCATCTCTTTGAATAGGTTTAGTTGCACACTCATATAAACTCAGGAAAGATGATTTGAAAGACTTTTTCAAGTCCTGTATTGTCAGAATAAAGGAGGCTTTGGCACATTTCATGGTGAGGTTTGGAAGTGTTGGAAGGAGTGAAGGCTTTCCTGGAGAGGCCTCCATTCTCTGATCCATCCCCTCCTCCTCTAAGACTTAATAGTAGAAAACGAAAATTGTCTGGATTCATTGGGTTACAAACAAGAGATGTCTGAGTCAAACTAGTTTAGGATATTATAGGATATTTAATGGCCATCAGAACTGGAAAGTCCAGTAGCACAACTGGTTTTGGGCACAGATGACTGTAGTTTCTTAGCATTCTTTCTCTCTGCTTTCTCAGGCAGACTTGATTCAAGAGAAGGCAAGGGTGCTTTCCAGCAATGTCACCCTATAGTTTAGAAAACCCTAGGCACAAAGGGAATATTTCCCAGTCAGAGTCATGGGGAGGGCTCTCAAGTCACCCTATAGTTTAGAAAACCCTAGGCACAAAGGGAATATTTCCCAGTCAGAGTCATGGGGAGGGCTCTCAAGGGTCCACCCTGGTTCATAGGGCCTCTTCTGAAATAATTAATGGCCAGTAGAATATGTTTTTGTTATTAGCCTGGCCTCATCAAGGTGTCTGACCCTAAAGCCTGGGGTTAAGAGTAAACTTTCCCAAACTGCATGGTGGCTCATCTAAAGGAAACTAGGCTGCTGTTCTCAGGAGAGGGGATGTGGCAGGAAGCACAGTCAATTTCCATTTCAACAGGTGGCAGGTGGATGGTGTGAGGAGAATTCCTATTCTTCTCCAGGCAGATCTGAGATCACCCTTCATCTCTGGAACATACAAATTATGCTGGGGTCATACCAAAGATGTTGGGCTCTAGAAGTAAATTGTCACATGGTCATGCAATGTGGCCAGAATTCAGTCCTCCTCCTCTCCATAACTCTTTCCTCTTTCTGTCCATAGTTTAGGTTCCATAGTCCTACCTATCATACTTGGGCATCCCCATGCAGCACATACTCAAGCCCAGTGGAATGCAACTGAAGAATTTGGGGTTCATTTCCTGCCTCTTGGCCTGTCTCTCCCCCCTAATGTTCCCCAGGCAGCAGCACACATTCCATTCCATGAGGCTGCCATGTTTTTTAACACACTGTCTTATTCTGAATGCCCAGGTTTTGGCCCATGGGAGAGAGGGTGGCCCATGTTCTTCACCATGAGAGTCAGGACACAATGGAAGGCCACCGAACTGGGGATTTAAATTTAAATTTAAATTTGGGTTCTAATCCTGGCTCAAAGATTAAATAGATGGGTGATTTTAAGACTGTTTGTGGGTCAATTTCTTCCTCTGTATTTGGTTACATCTTCTTCAAACTAACTGGTCTATAAGGTCCCTTTGTGCTCTGATGCTCATCTGGTCATTAGCTTCAAGTTTTTCTTCTAGAAATTAGAGAGAATAAAGCTATTCCCTAAAATGACTTAAAGAGAGAGAAAAGTTTGAAACCCAGCTCCTCCATCTAGTAGGCACATTGACTCAGGGCAAGTTATCTCTACGATTCACTTTCCTCTACTTTAAAATGAGACTATGAGATGTCATGAGGATTAAGTGGGTTAATACTTGAAGAATGCCTAGGACAAATTTCATGTTAGCTGTTGCTGTATGTTATATATCATGATGCCTAAAATAATGGAAATGGGTTATGTTTTAGAAGTGCATATCTGGCAGGACTAGCTGGTGACTGGAACTCATGTCTCATGAGGCAGCAGGTCTCATTCTTGGTAGATCTAATTATTACTATTATCTAATTGAAGAAATATCTGCAGAAGCCATCAGCCATCCTCTTAAATATTCTATATTCCTCAATTTCTTTCTATTGCTCTCACCACAAGACTGGCCTGTATGTGTATGATGAGGTTTGTTAATGCCCTCGTCTGTGCTGTGTGCCTCTGACTTAACACCAGATGGGATCTAAACAGCGCTAAACCTATCACTTCTCTCCAACATGTAATCATACTTCTACTAGTGTCGCCAGGGACTGGATTTACTTCCCAGCAGCCAAGTCATGTTTCGGGCTCATATTTAGCTTGTAGCTAAGAAAGCCCTGAGTTGTTTTCACATAATCCAATGGAAACTTTTTTTTTTAGAATTCAAGACCTCTGTCTTACTTAATCAATGTTACCTTCTGGGATAAATATCGAAAATCCTTCAAGCACAGAATGAGGAAATCCTGACTCTAGGCATTTGATGTCAGTTAAATATACTACATTTTGTTTATTTATATTTTGAAAAGGAAATAAGAAGGAACAAGAGACCCTGTGCATCAGGCCAGAGCAGAGTAGTTATGTCATGATCTCAGATTCTGTCCCGGTTGCAGGATCGAGAGCCATTAAATAGCACCAACCAGGCTTTTAGCCTGTGAAACTGGGAGGCAATCTCTTCATTACAATAATTTTCAAATGTTGGTTTAGGCCTGTTCAGGATTTCTTGGTGTTTGTCAGTTGTTATTGTTGTGTTTGTGGGAAATGAAAGCTGCTGCTGAACAGTCTCGGTAACCCCTTCCCAAACCCCTAGAAGTGCCTGGAATAAGTCAGTGAGTTTTCATCTGGACCTATCGCTATTCCATAAATGAAACTTTGCTTCTCACCTGAGACATAATTTCCGTGCTTGGTAGAAACTCACCAAATACTGGGTCCCTGTAGCCAACTATGTCAATTCAAAATTGAGTTTCTATCACTCAATAAAAAGAGAAATATCTCTGAGCTCAGATATTCCTCCCCTCCTAAGGGAACTTAAACATAGAGTCAAACACTAACTGTTCTTTATGGGCATATAGAAACATACCGAAGGATTTTATTATTCAGTCCATTCATCTTCTTTGTATCTGGTACAATATAATGAAAAATAAGGTACACCCACAGAGCTATATAAGGCATCTATAGGTATATCAATGGATTTGTGTTAAGTTGTGATAAAATTCATTATCCCATGTTAATAGCATTCCTGTACCTATCTATAATTTATTGAAATATATGTATTGATCTGACTTGGATTTTCTCAGAGAATTCACTGGCTCACAGGGATCATCAATTATTTTTACAAAGGCTCATCAAGAGCTTGTTTGGTCTGGAAAATAAATTCAAAATATCTGTTTTTAATGTCAAACTTCTACATTTTGATTTCTAGAATCAACTTTTATTTTAAAAATTGATAAAATATTTCTCTTTTGATAATTTGGGCATGTCTCCCATCTCCATAATTATTCAAAGACCTTTAATCATGGGAGGAAAGTGTCTCTTTTGATATCCATTCTCTTTTGCTTTAGCAAATGTTGTCAATGAGTCCTGGTGCCTCTTCGTCACTGACTTTGTCCTGTTCTCAGATTATTGAGCACTGAGGTTGCTGTATCCACTATGTACAGCATGTACATCACTGTCCAACCCCAGCAGAAGCCCCTTTGCCTCTGGACCACCCTTAAATCAAGTTCTGTAGACATTGTGGCACATGCAATCCTTCCTGCCTCAACCCCCTCTCCCCAGCATCCTCTCTCGTCAGCCTCTCTAGACTGTATCACCTGTCACTTGACTGTGGAAATGGAGGTCCTCTGTTCTGTGCTGTCTGGCCTTCCCTTCGCTGCTTTCTGATTATACTGATAAGAGAGAGGAGACAAAGGAGGACCAGTGTGGGTCCTATTCCTCTAAACTTCAACCTTGCAAATATCCTCAATCACCTTGGTGTCCCCACCCAGCATCATCATCCTCACTGCTACCTCTGCCTGAGGGCACATGGGCCAGGAACCAGGAAGTGCTGACCATCTATGTCCAAGGCACAGACCCTTACACTCTGGCTTGGAAGGAGTGTGCTTATTGAGTAAAAACTTCCACTGATAATTATTTTTGGATGTAGAATGATAAATATTTATATAGACATAAGTTCTTTGGTGTCTAGTTTTTCATCTTCCTTCATATCACTAGATCATAGTCTCAAAAACAGTTTAATTCCAGCACTAAGAGGATATAGTTGATTGAAACCATAAATGAGAAACAGAAGCAGCAACAATGGCAACAAAAACCAAGATCCATTTGAATGAATGAATTAAAATGTCAAGGATCAAGGGTTCCTGATGTTCCCTCTAAAGCATTCAGTCATTGTGGATTCAGAGGGGTAGGTGAGCACTTTCAGCACTTACCCACCCCATTTTGAATGGTGATGACTTGCTGGAAGCATTGATGCAGAAAGAACATGAGAAAAAATATGAGAAATAAAGGAGGAGAAAGAGGACAAGAAGGAAGCCGTAAATGAATAAGGAGGGGAGAAGAAAAAAAGAAGTGATTATAATTTCACATTCCAAGGAACACACTAGTAACAAGGAATCTAATAATGAGGCAAAGAGTTTCTTTTCCATTTGTTTAGGCTCCCTGCCTGATTTAGCTTTGGCTTTCATTGTATCCATGGGCCAAGGCAAGTTCTCCAGACCAGTCAAGCTTCTTGCTGACCTGCAGAATGTCATGCTTGGATATCATGGAAAGAAGTGTCTTGGCTTCTATATCCCGGCTGAATGGGTCAAAAGTACTCACAACCTACAGATATGTATATATATATTTGACTCTGCTGGAGATAGAAAAGAGTGTAAGTGAAGCCTTTTTTCCTTATGGGGCTTATTAGCCAGATGAAGAGATGAAACCTATGGGAAAAGATAAAGAATTTTGAGCCTGTATGTAATAAGTGCCCAAGGGGTGCCTATAAAAATAAGAGCCCAGCCATGCTGGTGAGCCAGGGTGGGACTTCTCCATAGGTGATGAAGAGAAAAGAGGGGTGGGGAGGTGGGATACACAGGATCAAACCACAATCCTGCCTCTTATCCCTTACATGACTTTAGCCATGTTTTTTTTGTTGTTGTTGTTCCACAAGGACTCAGTTTTTAGGTGTGTAAGGTGGCACCCGTAATGTGTACTTTCAAACATATTGTGTTTATTAATTTTCTTGGCTGTCCTGTAAAGTGTGAAGCACTGTATTAAGTCAACTCTCCTTACCATTGTTTTGGAGCTTTGCTGGAGAATGTTCTCTGAGGAGAATCCTCAGGGAGACAGGGCTTTCTTGCCTTGCATCCAGAGGAAGCTGCGGATACAGAGGGAGTCACCATTTCCAGACTGGGAGAGGCGAGAAAGGTCACCAGAAGCCCACATTCTTCTGGGATCTTCTGGTGTCTTGTCCCACTTTAGCTTTTCTATGAGCTCCCCAGCTGTACAAATGTGCAGATGTACAGATGGCAGAGGGTGGGGTGGCAGGGTGGGATGAGCCAAGGAGAATCCAGGACTGAGCAGGTCAGTGGCTCAGCCTATAAGAAACATTTTCACTCCTCCAAAGAGGTCTCTGACAGGAGTTTGCCTTCATTCATTCACCCTAATGTCTTGACATTGTATGCGGGTTATAACTCAAAGAGCCTAAGGCCTGGGTCCGACTTCTTTGGTGTAGAAAACTCATAAAGTAAGGGAACTATTACAGGTGCGTGTGGAAACATATGGTTTTGCCCCTAGAAAGAAGAGGATATATACCTCTCATCCACTTTTTAACAAAATGTTTTCTCCTACACCCTTCTTTTCATACCTGTTTGCCTCTTCCTTCTCTGCTGTCCTTCTCAGGAAATGCAAAGTCACTGTCCCTTTCTCCACCCTCCAGCCCCAAACTCCTTCAGAAACTGAAGGAAACTAAAGCAACAGAGCAAGGTGTGACTGCATTGTCTTGGACACCCAGGGCCAGAATAAAATGAAGAAACTTCCAATTTGACAGAACAGGTAAATGAGAGTGTGAAATTTAGGTAAGGTTTATAGGAGGCTAGTCTATATTTAGCTTTTTAATGATCTGTGTCATTTCAATGATTATCATGTGAACAATGATGTTGACAGTACAGTAATAACATGAAAAGCTAAAGTGTTTTGAGTGTTTATGAGGTGCCAGGCACTGAACTAAGTACTACACATGGATAATATTAATGCTCACAGCATTTGAAGTAGATTAAATTATGATTGGCTTTTCACAGATGAGATTGCCAGTGTTCAGAAAGGCGAAGTAAAGAGCCGAAGGTCAAACATCAAGGAATGGCAGGACTAGAATTGAAACTTAGGCAGTTGCACGCCAACACTCAACATCTTATTTATTGTTTTGTTTTGTTTTTTTAATAGATTTTATTTATTTGTTCGTGAAAGACACAGAGAGAGGCAGAGACACAGGCAAAGGGAGAAGCAGGCTCCATGCAGGGAGCCCAATGTGAGACTTGATCCCCGGACCCGAGATCATGCCCTGAGCTGAAGGCAGATGCTCAACCGCTGAGCCACCCAGGCAGGCATCCCAAGATCTTAATTATTGTATTTAAGGCCCTCTGACTGATGGATCCTCTTCAGCACTCTTTTCCATCCACTGCTCCCTGAGACTATCCTGCTCATTTATATACCTGATCCTTTCCAATTTGTGCCCATGAGGGCTTGAACCCGGGGAGCTCTGGCCCAAAGCTAGGACCTTTGATGTGAAGAACAAAGAGACCAGGAGGTTGATTATCTCAGCCTTCAAGAAAGCCCACACTCAGTCCTCTAAGAACGATCAACAGAAATGGGAGGTAGGATATGTGAAAACAGAAGGACGGCTTGGAGCTCTCATGCCCCAGCCATTGGTCATTGCACCATTTGGCTTTCATTCATTAATCCTCAAGCTCTCTCAAGTCCCAGCTACTGCTCCCCATTCCACTCTCTTTACACCAACACCAGTAGCCTTGATTTTTCCCCCCATCTCTCCAGTTTTCCCATTCCCATATGGCTGTTTGAGTACAGGGTAGTTTCCGGTGATCATAAAGTATATTGTGAGAATGTTCTGATTATGGAGATTGCATCAAAATAGGTCTGGACAAGAAAAGCACCAACAGACTGAAGGGAAAGGATTAAATAAAGGGACTGGTTACAAAGTTGTGGGAGGTTTACACATATACACACAATCCCCCAAGCATATACTCATCAGTGACACCCTGTGCACTTAACATGAGTTCATTTAGTTGTGTGTAAATTATACTCCCATAAAGTTTATTTAAAATGTAAAAGTGAGGTTCTCTTATTAAGAAAGGAATTCCCAGTTGAAGAGATTTCGGACTAGAATTAGACCATCTTCTGAATGTACAACGTGTGATTTTTATATATTTGCTTGTGTTTTGTATCATTTTTCTTACCTGGAACCCTCCCCTCTTTTCTCCAAAGCAAAGAATATGCATCCGTCCTCACCTACGCTGTGTGCTACTGGGTTCTCATTTCGCTGGGCAGCTCACGTGGTTGCTCAGGGTATCAGGAAAGGAACAGCCTGGTTTTGTGCAGCTGCTCACCAACCTTAATGCAGCACCTGCCCAGTTCCTAGCCAACAAGAGGGCACGATGAGTGCCCTATGGCGGGAGACGGGTTTGGGGGGTAGGATAGTGGGAGATGGTGCTGGAAAGCAAATATGGGCTTTGATCACATAGGACAAGGCCAAAGAGTTAAGAATTACATGACAAATGAATGTGAAGGGAGGGGCTAATTCACCCCAGTGCAGAGGAAGTGCTCAAGTGCCACTGTCATGGTTGCTATTGTTTAACAAAAGGTGGTTTGTTGTTTTTTTAAAGATTTTATTTATTTTTTCATGAGAGAGAGAGAGAGAGAGAGAGAGGCAGAGACACAGGCAGAGGGAGAAGCAGGCTCCATGCAGGGAGCCCAACGTGGGACTTGATCCCGGGTCTCCAGGATCACACCCTGGGCTGAAGGTGGCGCTAAACTGCTAAGCCACCCAGGCTGCCCTAACAAGGGTGTTTGAAGCCCATTTTAGCTGCTGTGTGGGTTGAAGGAAAAGATAACCCTTTTCTCCATGCCTCTTGAGCAGAGGAGCAATGATCAGCCTACAGAAGGAGGGAAGCCCTCTGGTTTTCAGTCAGGTGCAGGCCAGGAAATGTGAAGGCTTCAGAGAATAGTAATCACATCCTGCACGTCAGTGATGGCTGGATCCAAGCTCAGAAGATTCCAGGTTGCTCCATCCACTTGTGCAGCGCCCCCCCACCCCCGCACCTCCACTTCTCACTGAATATTGTTTCCATGGGTATTGTCCCTTCCCTGGAAAGCAGATGGGGACCATGAGTGAGGAGCAGACAGGGACTGGGCATTGCTGACTTTCTCCTTCACCATGAGCCCCTTCTGTCCCCTCTTTCTTTCCACATAGGTGGCAGGATGTGAAGACCATGAACTCCATTGGGAGCCAATGTGTTCCTTTGGGAACAAGGTGGGAAATATAAGACGCTTCATGTGCTATCTTCCAAAAGAGGCTGTGAGAATGTCCCTTTCAGATGCACCTGTTTGAAGAGAGAAGGCAGTTTTCTCATTCACTGCGAACAGTCTGCAAGTTTTGCAGATGTCATTTGGGGGACAGAGCAGCAGCCTCTGCCTCCCAGATTCTCCAAACATGGGAACCCACTTTTCAGAAACTGTCTAGTTTCTGCAACAAGCACAGGGCCTGAAAGCCCAGTCCCCACCCTGGGTCGGAGGAAGATGGAGGCCCAGGCCTTTGGAGGAAGGAGTGGGGAAACACACCTGTTGGCTCTGTGTGTGTGTGTGTGTGTGTATTATATATTTTAAATTTGATTCTTTATTTCAGTTAATGTAGATTCACACGCAATAACCGGAACTAAAACAGAGAGATCCTTTACACCCTTTACTCGGTTTACCCCAATGGTGCCACCTTGTGAAACTATAGTACAATATCACAACTAGGATATTACTGACATCGGCATAATCCCAACACCGAACATCTCCCTCCCTACAGGGACCCCTCACGTTGTGCTTTTATAGCCACACCCACTTCCCCTTCCAGCCATAGACCTCCAGCAACTGGAAAGGACCCAGGCATCCTTCTGTTGGTGAATGGTTAAACAAACTGGTTCACCTTTAACAAAATATGACCTAGAGCTACACAAAGAGAATCCTGAGCATTCTGAGGCACCTGCAGGAAGCTGAAAGTCACTGCTTCTCAGTGATTGGTCCTATTCTAGCCCTAAGTGCCATTAAGTGCTACAGTCAGGCACAGAGCACCAGGTGTGATAGAACGGTCAGGCAGGAGGTACCTGTGGTGGCCTGTTCCTCATAGCCTGGCCCACCTTCTGGCCACCTCTACTTACTCCTTCATGGTCTTCTAGAAAGAGTCAGGCCTTCAGAGAAGTAGCTCGTGTGATGAATTAACATTCATCAAATGCTTGAATGATGCAGGCACCAACCGAGGATTTCACATGGGAATCTCCTTGATTTCCCACATCTCCTGTGAAGTAGACACTATTATTATCCCTGGAGGCTCAGAGAAGTTAAGTCACTTATTCAAGGACACACAGCTATTAAGCCAGGCTAGGTTTTGAATCCAGGGCTATTAGATCAAAGGCCTATACTCTTTCCCTTATACCGTGTGGCCTTCAATTATAACATCACCACAAAAGAAAAGGCACTCACATGCTGTAACATGCTGACAGTCAATGAGGAAAGAGAAAGAGGATGCTGCTAAATTACGTGGGTTTTTTTTTTCTCTCTGGGGGCCACGATACAGCATCATTTGCTTGGGAAGGAGGGCCTATAAGCCATGGAGTTTCTAACGGTGTAATCAAGAGTCAATGTGTGGGCAGAAAAGAGGTTCTCTTTGAAGTTCATGATTGTCAGAAACTTTTCCAGTCTCAAGCCACTCTTCGTCTCTAAGAAACATTCCTACTTCTTCCTTTGCAGCATGTTTGGTTTGGCTCCTGTGCCCGTATCTCTCACCCTTAACCGAAGACAGGGGATCCCACATGGGAGGCACACACACGTGGGCTTCCACCCAATGCCACTTGTGTGAGTTTTGGCAAGCTGTTTTACTGCTTAATTTCTAAGGATTGTATTATATAATGTTATATTGTGATGTATGACAATCTTCTTCATGGTGTTCTTCAGAAGGTAGAGGAGATAATGCATGTGAGACTTCTAGCAGCTTCCTGGCATATTGCATGGATACTGAGTGTGCAACCTTCCTGAAATCAGAGACTCTAATCTCTCCTGCCTCTTACTATGCCATAATCCTATTCTTTCTGAAATGTTACTTGTGGTCCATTTTTTTCCCCAGAAATTTTTGCTAAAGGAATCAAGTCCATAAATCAAGTTTGTTTTTTTGTTTTTAATCCCGAATCTCTTTTCAGCGTGCTCTTCTGATTGTAGGATGCCAACTACCTGTATGCTTGCCTTTCGCCCCACCTACAAGTGGGGAGGGGAATGCTGAGCTAATGATGGGAAGGATGGGGCTTCTACTCATCTTTTGCTGTGCTGCTGTGGGTAAATTGATTTCACTTTTTTTGCACTTTTGTATCCTTTGTTGTAAAATAGAGATAATAAGAGCTCTCCCACCTACTTCCCAGGGTTATCATAAAAGCCTAATAAAACATACTGGGTGAGATATTTAGGCACCCTCAGAATGCTATAAGACTATAAGGTATTGTTATTCAAATATAGAGCTTCTTAGAAGTTTTAATTTGTAGCTCTGTGATCAGTTAAGTTTTGATGTGGAGCAAACAACCACAAATTCTCAGTGGCTTGCAACAATAAACATTTATTTCTCACACATCTGTGGAGTTCAGCTGATTCAGGCTGGGCTTGCTCTTATATCTGGGGTGGGGGCGCTGGAGTTTGGCTGACCATGCTGGGCTTGGCTAAGTTACTTGGTTCCACATGTTTATCATCCTCCTCCCAGGATGAGTGGACTAGCCCAAGCATGTCTTTCTCAGGGTGATGGCGGAAGCATGAGAAAGCAAATGGAAACATGCACGGCTTCCCGAAGCCTCTGCTTGGAATTGGCACCAGATCACTTCTATTGGCCAAGTAAGTCACGTGGCTGAACTCAGGGGTAGGGGTGAGGCACCACTCACTGTGGGAGGATTTTTCAAAATTTCATGAGAAAGAGCATACATAGAAGAGAAGGGTGACAACTGGGGACATTAATACAACCCACCACACTGTGTTTCTTGCCCGGCACTCAGACAGGATTCTCTGGAGGCCCAGCAGTGGCTCAGTGTACTTGATAAGAAGGATGCTGGGCTTAGATGCGGAGAGAGTTTATCACCTCTATCATGGCTGATTGGTTTTAGGATCTTAGGATAAAATTCTTCAGGTGTAGGTGGTGAAAAACCTATGACCATTATGAAGTTTAGTCTCTGTTTCTAGTCCTACCCATTGCTGCATTGTATGAACTTTCTTTTTATTGTAGGAATATCTATCTATCATCTATCTATCTATCTATCTATCTATCTATCTATCTATCTATCTATCTATTATTGTAGGAACATTCTTCTCTTTCCTAAGATAATTACTTTCAGAACAGTAGAAAAATATTTAATATACTTCCCCTCTTCTGTCCCAGTATTCCTTTAGATTTCTGTGAGTTGCTGAGGAACTGGAAGAGCAAAACATACAATCTATGAATATGTGACTCTCGTCTGAGACCAGCTCCGGTCTCAGGTCACAGTCAGTCCCACAAAAGTTTTCCTTAGTGCCAGTTTTGTTCCCGGGGATGCCAAATCCCCATAAACAGATGACTGGAGCCACCATGGGTTCCCAGCAATGAGAGTTTGCCTGGCGGGGTTATTTGTAAATGACTCCAGAGAACTGAGTAAGAGATCTCAGAGCCAGAATTTCTGAGTTTGAAAGTTTCAAACCAGAACAGCCTCTTCAAAGGAAGATGAAGATGAGAGAGAGAGAGGAAAGAGAGAGAAGTTAGCTTCACGGGCCAGCTCCAGGGCTCCAGATGTTGCTTCAAAAGGAATCTCCCAAATTATCTGAGCCCAAGTCACACAGTGAGTGAGAAAGAAAATTTCCACAGAATCTTTGGTTGGGACCACATGAATTTATTGAAAGTAGTTGTCAGGGAGAATTGAGGGGTAGAGGAGCTTATGCATATGTATAAACACACACGCATACACAAAGGGCTCAGTATTTTGTATTTTCAAATTCCTTTTTTCTTGTCCAAATCAGATCCAGGGTCTGTAGTCTGCCCTTTAGTATCTTCTTCTTTTTTTAAAAAAATTAAAACAACTGCTTTTTCACAGAAAATATGTAGCAGAGCCCCTACTTGCACTGGATTTAAAAATTCCCAGGAAGAATTTTTTGAGACCTATGGGTCAGGGAACTCAGACACAAGGAAAGGAAACTGATGTTAGGATTGCATTGAAGTACCTGAAAGGGTGCCCATACCTTTGACCAGTTCTTACCTTTCCTGAGAGTTTCAAGTTTGGAGGAACAAGTTTACCAGCTCTGTGTCCCACCTGGGAGCAACATTCCAACTTTGGAGAAATCAGATGACTTAATGCTTTTTTTTTCCTACTAAGAATCATTCATTCATTTGATGTATATTTAGTATGCATGTACTACCCACTAGGCAATGTGGAGGTGGGATATTGTGATCAGAGGTGAAAAAAATCCATCATGATCTCAGTTCTCCTGGATTTTTAGTTTAGTTGAAGGGGTAAAAGTAATTAATTAAATTTAACTTGATATAAGTGCCATGAAAGAAATAAGCAAAATTCAGAAACATAGAATAGCAGAGACTTTTTCATATAGGATGGTGAGGGAAGGCTTCTCTGAGAAGGTGACATTGAAGCTAAGTATGTGGAGACATAATGGGTGAGAAGGAGCTAGTCATGTGAACACCAGGGGATGTGAGATGAGGTGTTGTGCTATGTAGAGAAAGTCACAGGTCTTTAAAGAGTGATGCAATATGATTTATTCCCCCAGCTTATTCTTTTAACAACACTCAAGAGAGATCTTTTTTTAAAAAATGTAAAAATAGAAAGCAAAGAATCTAGTAGTATAGCAATAATACAATGACTTAGGTGTGGCTAGTGAGATTGAGAGAATGAAATGAATTTTGGAGATTTATTTTGGTGGTGGAATCAGTAGTACCCAATGTTGGATTGGTTAAGCAGCTGGATAAGGTACCTCAGTGGGGGTACCACTAGGAAGAGAGAGGGAGAAATTCTTTTTTAAAAAATCCGAAGAGTGGATGGTCTATTGTCTTCTGTTGTAAGAACTTGTTTTTTGTTGGAATTCTGAATCAAGAAGTCAGGAGTTTTGTATAAAAGTCTGAACTTTGAATATTTTTACATAACTCTGAACCTGAGGGTCCCAGAAATTTCTGCTTCTTCCTCAAAAGTGGAGGAAGTTTTGGCCTGCACTACAGAAGACTAAGACTGTTGGTTAGCTCCCTCAGCTGTACAAGGTAAGGGAGCTTAATATAGTCTTAATATACATGTTCCAGGAAGTGTCCAGGAGTACTTCTGATTTTGATGGCAGGGTCAGTTGAGTCAGTTTGGTCCCATGACTACAGCTGTTTCCATCTCTCTTGATGAGAAGAGGATTTGAATCAACATAAGCAGGAAGTTTAATTAAATACCAGAAGAACTTCAAAGCCATATGTATTATGTACTCTTCCTCTACATGAGATAAAGGTGAGTTTGGATAAAATAATTGAAGGATGGGCTAAGATGAAGAAAAGATGGCAAAGATGTGGTGTTATAAAACGTAGTAAACAAAATCCCAACACCACACACAAAAATAATGTATATAACCAGGCTTATTGCAAGAATGAACATTGTGCTCAATTTTAGGAAATACATAAAAATAATGTGCTACATGAATATACCTAAGGAGAAAAATCACCATTATTGCCACAAAAGCTGAAAAAGCCTCTGAAAACAATTCAACATCCGTTCCTAACCAAAGCACTTAAGAATGCAAGAATTGATGGCTATTTCCTTGATAAGATAAAAATATCTAGTTTGGTCTTAAAGTCAGTATCTTTTTTAGTGAGACGACATGAAAGGCATATCCATTAACACTAGGAATAAAATAAGAATGTTCACTATCACTCTTTTATTTAACATTGTACTAGAGATATTAACCAATGCTATTAGACAAAATAAATCAGTTAAAGGCATGAGAATTGGAAACAAAGAAGTAAAGCTATCACTATTTGAAGATAATGTAATAGTATACATGGGAAACTCAATCACTGATAAAGTTAACTCAAACAAAGTATTTCACTAAATTTAGGGAAAACATCAGAATTTAAAGTTAACATTCAGTAATTAATAGTTCTTACATACATAAACCACAGTTAGAGGATATAATGATAGAGAAAACTCCATTTAAAATATGAACAAGGAAAATAAGACACTCAGGAACAAGTTCAATAAAAATATGCAAAATCCAACAGAAAGGATCAAAATCTTCCTTAAAGACACAGAAGTAGACTTGAACAAATGGAAAGACAGCCTTTGTTTTTGCTTAGAGTGTCTCAATATCATAAAGATGTTGTTTCTCCCTGGTTAATTTATTCATTGAACACAATCCTCATAAAATATCACTTTCAAAGTTTTTATAGAGAAATTGATACTAAAGTTTATGTAAATATTATGGGAAAAAACAGCTAGGAAATTTTTAGGAAATAAAAATGAGCTATAATGAAGGATTAGTCCTGCCCAAATTTTAAATATACTCTAAGGTTTCTGAAATTACACCAGTTTAGGCCTGGTGCCTAGGTAGACAGACCAATTGGTGAAATAAAATATAATCCAGAAACAGATCTGCATATACACAAAATTTTAGTGTATGATGAAAATGGCAGCTCCAATCACTGATAGACATTTGAAAAAAATGAAATGTGTGGGATCCCTGGGTGGCGCAGCGGTTTGGCGCCTGCCTTTGGCCCAGGGCGCGATCCTGGACACCCGGGATCGAATCCCACGTCGGGCTGCCGGTGCATGGAGCCTGCTTCTCTCTCTGCCTGTGTCTCTGCCTCTCTCTCTCTCTGTGACTATCACAAATAAATAAAAATTAAAAAATAAAAAGAATTGAAAAAAATGAAATGTGTACCTTAAAATATATACAAGAATAAACCTCAAATGTATCAGATATAAGAAAAAAAAATAAAATCTTAAAAGATTCTAGTTAGAAGAAAACATGAGTAAGTTAATTTCTGATTTAGGTCTGATCTAGTTCTAATTATGACTTGAACCCCTGTAATCATCATCATCATCGTCATCATCATCATCATCTTGACTGAATAAGGAATTAAAAAGACATTTATCATGATGAAAAAGTAAGATAAAAAGCAAGATAAAATAATAAAAAGATAAAGATAAAGATAAATAAAAAGATAAATAAAGATGCAGGTAAATAAAATTTAAAAGCAACAACTTGGCATGGTCAAAACACCATAAGCAACACATTCAAAAGCCCAGTTACAAATTGGGGAAAACTGTTCTTATGTATAGCACAAATAAAGAGCTAACATTCCCACAGTACAAAGAACTTTTTCAACACAGGAAAAAAAGGAAAACCAAGAATTATTTTAAAAATTGGCAAAATAAAAAAAAAATAGGTGAAATATATGTCCAAATGTTTTTTCCACATTTCTATAGTTTTATTGTTGAACTGTATAAATAAACATATCCTTCAAGACATTTTGTGCTTATAGTTTTAAATACAACATTGTCTCTGGAGAAAAATGTAAATTATTACATTTTAAAATGTAGATTTGTGTATATTTTAAATACTTATTAGTATTAGTAAAAATTAATTTTATTCATCATATTTAGCAATTATGCACCTGTATCCTTTCTGAATGCTGGACATGTGATTTCCATAAATACACTCAGAATTATATTTTGTCTTACTGATGGATTATGTCTGAAATACATTAAACAAAAAATGGTGATATGCAGCATTGTGATCTTATTCAGAACAATTTTTAAATAATAACCACTATAATAAAAAATGAAAAAAAGAAAGGCAAAAAACCCCAATACTCAGTAATTTTGGAAAAAAAAATTTTCGGTGAGGTAATGTCTCCTTAACATATTGCATCTTTATTTATCTTTTTATTATTTTATCTTACTTTTTCATCATGATAAATGTTTTTTTTTATCCCCATCCCCATCACCTGTTTCATCCATCTCCCACCCACCCCCCTCTGGTAACCAGCAATTTGTTCTTTATAGTAGGAGCCTATTTATTGCTTCTTCTCTCTCTCTCTCTCCTGTGTTCATTTGCTGTGTTTCTTAAATTCCACATATGAGTGAGATCATATGGTATTTTTCTTTTTCTGAGTGACTTATGTTGCTTAGCATTCTACTCTCTAGCTCCACCCATGTCGTTGCAAATGGCAAGATTTCATTCATTCTTTTTTTTTTTTAATTTATTTGTTGATGAAAGACACACAGAGAGAGGTAGAGACACAGGCAGAGGGAAAAGCAGACTCCTCACAGGGAGCCCCATTGCAGAACTCGATCCTGGACCCCAGAATTCATGAGAGACAGAAAGAGAGAGAGAGAGAGGCAGAGACACAGGCAGAGGGAGAAGCCGGATCCATGTAGGGAGGCTGATGCGGGACTCGATCTCGGGTCTTCAGGATCAGGCCCTGGGCTGAAGGCAGTGTTAAGCCGCTGAGCCACCCGGGCTGTCCTGATTTCATTCTTTCTTATGGCTAAATAATATTCCATTATACACACATACACATCACAGCTTCTTTATCCATTCTTATATTGATGGACACTTGGGCTGTTTCCATAGCTTGGTTATTGTAAAATAATGTTGCAATTAACAGGGGTGCATATGTCCCTTTGAATTAGTGCTTTTATACATTTTGGGTAAATATCCAGTAGTGTGATTATGAGATCGTAGGGTAGTTCTATGTGGTCCAAATAATTTTTAAAAAGTCTTTAAATACATAAAAAGATGTTCAACATTTCTCATAATAAGAGAAATGAAAACTAAATCTAAAAATAGATACTAATTTTCACCTATCAGAATAGAAAAAATAAATAAATATTCTACTGACAAAGCTCTGAGGAAACAAATACTCTCACTGCTAGTTGGAATGAAAAATGATAGAACTTCCCCTTTTGAGGGGAAGTTGACAATATCTAACAAAACTACGTATGTGTTTATTTATTTCTTTTTTTAAGATTTTATTTATTTATTCATGAGAGACACAGAGAGAGAGAAGCAGAGACACAGGCAGAGGGAGAAGCAGGGGGAGCCTGATGTGGGACTCGATCCCAGGTCTCCGGGATCACAACCCAGGCTAATGGCGCTAAAGTGCTAAGCCACCAGGGCTGTCCTGTGTTTATTTTTTGATCTAGCAATCCCTATTCCAGAAATTTACCCTGAAAATACACCTCCAACAATATGAAAATACATATGCATAAAGTTCTTCATTGCAGTATTGTGCATAATTGCAAAATACTGGAAACAACCCAAGTTTCCATACATAGTACACTGAATTAACTATGACACATCCACTCAGTGGAGTACTATGTAGCTGTAGAACAAATGAGAAAGATTTCTGTGTCTGATATGGAGTAACTTTCAGGGTATTTTATAAGTGAAAAAAAGCAAAGAGCAAAAGAGTACAAATATAATGTGCATAATTCTACCTTTTGTGTAAGAAAGAAAAAAGCATACATAAATGCAATACTTGCCTACTTTTGCCAAAAGAAACACAGGAAGAATAAACCCAAAACAAATTAAATGTGTTACTTACGGGGCGTGTGAAGAAATGGAGCAGGAAGGATGGATAATGATGTTGGAGAGATGGCATTTTTCTGAGTTTACATTTTGTATAGATTTTGCTTTTGGAACAATGTTAATTTTACACACTAAAAAAAAAAAATCTAACCCTGTTATAAATGAATAACACTACCATACTGGCGGATGAAAGCACTAGTGTATGTCCTCAAATCCCCGGTTGCAGTGGCTTTTCCTTCCCAGAGGGAGGATCTGTGTTCTTGGCATTCTGTGGAATTACAAAGGGGGAAGAAACTATATGGTTGAATATAACAAAAGTAAATAAAGTAAAATAAAATAAAATAAAATTTGCCTCAGTCCCACAGAGATAACCAATATGAAAAGCATATGCTTTAAGCACCACAGAAGAGCAAGAGGGGAATATGTATAAAATATCTGATCAGCAAAGTGCTGGAAGTGACTTAGTGATTGGAATCTTTGAAAGCTGGTCTTAGACTGCATCAAGGAGTCAACCTGTGTGGCTGGGGTTTGAAAGAAGTCATGAGGGACGCCTGGGTGGCTCAGTGGTTGAGCGTCCACCTTTGGCTCAGGGCGTGATCCTGGAGTCCCTGGATCGAGTCCCACATTGGGCTTCCTGCATGGAGCCTGCTTCTCTTTCTGCCTATGTCTCTGCCTTTCTCTTTCATGAATAAATAAGTAAAATCTCAAAAAAAAAAAAAAAAAGAAAGAAAGAAAGAAAGAAAGAAAGAAAGAAAGAAAGAAAGAAAGAAGTCATGACTGTGATTGGCAGAGAACCTGGGATATGATTGACAGAGAAGAATGGGGAAAGAATCCTTGGAATGGAAGCAGAACATGTAATCACTTGGAAATAAGTCATCATGCAAGGAGTTACCTAGAGTGTTGCTTAGGCTGGAAGGTGAGACTGGCGTATAAAATGCATACAGTGGCCCAGGAAGCCAGAAGTGCTGCAAAGTACTAAAATGCCTTAAGTATCTTATGGCAGTATCAAATTGAAATGAACTTTGGTGAAATAAACTTGAATTGAGCAACACAAGAGCTAAGCACACAATGAAAACTAGACTGGAGAGACATTTATTGAACTGCGATTTGCTCTATAATTTCCAAGGGTTTATGGAGTGTCCACTCTGCATAGCCATTGCATACATGTAGAGGTATTAGGGATCCAAAAGGAGAAGTAGGGTGGCTAAACATGAAACCACAAGGCACTGGTTCAATCCTTTCATTTACAGATGATGGAACTGAGGCCAATAGTGAGACTGGCGTGGCCCAGTGTTACAGAGCCAGTTCATGGCAAAGCAAAGACAGACACCAAGACCTGGCTGAGCAATGGGGTTTGCCATTTAGATTCACCGCACCCCCTTTTCACCAAGGATGGAGGAGGAATTGCAGTACAAAGAGACAGGGTGTAGGAAGGACTCAGGAGTTGCTGCTACTATAGAAAGGCCCTGCCAAGCCTTGGAAGATGTGGATTTTACCCCTGGGCTACTATTTTGGCATGGGCTGAAAGAATCCAACCAGAAGCAAACAGACCATCATTGTTTAACCTCTTAGCATCAAAATGCAATTGCTAAGCTTTTTAAAGTACCCAATGCCATGCGACACATCATCTGTATTGGTCTTTGAATCTGCAGAGCCTGAATTATTATATGTTTGCATGATGATTAAAATGCAATTTATACTATTCTTATTTTTCTTTGGTGAATATTCTTGGAGTTTTTACTATTAGGGTGTCCTCTATAGTTTTTCAACTAGTCCATCACACCCTTCTTTTTGGTTCTATCCTTACCCCTCTTCGGTATGTTTTTTGCAGCAGACTGTATTTGTGGGTGTGTGTTGTGTGTGAGTATGAGCCCATGTCTGCACACCTAATTGAATATGAAAACAGTTCCTGTTTGAACAGAACATTTGTCTCAATCCTTCAAAAATCTGGCCCTGGGATCTACGTCCTCTACTTCTCATCCATCCACCTCACTCCAACCAGAAGAACCCCGATCTGAAAGCACTTTCTGCACAGTTCTCTAAGTACCTGAAATTCTCTTTCTCATTCCAGGGTTTCAAGGAATAGTGAAAAGTGCATGGGTTTGAAGTCACATAGATCTGATTTCCATTCCTAGCTCTACTCTTTATTGCAATTTGGGGTTGTTGCCAGGTAGGTGGCATGAGGAGATCCTAATTGCTGAGACCAGCACAGAGGACTGAGCAAGATACAGGAGTCCCTTATTTATATGACTTCCTCTGGTCTAACTTGTCAGAGGTAAAGATCAGTGAATCAGAATTTAGACTATTTACCCCTACACGTAGGTACCACACCCATACCCACACATGTGTGTGTACATGTATGCACATGCACGTGTATGTGTGCACACACATGCACAATCTTCTGGAATGTCTTCAGTTTGCCCCTGTAGATCTAATCTGTGCTTTTTGGAGGCTGGTCTTATGGTCTATATCAATGGGCTCCTGTGTCCTCTGGTTTTTATTGGATTTGGCCAGTGGGGAGCTTTGGCAAGACATTGCAGGATGGAGAGAAGTTGTGGCATTTATCCCTGTGATAGCTCTTCCCTGTGGGTCACCTTGGGCTGTCTGTGTCCTTTGGCAGAAGGTCACTCCTCTTGTCAGGCAACCCTTTCCACACAATCTTCTGAATGTTATAATATATTGAGGGCTATAGATTATTCAGAGTTCTTTAAGGAAAACTTCCTAGAAGAATAATGGGAGCTGTGCTCAGAATCAGGTAATAGTTTGATTGACCTGGCTGTTGTAAGCACTGTGGGAATATATTCCTAAACTTTCCATTCGCCTCCAACTCAAAATAACTGCTCAGTTGGCAACATGTTTCCTATTAACATGATAGATTTTAGGGGCTACAGATTTCTTTGGGAATCTTATGTAAGCTATAAAGCCTTTCCCCAAGAAAAATCTACATACTCAATTTTACATGCTATTTTAATATTTCACAGGTTCCCAAAAACCATTCATGATCCACAGGGTTAAAGACTTGTGTTCTAGGTAAAGAGAATATGCAGTCTCTGGAATAGTAGACATCTCCAGAAAATGGCCCACATCTTTTGTGAACTCGTGATGTTTGTTACATTACCTTTACATGGAGCAGCCTCCCCATCTGGCATGTGGTTCTATGTTGCTTTCTTTCCACTTGGACTTCCCACTCTTGAGTTTGAACTCTATGCATCAGAAAGGCACCCTTTCTAAGGTCATGTGTTCACCTTCCAAATAGTCTTACACTAAGGCTTTGAGGTGGATTTTCAGAGTATAATGGAAAAGGCAGAAAAGGATAGCACCAATTGGAGATCTTCCTAGGCCTTTTTCTACCCATAAAGATTTCTTCTCTTATTATCCAAGAGATCTGGATTTGCATTTCCAAAAACAACTGTGTGTTTTGGAAAATAGTCACTCCCATTTTGTTCCTCTTTGGCATCTCTCCTCCTAAGTGACTTTCCAGGATAGCCCAAAGTGAGCAAGCCCAAGAGAAGCAAAACAAAGAATTGCAGCACTAGCCTTAAGATAGCTTGGGGGCACCTGGATGGTTCAGTTGATTAAGTGGCCGACCCTTGGTTTTGGCTCAGGTCATGATCTCACGGTGGGGAGGTGGAGCCCCTCATTGGGCTCTGCACTCAGCACAGAGTCTGTTTCAGATTCGCTCTCCCTCTCCCTGCAGCTAGCACACTCTCTTTCTGTCTATGTAAAATAAATAAATAAAATCTTTGAAAGAAAAGACAACGGGTGACGGGCACTGGGTGTTATTCTGTATGTTAGTAAATTGAACACCAATAAAAAAAAAAAAAAAAAAAAAAAAGAAAAGACAACTCAAGGATACAAAGGGTATAGTTAAGGTAACATATAGCTCCCTAACCTAACAGGGACTTAGATAGAATCAATAGGCAGAGCCCATATCTGTTTCTGTGATCTGTTGTATCCCAACAGCTTGTCACTTCATGGCATTTGTTGAGTGAATAAATGAATGAATTAGAGACTGAACATCTGAACAAACTTTGGAGGTGACCTAGATCCAGTCTTTCCTCTGATGCTCACGTGATCTCCATCTCCCAATCCGACACATGTTTCATGAATGCCTCCTTTGTCCAAGGATTCTGGAGATGATTAAAATGAAATATATTTGTGTCATGCCCTCAAAAATATATAATCTACTGGAGAATAAGATCTACAAATAACTACAACGCTAGAGAGAAAGTATAAAGAACAGAGAAATGTCTGTACTCAGCAATGAGTTCTAAAAGTTTCATTTATAGGGAGCTAACTTCCACGACGAATAACAGTCAATATGTGTTAGGTGCCTCCAGTCCACTGAACACATTATATCATTATATTTATGTTCTGCTGAATATTATTATTATGTCCATTTTTCACGAGGAAATTGGGGCTCAGAGAGGTTAAGTAACTTGCTCAAGACCCCAGAGCTTGTAAGTAGCAGAACTAACGGTCGCATTTTGACCCAGCCCACATATGAGCAGATTTATTGTTAGAAAGATCTTGATGTTGCACTGAAATCTGCCTCTCCTTACATTCCTCTTGGAACTAATTATACTCTCCCAAGCCACAGAGACCAAGTCTTTCATTACTTGAAAAAACAATTAATGAGTTAAATTGCATCAAGTTAGTTTAATAGCCAGTAATTCCCTATTGCAATTATAGTTTAGGCTGCTACCCTTTTCGTCAAAATTGTTGGTCCACACTGAATTTCTCCTCCAGTTCATTGCCTTCTTTTCCCTGTTTCTTCCCCTTAGAGATATTACAGAGTGCCAATGCTTTGGCAAACTGGTGATTTTTATGTTTCCTGACTCATTTACCTCAAAGCTTTAGTGTATCTGATGCCTTTGGGTTTATGGCTCTTTTCCCTTTGACTCTCTTCTGTGTATCTGGTTGTTGCTTTATTCACTCATTCACTTAACAATATTTGCCACGAACTGCAAGCCCATTGGGCAGCAGACACCATTCAGGTGATGGGTATTCAAAAAGGGAGGGAAGATACGATTCCTGCCTCCAAGGAGATTACAGTGTAGTTTGGAAGCCAGACACCCAAACATGTTTTTATAATACAATAAAAAAATAATGTTAATGAAGTAATGTGCTATGGATCACATGTATGTGACAAAAGGGCTTCCTTGAAATCTGTCCCAGGAATGCCAGGAAAGGCTTCACAGAGGAGATTGCATTTTGGGCTTAGAACTGATGGAGGACTAGGGGTTTCTGGTGGTGGAGGTAGGACACTCCAGGGGGAGGACACTCCAGGGAGGTAGGACACCTCCAGGCAGCAGGTGTGAAGCCCTGAGTTATGAGGTGGCAGGTGGCAGAGCAGGGTGAGTGCCAGTCCTTTGGGAGGGGGTGTGGGAGAAACACCAAGTGGCTGTGGGTACAGGGGGCACAGGCAGTTTTTGGCAGCCTAGTGTTAGGATTCTAGGATGTTCACTCTTTGGGCCCAAGAGTAGGGATGGAGTAAAGGCAATGAGAGCGAGGGCGTGGGACGAGCTTCACGACTGTTCCAGTAATCCCAGTGAAAAAAGATGAGAACTCTAGAGCAGTCTGAGAGACGTTTGCGAGTCTGTGAGTCCAGCCTGCTATACCAGATTTACCACAGATGCTCAACTTAAACATCAGACATGTGTGCCTCATAGTTTTAGGGGTTGGGAAGGAAGGCAGCCACAGGCCCGTCTCTGGTGAGGGCCTGATTTCTGGTTTGCAGATGGCTGCTTCCCATGGTGTTCTCACATGGAGGAGAGAGAGAAGGCCCATGTCATCATGAGGCCTCCGCCTTCCTCACCTAACTACCTGTAGCCCCAGTGGTGAGAGGGGAACCAGTGGAGCAGAGTTTCAGTGAAGGGCTCCTAACAGCCTGGCGTGCCACAGGGAGGTCACAGCACTCTCTGAGTTTGACAAGAACATCACGAGGGCCGTGTTAGTCCGCCAGGGCCTCCATGACAAAGTACCAGAGGGCTGGGGGCAAACAACAGAAATCTGTCATCTCACAGTTCTGGGGGCTAGAGGTGCAAGACCAGGGTGCCAACACTGCTCTCTCCTGAAGCTTCTCTCCTTGGCTGGCAGATGGCCATCTTCTGGCTGTGGCCTCACGTGACCTTTTCTGTGTGCTCACGCACTCCTGAAATCTTTTCCTCTTCCTCAACAAGACACCAGTCCTATTGGGTTAGGGCCCCACCTTTGTGACCTCTTGTAAACTTAATCATCTCTTGAAAGGCCCTACTTCCCTACAGTCACATTTGAGGTGACAATTAAACTTTGTATGCAGGGACACAATTCAGTCCCTCCTGGGGTCCAGGGCTGGAACCCTTTCAGTCAGTGGTGGGGACGAGTGCTGCGATACTAGGAGGAGGGGAAGGTAGATGCCAGCAGGGAACGGGGGTGCAGACTGCTCTCAGGAGGCTGGCTGGAAAGGGAGCGGAGTCTGCAGTCAAGCTGAGCAAGGATGCAGGTGGCCAGTCACTGGCAGTCCTCAAATAATTTCATTCAAATCACATTGTTCCAGCGTCTGTGTGGTAAACCCAGTGACGGGCAGGCAAGACATCCTTGTAGGTAGGAGTCTGACCTCAGGGAGAAAGATGGGGCCCTGCCTCACAACCAGAAACATCTGCTCCCAGCTGGGGACAGCTGATGCCAATGGAGCCTCTGCTTGTTGCCATGAAGCAAGGAGACAGGTCTTGTCAGGTGTGTGTTGGCGTCCGAACCTGCTAGGTATGTATGCAGAATGAAGGGGTGGGGGCTGTACAGCCAGACAAAGTGAATCAAGCCTCCCACCCCCACCCTCAGCACGAGGCAGGGAGGAGAGGAGAGAATAGCCACAGAGCGCTGTCTGCCCACCGTCCTCAGTGGGCACCAAAGAGGCACAGCGGGCTCGGGCTCTGACCCAGTTTCCACTTGGCTAGCCAACTGGAAATAGCTACTCACTGGGCCACTGGGTTCTTTCCGAAGAACAGTGAAAGAACAGTGGTTTGGGGTAGGTGGAGGCGGGGGAAGGGTGTGCAGTGCTGGTCCGGCAAGAAAGTCAGAGGCAAAAGTAGGCCTTGTGTTCCAGTAGTTTCTGTACCAGAGAAGCCCCCGTCTAGAGGCTTGGGCCAACCCACCCCAAATATGAAGAAGCAGGAAATCAAAATAAAAGACACAAACACTAAAAAAAACTGAAGCACTCCTTAAAATCCCTTTAGATAAACAGATCATTTTGTCATAGAACAAGACAGAAATCTAGTCGGATCTCGCCCCAGCTAGTAAGAAGTATGGACGACACCTGGATTTTCAGGCCACTGTTTGTGCGCCGTACATATCTTGATGCCAGCCTCCTTTTTGGGGTGCTCTCCAAGAGGTCCGCTCTCTTCTTTCTTATCTTTAAAAGCCTCTCTCATCAGTTCCTTGGTTCCTAGGTCCAGGGAGGCGTGGGCATCGCTAGGTCACACGGAGCTGGGACAGTATCTCTCAGCTGACGTGGCTCAGACCCAGAGGTGTGGGAAAGTCTGAATCCATCCAGCCCTCAAGTCATGTTTCCCCACTTAGAATTTGGCAGGGTGTCCATAAAGCCTGGAAACATAATGTTGTTTTATTATTTTATTTTATTTTTAAGAATTGAAAATGTCCTTGACAACAAAAAGTGTATTTGCCTACATTTCCAGAGTTTACGGATGGATGAGGGTGGTCAGTGAGAGTCATGTTGGGGAATAGGTTATTTTTGTCTGATCCTTCTTTTCATTCACTCAACCAAGGAAACAGTATGTTTAAAGTCCTATTATGGGCTAGGTACCAGAGAGGGCACAGATATGTGTAAGATAAGCTGCCCTGGAGCAGTCTACCGTGTGCTCTGTAGGAATGATGTTTATACTCCAATAAATAATATGAGGTGAAACATGTGTGTCTCTTTGTACTTACAAGTGTGGTGAAGGTCTTGGTCAGGACTCTTAAATTATCAATGGTAGAAACTCAACTTTAACTTAAGCCAAAAGGAACTTATTTATTAAAAACAGAATGGAATTATTTATTGAAAGTGAACAGGGACCTATTTATTGCTTCACACAACTGTTAAGTCCAAGAGCAGAACTGGCTTCAGCTCCAGATGTATCCAAAGACTTGTGATGGTATCAGGACTCTGCCCGAGAGTGAAGCCAACATGAACAGCAGAGCCTGGAGCCCCAGGTGCCAAGAAAGACGGAGCCCTGACCCAGTAGACGTCCTCCCCTCCAGCACCCATCTGTCAAACCTTCCAGAAGAGCGTGACTACTTTTGTGTGGCTTTTATCATCAAATATAGACCCATCACTGTGGCTTAGAGATAGAATACTTGTGTTGGTCATGTTGGGTTAGGTGCGACCCATGGGAACAGAATGAGGAAGAAATGAAATCCCCGAATAAAGGGGCGCTGGGCTACCCAATCACATATATGTCCTACTGTAAGACAGATCTGAAGGGATGGTTACTAGTCAATAGATAAAAAGTAAGGAGGATGGGGTGATTTTGATGTGGTTCCTACAGAAAGAAAGGTAGGGTGCAGAAGGATGGAACTGGTTTAACAGTGAGTCACGGAGAGGAACAGAATCACATGGCTGGAGGGCCAGATGAGGAGAGTTTTTGGGGAGCTTTGGATGGTAGCTAAAGAGTTTGCTCTTTGGTGGACCATGAAGGCCTACTAAAATGACTTAAATGGATTAAGTCAGGAAAATCAGTCTGGTCTTAGAGTGCTAGGTGGGTTGAGATGGATGAAATGAAAAGTCAGATGATGGGTGATGGGGGAGACTGTCCCAATAATCCAAGGGGAAGTCAATGAGGTGGGGTCTAGCCAAGGGGTAGCAATGGAACTGGAAATGTAGGACACTAGAGCCACCTGGAGAAGGAGTGCGGAGAAGGAATCAGAATAATAGGAAGTTTCTAGCCTCTGCGACCAGCCATGGTCACGACAGCTGTTCTGGGTCAAACTAGTGTCATCTCTCACGGCTGTGTCCAGCAAAAGAGGTTTCCCCTAAAAGTCACCTAGAACACTATTTACTTTATTTTGAATACTTTCTTCTCAGTCAAGTTCACTCGACTTAGCACTCCTGTCCCTGAGCAGGAGTGGTATTTTTTTTTTTTTAGGAGTGATATTAATACAACACACCATGTGGTATTTTCTTTCTTTTTTTTTTTTCCTTTTTAAAGATTTTATTTATTTATTCATGAGAATCACACACACACAGAGAGAGAGAGAGAGAGAGAGAAGAGGCAGAGGGAGAAGCAGGCTCCATGCAGGGAGCCCGATGTGGGACTCGATCCCAGGTCTCCAGGATCAGGCCCTGGGTTGAAGGTGGAGCCACACCGCTGAGCCACTCGGGCTGCCTGGCATTTTCTCTTTCAAATGACTTTCTGTGTTGACCTTTCTGTCTGCCCTGGAGCAGATTCAGTCAGGGAGTTGTTTCTAACACTGTTCCAATATGGGGAAAATGTCAGTGGGCTGAGCCTGGGTCTTGGTAATAAGATTTCTTTTTATACGAAACAGAGAACTCAGATGAGTTTGTTGATAGCTGAGTTTCAGGAATAGATAAAGTCCACTGCTAAAATTTCTATCAGCCCACCACTAAAATAAAACAGGGATTGGATTTGAGCGGCCAACCTTCAAATGACTTGAACATTGGGATGCCCCATCTGGGTCCTCCGTGGGCCCCAGAACCCAAAGCAGGGAACCCAGAAAGGACTGCGTGCTCTCGCTCCTGCAGGTTAACACAGGATTCTGCTTTGGGGTTTCTAACACGGTCCCGTAGCCTTCTACGACTCTGCTGCCACAATTTCTGGTGAACCAGGAGAAAATGTATGCATCTAGGCTAGGGAGGTGCTCTCACGTGTCCAGGGGAGTGTGGCGGGTTAGCCGAAGACTGGGAATGTGCTGACAGACAGGGAGAAAGTCAGAAGACAGCATGGCGTGTGGTTAAGGGGCCCGAGGGACTGGCTTGGGAAGAGAGGTGGAAGTGCTGACATTAGCTTGCTCTGCACCACCAACGCCCAGAGATGTGGCCTGATAAAAGGGTGCCAACCCGTGGTAGGGTGTGGGCTCTGGGGAAGGGGTTGGATTGTCGTTGTGGCCCAGAGGGGCTGGACCAGAGAGGCACAGAGGAAAACATGGGCTGGGGAAATACTGCCTAATGAGCAAGCCAGTTAGCTAGAGGTTTGCCTCTAAGGGATGAGCATTAGTAGGAAGGTGCTAGAACCAGACAGAGATGAGCCCTCAGCTCTAAACAGCATCCCCCACGGGGGCACGACCCCTGATGATGAGGCAAGTGGACTGGAAGGGAGGCTACGCCCCGCTTCCTCATCTAAAGGGTCTGCCAACCTCACCGCCACTACTACTTTTCCTATAGCTAAGGCTGGCCCTGAGCCCGAAGAGAGGCTGGTTGGGGTGTGGAGGCAAACCCAAAACTTTGCTTTCCATTACTGTCACTTCGAGAACGTAACACCTCATGCAGACTGGGCGACTCTTCTTGGCCCAACTTCTTTGCCTGAGAACATCTTTTCAGAACCCAAAGCACGCATGTCACCTTGGCCATGGGGACGTCCCTGATCACCGTAGGTCACTGCCATTTCTCTCTCCGTTGGGCTCTTCTTTCGGTGTTTCTTCTTCTCACACGTGGTGAATTAAATGTTATCTGTATGCTTGTGTCAGTTGCCATTGCTCCTGCCTGTTCCGTGGCCCCCAGCACAGCTCTTAGTCACGCTTCTGGTTGCTATTATAATTAGAATGTATTAAGTGCATTTATTAAGTCCTAAGTGGCATTATTCCACTTATTGTCCACAAAAATATTAAAAGATAGTCTCTATTATGTTCTTTTATTATTTTTAATTTTTTTAATTTTCTAACTTTTAGATAACATTATGTATCTATATACACACGCCTAATGGAATATATATGTGTATATGTATGTTTATTGTTTTTGTTCTTGGTATCAGATTGAAGGAAACAAAATAGTTGTATCAGGGTGGAGGGGATGTTGAGTATATCTTTATTTTGATATTTCCTTCTAAGTATAGGGGATTCCATTAGGCAAACACTCTTGGTCTCCTCTCACCTGTTCACTCCTTCCCTGGAGAAGTAATGGAATTTGGTGAATTTGGAAGGGAAGGTGTAGCCTGGTCCCCTCTTTGTGCTTTTACTTTTGGAGTAAGCCCACTCATGCTCTGCCTTGCCCCTCTAGGTCTTGAGATTTTTGAGAGACAGACTCCACCCTCCAGGGGAGTCGGCCGAAGCCCAGCAATGTCCGCAACCAGGTAGGGAATGCTGTACAATTCTGGGACTCAGAATGAGAAAACCCCCCTCGTCCCCAGATTAAGACACATTCACCAGCTTTAACAGTAACTGAGGTGATATTTTTCTCTCCACCTGCTTTATTCTTCTTTTCTTACATCTCTGTTGGCTCAGAATTCCGGGAAAAGGGTAGTATTTATGGCATACCCTCAAGCTTCATCCCACCTTGATGACGTGCTGGAGGAGGGGTGTGGAATTCTGCATATGGGGGGGTGGGTGAGAGGGGTGGGAAAATCTAGGAAGTTGCTGTGAAGGCTGAATACTAAAGACCATCTTTACCGGTTTCTGAAAGGGCCTGCATCACTCTGAAGGGTGAGCAAGATGAGGCCATGTTGAAAGGGTCTTAAAGAAGCTAGGGAGCTGGGTTAGCATCTCACTTTGCTGAGAGCTGTACCAGAGTCTGGACGTAGACACCCTTGTTGTATTTTACAGATCTCAGATCCGGAGCTAAGGTGAGAGAGGGCGAGCAAGCAGTCCCGGGCCACCTAGTGAGTAGCAAAGGCCGTCTGCACTTGGACCTACCCCTGCCTGGCTCCGAAGCCCTGTTCTTTCTCTCACCTTGGAGGAGGGGTGTGGAGGAGAGGGGGCAATTAGAAGTCAGTGTGGGAGGGGCACCCAGAGGGGAAGAAATGAGACATGGCAACCGGATCCCAGGAGTGGGAGAGGGCCACTGCGTCTGGGTCCAGGAGGGCCGAGTCTCTTGAAGACAGGATGGATAGAGATGCCTTCTGCCTCACCCTACCTCTCCGACCTCTTTACAGTTCCCTCCACATCTGCCTCAAATCTTCTAAAATGTTGCTCCTGGCACATTGAGACAGTGCCGTCCAACAGGTATCTGTACCACACCGTAAGAGTTCCAGTGACCTAAATTTTGGGTTGGAGATAGCATTCCATTTCTCCTCTTCAAGAGCTGGATTCTGGCCCTGGGGTCTACCCCCCCATCCTTTTCCTCCCTGCCCCCACCTGTCTCTACACCCCCGCTGCAAGCCCGTGACCCCTTCCTCAGAGGAGCGGCACTGGGAGTGGGGATGGAGGCCCGTGTGCGCACACACACCTGCCTCTTGTGTGCTGTCAAGTCCAGAAGGGGGGGGGGGCAAGGCAGCCCTGGGCAGACCAATGAGGAGCCAGAAAGCAGAAGGAGGGTCTTTTGTAACGTGTGCCCTGGCTCCGTGCAGCAGTGGGAAGGCTGGCAAAGGGCCGGCCTGGCTGAGCACGAGGTGTCTCCAGGGTGGGTCTGGCTACGAGAACCGACTTGTCCTAACTTCTCCTGCTGCCCCCCTGGGAGAGGTTCCCCCCTCCTGCCTGGCTGATTCCTTTCCAGGCTAGGGAGGGAGAGAAGAGCTCACCAAGGCAGCTGTGAGCTCATGGAAAGAGCAGCGGCCTCAGAAGGAATTTGAGATGAAGTCCCGCTTGAAATTCTATTTGGGTTTGCTGTTCTTTGAAGGCAGAAGCAAATATAAACAAACAACAGATAGAAAAGCTTGTCTCTGTCTCCCTTTTCTCCTCTCTCCAGTGAGGAAAGCAGCCCCCCAACCACGGGAGGCGGACAAGAATGAACCAGAAAGGTAACTTGCATGAAAGCAAGGATCTGCTTTGTCCTAAATGAACGCCAACAAGCAGCACCGCCCGGTGGGGGTGGTGGTGGTGAGGAGCTACAGCCAGAATGACTGGAACTGAATCTTCTGGGCCTGTCTTTATTTAACATCTTGATACACTGTTACGCTGTGGGTTTTTTTTTTTTTTTTTTTGTATGGCTTTGGGCTTTTAAAAAATATTGCACTGAAATATTATTTATCTTGATGACTGAGTTTGTGCGTGTCCCTCTTACGTTCTGGGCTCGGGGCCCTGTGACCGGCCTCACCCCAGGCCCAGCGCGCTTGGCTTTGTCTCTTATAATCAAACCTCTTAATTCCTCGTGCCTTAGGCTCCTCATCTGTAAAATGGGAGCAAATCACGGCACCTGCCCACAGGCCTGGGCTGAGGGCTAAATGTGTTAGGAAGGGTACCCCACTTTCATCTTCAGTGGTCCCTAGTGCCTAAGAAGCACTGGGTGAAGTCCGCCCTGATTCTGGGAGCTGCCGTTGACCTCAGAATAGCCGCTCTCCCTGCCACCCCGAGACACCCTTCCAGACCAGAGGTTCTCCGTGGAGGGCGAGGAGGGTGAGCTGCACTCTGGGGGCAGAGACAGGTCGGCTTAAGGAGCCCGGAAGGCTCAGGGCCCCCGAGCCAGGGCAGGGGTGCGCGGGGGCTCCGTGAGAGCCCCGGCCGGGGGTGCAGGGGAGAGGGGATGGGCGACCTCGCCAAGCCCTCGCAGAATCTGCTGGCGGTGCAGCTGCTCTCCCGAGACGCCACGAGATGCCTCAACAGCTTTTCCTTTCGGGGCTTGTTTAACATTTCAAACAAAAATAAAATAAATAACTGCACTGTTTATGGAAACCTGAGACAGCAGTGAAGACGACCGAGGAGAAAGCGAGGTGGAAGGCGGCCAGGAGGGGGTTTAGAAGATTCCCCCTTCCGTGGCGTTAGCAGTTTTGGGATTGGGCTTGTCTTCTCTTCCCACCACACCCGTGCATTTCTTCCCTGCAGCCCCTTCAGGCCGTGCACAAGGTCCCGCGTGCGGTGCGGGGGTGCGCTCCCCACCCTACCCCACCCCCCACCCGGGGGTGCGCTCCCCACCCCCCACCCACCCGGGGGTGCGCTCCCCCCTACCCCTCCCCGGGGCGCTCAGCAGGCACCGCCCTCGCTTGCACCCCGCCCCGGGACACGCACTGCGCCTCCTTGCACCTCCCTGGAAGCGCGTCCTCTCCTTCCTCCTGGTGTCTTGACTCTTTCTCCCTTCCTTCCTTCCTTCCTTCCTTCCTTCCTTCCTTCCTTCCTTCCTTCCTTCCTTCCTTCCTTCCTTCCTTCTCTCTTTCTTTCTCTCTTTCTTTCTTTCTTTCTTTCTTTCTTTCTTTCTTTCTTTCTTTCTTTCTTTCTTCAAAGAGCCTCATCTGGCCAGATGCTGCACATGTCTTTAACCCCTTCAGTCCCATGAAGACTGTCCCCCTGACCTTCACTGTCAATGGACCAAGCCGGCCTTGCTTTGATGTTGGTAAGACCCGCTCCAGTCCCCACTCGCTCCTGGGAGTGAGCAGAGGAGCAGGTCCCCGCAAGGGAAGACTTTTGCATGAGGCTTTGCCTGTCAGTACCTTAAGTATATGCAGACCATTTGATTTCTCCTTGCCTTTTTTTTTTTTTTTTGCATCTTCTTCTTGACCTACCCGGTCTTACCTCAGCAGCAGACTCCCAAGACTCCATCATGGGAGAGAAGCACTGCCAGAAGCCAGGAGACCATACAGGAAAGAGATGGAAACATAAGGATCCCCAAGTGTGTGCAAAATCTCCAGGCCCTTCCCAGAGACCATAGCTCCAAAAGCCCAGCCCTCTGTCCCCACACAAGTTGGGGCAGTTTCTAGGAATCCAATCATCTAGGAGCTCAGGACCCCTCAGCCTCTTTGCCCTACTGGTGAAGGGATTCTGATGCAGGTGACAGCACAGATCCTGAAAACCCTAGATTGCGTCCATGTGTTCCTCATCATCCTGGGTGGGCACAGTGCCTCAGCAGGGCTGGCCATCCACTGACAGCCATCACCCCCATGTGTGAGGCTCCAGCCTGTAGAAGGAGAAGGCTCTTCATTTCTTAGCCCAGGGTCTAATGTGGTGACCATCTGCAAGTACAGAAGATCCACACTGATTTTTTTTTAAAGATTTTATTTATTTATTTATGAGACATACAGACAGAGGCAGACACATAGGCAGAGGGAGAAGCAGGCTCCTTCCCTGTGGGAAGCCCAATGTAGGACTCGATCCTAAGACCCCAGGATCACACCCTGAGCTGAAGGCAGACGCTCAACCGCTGAGCCACCCAACTGCCCTCCACACTGTGATTTTAGACGACTGTGACCTGGCACCAGAAGAGCAGGGGCTGATGTCTGAAGTGGTGCCAAGCACTCGGAAATGTCAGACTCCTGTCAGACTCCACTCCTGGGTGACCAGTGAGCTGGGGACATCACTTCTCTGGAGTCCCAGTTTCTTTGTCTGTAAATTGGGAGCACCACCTCATAGGATTCTAAGAATTAAATTTAAGCAAGGGATTTTTAGCAGAACGTCCCAGGGGCCCACACTACATAGGGGGTTTTAATTGACATGTACTTCCTCTTCTTTCCTGGTTCTTCCTCTCTTTGAATCACCACTACGGTGGCTGTAGAAAGAGGGATGCAGTAGACTAAGACCTTTAATGATTTCTAAACAATGTTCTGTGATGAATACTTTGATATTTTTACACAATCCACAGAGTAAGAAGATCATGTTGGTCAAAGAACAGAGTGTGTCTTTCCAGATCCCCAAGGACTTACATCAGCATTCCTATTCCCAACTTCCCTGTCCTCTCCATCCCTCAAGCCATCAGGCAGAGGAGAAAAGATATTTCTTATGAGACTCAGAGCCACAAATTTGCCCTGGGCGCACCTTTTCCCTGGTTTGAGGCATCTACCTACAATCCACTGACTATATGGAGGGATGATCTAAGGGCTTCACAGGCAGATGATGACCTTCCTCCTCTACCTTTGTACCTCTGGTCCACCCTTCCCATACCCACTGGAGAAGGATCTGCTCTTGCAAAGCAAAGGAAGTGCTGGACACGGTCCTTTTCTTCAACTGACTTATAGAGATAAATGGAGATAATGTCTTAGAGAAGCACAAAAATGCCTATAATACAAGGCTGACTAAGAGACTGGGCTGCTCAGAGGACATTTCAAGGAGAACCTGACATTTACTGTCAAGTCTGAAATGTAAGGAGTGTGTTGACATGGGTATGGACAGATCTGCTTGAGGAAGCAGCAGGCAGGGGAACAACAGGTGGCAGGAATAGAAGGTCATGCTGGCCTGGATGCTCAGATCCCTTCAGGAACCTAAGAGATATGGTTGGAGGGTCGTTTAGCTGGATATTCCCCTCAGTTCCCCCTTGCTGGGCATGCCGCTCTTCTTCAGCCTGCTCTGAGACCCAGATGCTGCCCCTGGGCTGCATAAATGGACTCCCTCGTTGCTGACTCTTGCTGGGGGTTGAGAGAGGAGGACGAGGCCAGGAGATATCTCCTCTAGGTATCCCCATGCCAGGCTGCAGAGGCAGCAACCCTTTCCTATAGCCAGGCTGCTCAGAGCTGCTCCCTCCTCCTATCCCTGTGGGCCTAGGGATGGTGAAGCTCTTCAGTTTGGATCCTGGCAGGGCAGGAGCATCTCCATCCCTCCCTCCCCTTAACCCTGCTCTACCTTGTAGATAACTCCTTCCTTTAGTCCTGTCCCCTGTCTCAGCCTACACACCCTCTGTTCCCAGTGGGCTTGTGGTTGGGACAGATACTTTCGGGCCACGTTGTGGAGGCTGCTAAATGACAGGGTGATGAGACCAGAGGCAGCGCGTGGGGAGCCACTTCGCACAGCTCCCGGCTAACTGGGCACAGTAATGGGTACTCAGCACATAGCTACTGACCAAGCCTGGGGAGAGCTCACAACTCCAAGGGTTGACTTTTCAAAGAGGACTTTGAAGCCATCATCCCAGGGGAGATAATCTAGGCCAGAGGCACTGCTGTGGAGAGGGTGCAAGTGGGCAAGTGTGGGAACTGACAGAGCAGATGATGGTGCCCCTCCCGCTGCAAACAGCCTGGCCCAGTGGCCCAGCAGCAGGGGTGCAGATCAGGGGTGGGCACAGATCCCCAGCCCTGGTGCAATTCTGTCCTCTAACTGCGCTGCTGGGAACCACAGAACACTCCTCATTAGCATTTATGAGCTCATTATAAGCTTCCGAGAAGAACACCAACAAAGGGTGCTAAGTTCCTCTAGAGCTGGCTTTTTTTTGCATTTCTTTCTTTCTTTTTGTTTTTTTTTTTTTTTTAAAGAAAAATCATCCTTCACCTAAAGCCCTGATTTATAGAATTCAGACATAACCAGGCAGCTCCCCATTTTGCTATTTCAACTCCCTTTGGAATAATTTTGGGAACTCGCAAAAAGTCACAGGGGCAGAAAATCCAGCCCACACCCACCCCTTTGCTGGCATGGCCCCACTACTGGTTTCTCTGACCAGCCTGCTGTGTGTGTTTGCAGGCATGGCTGAAGGACCTGAGGCTACCGTGATCTTTGCAAGGAGCCAGAGACATGGTATGTCAAGGTATATATTGAGATCATAGCTCTCGTGCTCACTAGCTTTGAGGCCCGGGGTTTGTTTCTCAGTCTCACTGTGTTTTGGTTCTTGTCTATAAAACAAGAATGAGGAGTGTATGTAACACACTGTTTTATTGCAATGGTTACATAAGTGGCAGCTTAACCAGAACAGAAGGGAGGAGATGTAGAGGCCAGAGAAACCAAGGATTCCCTTGTTGAATTGGATTTCTCTTCACCACAGTAGGAGATTTCTTTGTGGGAGGGAGGCTGAGAATGTTCTGTGTATTTTTAATCTATGGCCATATTAGTGGTTATTCTGTGCAAGAGTGAATGCCTAGCACACAACCTCTCTCTCCTTGCCAGACCACCTGCCATGCAAAGAATGAAGACAGCCAGTGTTCTTAACACTCATCGGCATTTCCACCTGGCCATGTCCTTCCTAGGTTCCACTGCTCCCCAGTTGTCTGTGTCCTCCCAATAAAGCCAATTAAACAAGCATGTGTGTGCCAACTGTGTGCCAAAACCTTCATGTGGTACTCCCATCATTTACCAATAGCTCTCAAAAGCAGACCTTACCCACCTCTTTTTACAGATCAGGATACTTAATATCACATTAGGTCCAGCCTCCAATCCCCAAGTGTGATCAGTACCAGGGGTTTCTCCCTATGTCACCAGAGTCCCCCAACTGATCATAAGACATAGGTCAATTCTCCAGCCTAATCCATTCAGTTCATAGCTCCCCCCACAACCAGCAACCCCTCCCCGCCAAATCCCAAAAGAGATGAAACAGACTGCACTAACTTTAATAAAAAACAGCTCCATTCCTCTAGCCAGATCCTGACTATAAGATGGGCCATACAATATAGATATGATGAACTTTTATTCAGTGTTTACTATGTACCAGACATTTGTTTCAAGCACATTTTATGTGGATTGTCTCATTTAATCCTCAAGTCCAACGTTATGAAGTAGGTACTATTATGACGACCATTTTGGAGATGAAGGGACTACACCACAAAAGGTAAAGGAATTTACCCTGCTCCTACTGCAAGGTGGCCAGCACTTGAGCCCATCATATGCAATAAAGTTGAGCTTTTACTCTTTCCACCATTGGTTGGATGATGGAGCTGATTTCACAGGGGCTCGTGCAGCTTGTAGAATGTGCTTTTGTTAATGGTCCTGTGAACCCTGTGGCTTATTTATTCGTGAGACAGTTATACACCAGCTTGTGCACATCACGGCAAGGATAGTTACAGCTCTCACCTACTGCAGGTCTATTTGGTAGCACACGCCTGGGCCAGAAAGCAATCATCTTCGTGACAGTCCAGTAAAAAGTGTGTTACTGGCCCCATCTTGCAGATGAAGAATTTGACTCTCTGTCTAAAGTGATATGGTGAGGAAATGGTAAAACAGGAATTCCAACCCCATTTTTTTTTTCTGAAAATCCAAGGAGTGGAGTTGATACCTAAAGAGTATATTTTGCCTGTATTTATTCTTTAGTTTACAAAGCGATTGGTTATTAAAAAAAAAAACACAATAAAAACAAAGCAAGAAAAAACTTTGGGTATAAAACAAGCTCAATTTAATTTACTAATAAACAATGTGCACTGCCTCTTTCATACATTTTACCTATGAGACACCCCAATATTAAATCAATCAATAGTTTTCTTTCTGTGATCTGTCCCTTCCACATATTCTTTGCCATCTGCATGTCTGCCTTAGATATATAAGTACTTGGACCTGTTCTTTGTGTCTCTAGGAATGGTGTCTCTTCCCTGGGCTAGATGACAGGAAGCCCCAGCTGAGTGACTTTGAACAATGCCGATACGGAACATAACTACAGAAGGCAGCCCTTGAAGTCCCCACAGAGAAGGCTGCAGACCAGGGTCCTTTGTAGGAGTAAGCCATTCTTTTCCAAAATTATGCATTTTTTTCCCTCAAAGCAATAACTCCAGGCACAGTCCTCAAAGCAAATAGTTGTGTTACAGTAGAGGCATGTACAGCCAATTTTTCTATCTGCTTGTCAAGCACATTTTAAAACTTTGGCTGTCAATGGTGGGCCTTCCATGGAGCTCAGAACTCTAAGTCTCTACCCCAGGCTTCTGGGCTTGCATTCCTATGTGGTGTTAATACCCTGAGAATCAGCCGACCACCAAATGTTGGCTATGGGAAGAACTGAGCTTCAGTGGGCACATACTTAACATTGCCACACACATTTTCTTCTCAATTCTTTTTTTCAGTACAGTTTAGTGTTACTTAGGAATCAGCTAAATCTCCTAATACCAGGTATCCAATCATGTCACAGAAGAGTCACAAGCCCCTAGCCTCTGAGATCCCAAAGCTCCTAGAGCACGAAGATCCAAACGTGTCTAAGTTCTTTGGAAAGCTTGCTCAGAATAGATGCTGAGGTCCCTCTTAGGTTCAGGATAGAAGTGCAAGAAGATGGCTGGACAATGACAGATGTAGAAAAAGTGACAGCACCTAGGAAAGGGATAGTAAGGAAACCAGAACTCTGATGTCTACCTGCTTACTTGATGTTGGAAACACACTTGTTTTAGTTACTTATTTAATTTTTTTTTCCATTATGGCTGTGGTGGAATAAAAATTACTTAGCCACTAAAATAAAATTTGAATGCAGTTCAGGTTCTTAATTTCACATGTTTCAAATACAACATTGGGCAATCTAGAGAGAGAGAGAGAGAGAGAGAGAGAGAGAGAGAAATATATATGTGTATATATAAATATAATATTTATTTATATATACACATATATATTTCTGTGAACTCTTCTTGTTTCTCCTCCCTACCCTTTCTCCTCAATGAGTAAATAATCCAGAATGCTCATGCTAACCAAAGTTACTGTTGCCCATCTATTGGTCATTAGAGATGCCCCTGGGATGGTGGAAACATTAAGTAGGAAAAATCTAGATGGCATTGGTTTCCTTCAAAGGTACATGTTCATGCAGGCACACTATGGCTACGTTGCCTGTTGAGTACAACTAGCCTTGATCGTACCTTGTCTTTGGAGACAGTGGTGGTATGGTCCCTGGCACCATCTTTTCCTCCTTCCCATCTCTGGATTGGAGACCGGTGCTTGCTCCAGTTGGGTTGAAATTTGGCTTTTGTAACATAAGTACCTCCCTCTGTCTGATGAATGGGAAGAGGGCTAAGGTTCTCAACCAAGAGTTATGGGAATTGAAATTTAATGTGAGAACATGCACCCTTAGAAATGCAGGGGAGACCAGAATTCCTAAAGGCACTCTTCCTTGAGGACTTATATGCCTTCTTTACTCCATTATGTCCAATCTCAACCCACTGGCTTGAGATTGATATCCAGCTTGGATGAGGAGTTTCTTCAAACTTTGTCAGATACCTATTGAGTCACTCTTTGAACTTTTGACAATGAATAGATATCTGGGTGACAATTCTAATCCAACCTGACCTAAATGAACCTGATCAGATGTTTGATATTTTGAAAGAAACTTGAGAATGGTTCAGGAATTTTAAATATGTCCTCTTTATTTTTCTCTATCCCCCTTTTCTGCCAGTAATTATTGCTAAATTGAGCTTTGGAGGCAGTCCCTATCTGGCCCAATACCCTATGCCCAATAACAGCCTAGGCTATTACTGGGGCTCTTACTGTCCTTAAAGTGTAGAACCTCAATGATTCTTTCCATAACAATAACAGCCTCTTCTTCTTCTTCTCCTCCTCCTCCTCCTCCTCCTCCTCCTCCTCCTCTTCCTCCTCCTCCTCCTCCTCCTCCTCCTTCTTCTTCTTCTTCTTCTTCTTCTTCTTCTTCTTCTTCTTCTTCTTCTTCTTCTTCTTCTTCTTCTTCTTCTTCTTCTTCTTCTTCTTCTTCTTTCTTCTTCTTCCCCTTTTAAATTTCAGCACTTAGAGGAGTTCACTTGCAATAAACTCTTCATTTCTATCCACTCTAAAATTCAGTGATTCTAAAATACTGAAGGACAACTGAAGCATACTGGTCTCTCTAAATCTCTATGGTAAGAATCTCATTTGCAGCTCCTGAAAGTCTTATTCATCTTAGGAGAGGACAGAGTCTCCTGTGAAGCCAGGTCATACCTAGGACTTTAATTTTGTGGTCTGTATTTCAGTAGAAAACTGCAAGAAATGCCTGCCTTCTTAATCCCCTGTAGTGTGTGCCTGTTCTAATCAAATTGTTGGCAGGGTCGGCCACTCCTTTCTAAGCAACTTGGATTTGCAACAGAATGATTCCCCTTCAATGCCAATCTAAACAAATGCCATCAACTTCATCCCAGAAAGTATTAAAAACAGAAGAGTCCCTTTGTGACTCTGATTGGCTCTGTGACTTCCTTGGGGCAATTGTTGGTCTCCGGCTTGTGTCTCCTAATCATCCAAAATGTGGGTGGGCCATGTCCCACCCCAACCGTGGTTGTGAGCTCAGATGATTCACTCAACTTTCATCATAGAGCAATAATCAAATGCAGTTGTATGGTTCACAAAAGGCCCCCACAGTTGTCATTGCATCTGATCCTCATAACGACTCTGTGAGCTCAGAAAAGTTAAGGGACTTGTCTGATATCACATAACCAGGAATTGAGCGCTTGGTATCTGATGCCAATTTCTGCACTGCATGATCTTCTCATTGATACTAGAGTGAATGCAACATAAGTAGGCAAGCACATCTTTTGCACAAAGCCATCTATTAAAAATATGGACAGGTCTTTTGGGTTATTTGCTGATTTGGGTTGTCATGCACTGTGCCAGTCTGTATTTTGCAGATAATGAAAGCTGAGAGCACCCTCTGTCTTTGTAAGCATCTGTTTGTGTGCTATGTGGTCAGGAGAAGAACAAGGATCCAGAGCTGAGGTAAATTTGCTGGTTTTCTCACTGTTTTTATTGCTCTACCTTGAGCAAAAATGAGCTTTATGAATACCCCACTTATGATTAAAAATAATAGTTACCATTTATTGAGTGCCTGCTATATGCCTGATATTATCCCCATGTAACAAGCCTTGGAAACCGTGGGGGTATTTGCAGTCCCCTCTGCCTGGAACACCCTCCTCATACCCTTGTGAATCTCTCCCTTTTGCTCCTTTTCCTGACCTGTTCTGTTTGAATTCACATGTTCAAGCAGTTCCTTCCCAATCACTCTGCAAATAGCCTACACCCTTTTGCTATCATTCCTTCCCTCTTATCTAGCTTTATTTCTCTTTATAGAACCACCATTGTGATATTCTCTATTTGTTGATTAATCTGTGTTATCTTTCTCCCCCACCAGAATATGAACTCTTTGAGAGCAAGGATGTCCTCCCCTTTCCCCAGCCCACATTGGATTCCCAGCATCTAGAACAGTACCTGGCACATAATATTCAACAAATATTCTCTGAGTGAATGATCTCATTTTACACATGAGGAATCTGAGGTTCTAAGGGATTAGTAAATCATTTGCCTCAGGTGACAGAACAAGCAGGAAGTGGAATAGAGCCATGAACCGAGGCAGTCTGACTCAGGAGCCCCAGTCTCAGCTCCTGCTACACTGCTGTCTCTCAGCCTCATTAAGCAAATCATAAAATACTTATCCCTATGGTTTGTGTTCATTCTCTCTAGTCAGGGCCTCCCAGGCCAGGGTGAAAAGATCTCGCTTGCTCCACCATCCTCCCAATGATGGTCTCCCCCTCCTCACTCCATCTCTCAACCAAAACCCTCCTTTTGTCCAGCTCATGCACATCTCTCCTTTCCCATTGCACTGTTTACAAATGTGGGTCTGTGCGGATGCATATCACAGCCCCCTTAGTCATTGTTTAGCCATTATGCGTTGCTGGGGCAGTTTTCCAGTCCTCTGTTTATATTATATCTGTGCTCCTCCTCCTCCTCCTCCTCCTTTTTTAGGGGCAGAGGAAGACATGTGCAGTAATACAAGTGATAATACAGTTATAATGAAGATAGAATCATTTTGCCAAAAGTAGGATTTAGTTGTGATTTGTTGAATTCCATTTTGAGTGGATTATTTAAGAGCAAATTCATAGCTCTTTTACAAGACTTTCCAAACAGAGCGATCTTCTAATACTTTTGTTTCTAGAGGCTTTGTTCCAGCCTTGGGGGCTGGGGTTGGGCAAGAAGGGCACATGTCTAGCAAGGGCTGATTGCTGAGAAAACTTAAAAAGAGCCTTCAGAGGACATCCAGGAAGACTCCCCAATATCTCTTCTCTGATCCTGCATCCTCTCATGTGGCTAGTCATTGCTCTTGGTAGAGAATGAGACCAAGAACCCTGTGTCGTCTCTATGTGAGAATACACTTCTAGCTCAGCTTCCATTTAAAAGCTCCGTGTGGGTGTGGAGTAATTTCCCATGCTCTGCCTGGAACTCAATGCATTTCACACTCCTAGGATTGGACACACAAACTGGACAGGGTGGCAGCCCTAATGATTAGAGGAAAAGATGCTCAAAATCAGGGCTTGGTAGAGCTGAATTTGGTTGTGAACTTGAACTTCATTTCAATGCACCTTTCCTTGCAACCCCAATTTTCAGTGCCTTTGGAATTTGTATCCTGTTTGTTCAATGGTTGAGAGAGGATATTGGTAGTGGGGATGCCATGGAGGGAGGAATGGGAAGAGCAGGTCCGAGTCTTGGGCTTGTTCATCTTTAGCAGCATCTCTCATGTTCCTCTACTCTACTGGGGGCCTCAGGGGGTTAACCATTTTCAGGTTGTGTTTTCCAAGCTCCCGGATCAGCTGGTTTCCAGCTGGATTCTGCCAATGGGAGGCATTGGATGCAGAAGGGAGGGAGACAGAAAGAGAGAGAGGCCATGTTTTTTCTCCTGCACCTTCCTAGTCTTGTGGTTTCTCCAGTAGCAGCCACCTGTCTTCCTTGACTCCAGATCCTACCAGACAGATGGGCTGTGGTTCCAGCTTCCATCTGGTGGCCCCAGGCCCTGGGTTCTGATAACTCCATTTCCCTGCTCTGTCCCTGCAGCCTAGGGGTGGTAGCTGTATCCTGTTGTTGCTACCTTCTGATTTGCCTCATTGTTTCTTGTCTGACTTCTCTGGTTTTCCATCACCTGGGTAACTAATTCCCTGTACTAAAATCTCTGTTTTCAATACTCAAGTATGGTTTTCATTATTTTTATTTGGACATTGACTGGCACAGAAAGATTTGTCTTTAGAAATAAAACAGATTGGTTTTCATTTCTCCATTGTTAGAAGTGGCATAATAAATAAGAGCTCATCAGCATAAAGCAATGTGCTTGTATACATGTGTTTTTATTTTCTCACACCAGAGTTTGATGAAGCAAAGGACCAAAAGATCTTTAAAAAGTAAGGGGCTTTTAAGAGTTAAAGGCATTTAAGAAGAAAAAAGAAAAAGAGGATGGCCAGGTGTCTTGTTTTCTCCTCTTTCTTTCAAAATTACTATTTTTCACTGTGATTTGAATATGTTTCAAATGTTCTCTTCTACTTCCAGTCTTTGGCTTGTAAGGAGAGAAAGGGAAAGAAAGGGAGGGAGAGGGAGAGGGAGAGAGAGAGAGAGAATCAATCCAGCAGGCAGCAAACCCAATATGCAAACATTTTGCATGAACACTGAATGCTTGGGTGAGCTGGGATTATTTGGCTGAGACAACATGAAACCTCATCTACTTATTTGGGCTTTGGGATAGACTTCACTGGAATCTGAAATTCACGCGAAAGAAGAAAAGTATAAGGCGTGGGACAAGGAAGAGAGGCGTGGGCCATGAGGCACGTTCTCCCTTGGCGACAGGAAGCAATTTCTTTGTCAGGAAAGTGGTTCATTTTCCAAGGCCAGACCCCTTGTTTATGCTTAGGTGTGAAGCTGGCTTAGGAAGTGAGTTTAGCTTGCCTACGTGCTTTTACAAATGTGCTGGCTGCTCAGCAAATTCAGTATGGAAACATTTTAGGTAAGCAGAGGAGAAAATATATTTTTAAAAAAGTTGATTTAGCAGAAGGTCAGAGTATAGAATCAAAGAAAAAAAAAAGGAGATTCTATGTTCTGGGTTTTAAAAAAAAGTGTGTGTGTGTGTGTGTGTGTGTGTGTGTGTCACACATTAATTTAGACCAGCTGGGGTGATCTCACAGGGACCCCATGGGCCAGAGCTGCTGTTCCTCCATGGAGAGCACATCTCCCCTGGAAATGTGTACTCAGGTGCAGTTGCAGGGTCTGAGGTCATGGCTGTGGCCCTGGCCAAGATCCTCCCAGGCTTCAGCTTCTGCTTCCTCTAGAGACAGTTGGTTGAGAGCCATCTTTCAGAGGTCAGAGCCAGACCATGAGTCCAATGTGCATGAGGACAGCATGAATTATCCTCAGAGACCAGTGGGCCCTGCTAATCCAGACATTGTCTTTCGTCTTGGAGAAGTTAGATGTCTCTTTTCTTTCTTCCTTCTTCCACGGCCTCTGAGAGCTTGGGTGGTAAATTTCTCTGGGATAAATTATGAGATGCCTCTTCAGAGATGCAGAGATGAGACAAGCCTTCCTTGGACCACTCTTCCACCTCATTCTCTTCTTCCAAAGCTCTGATGCGTCTTGGATTCATCCAAAATCCATGGTGTTGTGCTTTCCAAAAATGCCAAGAAGACCCACTTATGCTGGCCCAAGGACAGGGAGGGAAAAGAAAGAAAAGGAAGGGGAATCTCTTAAGGGGGGTGCATTATAGACTCCTATGCCTGGAAGGGACTGAAAAGGTTCACCTCAGTCAGGTCACTACATTTACTCAAACAGTAATTGTCTTCTTGAGTTTCCTGGGGGCCTATATACCCTGTAAGACCTAGGGTTGCTTTCTTCTGTTCACTATTGTATCCCTAATTGAGCCCAGTGCTTGGGACAGGAGAGGGAAAAGCTGGAGTCACCCCAAGAGTCCAACAATACAATGAGCACTTGTTAGTTACAAAAAGTTCACAAAGCCTGAAAAACAAAACAAAACAAAACAAACCTGTGTTGTCTCTGTCCAAAGAATGATGATAAGGGGACACTTACTGAACACCTACTGTGGACCAACTCTCGCGTATAAATCAAGGGATTTATACAGAGGCAGGGAATTGGGTCTATCATTCTCTGAAGACACAAAAGAACTCTACAGCTTAAAAATAATCAGAGAGGATTAGTGCACTCTCTGCAAACTAAATTGTGAGCCAGCCAAAATTAGTGAATTGGGCTGGAGGAGGCCAGGGCAGAATGACAAGCACACATCAGACTAGAGGGAAGGAAAGGGCTGACTTTGTGCTAGGCCCTGGTGCGAGTGTAGGAGGGATGACCCAGTAAGACCAGATCCTCTGGTATTTCGAGACATGCCGGAAAGCTGGTATTTATGTGAAATATCCCGGTTTAATATGCCCGTGACCAATTAAAACATTAATACAGTTGAATAATAAATTGTATTCAGATTTACAGATAGGATCCTTCTTGCCAATTTTCAGCCTCTATCCTAATGGAATTCAGGCTGCCCCATAACAGTCTACCCTGTAATAGAAGTTCTTTTCTTTCTTCTTATATTGTTTCTCATGGAGTGGCAGAGAGATTTTCATGAGTTTTGGGGACAAGGAAAGTAGTGACACAACGGGGATGCTGAGATTCCTGTGTATCTCTTGTGGCTTATGGTTGTTCCCTTAATTCCTTGAGGGCCCCAACTTCTTTCAAATCCTTCACAGTGTGTGTCCCAGTGCTGAGCACAGAGGGGGCATCAACATATATATTGATGACATAGGCATGCCTTCCTGTAAGTCTAGCTAAATGGGGAACTGGAAGATTTAGGGTGGGTGGAAATTATCTAAATTGTTTGCAGCCAAATTTTTCTGTCTTCTTTAATTCTCTTGAAGTTTGCATTAGATATATATTGCTGTGTAACAAATTACCCCAAAAGTTAGCTGCTTAAAACAACATTCATTATCCCACATTTTCTGTGGGTGAGGGATCCAGGTACCTCTTAGTAAGGTGCCTCTTCCTTAAGATCTCTTACAAGGCTGCAAATAAGGTGTCAGCTAGGGCTCTAGTCTCATAAGGCTCAACCCCAAACTCACACTCATGCTGGTTGGCAAGATTCAGTTCCTCATGGACCATTGCTCTGTGAGCCTTGGTTCTTCTTTGGATATTGACCATAGGTGTGGACCTTTCCATAGGCAGTTCCTAACATGGGAGCTGGTTTCCATTAAGATAAGCAAGCAAGGGAGAAAGCAAGAGAGTGTAAGGAAGAAGCCATAGTCTTTTTGTAACCTACTCTTGAAAGAGATATTCCATCACTGATTCCAAATTCTTTTCCTTTGATGGAAACTCACTGGGTCTACTTCACACTACAGGGGAAGGAATCCCACAAGTCATAAGACTGTCATGACAAAACAACAGAAAGGCCTTAAACCTTTCTTCCTGAATATTTCCTAATCTTCTTGTCTGACTGAGAAACTCTTGGGAGTTTCTTTTTTGTAAAGGCTTTTTAAAGTTATTTATTCATGAGAGATACAGAGAGAGAGACACAGGCAGAGGGAGAAGCAGGCTCCATGCAGGGAGCCCGACGTGGGACTTGATCCTGGGTCTCCAGGATCACACCCTGGGCTGAAGGCGGCGCTAAACCACTGAGCCACCTGGGCTGCCCTCTCATCCAACTTCTTTTTAGAAAATTCCAGGAACTGCAGACATTTTCTTTTCCTTTTCATTCAACTCGCTTTTTAAAAATTTAAATTCAATTAACCAACATACAGTAGTACATCATTAGTTTCAGATGTAGTTTTCAATAATTCATCAATTGTGTACAACATTCAGTGCTCATCACATACATGCCCTCCTTAATGCCCATCAAGTTACATTAATATAAAAAAAGAGATCAGAGAGGCAAATGAATTTAGAACTGAAACTCTGGTAGGTTTTTGAGGATACCTACGAAAGATCATATTGATGAGTAGGAACAATGGATTCTGAGTCAGTCAAGCTGGAATGATTGTTTTTTGTTTTGTCGTGTTTCTTTCCCTAGTGTCGAGATCCGATGAACTTGACCTTATAGTGACTGAGCATCTGAGAAGTGGAAGAAATACTGTTATTACAGTGAGTTCTCTTGTATGTCAGGTGTTGGCCAGTGGAATGGACAAAACTAAGTAAGCTAGGATCAGAACCCCAGGCAGATTCTTTGTTGGTGAAATGGAATAGATCTGATTTGGCAGTAAGGCCAGGAGTTGGTGTCAAGAGACATAAATTTATAAGTCAAAGTTATTCCAAGACCAAGAGGGTAGGAGCCCCGTTGGCTGAGGTGTTTACCAATACTGAGATCCAGGGTCTTTTCAGGCATGAATGACACCTTGATTTCTAGAGGTTCAAGAGACAAGCAATCAGTAAGAATAGGCAGAAAGCTGGCTTCAGGGACAACCTGGCATCCCCTGAATTAGAGGTCAGGGGCAGGGCATCCCAGCTGCTAATGAGACTGGGCTCCAAGGAAGGCTCCCTGGGGAGACTGGGAAGAAAGCCTGGATCTCAATCACTGAAGATGGATCACAAGACAGGGAAGTAATGTAGGAGAAAACTCCGGCTTGTGACAGAGGCTTGGTCAAGAAATAGGCAATAGCCTGATTGTTGAGGAACAAGATAGCCCCACTCAAGCTGGGCCAGTAGCAAGACAGCAAGAGGAGACAAAAAGTTGACGGCTGCCAGCAACTGAGATTGGTCTCTGAGTTTGGCATGGGACTGAGACTACTGGTTGAGATCAGGCGGTGTCACTCGCCAGGGTTAGAGTAATGCAGGAACCCAGAGCCAGGACCGACATTACACCCTGGCGACCCTGTGACCAGTTGCACTCAATACCCTCGCATACCTCATGGGAAAAGCAGACAAGTGCTGTTCTGAGAGGCAATTAGATTTCAAGCCTGCCTTCCCCAGCCAAGCATCAGCATGAAATTGGAGGCTTGGCTTCCAAGTGCCCACCCGCCTGTGTTCCCTTTCCCTCTTGCAAGGGGCAGGGTGAGAAAAAGGACACCACAGGACAGAGCCACCCTCAGCTTCCAGACCGCCTAGGGAAGATACATGCGTAAGGAGGGTGGGATGTGTACGTGTGTGTGTGTGTGCATGAGACCACGATCTTCTCTACCTCCTTATAAGCTACTCCCCCAGCCCCCAGCCTAGGAATATTCTTCCCCTCTGTTTGCCAAGCCACACTCTCCACAGGACTCATATATTTAACTCAGCTTTCAGCTTTTCCAGGAATCTTCTTACATCTTTCCTTTTCTTCATCCCCCTCACCTCCTCCACACCACCCACAGCTCCAACCACCCATCCTGCTTTTATGTACCGTGTTTCAAATTATGCAAGCTAATTTGTTTCCTTTCATGTTTTCTCAACCTGCCTGTATTTTTCCGACCCTGTCCCCAACTACCATGGGATGGAATACTTTCCCTGGATAGGGTGATGGTTTTTCCCTCATGAGCGAACCCCTCGTGCCTAAGCTGGACTCAGTGTGCTATAACTTCTCCAATAACATGGCATAATGGACACCCCAGTTGAAGGGGAGGAAAAAAATAAGCCAAAGTGCTGTTCTGGGCCACTTTGATCTGCTTGGTTTATGTTAAATTTCTGGGCACAGGAGTTCCTGCAAATTTATAGCATTTACTGTCCGTGTCCCCCCCTTCACGCCACCCCCCTCCCCATGTAACATTATACTTTATTACAGCAACCAAATTAGAAGAAGCTGGAGGGTAGAGGTCAGAACACAAACGTTTTCTGTTTTCTGTCCTGCTTGTAGAACTAGCATAGTATGGGCACCCCTAATTGCTGATGGAGTCCTTGCTGAATGAAATGGAATTTTCCTGAACTGAATGCCTCATGCCTATCTTTAGAATTGGACTTTCATGATAGAGCAATCAGGAGATTTGGCTTAATTTTCCACTATTTAGCTCACAATGTTGAGGTCATGTAGAAACAACCTTTAAGAACATAATGACCTTTCAAAGAAATCCATCTTTGAAGTCAGGGTTGGTCACTAGTCTGTGGCAGACCACTGCTTACATTATACACTTTCCTCTGTTCTTCCCAGGGCAAGGGAAGATTTGGGGGACAGTCTGGGTCTGGTTATCTACAGAGTTGAATTATGGAACTGGCCCTTTTGAACTTATTTATAAGTTAACTGACTTTTGCAAATTAACGGACTTTTCCTACAATAAATTGAAATGACTGAAGAATGCCAAAGAAACCCAGGATATTTTCTTGTGTAGGCCCAGGGATGTTTGCAGAACACTATCACACCAGTCCTCAGCATCTTTCCTGAGATCCCTTAAGGGTCAGGACCACTGATTTGACAGTGGTGGAGTGGGTGAGCATGGAGAGGTCTTGCTGTCTCTGAATGCACCTGGCTCTTGCACAAAGGCCGCACATCAGCTTTGTAGACTCAGCAGATTAAGTGTGTTGGGGAAGTGGAGGCTTCTGAGAGTCACCAGAAATGGTACTCCTGGCTTCGGTCCCATCTGACTGCCTTACTCTTTCATCTAAGCAAGACCTAAAGTCCTGCTGTTTGAGTTGGCTTTGCCCTGCTCCATGATTTCAGTTCCTTGTCTCCATTCTTCAACATGTGGGCTCATTTCCGTCCTCGGAGTGCTATTGTTTTTCTGACTGGGACAGTCATCCAGAAAACCTCAGTAATAGGGCCTTTGTATCATTATTTGCTTTTCTAATTATATATGTCTTTCCCCTTCCCAATGCTTGAAGACACCAAATTGCAGTTGAAGTAACAGCCTGGGGAAAAGCAACAACAAACCACTTCACTCCTCTGAGTAGAAACATGCAATTGTACCAAGAAGGACAAGGAAAAAACTTCTCATACATAGAGAAAGAAGTTGGGAGTGAAAGCAGACAGGCTACTTTGGCATCTGACGCAAGAGATGTGAGAAAGTAGCTCAGTGCATTAGTTGGAAAAGTAGAGCTGTGAGACCAGGCCCAGGAAGAGCCTTGAGTATGAAGTCTCAAAGGACTGGATGGGCTGCCAATCCTCGTTTTGGACTTTGGATCCTTGAGGTGGCAGTAGCTGCTCCTGCAACTTGTCCTGCCCTGCTGTCCTAGAAGCAGGCTGGGACTTTAGCAATCTGACTTTGTTGATGAACGTGGGCTCCAGCATTTCTTATCATGAACTTGAAATGTCACAGTGACATTAGATGAGATGATGCATAGGGAGAGTCCATGTGGGTGATTCAGTGGAAGCTTCACCCATAACCATGATGGAAACCCCAACATCTGCTGGCCAAGTAGCCCTCTTCAAAGCACCAGGACCTGCCATGATTAAAATGTTCTGTTGTGTTCCACCATGGACAGCTATTGTTCTTGCTACCCAGCAATCATCTTCTTACTTTTCCTGGAACAAACTTTTATTTTCCTTTGAGAAACTTAACCTCCTCCCATTCTCAGGGTATGTGAAGCCCAGGTGAGGTCACATGATTCATGTCTGATCAATCAGCACATCCCATGCTGCGATCTATACAAATTGGCTCAGGGATAGGTAAAGTATTCAAATCTATGCATTTCAAATTTTGCCTTGGAATTTTGATGATGGGGGAAAAAGATTCCTGTTATTTTTGAGTTGAGCCATGCCTACGCTTCTCAGTTACATGACTCAGTGGATGTTCTTATTTATTTAAGTTAGCTTGGTTTGAATTTCTGTCTTTTATAGCTGACAGAATGATACATGTTCATGTTAAAAATCCAGTCACTGATATAGCCTATTCCCTCTTCCAGGCTGGTTGTCCTTCTCTTACATAGCAGGAGATAGTAAGTGCTCCCTACTTATTAAATGTATAAAAGAGCCAATAAACAAAAAGTAGAGACAAGCTGGCTAATGGTTGGGCCCTTTTTAATTTTCATGGTTCCACTGACTTTACTCTGATTATGGTCTAGGAAGTAGAATCCAGGTTCTTCTAAACCCCAACTTAATTGTGGTTATTAAAGTAGAGTTCCAGATCTTAAACAATCTCCAGTGGGGTTAGGGCAATTGGGTGGTCCTTGTAAGCCCTCTGCGGGAATTCCCTTTGAATATTGGTTTCCAAATGTACAGCCAAATAAGGAATTGGATTAGGGAGGGCCAACGGTATACTCTGAATGCTACTGAGGACATTGGATAGAAGCAGTTCACGCCAAAACATTTTTAACTATCATCTTCCAGAAGCTAAGTTGACACCACAACTGATGATTCCTAGGCTGAAAGGAATGGGTGGCCTTGGCCCTGAGTTTTGGATATGCTGCACATTTCAAGATTATAGTGTCTTTCAAATTAAACTGTTGGAGTTCACCTTTCCTAGAGAATATTACCTTCAATCCTGAGCAGAATCAGTGCAGGAGGCTCCCCAACTTAAGAACTAGCTGTGTTTCAAAGGTCACTCCTAAGTCTGCTTGTTTCCATAAGATAATGAATTATAAGATATTCTAAGGTCCAATATTATATATGATTATTAGCCTCCTAAGATAATGCATTAGTTCTCAATGAAACCTTCTCTGACTATCCTAGTCAAGAGTGACCCTCTGTCCTGTCTTTTATGTTATACACATATTATAGGAGTTTAAAAAATTATTTCTTAAATTTTAAAATCCTTTGTAAAGATTTTGTTTATTTACTTATTCATGAGAGACACAGAAAGAGAGGCAGAGGGAGAAGCAGGCTCCCTGTGGGGACCTGATGCAGTACTTGATCCCAGAATTCCAGAATCACAACCTGGGCCAAAGACAGACGCCCAACCACCAAGCCATCCAGGTGACCCGAAATTTTAAAATCTTATACCTAAGTAATTATACAATCTAAAGGTGTTTAGCTTATTTCTATCATTCAATGTTAACAAGTTGAAGCAGAGGCCACAAGTTGCACATTGTTCTATCTCTCAACATTGTTTACAGTGTGTCCCACTGTAGGTACTTAATAAATGTCTCTTCAATGAGTGCCCAGAGTTCCACCATTTATATTCTTTCCCTCTTGTGGAAAACATGCTTCTTGGGTTTCCCTTTGCGGATTGAAAATGAATAGCTTCTCTTCAATCTAACCAGTTCATGGCCAGCATTCATTCAATGAATAAATACTGAGTATTTTCCTAAGTGTCATGTACTATTCTAGGACCTGGGGATCCAAAGGCAAATAAGAGAGATGTGGTCTCTGCCTTCAAAGAGGTTATAGTTTCAAATCACAGAATACTGGACAACAGGTCTTAAGGTGGCTCAGTCCTTGCCTATTTCAGTCAAACTGATCTCCAGAGTGGAAGTTCTTGCCCAAGTCTTCACAATGAGTGAAAGGAATGCTCCTGATGCTCTCAGGAGTTCTTTTCCCAAAATGTCATGATTGGCTCTCAGCCAAGCTTATTCTTCCCCTGAAGGGTTCTCCAACATTCTTCAGAGGCTCCATTAGGCCTTAGCCACGATTCATTTTTAAAAGTGACCTGTTTTCCTTGTTTACCTATTTTTTTCGTTTATTTGGGAATATTTACTTGTAACCTCTCTAAACAGAAAGCCATTGTTAATCTTGCCCCCTAGGAAGCTAACACAGTGAGTACCCTCTAGGGGGAAAATCAGGACACGTTAGTCAAGATCCCAAAAGCTCTATATCCTGGGTGGACACGGATGTTTCCTTAAAGGAGGGGCTATTGAGGCAGCCCCACCTCACCCAAGCATGAGGCTGACTTTCAGGCAGCCTCAGAACTCCTCTGGGCCTAGAATTATGACCACCATCACTGCCAAATGGGGCCTGGCTCCCTTTGCAGTTCTTTGAGCCTCTCTCTCCCTTTTACCGCAAAGTTGTCCTCACCTCACCAGGCCCAGAGAATGGCCAGTTGTTTCCTGAGCCCACTCAGCATCTCTACTGGGTTGAATAATGTTCCTCCAAAATTCATGTCTACCCAGAACCTGTGAATGTGCCCTTATTTAGAAACAGGGCTTTTGCAGATATAATCAAGTTAAGATGAGGTCATACTGGGTTAGATTGGGCCCCAATCCAATGGCTAGTATCCTTATAAGAAGAGGGGGATTTGGACCCAGAGGCACAGAGAGAGAAGATGGCCGCGTGAAGACAGAAACAGAGATCAGAGTCCTGCTGCCTTAAGTTTTGACTTCTAGCTTTCGGAACTATGATAGAATAATTTTTATTGTTTTAGCCGCTTTAGTCTGTGGCAATGTGTTAGGGCAGTGTGAGGAAACTAAAATGGCAACCAATCATTGATTTCCATAAAAATCTAGCACCGGACAAGTAACAATGGAAAACAGGGCATTTAGCTTCTTTCTAGCTAATTTTCTTTGTCTGTTGCCCAATGGCTGCTATGCATTAAACGGATGGTAGAAAATGAGTAGAGTAATTTAGGATTGTTTATCATCTCAAAAGATCAAGGGCCATTGATTGACACATTAGGATGCTTAGAATTCTGTCTGAAGTGGTTAATTCTAGAGTAGATGATTTGCATTTGGAGCTGTGTGCAAATGTATTAGTCAGGGTTCTCCAGAGAAGCAGAACCAATAGGAGACTATATAGATATGTAAAATATATAATTATATCTTTTATGTTTACTTATTATTTATATGTTACCTAAAATATATTGTATACAATTTATACAAAAGTTATAAATGTATAATATATACATATATAGTACATATATAAAATATAAAATTTTAAATACATATATGTTTACATTAAATACATATATTTCCCATTGGTACTGTTTCTCTGGAGAACCTTGACTAATACTATATATATATATATATATATATATATATAGAGAGAGAGAGAGAGAGAGAGAGAAATTTATTGTAAGGAATTGGCCCATGCAATATGGAGGCTAAGAAGGCTAAGAAGTCCTAGGATCTTCTGTAGGCAAGCTGGAGACCCAAAAGAGTCAATGGTTTAGTTCCAGTCCAACTTGAAGGCCTGAGAACCAGGAGGGCTTAGTGAAATCTAGCAGTTTCAAGACCTAAGAAAAGCCAATGTATCCGTACCATTGTAAAGCTGGAAAAGACCCACTGACCCAGCTAGAGGAGGCAAGAGGAGTTACATCTTACTCAGCCTTTCTTTTCTATTCGGGTCTTCAACTGGTTGGGTGACACCTACCCATCAATTCAAATGCTCATGTCATCTGGAGACATCTTCACAGACACATCCAGGAAGATGTGGCCAGATGTCTGGGCATCCATCCCATGGCCCAGTCAAGTCGACACATAAAATTAACCATCCCAGCAATGCATGCATTCTGGAATGGATCCATATTGACTCCAGGTGACCATTCTCAAGAACATATAATTATCTTAATCATGATCAAAAGTCAAATACATAATTTCCTCAGTTAAGCTAGCCTGAGATCTCTGGGAAGTGAATGTGAGACAAAGACTTGATTACAGGTAGTTTCTTTGGGAGTGCTATTCCAGAAAATAGGACAAGGTAAATGGAGTGTGGAAGGATGGAAAGCAATTCAAAGATGTGTTAAAAAGTTGGCCACCACTGTAGGCTACTGAGGCTTGGTATTGCTGAGACATTTGGAAGAATCTTGTACAATGTGTTCTCAGAAGGATCTGTTCAGAGGATCAAGTGGAGAAGAATGTAGCTATCACCTCCCATTCTTCTTTGGTCAAAGGTGGCCAGCATGAATTAACTTCCCTGTACTTCCAGTGTGCATATGCTCTAGGGCAATGCAGGTTTCACCATAGCCCCACTACACAGTTCCAAGGTAGGATGTGAGAGATATGAAGCATAGGGTTGAGGCAATTGTACCTGTACAAAGCCTTTCAAAGCCTTCTTGTTGCTGGTTGGTAAAGCAATGACTGGAGAAAGAGGCCAAGTAGAGGATTTTGGAATTGTGTTCCACAAGTGCCAGGTGTACCTGTGGAGACTGTGGCAGACATGTGCCATTTTGCATGGCCTCCTTTCTATTTTTGGTAAGAATATCATATGGCCAAGCCTATCTTTTGCTATAAAAGCTGAAAATGCCAACACCCTACAAACTACATAGGCTGGGAAAGCAAGTGATAACATCTGAGGCCATAGTCTACCAATCAGAAGGAGGACCTACCCATGCCTAGAGGGGAAGTCAGAGATGCAAAAAAGAAAAAATACTAAGATACCATTCTAGTGTCAGAAATACAACAAGGTCTCAAGTAGAACAGGGAAGAAAATCCCTTCTTTCCTCTGGTTGTCCTGCCCAATTACTTCATTTTCTATTGTTTCTTGATAAGCTTCTTCTGCTAAGTTATCTCTGCCCCATGTTACAGGACTGCCTGGCTTAGGTCCACAGCCCAGTACTACCTTTTTTTTCTGTAGCTCTGAGAACAGATTCCTGATACAAAGGTGCTTATTGGTCCACCTATTATATTACTTTGAATCAAGTTAGAAATCTTTTCCTAGTTCATGGATGGACTACCCTTGGGCTAGGGGTCCATTCTGGTCTAGTCTTCCATATTTGGAAGTGGGGGTCTGAGAGCATAAGACACAGCACCTAGAATATTGAAGCTAACAGTGAAGAATCCCCCAGAAGAAAGGCACAGAGATAAATGGAATAGTCAAACAAAGTATTTGTGTCTGGATATTGTGGTCTGGACCGGGAATCAAGAGACTTGAGTTTAAGGTCTGCTTTTGTCACATGCCTCTGTGATCCCAGGGAAATCAGATAATTTTCCCAATCTTCAAATTCTCTACACAAAATAGTAAGGGGCATGGGTCAGCAGATCGGTAAACCCTTCGCCTCTAGGACCTTCAGGACCCACCCAGAACCACATAGTGGAGGCAGAGTTGTGTTGAGTTCTTTTAGGGACGAGAGGTTATCAGAAGCCTGATGCAGTGCCAGACACATCTTTCCCTTGGAGAGCTCCCCATCCACTTCTCTATAACTCAGAAGACCTCACTCTTTTCTCTTTTCTTCCTCCTTAGAGGCATAAGTAAGATGCAGATAGTCTCTGTTATCAGGAATGCAGAAAGACTTTTGGATATTCTAAGCCTCATCCAGATGTCCTCGGGTTTTAACTTACTTTGAAGAAAATATATATTTATCTTGCTCTTTTCATACAATTGCTCCTAGTTTGGCCATCAGCGAAAAATAAGTTCATACAAGGGAGGCCTCTTGAAAGAGGTAGGAACCATGGTGTTGGCAGGAAAACCTGACACTTAGAACAACAAACCAGTTCTTTCCACGTGAAGTGGCTTTGCTAGCTGTAGTTTAAGATGATTCTTTCCTACCTGTATAAGGCAATCTACAGGCCCCTTGTCTCTTGAACTTATTTATGTTAGTTGTATTGAAGAAATCACTGTCTTCAGATTGTAGGTTTAAATACCCTTCAAATATTTCAAATTAAAATGGACCCTTCTCCCATTCTGTTACTGCCACAGGAAGTCTCAATGAGGTTTTAGGACTCAACAAAACATTTCCCATTAGAAATTGTTTTCTTTAGATAATAGCACCAGGGAAGTCATCTTGCTCCACTGTCTGACCCCAATCAAAGCAGGACACCTCTTAGCTTCTAAAAATGTGAGTTGACCTGTCTCCTGGGAAAGCTACTGGAGTCTAGTATCTCGGTCATATTACTCCATCAAGCAGAAGATTATGACTCTGTTTTGCTTTGATTCAGGTCGTATCTTCCTTTTCTGTTCTCCCATAAGATAGAGGAACCATTTATTATTCTCTACAGACATGCTCAAGGCTAGAATCACAGTGTGCTCTGGCTTCTAAGCCAGCATTTATGCTCACTCATGCAGGTAAAATGGTCAGCTTGTTCCTCAGTCACCTCTGCTTTGCTTACACTGTTCTTCAAGTTTCTTGGGTACTTCATGACAAGGAACTGAATAAGAGAAAACTTCTAGAAAACCCAAACCTATACAGAGATAACTTAGTTTACTGCATCTGCCATGCGTTTCAGGTGGTGCATACTCCCTCTTGTTAGTATTCCCAGAAGAGCCAGCTGGTCTCACAACGGTCTGCAGAGACAATGGCCACTTCCTTCAAGGGTCCCTGCTTGCTGAATTCCTGCTTCCAGGGACTTTCTGGGAAAAGGTGACTGACCACAAGTCACAGGGATCTCTGTGAATTGTACCACCCACAGAAGGGCTCACGTTGTCCCTGATTTTTCTACTCTAAGTTTTAAAATAAGAGGAAGAGCTGCCAGGAAATAGGTATGACGGGCTGTCTGACTAAGCAGAGGCACAGGGATTGGCATTGAGGTGATAGCAGTCAGCATTGTCTCTATTTCTGCTCCACCCTATAGTTCTGGCTGAACAGACAATAATGTTCCTGGCAAAGTAAAGCATAAGACTTGGGAGATCTTGAAGATCAAGTCCATCGTCCCATTTTGCTGATATAATTATGAGACCCAGCAAGGGGAAGTGATCTTCCCCAAATTTGAATTCACAGCAGATTGTGGCTTACAGATCAGATCCAAGTCAGGCATGAAGTTCTATCAGACCATACTGCCCTCTGTATCATGATATCTGCTCCCAAAGGAGAAGGATGGTCAGAGACACAAACCAGCTTTAGGAAGATCCTTTCCAGCTGTTGACTCTTGACGATAATAAATCTTGACTTTTCCCCCAACATGTGCTATTCAGATGCTTGAAGGTCCATGATCTAAGACCAAGCATGGGAGCCATTTCTCAGAAATCTCTACCAATCCTCCTACCTTCACCTTTGTCATCTTTTTTCCGAGCATTGATCAATTCCAGTGTAGAGGAAAATGAATCTTAAAGGTAGAGGAATTAGAGTTGTGTGGGCAGGGTTCTAGGCCAGTTTTTTCTATTTCACAATTCTGTTGACATGGAACACAAGTTTATTCTCCTTTCTATCTTCCTTCCCTACTTCTTCAATGGTTGCTAGTGCCAACAGAATTGACTTGATGACACCTCATCTCTGTTTGTTTTTCCCCTTGTAATATAGGCCCTAGCCCCAAAGAAATCCTTACACGGAGTTTTCTTTTCCAAGCTTTGCCAAAGAGCAGTAAATTGGAGATTATGAAGTATCAGTGGGAGCCTTTCATGAAAACATGGTGGGATTGGAGGTGATCTTCATATAATGTCTAGTCCAACTCTGTATTCTGTTGATAAGGAAACTGAGACCCTGAAATGCTATCTAAATTCTGATATAATTAACAGAATTTAATAGTTCGCTTTGAGCACAAAATAAAGTATTTTAGAGATAAAAAGGCAATTTGTTTATAGCTGAGGCTGAGGGGGTTGGATAGTATACGACCATATTCACATTTTGATGCATTCTAAAATGTCTTTCTCATTTTTTCTAACATTACACTTCATAGTCATCTTTAAAATTATAAACATATTATAGTAAAAATCAGGCGTAGGTCAAAGTATGATGCCAAAAAAATGAAAAATTATAAATTTTAATGCTCTTTAGTTTGAACACATGGTATAATAATTTTTTTGTTGTTGTTGAACGCACAATGTGGGTCAACCTAAGAATTGTCATATGAACCTGTTGTTCCCAGCAAATGAGTCAGTTGAGATAGGACCATTAATTTCTTTGGCGTGTCAGCACCACTCTGAAAGGAATGCACCAGTCCATGGGACTGACATTGTTACCACAAAGAAGGTCCTGGAAGCACCTGGTTGGCTTGGTCAAGATTTTCCCAGTTAGCATCTGGGTATCTTTCTAGCTCTGGGTCATTCACTCAGCAGTGTTTAACACCTAATTTGACCCACCCCCTAACTGAGGCTAATAAACTTGATTTGAAGTGGAAAGTCAGTGTATTATTTTACCTGAAGAATTGTACCAAGCAAGCCAATATTTCTGTCTTGGCATCGCCAGGAAATATTTAATAATAGTTTGGGAGGTGGCCAGCTTTTTTTGTAGCCAGTTTAGGGGATGGAAAGACATGCAGGACATGGTGTCTTGCAAAGAGAGCTAGACATTCAGTAGAGCAGATGGAGAGATTAAAAGTCCAAGAGTTAAGTGATAATTATGATAACAATCACTTGAAGGATGACATAAGGAACTAGAAAATAAAGGAGACATTGCAAGAAACTGTAGGAGGCTAGATGGTTCATGGGGAATTGGAGTTTTTGACTGAGTCACTGAAAATAAGTAAGCCGTTGATAACCATAGCTGTAGGGTGTCAGAAGAGTGAGACATTGAGGGGGAAGTAATTACTCTGCCATGTAAGACTGGGGTGAGTGAATGTGATGGTCTAATACTTATTAAGGAAGCTGAAAAATTCATCTCCCATCCTAGTAGATCTGGAGCCTTCTCTGAAGCCTCTGAAGAGTTGAAAGCAAACCTCATCAGCCTGCAAACATAATCACTGACCACTGTGGGGTCAAAACAAAAACCCCTTCCCTGTGGATAATGTCCCCTGTGGGGAAAGCCCAGCACTGTGCACAATCAGAGCCATCATTCTGGCCTCCTCTTTCTTGGCTTCTCAGCAACTTGGGAACTCACTGGGAAGTTTGGAGACCTGTGCCTATAGGCTGGCCTGGCAGACAGGTAAGGAAGGACCCTACCTAGAGTGCAGGGTTAGTTCATCAGGGTACTGGGTGCTTCTCAACAGACTATAATATAAAGAGGCTTCAAAAAGTCCTCAGCAGGGACGGATGAGTGGAAGGGATTTGGGCACCAAGTGTCACTAATCCTTCATCTTTTCCTCTAAGACCAGGGTCAGTGGCCCAAGTAAACATGGTACCCCACAGAGATGATCCCGCAGCCAAATGGCTCTCAGCGGCTTGACTCAAAGTCACCTGGACAGGCCTCACGGAAATGCAGGATGGCCCAGCCCTTCCCTAATGGGTTTTCCAGAGTCAATCCATCATTCTGCCTAGAGAAAGGGAGAATGAAAAATAGATCAGGTGCCTCAGGACTGTGACCTATGCTTCTGTGGAAATGGGAGCAGGTGAAGGAGAGAATGACACAGCTGGGAATTGGGGGGTGCTGGCAGGCGACGCGTTTCCGGGTTCAGACGAAGTAGGGTGAGGCGCTGGCATGGCAGCGAGGCGCTGGCACAGACTGTCTCCAGGCAGGGCTCTTTCTGGGCACCGAGCAAGGCCCGTGGCTTTGGGAGCTGCCCCAAGCTGGCGGTGGTGCCAGTGCTCCATTCACCCTGTGAAATGTATTAATTAGTGAGCGGTTTTGGCCCAGAGAGGGTTGCCGTGGCTTCAGATGAATATAGCAGAAGAGAGGCCAGTCCGTCGGCAGGCACCTCTGACAGATCTCCGCTCTCCTGTGCCCGAGAAGAGCTTCCACTGGAGAGGAGGTGAGGCCCCGGCAAGCCGGATGGAGGAAAATCAGACAGCTGTGCAAATTAGTCCCAGTCCACCGACCCCAGGCAGCGAAAACAGAGCCAGGCCTAACGGAATCTGTGCTGCACATGAGTGAGATTATCAGGACCCAGACCAAACCAAATCAGACAAAAAACCCAGCAAATAGTGCTTCCCGATGCTTCTGCTGCTCTCTGCCCTCACTCCCTTTTCTTTCTTTCTTCTTTCTTTCTTTCTTTCTTTCTTTCTTTCTTTCTTTCTTTCTTTCTTTCTTTCTTCTTTCTTTCTTTTCTTTCTTTCTAAATATTTTATTTATTCATTTGAGAGAGAATGACCATGACTGGGGGGAGCAGCAGAGGGAGAGGGAGACGCAGGCTCCTTGCTGAGCAGGGTGCCCAACACAGGACTTGATCCCAAGACCCTGACCAAAGGCAGATGCTTAACTGACTGAGCCACCCCGGCGCCCCCGCACCCCCCTTTTCGAGGACGGCTGCAGAAAACCTTTGGTCTGGTTTAGCCATGGCCTGTGTGATCTAGAAGACAGCTGTGAGACCTTCCTGTCTCACTTCAATCTGCACAGGGCAGGCTGAGGTCCCAGAGGGGAGTGGGCTGTTCCCAGGTCCCGAGGCTGGCTAAGGGCATTGTTGGGACCGTTGGGGGGTGGAGAGCAAGGCTGTTTCTTCCCAAACCAGGATTCTTTCTTCTATCTTACATCTGCCACCGTCAATATTTTCAAATTTACCTGCCCAACTGTGCTAACACAGCGGTCTCCAGGATAAGCAGGCTCGGGTCTCAAAAAATGCTGGTCTGAGCACGTCGCCAAATCTCACTGCTGGGCGCACCTCCTACCAGCCCCACTCTTTGGGTTCCTTCTGGGTCTTGCTACGGACATTTCTCAAGACACTCTGCCCTCAACTTTTCTCCCGCCCCTCCCCCTGGAGGAGATAACCGCCCTGGCATTCGTGCCCACCTGACTCCGTGCATTTCAAGTGCCTAAGTCCTGCTGATGACTCTGGCAGGATCTTTCTAAGTAGAGAGCAAAGGTTGAGAGAAAGGCAGGGAATGAAGTGATAGGAAGGAAAAAGGAGGGAGGAGAGAAACAAAGATTGCAAAGCAATTTGTGTTAATTGAATGCTTAGGATATGCCAGGCTTACCATAGAGTTATGTCATTTAATCCTCCAGATAGTCCCATTCTTGTCCGTATGTTTCCAGTGTTGCATAGCTGACAGAAAAGCTCACAGCCAGAAAGCAGCAGTGGGGTTACACCCAGGAGGGGTGGCTCTAAGGGCTTCGTGCTTTCCACTCTGACAAGAGGGAGGAGGAAGAAGAAGGACAATTTGGGGATTAGGACTAAGGCAGGGAAAAGGCTGTGGAGGAGAGAAGAGGGGCTCTGGGACACTCCAGACCCTGTTGCTGGCCTCCGTGTCATTCCTTGGTGTGTCATAAGAACATCTTCTTTGTGAGTCTGCCATGAGCCCTCCGCTGCTCCATGCACAGGGCTCTGGTCAAGACCCACAGAGCTCAGAGTGCCAGGACTCTGTCAGTATGGTGGCCTGGGTTAAAGAAATAAGCACTTAGAATATAAAGCAGGGTGGCATGCCACAGAGAGCCTGGGAAAGAGAACCAGGTCACCTTAGGGAAGGTTGCTGGGAGGGGCCCCCTGGGAAGGTGACATTTGACCTGAGACCTGAGTCATCAGAATTACTGGGCATGTGATGATGCACACAGAGAATTTCCTCGGAAATGGAACAGCAGCGTGGTCTGACCCTGTTTGGTCTAGTTGACCCATGGAGGCCGGCAAACATGGGCTAGAGTGGGGGGTTGAGAAGGGTCTTCATGGGTATGAACCCCAGGGGAGCGTGACCTGTTGAGAACCAAAAATCCATAATTAATTAATTCCAACACTGTCAATGAGAAAATACTCCTGCCATCACCCAGCCCAGGGAAGAGGGCAGCAGATGCTACCTGCCTCCAGAGGGCAGGAGCTGATGCCTGGGGATGACTCAAAAACCTATAAAAGGGCAAATCATTTAGGGATCTCTGGTCCCTTTCTCTTCTGGAAAGGAATTTTGACTCAAGGCCGGCGAGCCCTAAGGACTCTTGGGAATTACCCTGAAACTCTGACCAGCCTCCAGAGGAAGACAATCCGCAGAACCCGTCAGGTTCCTGGGGCCTGTGGCTGAGGCCCACCTGCCTGTGCTCTCTTCTTGGAGTAATTGTTGTGAGAAGAATTTCCCACTCACGGAAGGAAGTCTATTTTCTCTTTTCAGATGTCAGGGTAACCAACGTGTGTTTAAAGGTCGGTTGCATCAATTCTCTTAAATGGCAGTTAAGCAATTGTCTGTACAAACCAGAGGCATCCGGAGCACAGGCTTCACTCAAACCTTGGGACCTGGGAGAGGCTGGGAAAAGAAGAACAAGGAGGGGGGTGCAGAGTGGGGGCCGTGGCTTCAGGAAACCGAGCAGAACGCCCTGAACTGTAAAAGCAGATGCGTCAGCAGACAGAGGGGGGTCATCCACTAAAGCCTCAGTGGGGAGGAATTAGCAGACTCTGCCCGCCACCTACAGCCACCCTCCCCTCTCCCCCCTCTCCCCCCTCTCCTTCTCCCTCCACCCCCCTCTCCCTGAGATCTTTCTCTTTCCCAACTACTGGCTCTCTCACTCTCTCTCCTATTTCTCTTCCTTCTTCCTTCTCTGTCTCTGTCATCTCTCTCTGGTCTTCGTCCCCCCCAACCCTCCATTCTACTACATCCTCCCACACTATTCTTGGGAGAGTCCTGGGCTGGAGGGTCTGACCAACTCGGTCTCAGTTTCACCTCCAGTACTTTCTTAGCTCCTGGTCTTGGAAAAGTTTCCTGAGCTTCAGCTTTCCTCATCTGAAAATGAAGACAGTCATATTGACCCCAAGGTGCTGAGTTTATTGGGAGGACTGAAACAGATGAAACCATGAAACATGGAGCCCGGGGCCACACTCGCTGCTTGATTGATGGTAGCTCCTCTCCCGATGAGGCCCAGGGGTATTAGCACAGCGCTTGGCAGCCAGCAAGCGTTTAACACAGCTTCACAAAATTTCCACGAGAGAGCGAGGAATACTGTCTCCATTATATGGATGAGGAAACTGAGGCTCAAAGAAATTAAGTACCTTGGACAGGTACTTTTATGTATTTATTATTATTTTTTTTAGTATATGTGCTGCTGAAGCGAGCGCTATGTATTTATTTTTTAAAAAATTATATTTATTTGTGTATTATTTGGGGCAGGTACTTTTAAAAAGCCTACTTCTTTTTAAAGATTTTATTTATTTATTCATGAGAAAGACAGAGAGAAAGAGAGGCAGAGACACAGGCAGAGGGAGAAGCAGGCTCCATGCAGGGAGCCCGACGTGGGACTTGATCCTGGGACCCCAGGATCATGCCCTGGGCTCAAGGCGATGCTAAACCGCTGATCTACCTGGGCTGCTTGGCCTATTTTTTTTTTTTTTTTTTACATAAACAAATGCCATCTATGGTATCATCAGCTAAGATGCTTTATGGAAATTTCTATACATTAGTCCCCATTCTGTCTCCCTAATTCCTTTCCCCAAACACTCTTTTCCAAATCCCAACGTTATGTGGTACAAAGTACAACTCCAGGGTACGATAACCTAAAATCATCCTCTGCTGAGTGCTGTGTGGTTCTTGAGGAAGCTAAAAGACAGGTTTCTCACTGATCTTAAGGAAACTCGAGAAGTGTTTGGACTTTCCATCCCCTCTTCCCTCCCTGCCTCCTCTTCTCCGGCTGAATTAGCTGACGCTTTCATCTTTCACAGAGACTCTCTTTGAACTCTCCATTCATCCTCTTTATGGTTTCTGCCCCATTTTATTTATTTATATATTTTTTTTAAAATTTTAAAGCCTTGATTAAATTTTGCAGTGTTTATTTTGTTGCACAACAAATGGGAGCATTGGTCACAATTTACGTAGCTGATTTCATGTAACCACGTTCTATGGTGTTTATTGCTGTTAAATACCTTCTCCCAGAAATGGGAGAGATGTGCCATTCGCTGTGACACACACACCCCCTCCACCCTGTTCTTTTCCTGTGCAGCCCAAACCACAATTTGTAATTGGGTGTTTATTTTGTCTTTAATGTTTATCTCTTCTGGGCTCTATGGGGCTGTCAGGGCAGGGATCACATCTGCTTGGTTCTTGTCCTTTAGTTATGTACCCAGAATCTGGTTCTCAACAAACAACACAATAGCCTTAACTCTGGCTGCACACTCAGTCATCAGAGGAGTTAACAAATAAACAAAAATGTACTGATGCCTGACCAGGCCTTCTGGATCAGTTGGTCTGGGTGGCACCGGGGCATCTATAATGTTTAAAGGTCAGTAAGAGATTCTGGCTCAGGCAGGACCATTGACCTTCGGTACAGTGACCCCGCTCCGTGCATTTTGTCTACCTGTCTCCCCTCGTTGGCACCAGCTTCTGTTCCTGCACCGCGGCCCGAGCCCGATCCCTCACGCGCCTGCTTCGGCCTGACGCATTCCCCGGGCCCACCCTAACACATTCCTCCTTTGCTTTAAAACACTGTTTATGACTCGCTACCTCCAGGACGCAGCTCCTGACAAAAAACGGTCCAGACTCTCGGCCTCCTGTAGAACTCCAAGTCCAGCCCTCCTCCGTAAAATTCGTTTTTACAATTTTCCACAAGCATGTGCTTCTGCTGGCGCCCTTGCAAGCATGATTGATTTTGACTGTAAGTTCCTTGACCTTTGCTGTGGGCCAGATGCTAAGGTGGCAGGAACTGCCTCTGCTCCCACAGATTGACCTGTGTAACTGGAGCGGGGGACAAGAAGAGGCTCTGGTCAAACGTAAGTGTAAGACATAGAGACAGGAGGCCAGGTGGCAGGGCAGAGGTTCAGATTTCTGGCATAGAAGGGGAGGCTGGGTGCAGACGAGAGGAGGGTCTTCATGTCCCTTTCCTGGCTTTGAGCATTTGAAGAGCCAGCCAGAAGATCAGACTTGTGCCCTGCCACCTGTGGAGACACACACGGCCAAGGTTAGGGGATGCTATTGAGCACAAGCTCCGCTCAGTGTGAGGAAACACGCCCCTGTTGTCAGGGCTCTGGGGGGCCACTGAGGACCTCCTGGCCCAGAGATTTGCATGCCAATCTCTTGTTTTTGCCATACCTGCACTATTCTTTACCTAATCTGTGTTTTGTAAACCTAGTACTTTCTTTACAACAATTTTAAACAAACCACCTTTATTCATTCTTGTCTTTAAAAAAATACCTATGAAATGATAGGTGCAGAAGTGGTTGATAAACACATATGTAGAGAGTAATATACACGTATTTTTCCTCTAAATGTACAAGGGTGATACCCAAGGGAAGAAGCTGGTGGGACGTTGATGGGAAATCTGGTGGTTGTCTCTGCTCCTACCGCAAACCTGGGCCTGTGTGATCAGGTCAGATGAGTCACAGATCTCTAGTGGGGGAGTTCTTCAGTCACCCCAAGCCTGGTTCCTCAAACACTGCCCATCTCACGGGCAGCTGAGAGGAGAATGGAAGGGACAGACACATGGGTGGCGTGCATCTGTGAGTCCCCAGTGCCACTTGGAGACCTAACATTTCCTGAGGGGAGAGCACGCTCTTGGAGCTGGTCTAGCAGGAAAACAGGGGTTGCGTACTGCCAACTAGCCTGAGAACTCTGGCTCTTGGGAGTGCTTTGTCTGGTTTTCCAGCCGCGCTCTTACAATCTCGGGATGGGCATGAATGCCTCTGGGGTAGGCAGCTTCGGCTCCATGGACCTCACCCTCATGCAGTTCCCTACTGTCTTGATGGAGCCTGCATCCTTCTCACAAGCCCAGCTCTGACCTGGGAGTGTGCTTGTGGTTTGTGTGTGTGTGTGTGTGAGTGTGTGTGTATGTGTGTAGGTGCTGTGTGGGGTTTATGTGTGTGGTGAATGTGATGTGCTCTGTGCGTGTGTATATGTGGTGTATGTGTCTTGGGTGGGAAAACGAATCTTGAGTAGGGAAGCTGCAGAAAAAGCCTCTAGGGAAATTTTTTTAGAATTGAGAACTGAGAGATTATCCAGATTGACCTCCCTGCCCCCTTTTTTTGCAGATGTATGGAATTAAGTCTAAAGCTAAATAGAGGCAAATTTCAGAGCAGAATGTATTTCTTCTGACTCCCAATTTAATTTTTAAAAATTGATTCATGAGAGACATAGAGAGAGAGGCAGAGACATAGTCAGAGGGAGAAGCAGGCTCTCTCCTGATACGGGACCCGATCCCAGGATGCTGGGGTCATGACCTGAGCTGAAGGCAAATGCTCAACTGTTGAGCCATCCAGGTGCCCCTCTTCTGACTCTCAATTTAGTGCTTTTTTTCTGATAAAGTCCTCCCTATGTTTCCAGGCTTAGGAAGGCCAAACACTTTGCTTCAATCACAAGCCCTGTGAGGGCCACCAGGAGCCAGCTGCCGCCCAGCCCAGGGGAGGTGTGAGGACTGACCCATGGGACAGTGGACTGGAAGGGCACAATCCAGCCCAGCACAGTTGTGGCTACACCCAGCCTCCGGCAGCCCTCGGGCTGGAAGTACTTCCCGGCTCATCTTCCCCTAGGAGAACTTTCTCTCCCTTTGCAGCCCCAAAGCAAGACCAGCTTTCCCCCTCTGCCTTCCCTGGCCCTGTGGCAGCACCTCTGCTGGAGCTCAGCTCTTCTCCTCTCCTGAAGGCCCTTGGCCCCTGGGCAGGGATTCAGAACATCCCTTCCAACCGGGGTTCCCTGCAATCAGAGATCTCATCCAGAGGAGAGTCCAAAGTGTGCCGTTTGCCTAATGGCAGTGAACTTCTGACGCTTCGCTCTGAACTGCTGCATGTACACACGTGCCCACTTTACGGGGGGCTCCCCCAGGTGGGAGATATGGGACATCGGCAGGGCCAGGCGCGGGGGAGAATTCACCAGGGCTTTTCTCTGCAGTTGAGGGTTCCTCTGCCACATGACTAGGGATGTGAGCCAACCTCAAGTTTCCTTCCAGACTTTCTCCAAACTAGGCCCCACATTCGTCACTTTTCTTTGCCGAGCTCTCTAATTTTGCATTGTTGTTCCTGTGTTTTCCAAAAAGCTTCATTTATTAAGGAACCACATTTACTTTGCCACATGAAATGCCAGTAGAACCATGAGCACAGAGGAAGGAAGCCTTCTGCTTGGATCCTAGATCACAGGCCAGGTTTGCTTAAAGGCCAGTCATTTCAAGGTGATGAAGTGTGAATGTTTAGAACATGCGCCTTAGCCAGGAGGATCAATTAATCAATTCCTGGACTTTGTGGTGTCTTGGGAAAAGTTCAAGTAAAAAAAAAAAATGTCCCCCACGCAAATGCCCAGCACCTCTGTGCCATTAACAGTTTAAAGCCCTTCCTTATTACTGAACTGTGGGTTTCGACTCCAGGACTCTGGTTTGTGACCCTTGAAGGACCCTCGGGGACACCCCCGGGAGGAAATCAGCTGAAAGGGCAGGACTCAAGGGGGCCATTCCTGTCTCCATCAGGAACTGGAGACTCAGCTGCTCACAAATGCATTTGAAAGTACTCTGGGGAAGAAGGCAGAGCTGGGTACACCTCAGCGGGCATCTCACTGCCTGGAAAAGGTATAGAATGTGGGAGGCGTTCAGGTTGCCTTCAAACCATGAACTTATGTGTGGAGTTTGTAGAAAAATCCAGATTCCTGGCTTCTTTTTACAAGTCCCAAAGGCCGACCCCTCCCGGGCCCATAGTCCCTCTCACACCCTGGAGGAAGGCTCCTCCTTCAGCGGGGCATTGGATCTTTGGCTTGCCTCTACCCCCACCTTCCCTCCAGCCCCAGGTCTGGCCTGCTTCTTGCCTGCAAGTCTGAGGCCCTCAGTCCTGCCAGATGAAGCTAATGGAGATGTGGAAAGTGGAGGCATGATAATGGAGAGTTCTAAAGAGTTGTGAACATCAGGGGCAGATCCGAGACCTCTTGAGCCCTGTTGATCTACAGGGAGTGAGTGTGCATTAAGAAACCACTTCCTATAAACCAGAATCGTGAAAGCCTGCTGGGTAAGGCCAAGGAAAACTCTTGAGGCCTCCTTCCTTAAAGAATCTTCAGGAAGCGGAGACCAGCTGTCTGACATGATCACAGTGAAGTCTTGCTCTGAGGCAAGAATAACCCCTCCTAGTTCTCTTCAGCCATAAGAGTCTTATTCCATAAGCAATGTTGAGCCATGCAGATGAGAAATTACCCTCATTTCTTGAAAAAGCACATTGCTAATCAACCCTTGCTCCTTGGCTCTCTGGACCTTTTTCCCCTTTATGCTCAGCTAGGAAAACGATTTAAAGGGTATTTGTCTTCCGTAGAGTGTAGTCGGTGTGGACAGAGCAGAGGAGGCCATATGCCCAGGATGCTCTCAGGGAGGATGCTGAGCAGCTGGACCCATGGGCGCCTCTGCAAGGAAAGCTCTCTCGCATACCAAACAGGCTGTGTCCATGTGAGTGCACTCTGAGTGTTCGTTGACAAGACTGACTGAATCCTCCAGGGAAGCAGTATGGGCTGACCTGCAGCCAGCTCGTTCAAGAGTGGACCGACCGTACCATGCTCTTAGAGAGCTATGAGCATCTGGGTGTGAGAGGAAAGTGAGGGAAGTGTGGGGAGGCATTGTGTGGGTCAGGGCATCTGAGGGTCCCACACAGGATGGGGTGGGGGCTTCATGACCGATGACATAAACTAATAGACCTCCCGGCTCAGCCTTCCAGGAGTTTGGAATGGAGGGGGGGGGGTGTGAATGTAATGTCAGTTCAAGGATTTCTGTTATTTTGAAATGAGACTGGTGGGTTTGAAAATCCCCCCCGGGGGGGGGGGCGGAATTTAAAAAAAAGAAGGAAGCTGAAGATAAAAATGTCATGGAGGCTGGTGAAAACAGAGCCCGGTGCTGAAGCAGAACTGAAATAGTTCTTAGCCAGGAGGATCAATTAATCAATTCCTGGACTTTGTGGTGTCTTGGGAAAACTTCAAGTAAAAAAAAAAAAAAAAAGAATTGTCCCCCACGCAAATGCCCAGCCCAGCACCTCTGTGCCATTAACAGTTTAAAGCCCTTCCTTATTACTGAACTGTGGGTTTCGACTCCAGGACTCTGGTTTGTGACCCTTGAAGGACCCTCGGGGACACCCCCGGGAGGAAATCAGCTGAAAGGGCAGGACTCAAGGGGGCCATTCCTGTCTCCATCAGGAACTGGAGACTCAGCTGCTCACAAATGCATTTGAAAGTACTCTGGGGAAGAAGGCAGAGCTGGGTACACCGCAGCGGGCATCTCACTGCCTGGAAAAAGTGTAGAATGTGGGAGGCGTTCAGGTTGCCTTCGAACCGTGAACTTATGTGCGGAGAGTTTGTAGAAAAATCCAGATTCCTGGCTTCTTTTTATAAGTCTCAAAGGCCGACCCCTCCTGGGCCCTAGACGCATGTTCTAAACACACAGATAGCACATTTGTCCCGGGCCAGCTGCCCCCACGCTCTTGTGTCACCAGGATGTTTAGAACCAGCTCGAGGAGCTGTGACCAGACAGTTTGGTCCATGTACACTTTTATTATGATTTCTCTCCCCCCACACCCCCGGCCTTAGCTTAAATGAATGCACTCAGAGTGATGTGGGTAAACCAATAAGCAGGGTAAGCACCTGCCAAGCATGGTCAAATGTACATAGGGAGGCTGGAGGAGTCACAGAGAAGGGATTTACATTTCAGCGTCTGCTATGAAATGTGGGCTCCTCCACATGGCATTGCACAACCAGGCCAGGTGAGGCCCTGGATGCTTCCCAGGGCCTGCAGGAGGTAGTATTCACTTTAAGTCCATTCACTGTACAGTTGCCCAAGTGGGGCCCCAAGGTCAGGACTGATGTGCCTGTCGTGTGGGTGCCTGGGGCCAGGGCAACACAGCCTTTCCTTCTGGGAAGGAGGTTTTCTCTGGGCCTAACCCAACCGGTGGACCTTCCACATTGAGAAAGGCTGGTGAGAAGCTGAGAAAGTCTAAACTCTTCTCGGAGGTGAGAGCCTGAATTTGAAAACCCGCTCTGGGTACCTGGGTGATGGGCACTGAGGAGCGCACTTAATGGGATGAGCACTGGCTGTTATGCTATATGTTGGCAAATTGAATTTAAAACAAAATAAAACAAACTAAAAAAAAAATAAAAATAAAAAAATAAAACACACACAAAAACACAAAAACCCGACTCTGGACTCAGGATGGGACACGAGGAGGTGGAGCGTTCAAGGCTAGGAGATTTGGACTTAATTCTGCAGAGGCTGAAGTGTAGACAGCGGTTCTGGACTTTTCACACCTTCTACCCGGGAGCTCCGTATGTCCAGGGAACACCAGAATCACTCCTGAAAAACCGAGAAAGAAGACTTTTCTAGCCTGATCTTCAATAAATAACAGCCTCAGGAAATGTGGGTACTGGTCAGAGGGCTGGGTCAGTGAGCTGTGTGACCGCAGGTCGGGGACTGGCCCCTTGGAGCTGAGTTTTGTCAGACACATAGGGGATTGGATGCTCCATCTCCAAGCAACCTGACCATGGGGTTTCCTAATTGTATATTCTGTGACCCCTGTCTTCCTTGGACGGCTCTCCTAATCATTATTTTTATCACTATTGCCTCTGTTCACACTGATAATCACTTTTGATTATGACTCCTCAGCTCAGTCTGATGGGAGCACAGTTTTGACAAGGATAGCGGCCTGGTATAAGCAGTCACTGTTGAAACCAAATGCCACAAGGGCCGAAGCAGGGGTCCCTAAACGGCCCCGCTCCCTGCCTCCCCATCCTCCAGCCCCGAGGCAGGCTGGGCCGCAGGACTCAGCCAGTGATGAAGAGGAGGGTGAGGTTTTCTCCTGGGGAGGGCAGGAGTCCGAGGGGAGCCCAGGCCGCATGAGGAGGGAGGCAGGGCTTCGTCATTTGGGGAAAAAGCGTTATGTGTCCTGTTTTGATTCAGGGAATTAGATGGCAACTCAGTGAACTTTACTCTTAAGCTTTATGCTGATTTGGGAGGGCTTGGGAGAGGTGGCTCAGCACGGTGGAGAACGCATGCTCCTGAGACAGAAGGCAGGACTATATATTCTAGATTCTTCACTTAATTAGCTATGCATCCCGAGAAGTTAGTTAATGGTCTCACCTGTGAAATAGGACCTGGGATCATACCCATTTTACAGGTATAGGGGCATATGGGTATGATCCCAGGCCCTATTTCACAGGGCTTTTGAGTTAATACGTGTTAGGGCAAGGCCTGGCTCACTGTGACCACTTAAGACGTATTAGTCATTGTCCTTGAGCCAAAGGCAGACACTTAACTGATTGAGCCACCCAGGTGCCCCCCAACTACACTCTTGATGTTATTCCAGAAATCCTTCTCAGATCCTGAAGTTAAATAGGTAGGACATCCCTCCCAGCCTACTTATTTCCACCACCTAGGACGTGAATTCAAGGTAGAAAAAGTGACTTCTGAGCCAAAGGATTTCACCAGCCTCTTCATCAGATCTGGTGCTGGCTGGTGCAAGGGCCCTGGAGCAAGTGTGCCATGGACAGATGCATAGGAAGAGGGAGTGTGCCCTGGGCAGGGGGCGCTGGAGGACACAGGCTAGTGTGCCAGCTTGTAACTGAAATGTAGCATTGCCTTTGTTTTGGATGTTTGCGGACAGGAAAGTGATAATTACATTTTAGTAATTCAATAAATATTTCAATAAAATTGAAGAAAAAAAGACGTATTAGTCATTGTGATGATCTCACCATCCTTGTTACATGAATAATAAGACTGAGGCAGAGAGAGAGGAAGAGAGGGAGAGAGAACGACTTGACCAGGGCACACGACTTGACCAGGAGCACATGGCCAGTGACAGCAGAATCAGATGAACACTTACTTCTCCTGATTCAGTGCTCCCCTGAGGGTCACAGTACCTCCCTGGACTTCCCACAACGTGTTCCAGATGCTCTTCCTAAATGTTTGTCCCTTGCTTTTGGTGCTGACCCTGGCCGGCAGGCCTGGCCTGCACACCCTCAGCATTCTCACCTCCCCATCCCTACCCTGGGATTTCCCTCCTGCTTTTCTCCATCATCTTTAGGAAACATGTCCAAGCCACTCCTGGGGAGTGTGGGCAGTTCCCGACCCCACCAATGCAAGCCCTCTCTGAACACATTCCTCGTTGTATGTGCATGTCCTTTGGCAATGACCTTGACCCTCTGGTGTGGATCCTCTTTGCGTGGTCAGTGCCCCCTAGCCAGTCCCTACTGACAAGGGCTTGGTGGGCAGCCTCATTCTGGGCCGAATACGTATTGTCCTTCACCCTCTCTTGCTGGCAGCCTCCTCCTGAACTCCCAAGGCTCAGCTGCTGGTCCTCACCCACCCTTTCCTCTGCCTCAGATGCGTTGGGTGGTGGTGGAACCCACTCTCTGCGTTCCTTCTCACACTGAATACCACGGCTCATTTTCTGATGCAAATCCAGCCAGCAGCCCTCCTTCCAGAGCCTGAACAGAAACTTAACTCTAATTGAAAACAAACTAGGGATCTCTCTGATTCCAGGGGAGCGTTGTTCTCATAAGGCCTTACAAGAGGAAACATCTAAGATAGGTTGGAATTAAAAGAGTTTTCCCAGCACACAACTGTATGTGGACTCTTTTCGAGGAAGCAGGAGCAAAGAACTTAATTTTCATTTTCATTACTGGTTTTCAATCGCACAAGACGTTTTCCAAAATTCTGCTCCTTATAATTGGAGGAACGTCAGGGCCTCACTCAAAATGCTTTGTAATAGTTTGTGTTTATTCGTGTAAAGGCTACACACAAATTTTAATTATGTAAGAAATTATGGTAGGGACACCTGAGTGGCTCAGTCAGTTAAGCGTCTGCCTTTGGCTCAGGTCGTGATCCCAGGATCCTGAGATCGAGCCCCATATCGGGGTCCTTGCTTAGTGGGGAGTCTCCCTCTCTCTCTGCCTCTTCCCCCTGCTTGTGTTCTCTCTCTCAAATACATAAAATCCTTAAAAAAAAAGAAATTATGGTAGTAAGAAATGATAAGTATCATGAATATATTTATTTCAGTATATCAAGAATGAGGTAATTTTTTCAAAGTAGCAAATTAGTGGGTCATCCTAGGAGTAGAGGCTGAGGGTGCCCTGACGGCCAGTGAGGCACTGTGCCCCCCAGGGTCCCTGGCTGCTCCATGACCTTGGCGAGACCCTTAATCATTTCAGGTCCTCATTCCATCATCAGTGGATGAGGTTGATGACACCTGCCCTTCTGATTTCCCAAAGCAACTATAAAGATAAAATGAAATAGGCTGCAAAGCATAAAGTATCGGGCGGACTATAAATCACGATTGTGACCTTCAACTGTGTTTGAAATTTCATGATTTCATCTTGGCAGGACCCCTGTGTGGGGGAAATCGGAGACACTGGTTCTTCTGCCCTGTTTCTCTTCGGCCCTGGAAGCTGCCCACCTGCATACCTCCTGTTCTTCTCTGCCGCTGTCAACTCAGGTTTGTGAACTGCCACCACTGGGTGACATCACTTCTCCCCATGTTCTTTGCCGTGGGCTTCCAAGTATTTTCATTTGATACGTGGTCTCTGAGCCTCACCATTTGGACTCCTCATTCCTGCCCTCTCCCGCCTTTCCAGAAGCCTCTGCCTTTGAACTGGGAGTCTGCTACCTTGCCTGATTTCTCCCACTTACAGGCTGGCTGTTCCATGTCCTCTGACGGACCTCTTTTCTTTCATAGCTGCTCGCTGTTATCTCAGCTGCTTGCAGATTTGTGTGACCTCCTGTCCCAGGATGGGCTCCACCTGCCTCCTTTCCTCTCCCATGCTGACCACACCCCCATTTCATCCTGCTGGTGACAAGTCCCAGCCAAAGAGCAGCAGGCTGAGGCTTGAAGGAGAGTCCTGCCTCTTCCTCCCTGGGCCTTGATCCTGGGGAAGGGGATCCCCCGGGGAGGAGGGGGCCAATCTGTGGCTTTTCTCTCCCCCTTCTTTCCTGTTGGCCCTGTTAGTGTGCTGGGAGAGAAAGCAGGCCTTTGGCAGCAGGACAAATAAAAGAAAACCCGGGCCACAAGTTCCTCTGTGGAGGACTCAGAGAGCTGGCATCAGATGGGACTTGGAGACCAGCTTGCTCAGCCCCCCGATTTCACAGCTGCAGAAGAAGGGGTGAGGAGGGAAGTGTCTGCCTGAGGTCACTGTGCCAGCCCTGTGGTGGGAACTGGGCCTCACGGCTGATGCAGATACAGCTCCTGGCCTGAAGTGTTCAATCAGGGGTAAGGAAACATTTACTATATCCACTGGACAGCCATTGCCCTCTGCTGATTAATTGGGCCCTCCCATTAACTGGGTCCTTTTATTTTTTATTTATTTATTTTTTAATTGTTTAAAGATTGTATTTATCTATGTGAGAGAGAGCGTGTGTGCACGTGAGAATGAGCCCAGGAGGGTATAGGGGGCACAGGCAGAGGGAGAAGGAGACCCCTGGCTGAGTAGGGAGCCCGATGTGGAGCTCCATCCCAGAACCCCAGGATCATGACCTGTCCGCAAGGCAGACACTTAAGGGACTGAGCCACATAACCCCCCTCCCACACTCTCCTATTAATTGAATTCCTTTTTCCTCCAAAAGCAATCCACTTCTTCCCTGGATGTCAACCTCCCAACCAATCTGTGTGTAATCTCAAGTTTTATCAGAGGGACTTCCAAACTGAGGGATCTCTTACCCCCAGGCTACTCCTTTTCCCTGCTCTGCATCTCTCTCTTGAGGTTCTCCAGAGTAGATAGTGTAGCGGGATAAGATGACTTCTTCCCCAGGGCCACAGGCAGTTCTCAGTGCTTATGGTAAGCTGAGCACCTCTTGAAGTGAAAAGGGATCTCTTTTCCCAAAAATTATTTGACCTCTTTTGTTATAACACGTTTGCTGACATTATGAATTGATTGGAAGAGCCAAGGGACACCATGAGTTACTGGGAAGCTCCTTTTTAGTTTGTTTTTCATTTCATGGGCTTTCATGTATTTCCCCAGGATAGAGCACCACACAAGGCACAATGCTTAGATATGTCCTTGGAGAGGCTGAGAAATTGGTAGATGATTATTCAACACATATCTTCGGAGGATCATGTAGCAGGTATTGATTACTGCCAAACAAGCCACTTCAAAATTTTGTGACCTTAAAAAAACTGCTTTAATGCCCATTATTCTGTGAGTCAGGAATCTGGGCAGGTGTCAGTGGAATGGCTTATCTCCATGCCACTTGGTGTCTCCTGGGACAGACCACTTGGGGCTGGAGTATCCAAGATGACTCCACTTGGGGAGTGGGTCCTTGGTCCTTGGGTCCAAGGTCTGGGACCTTGGTGCTGGCTGTTGGCTGGGCAATCTAGTTCTCCATGGGGCCTCTTTCTCCAGCAGGAAAGCCTGGGTTTCTTTACCTATTGGTTGAGTTTAAAGGGAAAGCTACCATGTGCACGGGCTTTACCATGTCTCTGCCTCGTCGCATTTGATGATGTCTCTTGGCCAAAGCCAATGACACAGTTAGGCTGGAGTCAGCATGAGAGACAATGCACATTTGATCCATTAGGGACCATACACCAGACTGAGAATATACAGATGATTGACAAAAACTTTCTAAGGACCAAGACTGTGGCTCTGTAGACCACGTACCCCTACCCCAGCTGGCAAGATTCCTGAAATCTCACCAGGTTCACCCACACCTCCTTTCACTCTATCTGTTCACATTTCCAATGACCTCTCTCCACCCAGGACTAGAGCAGGTTGCTTAGTTTCTAACATATGTCAGCTAGCATGAAGAGTGAGGAGCTCTGACCCATTAGGGTAGATTTAAGAAATACTCTCCTCAAAATAAAATAATAGCTACATTTTCTATTACCAGGTATGGTCTGTTCAGAAGCTCAGGGTGAGGCACAGCGATGTGGGCACCTGGCGAGGCCCTGGCTTCAAGGGTCAAGGATGTCAGGGGAATAATGCTGAAATCCTCTAGTCAAATGGAAAGGGTCATTGTCCTTGAGTTGCCGAGGCAGAGTGATTCAGAGCATGATCCGAGAGTCCGTCCTCCTGGGACATGTGATTCAACTGCACTTGCTAACTTTGGGGAAATTACTTGCCCTCTGCAGTTTTCACATATGGAAAAAGGAAACAACACGTTTCCGTCAATGAAGACTATTTCAGAGATCAACTGGTAATGCACATCTAGTGTTTATCACTATACCTGGCATACAGTAAAGGCTCACAAGCCGAACTATTTTTATTGGCACTGATACACATTTAGCCCACATCTTCACCATTGTTCTTAAAAAGTAAAATCCATAAATATGCATGTCCTGGTGTGAAAGAATAGAACCAAGGGAAGAAAAAAGGGAGGGAAGGAATGTGAGAAGCTGATAGGAGAGAGGCAGAAATGAAGGGCGAGAAGAAGGGGGAAGGGCAGAGACAGACACATGAACCAGCAAGACCTCGAGCACACATACTTGAAGACCAGAGATCATTTTCCGAGAACGAGTCACATCTCTGGGGTTACCCAAAGCTCACTTGGCTCTTGGCAAACCTAAAATATTTGCCAGTGGGAGAGGCGGAGGGGTGTGTGTCAGAGAGCAAATGGATTTTGCCACCCAAGGTGTCGGTACCAACTTGGCGAGGATCTCACGGAAAAAAGGAAAGGGAGTGGGGGCAGGGGGAGGGAAATATTTCTCAGAGCGAGGCTGACTGGTTGGCTGGGAATTCAACCATGAGACCCGGCCTATTAGCAAGTCTACAAATAATACATACAGCGTCCCCTACATTTCCAACTCTGGAAGGAAAAACAGAGCGGCCCAGCTACCTACGCACTTTTCCAGACCAAGACTCCTTGGGTTTAATGCTCTTCCTTTGCTCCTCTTTGGCTGGGAACCTCAAGTGGTGGTACTGGTGGAAAGTGAATTTCTTGCCAAGGATGAGCAGGAGCAGAGTGACCTGAGGGTCATATCTCTGCTCCAAGCTCCATTTTCTGCCATAGGCGACTCCAGGGCTGGCATTGCAGACTTTCATCTGTGTGTAGATGGAAGAATTAGGTAATGACATGACTCAAAATTGGGATATGGATGGTGTCAGAAGACCTTTCTCTAATTTATGAAGCCTAAGTCTTGGGATGGGTAAAAAAAAGTACTCCCCTTGGCAGAAGGGGCCATGAGAAACCTCTCTGGATATCAGCACCACCAGACTTCCCATTCTGGCCAATGTTACTGGCCACAATGCAGGCTCAACCATCCGAGAAGGACCCCCCACACACACACTCCAAAATTGTGATGATACTTTCTTTCTTTCACATATAAGTATCTTTTAACTCAAAAAGATTTGGAAGAAAGGGTAGGGATTTTGTATATTAAGTTCATATCATTAACATTTTAATATTTAGATACCTGTGCATATGGTGTTTTATGTCCTTATCATGGTTTAAAAAATTCGGTCTATTATGATTACAAGTCAATCTTGTAACTCCTATTTATATTAAGTAATTAAATGAATAATTAATTAATTAATTTTTAAAAGATTTTATGTATTTATTCATGAGAGACACAGAATGAGAGGCAGAGACACAGGCAGAGGGAGAAGCAGGCTCCATGCAGGGAGCCCAATGCGGGACTCTATCCCGCATCTCCAGGATCACACTCTGAGCTGAAGGCGGCGCTAAACCCCTGAGCCACCCAGGCATCCCTGGATGATTAATTTAGATGTAAGTCTAGGTTAAAATCTGTTTATATTATATTCAGATAATTAAGAAAACTTAAGCTCACTACTTTTATATTAGATTTATAAGAAGCATTTAAGTAATTGAAAAATTTATCAAAGTCCTTTTAGGTAAATGCAAACATATTAGATTTATCAATGCAGTGCAGAATGTTTTCCTTAATAAGTTTGTAACTGGAATCAAATATTCATCAAAGCTCCTTACAAAATGATGGTCAAACTCACTAGCTCCACAATCAGAATTATAAGATTTTGAAGTTGAAAGTAATAGATTGAAGGAGAACTGGAGTTTTTCATGTGGAACCTTAATTAATAGAATATTTATTTAAAATTAATTTTAAAGTGACCTCTGGATAATGTTTTCTGCTCACAAAATCTACTTAGAAAACACAAAAGACATCACAGTCAAATTACTTTGATCATGTTGATTATTATCATACAGACTTTCTGTTGCTGTGTGAAAAATTATCTCAAATTGAGCAGTTTAAGTTAATATCCATTTTTTGTTATCTCACAGTTCGTGGATCAGTAGGCCGGGCACAGCATAACTGGGTCCTCTTCTCAGGGTTTTAGAATGCTGCAATCAAGATTTTTGGGCAGGGCCGGGTTCTCATCCGAGGCTCAGGGTCTTTTTCCAAGTTCACATGGGTGTTGGCAGATTGCATTTCCTTGCAGCTGTTGGATTCCTTGTAGTGCCTGTTTCTTCAAGGCCAGCAAGAGAAAGCATCTCTGACTTACAGGCCATTTTTAAAGAGTTCATCTGATTAGGTCAGGCCCACCCAGAATGATCTTCCTCCTCGTTAACTCAAAGCCAGATGTCAGAGAGGCTTAGTTGCATCTGTGAAAGCCCATTCACCTTTGCCATATAATATAACCTAATCATAAGAGAGATATCCCATCGTATTTACAGATCTCATACCCTCTCCAGTGTGTCTATACCAGGGGGTGAGAGGGACAAAGACCCTCTGAGAATTCTGGCTGCTACAGTTAATACCAGTACCTTCCTTCTTTTTAAAAACATAGTCTCCAGGGTATCACTTATACCATTCTCATTTCCTCCTTACCTCGCTTCTCCTTCTCAAATCCCATCACTCAGAGTATGGCCAATGCTGGGTCCCTACCATTTTTTTTAAAAGATTTATTTATTTATTATACAGAGAGAATGCAAGCAGGAGTAGAGACAGAGAAAGAGAGAGAAAATATTTTTTTTAGGATTTTATTTATTTATTTGAGAGATAGCGACAGAGATAGAGAGAGCATGAGTGGGGAGAAGAGGGAGAAGCAGGTTCCCTGCTGAGCAGGGAGCCTGATGCAGGGCCTGATTCCAGGACCCTGAGATCATGACCTGAGCTGAAGGCAGATGATAACCAGCTGAGCCCCCCAGGTACCCTGAGAGGGAAAAAATTAAGCAGACTCTACACCCAGCATGGATCCTGACCTGGACCTTGATCTCATGATGCTGAAATCATGAGCCAAAATCAAAAGTCAGACACCCAACTGACTGAGCCACCCAGGTGCCCCTCCCCACTACTTCTTGACCACATCCCTTCTTCTCCAGAGTCACTGCTTTCGCCTTGGTTCTCTAGGGCCTTATTCCTTGTTGACTTGTCATAACTGTCACCACCCTGGCTTCCCTGTCTCCAGTGCTATCCCCTTAATTCCTTCTCTACCTTGTGGCTAGAATCATACTTTCTTTTTTTTTTTTCTTTTTAAGATTTGTTTAATTTATTTGAGAGAGAGAATGAGAGCATGCAGTGGGGAAGGACAGAGGGAGAGGGAGAAAGGATCCCAAAGAGACTCTGCACTGAGCACAGACACCAATGTGGGACTTGATCCTGAGACCCTGGACTCATGACCTGAACCAAAATCAAAAGCTGAGCACTTAACTAACTGAGCCACCCAGACGCCCCCAGAAAAATCTTCTTTCTTCCATGAAAATCTGACCATACCATTTCTCAACTTACAACCCAGGGCCCCGTGGATACATTTCACACCCCTTACTTGCATGTTCTTCTCCACATAGCTCCTGTCTTGTCTCTTATTCCCCCTCCTTCTATCTTTTCAGGATTTCCTGCTCCCCACATTTTAGCATGTTCCAATCATCCCACATTGCTACAGATCACTCAATAAAACCAAACTGCCTCTCACTCTCATGCTTGTCTTCATGACTCTCTGCCAGGTGGTTCTGTCCCACAATGTCCATCTGGTAGACCCTCAAGGACTTGGCATATGGTTCAGCTTCTCTCTGAAGGCTTGCCCTACCCTCACTGGTGGCCTTGGCCCCTCCCCTTTTTTGCCCCGGCCCCCCATAGCCTGTGCAGACATTGCAATCCTGTAACACTTTACTGCACATGTATAAATCTGTCTTTCCATCATTCTCTTAGGCAACAAGATCCTTAGAGACAGAAACAATTTCTTATTTATTGTGCTAGCCATAGTAACTGGCACAGTGTTAATAATATAATAGACAATTCATGCTTTTTAATAAAAGGAAGGAACACGAGGTAAATGAATGCTTCAGTTCTCCAAACTTCTGTTTTCTTACTGAAGGTGGTATTATCTATTATGCAGGGCTAACGTAAGGACTGGGGTTGTCATAAAGTCTGTCCTTCTGTTCGTATAGCTCAGGGGAAATCAGGGTGGCAGGAAAATTGACTCCAACAGTATGTACCGAATGTTTTAGAATCATATAGCACGGTTTGGCATGATGAAGTAGCAGAGCTGTGACAGTGTGACAATAGCCTTCTTCATGATAACGAGAGGCTGTTCTGGTGGCCATGAGACTTAGCCTCGCAGACCTCCTACTACCGGGAGCTTAATTGACTGAGGGTCTCAGATACTGTGCTCTAAAATCCATCACCATGTTTGCTCCAAGGCCACACCTCCCACAGGCTGCTCCCCACTAATGATTGAGTGCACTGGGGACATTAAGGCAGATCGATTTCCAGGAGTCACGGGATTGCTTTGTCAGCTCATTTTGGCTCAGCGATTCCCAGATGGCTTTGCCAAACCTTCCTGAGACTTCTGAGCAGTCTAGGATGTTCAGCCCAGCACTCCCTCCCTTTCTCCTTCATGCAAGATTAGAGTTGCTTTATAGGCTGAAGGCGCTCCCAGCCTTCTCCACGTCCTTCTTGATTTCCTCTCACAGATGCATTTCCCCTCATCAAATCCTTGCATGTTTGATCTTGTCCTGGCATCTTTTCCTTGGAGGAGCCAGACCAGAAAAGCAGTATACTAAAAGGATATTTTTGTTTTCTGTGAGTTAATGTACAGAAATGACTGATAGTGTCATCCTGTCTTAGCTATGGTCAGGGGGAAATGGGAAAGGAGTTTTTTCCTTACTTGAGACAGAACCTTAAAAAGAGGAGCCCTGGACCACACATCTTGAAAAGAGGAGCTCTGGACCACAGCATCTTAGTGGCTATACAAGTCATCAAGGAGAGTTGGGCAGGTGGGACTCAGGACAGTGCTGGGACTGGCTGCTTTTCTTCAGCCAGAGAACTGTCTTGGAGAGCTCATTTCTACCCCTACCTACGCGAGCTTGTGTTCTCTAACCATCGTATACACACAAGCACACATATATGCACACACACAAACACACATGCATGCATATACACACATACACAAATGCACAGACACATGCTCACATAGGCAAACACACACACACACACACACACACACACACACACACACACACACACACCTTGTATCATTCTGGTCCAAGTAGGAGACTGTAATAGTATAAGAAGAGTTTAAGAAAGGGGCCATTTACAGAGCCCTCGGCATGATTTTTAAAAGATGATGAGGACCGGTGTGGTATCTCCCGGGCTAGTCATATTCAAGAGACTTGAAGGAACAAGAGAAGGGAGTAATTACTAGAAGACAGAGAAAGATAGCTTTATAGGAATTGTGGTCTTTAACAGAGGAATACAGCCATCTATCACATTAAATACCCCAGTGTCACTCTGCTCTGACCCTCTGATCTCCTATTGTTTTTCCTCATTAGCTAAATCCTCCTAGAAGCCAGCAAGCATGAAGTAAGTGATGGAGTCCATACAGCTGAGGGCATATAACACGGAGTGGGAAAGAGTGAGCAGTGTGTGTGGAGGGTAAATGGCAGGTACATCTTGTCCACCCCAAATAAAGGTGCAAAATGGCAGAGAGCCTGCTCAAAAGTCACAAAAGGGAACAAGGAGCAGGAGTTTGTGCTAGGTTGCTATTATCACCACTTTATTTTTTCAAATGTTTCAAATGTTCAAATCATACTCTCTTTCCAAAGGTTTTAAAATGAAATTTTTGCCACACGGTGAAAATGTGTGCATTTGGCTCCCCTGTGCGGGTTGGCCGCCACCCCTTGACCAGTCCCGGCTGGCTGGCCCCACGCTCACATTCAGTTCCAGAGGTGAGCTGGCAGTTCTTACCCTTGGCTGGGAAAGGGCACAGCTCAGTGCGTCTGGAAGGACAGGCCCCAGCTCTCCTGGGGCGTTACAGAGACCAGTCCTCTGACTCCTCCACCACTGCTCAGCAGTTCACTGAGGACAGCATTAGAGGCGAATGTCACCCAGCCTGAGAGACCTCTCAGTCCTGTCCCCCACATAGATGCCAGCAAAGCTGAAAGTAACAGGCTTTGGGGTGAGCTGGGAGGATCATAGCTGATAGTGTCAACCTTCCTCAGTGTCAGTGAGGCCAATAGCTCCAGGCAGACCTGGGCACAGAGAGCTGGAAGGAACAGTGTTCATGAACTGGCGGTAATGGTGGACAGAGTCTTGTCACTGGGGTTTCTCTGAGCCAGCCGGGTACAGTTAGCCCAGGAGGTGAGGAGAATCCTGGCCAGCTCCTGGAGGAGGTATAGTCCATCTCCTATATAGGTTGTCTCAGTCTTAACTGTGATGTGGGCAATATCACCCTTTGATAAAGGTCATATCATTGCCCCTCCATGCCTGCTCTTCACTTAGAGTTGAGCTTTCAAACCTCATGGCTCATTAGAATCATCCACAGAGCTATTAAAAATCCCAAAGACTAGGTAACACTCCAGACTAATTAAATCAGAATCTCATCCAGAGTTCAATTGAGTATCTGGGTGCCTCCAGCATGTCGTTAAGGTACTGAGGCATGACCTTAAACTTTGGAGTCTCTCAAGACCTTCTGGCCCTGGCTTCCCCATAGTTGAGTCCTGTTCTCTGGGATTCTCTGTAAGTCATTTACCCTTGATCAATCTTCTCATCACACTTAGGATCTAGATCTAGGTTTATGCTCCCTCTACTCCTTTAGAATTTCAGAGCCATAAGGGACCCCAGAGTCCACCTGACCCTAAGCCTTCACTGAATGAACAGAAAGCTTGAGATGCAGGAAATGAAGGGTAGGTAGTTAGGTAGTGAAACAGGGACCCAAGACACTTTCTGCTCTGATTTGCAGAGCCTGGATATCCCCTCAATTGCCACCAACCTCTTCTGGGAAAAGCAACAATCAATTTGGTTCACTTTCTAGAAAAGCAAGCTGTGGTCAAGTTATGAAAGGCCTTATGGAGGAAAATCCATGTTAAGGATTTATTAAGAGGTAAGATGATAGGCAATAAGGAGACACAGAAGAGTTTAGAGCAGCAGAGAGCCACACCTGAAGCTGAATTTTAAGATAATCACTTTGAAAGTGGCAGTTAGGAGTGGGGGAGAAACTGCTGGCAGTAAAACAAGACAGAAAGCCAAGGTAAAGTAGAGGCAAACAATTCTGAAGGAGACGAGAAGTAGAGGGAAGGGCAGATGTGAGTTCTAGAGACATAATTGATAGGTGTGCCTTGGACCTCTTCTCCAGATTGCAAACTGACTCTATGACTAAGAGCTGAGTTTTCACAGCTTGGAATCTGAAAGGGTGGTGTTGGCCCAAATGCCATTGACCTCAACAGAAGTCTAGTGCAGGATGAAGCCCCAGTGAAGAGAAAGAGGATGAGCTTGGCCACAAGCATGTGGGTCTTAGACTCTCATTGAGGGCAAGGACCCAGCTTTTCACTCTGGAGAAAGTTGATGTGTAGATAAGCTGGTAGGTGTTGGCCTCTGGAATGACAGATTGGAGCAGAAACCAGTGGGCCATCTGATCTCTGGACCTTTCCAGGGACTCCAGCTTAATCCCAACAACCTGCATGTGGATCTGAATGAATCTAGAGGGAATTGGGAGAAACAGACCAAACCATTCAGGCTACTCCCTGGGTTGTTCCTCCATGAGTTTGGCTGAAGGATGGCTCCTTGTACTCTGATGGGAGGGGGAGAAAAAGAAAAATGGAAAAAAGAGAGGAGAGGAAAAAATATTTTTTTAACCTTTCAAATTCATGATTTTCAGCTGTAGATAGATGCAAGTGCCTTCTAAAATGGCACATCGCCAGTTTTTTTTATGATAAAACATTTTATCAAGAGACACAAACAAGGGCACATTGTTAGAATGGGTCTCATGGGTCAAAATCTGACCTTACCATGAGATTTTTAGGACTGTGTCCTTGAAGCCCTGGGCTGCTAGTTTGGGGCACCCACAGAAAGGCCCCACATCACACAGGTTCAGACTTCCTAGGTTTGAAATCCAACCTGGTATCTTTCTAGCTGTGTATCCTTGGACAAGTTACACAACATCTCTGTGCCAAGCTTCCTTCCTGCAAAATGGATAAAGCACTCAGAGGCATGCATGGTACATAATAGGTGCTCAGTCGATATTGGCTATGACTATTATCTTACAGTTCAGGAATTTCCCCAGGTAGTATGCTGTTCTGCCAATGACTAGTTCTTTGAACTTGGTCAAGTCATGTTTAATGTCTGTAACGCCTCAATTTCTTTATGTATATGGTGAGGATGATTGTAGTCTATGTTGCCACATGACTGTAAAGATCAAATGTGAAAATGGGTGGGGAAGGATCTTATTAACTAGAGAACACTACACAGATCTAAGGATGCCATTTTCTGTTGACTTGCCATATGGGTTTTGACTGGCCTCTCTTGTCCCCCATTCCTACCACCCTGCTCTCAGTTGAATCCAGGGCTAGCGACTAGAGGAGGACCACTAGGAACTGTTCTTCCCCAGTGGGACCCTGGACAGGAGTAGGTTGAGTTTATCCTTCAAATTTTCTCTCCTTTATCCACTCCACCTCCTGATGCCTTCTCAGGTCTTCTATTGAGGCTTTTTGCTCTGCTGGGAAAATATCTGACATTTAACCAGAATAATGGTTAGGAACCAATTTGAAGTCATATATTCCATACAAAGAAACTTTTTTTTCTTAAGATTTTATTTATTTTTTTGAGATAGAGGCAGAGAGAGAGAGAGAGAGAGGGCACAAGCATGAGCAGGGGGAGGGTTAGAGGGAGAGGGAGAAGCAGACTCCCCACTGAGCATGGAGCCTGATGCAGGGCTCGATCCCAGGACCCTGAGATCACGACCTGAGGCAAAGGCAGAGCTTAAACGACTAAGCCACCCAGGCATCCTACAAAGGAACTTTAAGTCCCAAAAGGCTATAACTGTTATGGTGCAATTTGATCCTAGGAGAAAAGAGGGACTGCTGGTGTGGTGATCTACTCCCCTGTACCTGGTCAGAAAGCTTGGGCTTGAGTTGGTCCATATCCCTGTATTTCTCTGTGATGTCACTCAGGAACTCACTGAATTTAAAGGGCTCCCTAGAAAATAAAGGGGCTAAATTAGAATTCCTTCAAACTTCCATTATGGGTTTGGTATGTATCCATGATTCTAAAACTCCAATAGAATCAATTACTATGAAGTATAGACATTTTGTCGCAATGAAAATGAAGAACATTCTAACCAAAGAGGGAATGAGAAACTGTGAGTTCCCATATCTAGATGTTTTCAGGCAGAAGTTGAATGACGGTCTGCAGGTGGAATCCTGCAGGAAGAATTGGGTGGCTGGATAGTAAGGTCCCTGACAACTTAGAGGTCAAAGGATTCTGGATTCTGTGAATTTTAGGAAATAGGATGGACTGATAAAAACAAGAACAACAACAGCGCCATAAATCTCAAGGAATAGAATATCCCAGCCCTTCTCAGGTCTCGCCCTGCTGGAATCTGGCCTTTGAAAGGTCAGCCTTGGTGAGCAGATTCCCTCATGTACATGGAGCCCTTGGCTTTGAATGGACCTCATTGAGGGGAAGGGGTGGAGCCCGGGCTGACCAGGCAGACAGGGCCTGTGTCAGAGCAGCAGCCTGAGTGCCAAGAGGAGGCACTCTTTGCCTTTTAACCTGGGATGGGATCTCAGGGAAGACAGTGTGGGGTGATCAGAGGGAAAAACAGAATCAGTCTTTGAAGTTATTTTCCAGGTTCATGGACCTCCAAGAGGAATACTTTTTACTCATCAGCCTGTCTAGACATAGGAACTCACCAACTGAGCTGGCCTCTTCCTCTTCTAATTTTCCTTGCTCTGTCACTTCTACTGAGGATGGGGAATGGAGTTGAAAGCGAATACCAGCAATTATGCCAGGACACCATTGAGGCTCCTCCATGGGTCCCTGGTTTGAAAGCTGAGATGGATCCAACATCATGTTGTTGAAGATTTCTGACTCTAGGCAGAGGGGACAGTCAAGCTGAATGGAAGTGGGAAGTTTAAACGATGTGTGGCTCTACTTGGAGGACTCTCTGATGCATGCTCATTTCACCACTAACATGAGTTCTCTAAATGTGCTGTTATTAGGGCTGTTTGAACGTGCTGTAGTGTAGAATGGTGGGTGGCCCTGGATGAGTATCACCTGCCAAGGAACTAGCTGGTAGAAGGGTTGTCTTGGTCAGCTTGACCTGCTAAAACCAAATACCCTGAACTGAGGGGCATACCCAACAACATTTATTTCTCACAGTTTGGAGGCTGAGAAGTCTGAGGTCAAAGCACTGCCAGATTTGGTGTCTGGTGAGAGATTGATTTCTCCTTGTAGATGACCACCATTTTGCTGTGTCCTCATATGGCCTTCCCTTGGAGCATGGGCCTGGAGAGAGCAAAAATCTCTCTCCCTACCTTTCTTTATAAGGGTGCTAATTCCATCATGAGGGTCTCTTCATGACCTCAATCTAAACCCAAGTACCTCTCTCAAAGGCCACACCTCCAAATACCATAACTCCATTGGGAGTTAGGGCTTCAATATATAAATTTTGGGGGGGTACATAAGCATTCATAACAAGGGACATGGCCATAGTATTCTGAGTCCATCCAATCAGTGGATATCCCATTACATGAATTCACACAATGCTGTGGAGTGACTAGTTCCCTCCTTACCTACATGTCTCCAGGATCCCACATGGCTGAGAACCATCACGGTCTTAGAGAAGAAGCTTAGAAGCAGGAATCAGGAAGAAGGAGCTCTGGCCACTTTGTGGCTGTGCAGAGTCATCATCTTGGAGACAGGACAGTGAAATGTGTAAAAAGACAGCTGACTTCTTTATTTTTTTTTAATTTTTTTATTGGAGTTCGATTTGCCAACATTTAGCGTAACACCCAGTGCTCTTCCTGCCAAGTGCCCCCCTCAGTGCCCATTACCCAGTCACCCCAACCCCCTGCCCACCTCCCCTTCCACCACCCCTTGTTCGTTTCCCAGAGTTAGAGGTCTTTCATGTTTTGTCACCCTCGCTGATATTTCCCACTCATTTTCTCTCCTTTCCCTTCATTCCCTTTCACTAATTTTCATATTCCCCAAATGAATGAGACCATATAATGTTTGTCCTTTTCCAATTGACTTATTTCACTCGGCATAATACCCTCCAGTTCCATCCACGTCGAAGCAAATGGTGGGTATTTGTCGTTTCTAATGGCTGAGGAATATTCCATTGTACACAGAGACCACATCTTCTTTATCCATTCATCTTTCGATGGACACTGAGGCTCCTTCCACAGTTTGGCTATTGTGGACATTGCTGCTAGAAACATCGGGGTGCAGGTGTCCCGGCATTTCACTGCATCTGTATCTTTGGGGTAAATCCCCAACAGTGCAATTGCTGGGTCGTAGGGCAGATCTATTTTTAACTCTTTGAGGAACCTCCACACAATTTTCTGGAGTGGCTGCACCAGTTCACATTCCCACCAACAGTGCAGAGGGTTCCCCTTTCTCCACATCCTCTCCAACATTTGTTGTTTCCTGTCTTGTCAATTTTCCCCATTCTCACTGGTGTGAGGTGGGATCTCATTGTGGTATTGATTTGTATTTCCCTGATGGCAAGTGATGCGGAGCATTTTCTCATGTGCTTGTTGGCCATGTCTGTGTCTTCTTTGGTGAAATTTCTGTTTATGTCTTGTGTCCATTTCATGATTGGATTGTTTGTTTCTTTGCTGTTGAGTTTAATAAGTTCTTTATAGATCTTGGATACTAGCCCTTTATCTGATAGGTCATTTGCAAATATCTTCTCCCATTCTGTAGGGTGTCTTTTAGTTTTGTGGACTGTTTCTTTTGCTGTGCAGAAGCTTTTTATCTTGATGAAGTCCCAATAATTCATTTTTGCTTTTGCTTCCCTTGCCTTCATGGATGTATCTTGCAAGAAGTTGCTGTGGCCGAGTTCAAAAGGGGTGTTGCCTGTGTTCTCCTCTAGGATTTTGATGGAATCTTGTCTCACATTCAGGTCTTTCATCCATTTTGAGTTTATCTTTGTGTCTGGTGTAAGAGAATGGTCTAGTTTCATTCTTCTGCATGTGGATGTCCAATTTTCCCAGCACCATTTATTGAAGAGACTGTCTTTCTTCCAATGGATAGTCTTTCCTCCTTTGTCGAATATTAGTTGACCATAAAGTTGAGGGTCCACTTCTGGATTCTCTATTCTGTTCCATTGATCTATGTGTCTGTTTTTGTGCCAGTACCATGCTGTCTTGATGACCACAGCTTTGTAGGACAACCTGAAATCTGGCATTGTGATGCCCCCAGCTAGCTGACTTCTTTATCTCACAAGGTCTTAAGATTTGGAGGGAAGAAGATTTGACCTCTTTAACAGAGCCATGCTATACACAAATGGTTACTGACCCATCTCCATTCCCACTGATTTTGATCAGGAAACTAACTGAACTGGACAATCAGCAGCAATGAGGATGCATTTTGGACATTCTGGACAGACCAGCTGTCTGTCCAGACCAAATGAGTGAAGGAGTAGTAAGTACTCACTAAACCCCCATCTATACAATAGACATTTTGGGGCTAAAAAAAATCACTAGTAGTAAGTATGTCATGTACACATTGTGATCATGCCTTTGCACATGAACTTTTAGCAAACATATCAAGACTTACACATATGAGTGCTTTCTCCAGCAAAGACTCACTCTGAAAAATTCACATTTCAGTGATACTTCTCTGGTTACTGGTATGGATTTATGATTTCTCATCTGTAAGAGAGGCTGAATATGTTTTCCTTTTTTTTTTTAACTGTTTATCCTTTTAGTTTAATTGTGGCTTCTTGAGTTGCTATGAGGTAGCCATGGCTTTGTCTCTACCTAGTTGTGTAAGTTCAGCAAATTATGTGACCCTAGTTTCTTGAAGATCAGAACATTCTTTGAGATTTTTTCCTGATCAGACTTTCATCAACCTGGGACCTTGTCTCAGGGCTCCCAGCATCTGGACCTACAGGCTGTCATTCGGGAGGGGATGTCAGTGAGTGGTAGGTACCATCAACTTCTTTAGGCTGCAAGGTTATGCCTAGCTGCTGGGCATCTGTGCTCTACCAGCTAATAGAGGGACAGTGGCTCTTTTCCAGCATTGTCTTTGTTGATAATTACAGGTGCAGACTTTATCATGTTTGGGGTTTTGCCAGTACTCTGTGGGACGTACACAGACTGATTGCTACCTATCAGTGCCAGGGTCCTACCTCCATATACAAAACAAGTGAGACAACTGCTGTTTGTGATGATCTCAGCCCTAAAGCCATGCCATTTCTCCCCAGGCCCCTGAGAAAACACAGATGAAGATCCATTTTGCTGAGGAACTGAAGGTCCCTGGACCCCAGCAGGAAATGAGAGATGAAAATCTCAGGGGCCAGCCAGATGTGTTTTCTCAATGGTCAGACCACACCTGTGTATATTCCACTGACCAGGTCAGCCTTGAAGGGCCTCAGAATGTCCAAACTGGTGGCAGGGGGATCCTGGGAGCTCCTTGGCTTCCATCTCCTCCTGTGCTGTTGAGCAAACAGAGGCTAAGAGTAATTTCTGAGGTCAGACAGCTCATCAGCAGCTGGCTGCATTGGATCCAAGTTCTTCCTGCATTCAGGTGCTTTCCTCTCCATCCCTTAGGCTTCAGGCCAGATGTCTGAAATTGTTCCCAATGCTGCACACACTTGATGCAAAAGTTTCAGAATGGAGACCTGTGGGCAGGATACGACATGCATCACTGACTTTATTTATTTTTATTTTTATTTTTTCTTGTGGTGAAAACTCTTAGGATTTGCTCTTTTAACAATTCTCCTCGATGTCATCTAGCAGTGTTAGCTGTAGTCATCACGTTGTATATTACACCCCAGTACTTCCTTATCTTCTTCTTCTTTTTTTTAAAGATTTATTTATTTATTTATGATAGACATGGAGAGAGAGAGAAGCAGAGACACAGGCAGAGGGAGAAGCAGGCTCCATGCCGGGAGCCCGATGTGGGACTCGATCCTGGAACTCCAGGATCGTGCCCTGGGCCAAAGGCAGGCGTTAAACCGCTGAGCCGCTGAGCCACCCAGGGATCCCTACTTCCTTGTCTTCTAACTGGAAGTTTGTACCTTTTCATCACTTTCCTCCCAATTCCTCCTCCCCTACCCTCACCTCTGGAAACCACAGATCAGATCTCTTTATGAGATTTTGTTTTATTTTATTATTTTTTAGATTCCATGTAAAAGTGAGATTTTAAAGTATTTGTCTTTCTCTGTCTAACTTATTTCACTGTTGTCACACATGGCAGGATTTCCTCATTTTTATGGCTGAATAATATTCCTGTGTGTGTGTGGGGGGGGGTGGTTAGGTGTATTGTTTCCATGGCTTGGCTGTTGTAGAGGATGCAGACATAGCTGATTTTAGTTGCTTTCAGAGTATAAAAATTGAGATGATATTTTAAAAATCAGGAGATATTTACATAAAAATTCAGAATCTTAGCTTCTCTTAAAAATATAGGAAACTTTCGAGATCAATGCAACCATCGTCTGGAGCCAGGTTTCATGCTTTCCCCAAATTGTCCATGTCTCTACACTCCCATGATTGTGCTCATTCAGTCACAGATTTGCACTAGTTAGAGTTATCTGATGGCTCTGTGAGACCTTCTTGCTATTTCTTGTATGTGTCAGGGTCATCACCAAGCTTCTCCCACATTCCAAGTTCCCCTGTCCGTACTCTAAATGATGCCAGTGCTCCACGTGCCTTAACCTAGCCAAGCTCATTTACTATCATCTGTACTGGCCTCTTACTGCTCCTCTCTTGTCTTTTGCAAGGCCTCATCTACCCATTTACAGAAGGTGATCCCCCTTCCCATTTAATATTTCTACCAAACCACTTTCTCCTTCATAGTACTCAGGAAGACTTCTCATGGACATTCTTCAGGGAGGTAGAAATTTCTCAGATTTTATATTCAAAATTTTGAGGACATGTGCATTTTTTAATTAATTATTTGAATTTTAGAGAGAAAGAGAGAGCAAGGGAGGAAGTGCAAAGGGAAAGGGAGAGAGAGAATCCCAAGCAGGATCTCATGCTCGGTGCAGAGCCTGAAGCAGGGCTCAATCTTACAACCCTATGATCATGAACTGAGCCGAAGTTTTTTTTTTTTTAATTGGAGTTCAATTTGCCAACATATAGCATAACATCCCATCAAGTGCCCCCCTCAGCCGAAATTAAGAATCAAATGCTTAACTGACTGAGTTATCCACCCTGAGTGCATGTGCATTTTTAAAGAAAACTATTCATGGCTTTTTTCACACTTTTACAGGGCCCTACAGAATGCTTGTTTTCTTCTCTCTGCCTGTCCTTTGTGAAAGTTTCTGTTTGAAGGTTTCCTTTCCAGCATCCTAGATGGTCTCATGGTCCCAAGAGCAGTGTTGCCAATGGTTTGTGAAACATGGAGGAATGTGGTTCTTGCTACCTATACTCAGAAGGCTGCTATATTTGTCTAAAATCTGGAAGATAGACTCCCCCAACTCCCAAATATTTTTTTCTCTTAATTGTATAAAAATATCTTACTCTTTGCCCCAGGATTAATTATTTCAGCTGGATTATTAGTACTTCATTCCCAATCTATATTCCAGACCTGGTAAGTCTTCTAAATTCTTTATTATAAACCTAAGAAGCAAGAGAGGAAGAAGAGAAAAGACTTGCTGAATTGCAGAAAGCAAAACTCAAGGAAATAAATCTTTGTTGTTGACCATTTGTATGTCTTCTTTGGGGAAATGTCTATTCAGCTCCTTTGTCTCTTTTTAATTGGATCATATGTGATTGTTTTGCTATGGAGTTGTAAGAGTTCCTTATGTATTTTTGATATTAACCCCTTAACTGATATAAGATTTGCAAATATTTTCTTTCATCTCATAGGTTTTCATTTTGCCAGTTGTTTCCTTTGTTGTGCAAAAACTTTTCAGTTACACCCCCCCACCCCCTTATTCTGCTTCTCTTTCTTGTTATCAGGGAAGAAAAAATTTTCTCAAAGACTTCCCCATGTACTAGGGCTGGGTTCCATGGACAACACTAACTGCAAGGGGAGCATGACATGTCTTTTTCATTCTTTTGTAGGACATGGGAAAGGGAGGATGGCATGTACACAGTCAAAGCATGGCTGAACAACATCATGCGCTACAGAATCAATGACAAACTATCTGCTCACATTCTCACCTCGCCCACTAGATCATGAGCTGTTTGAGGGAAAGGGCTATGATTTTTAACAGCCAAAACCTGACTCATGGTAGGATTATTTTAAAGGGAGAAAATCACTAATTCATTAATAAATATTTTTAATTAAATGAATTTCTTAATTAATCAATGGAGGACTCCCATTGACAGAGACACAATATTATAAAAACAAAGCCAAAGCCTTATCCTTAGGAGTACTAAACTGGACAAATGAAATAAAGACATATTTCACATTAGAGAGAAACACTTAACAGTCTCAGAGGTGTGATCATTTGCACAGTTATTTTAAGGAAAGACTCTTCTTTTCCTCTCCCTATGCTGTTCTATGGATACTCAAGAAAAGGAAATTGCATCAAACCTTTTATGTGGGTTCACATTAAAATACTATATATGATGATGCTGATTTTAATTTTCCAAAGGAATAAACAATATCTTATTTGATCTATACAGCAAGTGTGTGAGGTAAGCAAGGAGAGATCAGAGGTCTCATATTTATAGTTATGGAACAAAAAAAATCAATCAATAGGATTGTTTCCACACCTATTCCTTCCCCAATCTCAACAAAAATAATCCTAGAAATGCTAATCTGATTTCTACCTCCTTATGCTCTAACAAGAGGATTTTTTTTTCCCCCCTCTGGAAGAAGAGATAAGTTGATGTAAATAGTATGGTACTTGAAGGATAGAAAGGAAGGATGGCAGTAAGCTTTGTGAGTAGGGAGTGAAAGGGAAAAACTTTTATTTCCCCAGAGACCAGAGCCAGAGCACTCACAACAGGAAACTGCTGGAGAGGAAAGAGAATTTGAACAAGTGTTTCTGAGAACCATGTATTTCACCCGCTTTAGGGTCTTCAGAGAGCCATGAGTAATATATGGAATTCCACCTTTATTACTTTTAATTTGGGGATGTTGCTTCTTAAGTCTGACACTTTTCAGCCTGAACCACATGGGCCTCTGAGTATGTATTAGGGTTGTACATAGAGATGAAACAAAGGCTCAGAGAGTTTTAAAAAATTCACCTCAAATCAATTATCTAGTTAGTAGAAACTAACAAGTGCTGAAATCTCTAGTCTATGCTTTAATCTTCTACCTTATTCTACAAAACAAGTGTCTGCATTTGGATTTTGGGGAGGTGTGTAGGATACTTTTCTATTCTACCCAATTTATGGAGATTTCTCAAGTTTTCAGCTTGCTTCTATCAAATAAATACTCTGCAGGTTCAGGAGTTTTTTTGATCTCTTTCTTTTCTTTTCTTTTCCTTACTGTTGACACCTTATCAGAGACCTGTGAGTGTCTCTGGGCTGTGTCTGAGAGTGATAATTGAATTTCTCAGGGTGCAAGCTATTGAGAAGACAGGTTTATGCTACTTTGTGGCACCCCCTTTGGTGGCAGATTTGGTTGGTGTCTTTCTCCCTGGGCACCCCCACCCCCTCCTAGGCTGAGTCACGGCTGAAGGCTTCACGTCAAAGTACAAGAGAATGAAGATCCACAGGGCGATCCACTAATCAAAGACACCCTGGTTATCTCCTGCCTGTTCTACCCTGAGGTTCTGGGTGAGGTTAGCCTGCTTGCTCATGCCTTGTTAATTTAGATTGATCTAAGAGAGAGGTGTAGAAATGTCTTCCGTGTGTGTTTGCACTTTGCTTAAATCAAAGCTATTTGTTCTCATCTATTTAATAGATTACACAACTGGATCAAGGTATAGCCAGGCATGGACTGTAGTAGGAAGATTTGGATGCTTGATGTTTTATCTGAGGAAAGGCAAAGGACTGGGCCTGGGACCCAAACAAGTAATTCCTTTTTGGGGATGCGAGGGAAGGAGGAGGGAGCATTACAGTAGCTACTTGAGTTAAGAGACTATGAGTAAGGGATTAGGATGGATAGATAGATTGCCTTTTTGACCCTCTTTACAATGTTTTTTTTTTTTCTGATTTTGTTTGTTTGTTATTTCAATTTGGATGTAGTGTTGTTCATGGGAAAGTTACAAAAGAAACAAAGATTTCCAAAGAACCCGAGTGCTTGAGACGTGGAGGAAAAGAGACAGTAGAAAAGGCCTGCCCTAAGAGCAGAGGTCATTTCAGAGTATTCTGGGAAGACCTAGAGGAGACTCTTGTGGTGGTCCAGCCATGACATAGTGAGGGCTGAAGTGGGGCGGTGGTGAGAAGAAGAAGGATGATGAGATACAGTAATAGAGAGAGGAAGGGAGGAAACATGAAGGCTGGAGCCCCCTCCACGGGCAAGGAAAATTCAGATTGGGGCTGCTTCTTTCACTTGTGATGATTTGTTGTAGTTGTGTGGGCGTTCACACAGGGGCGTGCACTCTTCATTCTCCCAGTTGCACGTAATCTGGACTCTAATCTGATGGATATCTGACAACAACAGCATAGCAACAGCCACAGAAAGTAGAAGGATCTTTGGGACCTCACAGAGTGTAATATCTCTTTTGTGTAGGGACAGAATAGGGAGAGGGGGGTTGAAAGTGACATCAATCAAAAACTAACCTTTAAGTCCACAAACTCTCCAGGCTACGTGGTCCATCCCTGCTGGTAAAATATCAAGCATTAATGACTATATTTTGTTTGTTTTTCTCTAACTGAAAGATGAGAATATAAAATGGAAAAGACTGGGGAGAGAACTTGGCGTAGCCAGAGGACTGCAAAGAGATCATCATGGATAAGCAGGAGGTCCATGGGGAGAGATATGGTTCAAGGGTAGAGGGAGGCCACACTGTGGAAGCCCACAAGTCATGACAAGGATTGCGTATTTTGTCCAGTAAGTCTTAGGGATCAATCAATGACTTTTGAGCACAAGTTACACAATCAGATCTGCATTTGAGAAAAATCGATCCAGTTGCAGTACAATGAAGGATGGCAGGTGAGAGTGGACGAGAGAGATTTGTTTCTACTCCATGGTGTTGAACTCTGAACTACTGCAAAGTTCTAGACTTGGAGTTTGAAATACAACCTCATTTTGACTTCAGTGGATCTCTCAGAGGAAGAATCAGAAGCCCTTCTAAATTCCATGTCCATGCATCTAAGACACAAAGGTGGAATGTTCTTGGAAATCTAGCCAGGAATAATGATTAAAGAATAGACAGCTTTTGGAAAATCTTACCTGGTATTTTGTGGAAAAGCTCTGGATTCTAGAAGAAACTAGAAAAGAGTGAAAGTTATCTGCTACTCAGCAAATCTTAACGTTCCTGGTTCTACCTTCTTAGGTATGACTTCACATCTTACCATAAAGGCCACAGCAGCCTGGATAATGACTATCTCCCCATGCATTTGTATAGTTTTCCAGGTTTTGCAACTTATTTTCAGAGTGTATTTCATGCCATCCTCACAACTTCCTGTGAGCTTAGTCAGCTAGATTTAGTTTCCTTGTCTGTTCAACAGTGGGATTAACATGTGGCCTGCTCAAAGTCAGATGGCTAGTTAGCCCAGAGTCAGAAGCCACACTCAGACCTGCTGGTCAAGCCCATCATCTGGGCATCACCTCTGCAGTAGGTAAGGCTTGGCCATGCATGGCTGTGTGTTCACTTGCATGCAAATCCGCATATAACAGAGGGGAGTGAGGGCCAGGTGTGGGTTGAGTTTGTATCCTCTCTGAAAAATATGCCCAAGTCCTAAACCCTAAACCTGTGAATGTGACACTATTTGGAAGTGAGGAATTCATAGATAAAAATCACGTTAAGGTGAAATCATTAGGATGGGTCCTAAGCCAATATAACATGTGCCTTTTTAAGAAGACAGAGACTCAGGGAGAACTCCATGTGGGGACAGAGGCAGAGATTTAGAGTAATTCAGCCGTGAGGCAAGGATGCCAAGGATCAGTGGCCAACATCAGAAGCTACCAGAGGCAAGAAAGGATTCTATCCAGAGTCTTAGAGGAAGCATGGCCTTCCTGACACCTTGACTTCAGATTTCTGGCCTCCAGAACTGTGAGAGAATAAACTTTTGCTGTCTTTAAGCCACCTGGTCTATGATACTTTGTCACAGAAGCCCTAGGAAACAAATGCAGTACCCTTGGTCCCGAATTTGTCACTGCTGCACCCTTCAACAATCACATTGTGTAGGCAGGACTTAGGAAGAGACTCCTCTGCCCACCAAAGAATACAAGTAGAAGAAGGCCAATGAATCTTGAGAGAAGAGTTAGCACACCAAAATCTGCCTATTTAGCCAGCAAAATGAGAAAATATTATGTTATTCCATGCATCACCTTTTAGGCTGGATGTTGTTTTCCACCTTTGATATACCAAGAGGTTGTAATGAGGGGAGGGGGGCAATTAAATGACTGTAAACCATCAGGGATGTGCCCACAATGCTCCATGTTCTAGAGATTGATGGATGGGAGGGGGGAGCATTGGGGAACACAATATACAAAGTCTTTGACTTTCTAGAAAATTAATTCTACTTAGTTGGGGAGAATACTAACTTGTTGACTAAGTAATGCATTTCTTGCTATATTCTATCAAAACTGAAAATTAGAGGCTAAATGGTCAGATATCAAATGTTGGTGGCTTACTTATGTGCCTATGGATTAGGTTTTGTCTAAGAGGGTGTAGATATTGTCGGCAAAGTGAAGTTATGTGATGAGACAATTAGGTGGAAATCTTGAAGCAAGGAGAAACCTGCCCCCTGTTAAGCCTGCCCTGGCTGCTCTGAAAATACCCCATCTGGAAAGCTCCAATTTTGACTCTTTCCTTCAAGACCCTCTGTAGAAGAGGGACTTTAAGAGGCATTACCTGGAGACCTGGAGATGACGTGGGGGTTCTTCCTAAGCACTTGTAAGGAACAATAAGAATATCACCAATGAGGATAGGCTCTTTTGAAATTGTATTCAATGAATCTGAATCCTATACTTCAGACCATTAGGAAGAGTCTTATGTCTCCCCCTGGTACCTATTTAACTTGATTATGGGGTGACTGACTTCAATTTGATGGGTTTCATGGGAAAGAGGAGAATAGGAATCTTATCTTCCCTCCTTCCTCTCATGGAAGTTATGCAGTCTAAGGTTTCTCTAACTCACTGGGGTAAGAAGGAGAAGAGGAAGGTCATGAAAAGGATAAGAGATGATTGCTGAAGAGAAGACATATAGAGGAAAAAAATAAAAATAAATTAAAAAAAAGAAGACATATACAAGAGAGAGAAAGTGAAGACACCGGGTAACTACATTTAAATTCTACCCAGAGAAAGCATGCGTATAGGAACATATGTATGTGACACACATGCACATCTTTCTAAGGCAAACATAACAAGAAGAAGATTCTCATCTTTAGTTAACCTCCTAGTGCCCTGAGTTATACCAGAACATAGGAACAGGAGGGTTACTCCCTCAGGAAATAAGCCATTATCTCATTCTGTGTCAGGACCCTGGAGGCTCTTTGACGTCAAAACTGCTTTCCCCTCCTCCCAGTGGCCTTTGGCAGATACTGGCTCCCAGACCCCCTTGGAAGTCCCATCCTTCACAGAGACGTTTTTACTGCCATTGTCTTTCCACAACATATCCCTCTCCCCAGACAGGAGGGAATCCAAGTACTGGGAATTACATGGTACACTTGTAAAGAAATGAAGTCAGCCTGTCCTCTAAGTGCAGGAGCCTGGGGTGGCTGAAAGAATGCGGGTGGAAGAAGGAGGTAGGGAAGAGCAGAGACTTCAGTCAGTGCCATGGTTAATGAGGTCACTAGTGACCCATGCCCACATAGGGAAGGGCAAAGACCCTTCTCTCTGGATTCTCTTTACTGTCTGGTGTTGGGTCATTGTGTCCATAAGGTACCTCAATGAGATTTGTTTCTCAAGCCATAGAAATGTTGAGGGGGAGGAAATCTTATTGAGAACATATTATGGGAATTTAGAAAAAAGTGTTTGAAACTTCTAAGAAAATGGGAAATCCATATGGGGCAAAAAGACTTGTTGCCTCCCTCTTACCCTGCCCCAAACACAACCTGCTCACCTTGCAAAACTTCCATTTTCCTATCACTAACACCAATAGATACCCCAACCCCAGTTATTCAGGCTTTTCAAACATTCTGTCTTTGCCTTAGCATTGCCTGCTTAGCAAATTCTTTCGATCCACTTCTGAAATGCATTTTCTACTTGTTTTTTTTACTTACAAAATTATGGACCTCATTTTCCACACTTGAAAATAATAGTAGTAACAGTAGTAGTAGTAGTAGTAGTAGTAGTAGTAGTAGTGGTGGTAGTGGTCGTAGTGGTGATAGTAGCACTTACTTCATAGGGTTGTTGTAATGATGAAATGTGATAATACAAGTAAAATCCTTGGTGCAATAGTTGGCACATTGTAAGTGCCCAGCAAATGTGAGCTGTATTATTACTTTTATCACTATTTGTATTGACAGCCTCCTCTCCAAGCTCTCAACAACATAGGCCAGGATTCTTGCAACATCCTTCTACTGGACTCTGGACCTGCAATCTCTCTTCTCTCCTGCAAATAAGCCTACACACTCCTGACACATTAATATTCTTCAAAAGCATGATTTGCTGTACTATTCCTTTACTCTAGAACTTTCAAAGAGTCCAAGTTGCTTGCTATATTGAATGGAGATTCCTTAAAATAGTATCCCAGGGTCTCCTTTTCTAATACTATAATCTCACATAGAGCTTTGGTTTCAGCATGGTTAGTAGGACTCTGGCCTCAACTTAGCCTAAACAGCTCACGTTGCCTCTTCTTTCCCTCTACCCAACCTGTGTACTGCTGAGACATACCCTGTATCATCCCTTTCCACATCTTCCCTAGCCCAGCTAGAGTACTAGAATCTTAACCTTCTTTGTCTCCCAAGAACAATCGGTGGGGTTATTATAGTATTGATAGAAGAGGACACTGCCCTGGTCAGAGCAATGGGATTTTACTAGTGCAGCAGGTGAGGTCCTGAGAGTGAAAGGGTTCACCCTCATACTTTATTCCTGGAGACTTGTTGGTTCATCCTTGTTCTAGTTCGCCTTTGCCTCTCTTCTCATATATGCATTTGTGAAATTCTAGACCTTGAGTTAAAATCAGTTTAGCATGAGAAAAATCCACTGGGTTTCAAATGGGTTATGTGAAATGGAAAATTTTGTGGTTTTTTTCCACCTTTATATGAAGATATCTTGGTTTGATCAGGGCAGAAAAAAATACAGGGGAGTACTCCAAATCCATAAGAAAATTTTCCAAGTCTTAGTGAGGAAATATTTCAGTGGGTTCTACAACTTGGGGTCAGCTATGAGGAAGGTAATTATTGAAACAAAGGAAGAGCCATCCAAATCTCCTTTCTCTGTATCACTTTGGTCACACATTTATAAAGAGTCTAGGATTAAAGAAAGTCAGGCTTTTTTTTTTAACTCCATCATCAAGACATACTTATTGTATGGCCACCTGCAGTATAATTTACACCACTGATAGTTCAAATTTCTCCCTTTTCCATCTTACCTTTGTTGAAGAAACTTGACAAAAATGAAAAACTATCTCTAGAGGAATACCTTAATAATATATACATAAAGTGAAGAGACAAACAGTGTGTATGAGGAAGTGAATGAGAATGGGCTTATTTATACACAGAATAGAATGATCGATTTCTAGCAAAGTAGTTACAAGTATCCTAAACTACCACCTGGGTATATTAAAATGCAAGAAATCATTTTCCTGTCCCTATCATTGTCTCAGTAGGGCTAGCAACACAGAAGAGCTTTACAATCACTTGAGATGATGTGGGTTCCTGCAATAGGAGAAGAAGGTTGAGAGGAAATGTGTGGGAAGTGTCAGAAAGGGAGACAGAACGTAAAGACTGCTAACTCTGGGAAACGAACTAGGGGTGGTGGAAGGGGAGGAGGGCGGGGGGTGGGAGTGAATGGGTGATGGGCACTGGGTGTTATTCTGTATGTTAGTAAATTGAACACCAATAAAAAATAAATTAAAAAAAAAAAAAAAGAAGAAGAAGGTTGGATGCAATGACCCCTTTAGGTCCCTTTCAGTATCAGTATTCAAATGACTTCATGATCCCAAAGGAATGATCTGTCTGCAGCAGAACATATTTACAGCTTGCTTCCTCTCTCCTCCCCCTTTCTCCACCACCACCCAATTTTTATTCTTAAGGGATACAAGCTTTGATAGAGGATAATAACCCAAGATGATGCAATGCATTTGTTTTGGCCTCAACTTGGGTCTGTGTCTGTTATTAGAGGGTGTGCTAAGTCTGACCTTCCCACTGGCTTAGTCCCAGGTTCAAAATCCATTCCACCAGGGCCATGACTCACCTCTGAATTAAGATATCTTCTTGAAATCATGGGCTGCCATTGGGTACCCGAGCCCTTGGGATCCTGGTAGCTCTCCAGGGTGCCCACCCAGGGCTTGAAGGGGTGTGGGCTCTCTGTCTCCACTCTTCCTCTTGTCTGTATGTGACATACCCAGATAGTTTTGTGTCTATCTTCCTACTCCTGTGCAAGCTGTACACATTTCCTGCCATGAGATTTTTACATGAGAGTGTTTCAAATTTTTGCAAACACTGTGTTTGGGAATAGGGAGGGAGTACATGGGCAGATAGAGAAACAATCACTTTAAAAACTGTATAACAAATTGTTTATCTTAGAGAAAACAGAAAGTACAGGAAAGCACAAACTATGATTCTATTACCAGAGATATATATTACTAATATTCTGAATATATCCTTTTTACCCATCACACATTTAAAAATAACATAAAACTGAAATAAAATTCTTTTTGATAACCTGATTTTAATTGTTAGTTTCTTCCTTAACAATATGGAATCCATAAATATTAACCTTTTATAGTTATAAGCTTAGATTTTGGAACTGCACTGTCCAACACAGTAGCCATATATGGCTACCTAAATACAATTAATGAAAATCAAACACAATTTTTAAATTTAATTCTTCAGTCACACTAGGTACATTTCAAGTGTTCAATAACCACCATGCAGTAGTGACTATAGTGTAGATATCTAATATTTCCCTCATCGCAGAAAATGCTATTAGATGGTGCTGTTGTAGAATGATATATTTTCACAAGAACCACCTTGAAGACAAGATATTTATGCCATATTTCCACCTAATTTATAATCACTGATGGAGAAGAAACTTCCTGATTCAATTTTTAAATCAATATGTCATTATTTCTTCTTCTTTCTTGATTACTTCCATCCATCCATCATTGAGGATACATTGACCCACATTCCCTACATTTGAAGCATGTGAAAAGGAGATTGAAAAATCACATGAGAGATTACTGAGCCATAGTATATAGAAAACTGTCACGGGGTCTTTGTGGTTAGAGAGGACCTGAGCCAGAATTCTTTACTTTTTGAAAAGAGGAGGGAAATTCTTGGCAATTGATTGCAGTGGGGTGAGGGGAAAGAGTGCAAAAACGCCTCCTCTCTTCAATATCGTACTGTGTTGGCTGCCATAACTTGGAAAGCAATTATGGTTTGCTGACCCTGGTCAAGATTAAATCTTTGCTGATATAGGTGGTGTACAAGGACAAACATCTGGACTAAGAATCAGGAGGTCAGGATTTAATTTTTGATTCTATCTTGACCCAATCTTCCCCATCTCATTCCCACAAGTTTTCAATATGAAAAATACAGAATCCATGTATTTATAAATGCTCTCTTACGTCCACTCTTTTATTTAACACTCACAACAGCCCTGTGAGTTGAGCCCATTTTCTACCTCACTAAAAGCAGCTTCAAGGTTTTTGGGGGTGTGTCTTAAACTGCAGAGAAGCAACCATTCAGGTTGTCTACCAATTGTTTAGTCTACCCATTGCCAAAATCAAAACAAAGGGTTAGAAAGATTTCTCAACGCCTTCTCATATTCCACTGAATCAACCAACCAGTGGTTTGGTGGAATTGGCTGTACTAACCTTCCTGTCCTCAACAGAGGCACAACAACCACCTGAGGCCACCTGTGTATTTTCACATAGGATGGATTGTGAAGTTGTCCTTGGGTGGTAGGGACACCAATCATATATGTGGGATGAGCAACCAATTGGGAATAAGAACCAAAAAGCTCTCCCTCTGTGCCCTTAGGTCATGCCCCAAGTCTAAGTCCTTGTATCTGAATCTGGACACAGAAGGGAGTACCTAGAGTACCTTGCCTTAAATTTTGTTCTTTTGATCTTCACTCAGACGATGCCAAAGGAGTGAGGAACTAAAGGTACCAGCCAAGAGCAACTCTCCTGCCCTATCAGAACAAATCCATTTTTATTTGCTTTCCATTTGGGCTTCAGTAAGATTTTCATTGAACAGGAACTCTCCATCTTAAAAAAAAAAAAAGTTTGCTTATTATAGCATCATTTACAATAGCCAAGATATGGCAGCAATCCAAGTGTCCATCAATAGGTGAATGGATAAAGAAGATAATACACACATACACACACACACACACACACACACACACACTGAAATATTATTCAGCCACATGAGAAAGGATGAGAGATCTTGCCACATGCAACAACATGGATGGACCCAGGGGGTATTACACTAAGTGAAATAAGTCAGACTGGGAAAGACAATTACTATATGATTTCACTCATATGTAGAATCTAAAAAATAAAACAAATATACAAACAAACAAAAAGTAGAATCAGACCTGTAAATACAGAGAACAAACTGATGATTGCCAGAGGGGAAAAGGGTGGGAGTATGGGCAAAATGGGTGAAGGGGAGTGGGAAATTCAGGCTTCCAGTTATAGAATGAATAAGTCATGGGACTAAAATGACGGGCACTGAGCGGGGCGCTTGACGGGATGAGCACTGGGTGATATGCTATATGTTGGCAAATTGAACTCCAATTAAAAAAATAAATAAAAATAAAGGTAACCTGGAAGACTGCCTATAAAAAAAATGTCCATCAAGGAGAACACAGTCAATGTTAGTGTGATAGTATTGCATGGTGACAGATGGTCACTACACTTGTGGTGAGCATAGCGTAACAGAATTGTTGAAGTGCTGTGCTGCATATCTGAAACTAATGCAACATCGTGTGTCGGCTGTACTCAAATAAAAAAATTAAAAGAGCCAAGTCTTTATGATTATGATTCCATTAAAAAAGGAAGAAGAATCTTTATTTTCAAAGAGTTAATACTTAACCACAAAACTTCAAAAAAAATTTTTTTAACCACAAAACTTCTATTCACTTTAGGAGACTTCAACTGACCTACTGTGTCCTAGGTGTTGAGATTTCTACCCTAAGGGAGTTTAATGTAGGTAGAAAATAATTTCAGTGAAATTATCTTACTTGATCACATATTTTTAATATTATCCTCTTTATTGGCATTTTGTCTTATCTTTGCAATTACATTACAAATGCTTTGAGGGCAGGGACATGATCACTTGCTTTATTCCCCTTTTTCTGCTCACTACAAAACTCAGTAAAGTTTTGGGTTCATTCATTAATTTTTTAAATTGACTTTATTTCTTAGAGCAGTTTTAAGCTCACAGCAAAATTGAGTGTAAAGTACACAAAATTCTCTCATACTTCCTATCCCAGAGACATATAGTCTCCCCACCAATCAACACCTCTTACCAGAGTGGTGTATTTGTTATAATCAATGAACCTATGTTGATACATCAGTATCACCCAAAGTCCATAGTTTATTTTGTCTTTGTAATGTGAATTCTTGGTGTTGTATGTTCTCTAGGTTTGGACAAATGTGTAATGACATGTATCCACTATCATAGCATCATACAGAGCAGTTTAATTGCCCTAAAAATCCTATTTATCCTCTACTTATTCATCCCTCTCTTCTCTCCTCCCCACTGACAACCACTAATCTTGTCACTGGCTTCAAAGTTTTCCTTTTCTGGAATGTCATATACTTGGAATTTTACTGTATGTTTTATTTTCAGATTGACCTCTTTCATTTAGTACTATGCGTTTAGTTTCCCTTCATGTCTTTTTATGGCTTGAAAGCTCATTTCTTTTTAGCACTGAATAATATTCCATGTCTGGATGTATTACAGTTTATTTATCCATTCACCTTGAAGGACATCTTGGTTGCTTCCAACTTTGGGTCATTATGAATAAAGCTACATAAACATCCCTGTGCAGGTTTTTGTGTGGACATAACTTTTCAGCTCTTTTGGGTAAACACCAAGGAACACGATTTCTGGATCTTATGATAAGAGTATGTTTAGTCTTGTAAGAAACTGCCAAATTGCTTTTCAAAGTGGCTGTACCATTTTGCATTCCTACCAGGAAGGAATGAGAGTTACCGTTGCTCCACATCCTGACCAGCATGTGGTGTCAGTACTTTGGATTTTGGCCATTCTAATACGTGTGTAGTGGTATCATATTGTTGTTTTAATTTGCAATTCCCTGTTGGCATGTGATGTTGAATACCTTTCCTATGCTTATTTGCCATCTGCATATCTTATTTAGTGAGGTGTCTGTTAAAGTTTTTTGCCCATTTTTAAATCTGATTGTTCATTTTATTATTGTTGAGTTTTAAGAGTTCTTTGTATATTTTGGTAACAGTCCTTCATCAGATATTCTTTTGCAAATATTTTCTTCCAGTCTGTGGTTTGTCTTCTCACTCTTTTGACAATGCTTTGCATAGAACAGAAGTTTTTAATTTAATGAGGTCCACTTATCAATTATTTCCTTCATGGGTCATGCCTATGGTGTTGTGTCTAAAATAAAGCCACCACCATATCCAAGGTCATCTAGGTTTTCTCCTGTATTATCTTCTGAGAGTTTTTATAGTATTATACTTTACATTTAGATCTATGATCCATTTTGAGTTCATTCCTGTGAAGATTGTAAGGTCTGTGTCCAGATTCTTTGTTTTCTTTTTTTGCATGTCTAGTCATTCCACCATTAGAGATTATCTTTACTCCACCATATTGCCTTTGCTTCTTTGTTAACAATCAGTTGAGTATACTCATGTGAGTCTATTTCTGGGCTCTCTATTCTACATCACTGATCTATCTGCCAATTTTTTCACTAATACTATATCGTCTTGATTACATCAAGTAAGTCTTGAATTCTGACAGTGTCAGTCCTCCAACTTTGTTCTCCTTCAATATTATGTTGTTTATTTTGGGTCTTTTACCTCTCCACGCAAACTTTAGAATCAGTTTGTCAATATCTACAACCTTCATTTGTTTTTTTAAATAAATGTCCATAGCCCCAGTAAGCTACAAAGTCCTGGAACACAAAGATAAAAATGCATGTTTCCTGTCATCAAGTCCCCTAAGTCTAGGTGACTTTGAAGGATTATTAGCTAGCTCATTACTTAGAAGTCATCTTTCTTTACCATGTTTCCACAACCCTCAGTTCCTTTGAACTGAGGGCTACAAACTCCAGGGCCTACATGAGACAGGTGAATCAAGGCCAGTTACATGTAAATGCGGTAAGAAGTAGAATTCAGGCTACAACAAGCTGGGGAGTACATACTGAAAGGGAAGGACATAGTGACTTGCTCTGGAGGAGGGAAGTCTATGCTCTACCTCATCTTCTGACTTTTCAGAAGAAGCCAGAAATCCAAAAATGTGATGTGAATTCTTTCAATTATTTATCTTTAAAAATGCAAGATAATTTTTTTAAATGGGGCTAACCATAAGAGCTTACTCTTCAATGTAGCAGAAGGGCACCAGTTGGCCACCACCATTATAGCTCTCCAGATCCCTCCAACTTGTTTTTGTTCTTTCTTTTTTTTTTTTTAGCAAGCCCAGCACTAGTAGGATTGTTTGCCCTTCCAGTGTAATCCTTAATACAAGTATATTTTGCATCTAAAGCTTCAATACCTTTCTCCTTTCTCATGTCATCTCTTTTAAGAACAAAGATGATTTGTGTTTTTTTTTTTGCTTAACAAATGAGGATTTCAAGTTAGGTTTCCCTCCTCCTCCTCCATGACCACTCTGGCTTTCTTTCTGGTTTTGTGTTCTTATACTGAATGACCAAAATCATATCTTAGGATGGGAAAAAAAAAATCGAATGAATCAACTCACAGACTAACCATAAACCTCTGATGACTATCAGTGTTTTAAGCCAATAATTTTATAGACCGGTGATGACTAACTCTGCTGTAGGGAAAATTTGTGCTCTCAATTTTTCTCAAGGCTTTTAGTCAAGGTTCAGGAAAATGGGATTGGCTATGGGAAAGGTTCTCAGGAACTTGTTTTAAACAAATGCTTGTCTCTTAACATCTGTTCTCACCTGGTCTTCATTAAAAAAAAAAAAAACCTGCACAAGGGATAAAAATATAATTTTATCATCATCATCATCATTATTAAAACCAATATTTGCTGAAAGCATGTAAATAGCAGATATCATACTAAGCATTTTACGTACATTTTCTCATTTATTCCTCACAGTAAACGAAGGCATATTTATTCCATTGTTAGTCCCATTGGTAACAACAACTGTATGCCAACTTTCATTTTTGATGCTCACAGAGATATAAGAACATTAAATTCAAGTTTAAGAGATACTGAGAATTCATTTCATTTATCCTCCAGCCTCCAGGAAGGATGGAATAGCACTCATCACAGAACTGTTTGAAACAACAACAACAACTCTGTTTAAAAGTCACTAAAAAGATTCTTAATGAGGAATCTTCAGCTTCTTTCAGTTACTTACGTTGGTGTATAATGATCATTACCAACAAAATTCTTTTATTTGATTACAGCTCAAAATGAGACTTTATTTGGAATTTTATCTAGATTTTTTAAATTGAGATTTTAAAATAAGCTATTTATTTATCTTGGGACATTTCTTTTATAGCACATATAGCCCTCTCTGAACTCTCCAGAGTATCATTCAAAATGGGAAATAGTGTGTGTGTATGTGTGTGTATGTGTGTGTGTGTGTAGTCCAGAGATAAATCAAAACAAAAGCAAAATAAAGTATCTGTCTGTGTTTGTCTGTGGCCTCCTTACTTCAGGATCGTTATTCAGGGCCAGGGTCAGAATCTCTATAATTTTTGCCATTATAATTTACTGTACAACAACCATGAACTAAGTAGTTGGGGTAAGGAAGGCCAGGGACACTTTTCCCTGGGCTGGACAGAAAATTTCTTATGTAAGTCCTAAATCTTCCTGTCTTTACACAACCCTTCACTAAGTCACCTGTCTCACATCCTCCTTTTTGTAATGGCTACTTAGGTAATTGTTGCTGGACATGAACAGCTGTCATGAAATATAAAATGTTATGCAAATATTAATTACCAATTAATTTATTATTGTACTCATTAAAAAACCATGTTTAGATCTGAAACTATTTTTCCCACTTTAGAGATAAGTAAATCAAATCTAATAATAGTGACATGCACCTGTCCAAAGTTATACACCCAGAAATGAGGGAAGTGAGGGAAGAAGGTGTGTGTGTGTGTGTGTGTGTGTGTGTGTGTGTATGCGGTAGGAGCATAGGGTGTGTATATAGGGATGGAGGTTAGATTTACGACCTCTAATTTTTTTCTCTCCTCCATCCTCTCCCTTGATAGCCATCCATCTCTATTAATCATGCAAATGGCTTCTGGGTAGTGATGTCAAGGACTCCTGGAACAGGGTATATTCAATGACTTAGACAATGTTATAAGGAAAACTAGTAACTGCAAACTTACAGCTGTCTCTCCAGTATCTCCAGAAAACACCAAAAGACTGTAGGTCCAGAGGATCTAAGGTACGAAGGGTGGGGGGGATCCAAGAATCCTAAAGCAAAGAGAAAATTCTTGGAAAAGCAAAAAGAAACAGAGTCCAGATAAGACACATTATTCCATAGCAAACCTGAACAAAGAATTGGTGTTTTTGGCTGGTCCAAGCCTAGAACCAGATCTCAGGGAGCTCTCTCAGGGATTCAGTCTTAAATAGGAGAAACAACAGAGCGGAACACTAAGGACAATGTGGAGTGATCCCTTGCCCTGTGGCAGGATGAGGTCCTAAGCCAGAGAGATCATGGTTGGGTTGGGTCAAGCTAAAGGAAGGGCCTTATCCTCTGAAAGGTGGATGCAGGGGCAGCCTTACACTCTGGATAAAGTCATTTGCCTGTGTGGGATTACGTGGAGGTGCAGAGTTATTTTTATTCCACTTCTTCTCTTAACTGCCCAACTCTGGGTCTCTTAACATTTTTTTTTCTCCTCACTGAAAAAGCTCACTTTCAGAAATTTTGTTCTCTATGTGCTAACCTAAATAGGCTTAATTTCAGCTTGAAATCTAAGGGTGTAAAAGGAAAGTTCCCTTCCTTCCTCTTTCAATTCTTTGTTCAGACTCTATTACGAAGACATAATAGAGAGACATCATCGATCCCTGTCTGCTGGATCAGCATGACTATGTGCCCCTGGGCACACATTTTCCCTATTTTCAGCTCTCCCTCACCCAGAATCAAAAAGATGTCATGGAACCCCTCAGCCTCCCCTCCAGGAATGCTCGCACAACTTATTTGTTAAGGGAAAGGTAACTTTTTTCACTTGTATTTAATAGACACTTCTATACCACTTGTGCCAGGAACTGCTTTGAAGGACTTCACAAGTATTAGCTCAGTTAATTCTCTCAGTAACTCATGAGGCCAGTGGTATAGTTAGAGATGAGGAGACTGAGTCATGGAGAGGCCGCATGACTTGTCCCAGCCTCACACTTAATCAGCTGTTAGACTGGAGTCCCAGCCCAGGCAGTCTAGCTCCTTTCTTTTTATGCCACTTCATGCTGCAGCTCTTCTGCTGGTATTCACCTCTGGAACTTGCCCTTTAATTATTTAGGTACTAAAGTTTCTTACTCATATGGGGGGTGTTTTATAATAAGATCCTCTTATTTATGTAAAGCTTCCAGGTTTAGCTCCCTCTTGGTTCTTCTTGCCTTATATTGAAAATACCTCAACTGTGCATTTAGCTCAGGCCGTTATGCACGGAGTAATGGGGCTTCTGGGGGGCCCTGTACAACTATTTTGCAGGATTTGAGGATGGATATGACCAAACCTGGCACCTTCGTCAGGGCCAAAACCACACAAGGAAAGAAGAGAAACAACTGAGTAGTCAAGGGCACTCAGTCAAGCCACATAGTTTAGATTCTTAGAATCTGGTATCATCTGAGCCACCCATGATGAGTCACTGCCAGGCGGTCACTGCCTTCTTATGGGCTTCTTATGAGGAATTTCAGCAAGAATGGATGTCACCAGCTCCTTATACAGTCACAAAAGCACCTCTGTTGCATTCAGAGCCATGGAGCACCCGTACTGCATTCCTTCCTGCCTGTGAAGCTTCTGTGGACCTCCCCAACAGCCAAAAGAAGAGAAGAGAAAAGAAGAAAGGAGGGGAGAGGGAGAAGAGGAGAGGAAATCCTTTCCAGTAAGGCCCAAATCATCCAACAACCTCTGCATTGCCCTTTCTGACTGCTGTCCAGCGTATGTTCCTCAAGTTGGAGCCCAAAGCTCCCTTCCAACCTCAGAATTTTGTTTCTTGAAGCCCTCTGTGACTTCTGATTATCCCAAATTTAAGTCCAGATTCTTAAGTGTGGGGGACAAAGTTCATACTCTGTCCCTGCTTTTCCCTTCTATTTTGCCTCTTAACCCTTTCCATATTCCCATATTATCTGTCCTCACCCCTCCTCCCCGCTCCTCTTCCTGCTCCTCTTGTCCCTTCTTCTGTCTCTCTACTCTCCCTGCCCACCTGTCCCCTCCCTCTGCTCTTCCCCCCTTTCCCCTCCATTCCCACTAGACTGTTTATAATTCTCTAAAACAAAACTTTCCCTCTTGTCTCTAGAGCTTTGCTAATGATCTTCTCTTTGCCCGAAATTCCTTTTCCTATCCCCTTAATCTGTTGACTAACTGCTCCATAATCTCTAGGACACATTTGAGCTTTCTTCTAGACAGCCTATTTCCTGACCTCCCCCCGACCCCCAGGCCTCACATCTACCCCTGTAATGCAGCATTATATCTTACGGTATTTTGCTCTGCAGCCTCAGCATTCTTCCCTCCCACAGAACTTCTCAAAGAAAGCAATGGCATCCTTGTCATGCTATCTCTGCAAAACACAGTGCCTGGTACATAGAAAAAAATCAAATATTAGTAGAATAGACAGCATCAACAGCCATGTAATCTTGTGCTCATCCCCAGCAAGGGGGTCTCAGTCTGCTCTCCTCATGTTACAGATTAGATCAGACCCAGAAAGAGGTCAAGTCATTTGTACAGAACATGATGCTATTAATATTAGAGCTGAAACTAGAACCCTAGGCCATCAGGCTGTGAGCTTCTCCAGGACAGGGAACGCATCTTATTCAACCTGTAACTCCAGTGCCCAGCATTATATCTGGAGTCAGATGTGCTACGGTTGCACCATGAGGTCGGCCACCCAGTGTCATGTCTGGAAAGTAGAGGGTATCTAATGAATGAATGAATGAGTATACTGATACCAAGCGCTTTCCACTGCCCAGGGCAGCACAGAACATTACATTCCACTTGATCATGCTTAACACTAAACTGAACAGTTACAGCCCTGTGTTGCAGATCAGTGTGCAGGTCACCTGCTGTCAAGATTTACCAGTCAAACTGACAACTGTCAAATTGCTTCGATTTTTGCAGTATGGACATAAACTGCATTTACTTCCTGCATTGCTGCATTGCAATAGCTGATGCGGCATCACAAACAGACATGGCCTAGATATACTATTACCACCATTCCAACAGAAAAGAAGCTGCTGCTATTTTTAAAGTTCCCCTGGAAAGTAAATGATATGATTCCCCTGCTTACCTATTCTGATGTCATTCAAACCTCCAGGGAGGGATAATTCTTCTTTACATCCTGCTAAAATCGCTACCTTGTATTTGGAATGCTTCTCCCTACAGATCAGATGACAGCTGATAGAGCGGCTTCTGCCCCAGTGTCTGCCCAATATTCCTGGCTGAGTAGACAGTACAGATGAAAGGGAATGGGCATCCATATGATCCTCATACAGACAGCAGCACGTATGCAGAGACTGGTTAGCACTGCCACCTGGGCAGCATTCAGGGGCTTGCAGAGGAGTTGCATAACATGGCATCCTTGTTAATTCTTCAGTATAGGCTTCAAAAAGTGACTCTAAAGGGGTCAGCATATCAGGTTTTAGCTTTCCACTTGAGTTATTTGCCCTAAGGTCACACAGCTATTACCTTCTCTGGACCCTTTTCTCCATCTGTGAAATAGGCCTGACAATAATATGACTATCTTAGGTATCGTTGAATGTAATTCATATAACATACTTCATATTATGCCCAGCACATAGTGCACATAAATGCGCATGTGCACGCACACGCCTCCTGGGGCTGTGAGAAGTTGTTTTGATGGGTAAATCAACATCTGTGCTGTGACTTTTTATTTGGAGATTCACATTTGAAAACATTTTCTCTGTTCATATCCTATTAATCCCTTTATGAATCTGCAGCCCTTGGAACATGCTCTGAGGTTGACTGCCCAATATCTTCTGGTTCCCCCAGGGCCTTCCAAAACAAATTTCATGTTGGCTGCCATAGCTTGTATTTGAGCAGACTATCTCAAACGTGCACCCTACATTTGGTGAAAACGAGTCCAGTTGTTTTCTTTTGACATTATAAAGGGAGGAAAGAAAAAGAGTTAAGCGCATTTATACAGGTGGAAGAAGGCAAAGGGGTGGTAGTAGATAACCCACCTGGCTGCCTTCCTGCTTCTCACTGCAGAGCATGAAAGTAGGGCAGATACCTCAGCTTGGGAGCATGGGAGGCTCAAGCAATGGACAAAAGCCAATCCCAAGTTAATGGAGTATTTTACCAAGTAGATTAGAAAAGAAAACCTTTTTATTTTTTTATTTTATTTTTTTTATAATAAATTTATTTTTTATTGGTGTTCAATTTGCCAACATACAGAATAACACCCAGTGCTCATCCCATCAAGTGCCTCCCTCAGTGCCCGTCTTTTTAGATGGGCACTGAGGGGAGCACTTGACGGGATGAGCATTAGGTGTTATATGTTGGCAAATAGAACTTAAATAAAAACAAACATAAAAGAAAAGGAAGTCCATTGAAAAAAATATGGTAGTCTTTGCATGTTGAGCACTCACATCAGCAAAGACTGAGTAGCTAAGGTCAAGGAAGAAAGGCACAAGCAAGGGACAGGCAGGAAGTGATTGTGACAAATCACTGCAGCAGGATCTAGAAGCAGAGAAATCCCTCCTGGCTGGACTGACTTCTTTTGTCCACTCTGGCCAAGTGTTTACACCAGATTTGGAGTAAGGCTGTACTGGAGACTGATTATCAGGTACGTCTCCAGTGACTGGAGGTCTCCTCTTGTAGATTTTGTGCTGAAAAACATGTCAACGGTTTTCATTCCACGTCTGCAATACATACTTGATGAATACTGTTGTCAATTTTAATCATGTTTGAGGAAGACAACTCCTCCAGCTTTATTCAATCTAGGAATCTACGTAAACAACAATTTTCTACCCAGAATAAGAAAAAACAGGTAAGCGGCATCCTTTCATATTTATAGCATTTTGTCATAAGACAAAAAAGTTTCTACCATAATAATCATCTTAGAATTCTAAGTCAGACCATGATTGGCTGGGTGCTTGCCACTACTGATACATAAAAACAATCAAAAGACAATACAAGGCAGCACGGCATAGTCTTTGTCTCCCCAACTGGACTGTGATGTTTTTGCTAGTAGAATACTCCCAGCTTCTAAGAAGTCAGACTTCAGGCAGCCCAGGTGGCTCAGTGGTTTAATGCTACCTTCAGTCCAGGGCATGATCTTGGAGACCCAGGATGGAGTCCCACGTTCAGCTCCCAGCATGGAGCCTGCTTCTCCCTCTGCCTGTTTCTCCCTCTGCCTCTCTCTCTGTCAATCATGAATAAATAAATAAAATCTTAAAAAAAAAAAAGTCAGAAGCCTCCCAAGCTGTGTGCAGCTCACAGTTTGGGGGTCCCTGAGCTTACTCATGCTATCTCTCTTGTTTCCCATCATTCTCACCGCCAGAGACCTGTGGTGACATAAGGAGGAGTTTGCTTGTTTCTATGGGTCCAACTCTTTACTCTGCTGCTGTTGTTGCTGTTGGCTTTGAACCCTTCGTGCCTCTTTCCAGGGATGGGGTTCAGACGAGGGGAGCGGTTTTAACCAGATGAGGAGGAGACCAACTCCTTAAAACAGAGCAATCTGGCAAAAATATTGGATCCTTTAGGACACACGTAGGGGACTTGGCCCACAAATTTGCCCTAGTTTCAGTTTGCCAAAAATCCTTAGCGGAGTAATTAAAGCAGGTTTGTCTAGGGTTACTTGGGTAGCTCAGCCCGTTAGGCATCTGTCTTTGGCTCAGGTCATGATCTGAGGGATTGAGCCCCACATCATGCTCTCTGCTCAACATGAAGCCTGCTTCTCCCTCCCCACTCCCCTCTCTCTCTCAAATAAATAAAATCTTAAAAAAAAAATAAAACAGGTTTGTCTAATAACAGACTTTTCCAAAATTCCTTCACATTCTAAGCTCCATTTGTGCACAAATTAGCCTAAGAACTGCAATTATAGCTCTGTTACAGATGAAGACGGATTTCAGAGAATAAGTGACTTCTCAAAGACCACACAGTAAATCATTAGGGACTAGAGTCTCTCAATAACAAATTAATATCTTTTAATGTTTTTATCCCCAGTACCTAACACAGAACCAGACTAACAGAAGTTTGTTGAGCAAATGAGGCTGGGTTGGAAGCCATCCTTCTCTCCACAATGAGGGCTGTCAGATTAGGCATATAAAAACAGGAATTCCAACTAAATCTGAATTTAGATAAACAAAAGATATATATTTTTTTAGCATAAGTATGTCCCAAGTATTTCATTTCATGGAAAATCTCTCTTTTTTTCTCTCCCTCTTTATCCCCCACCACCTCCCAAAATTTGTTCAGTACCCCCTCCTTTATTTTAACAGGTTACATTTCAGTGTCTTCCTATTTGTAATCCTTGTTGCTAATGATTAAAATTCAATAAAAAGTCCAAATGCTGGTGCTCTTGGTTTTCCATTCATTGAATGCTTTAAAGACAGATTTCCAACATGTTTTGAGTCAAGTACATAGGAAATGTAGAGAACTTGCTTATGAAAAAGTTAAATCTCCTTCACCTAAAGCTCTGAGATTGACTTACTAATTCTTTAGTGGGTCAAATATTCTAAAAATTTTACTCATGAGGAGCAGCAAAGAGCCAATGTGCCCTCTGCCATGCTAAATTATTGTTTTGGATAAAAATATGTGCTTTGTCACAAAAACTCGTGGTGGAATTTTTCTGCGTGTATATTGAATACTTCTAAAAAAATTTTCCACTACAGCTACTATGTTTAATAACATTTCTAGTTTAGAATGATTTTAGATTTGTAGAAAAGCTGCAAAGATAGTACAGAGACTTTACCCATACCTCTTCCTTAGTACCCCCCCCCCCCCGCTGTTCTTATCACTATGGTACATTTGTGTCATGAGAAACCAGAATTACTATTAACTGAACTCCCCACTTTATTCAGATTTTACTAGTTTTTCTCCTTGATGTCTTTCTTCCATTCCAGGATTCCATCCAAGATACCACATTACATTTGATTGTTATGTCTCTTTAGTCTTCTCTGGTCTATGATCCTTTTTCAGCCTTCCCTTGTTTTCCATGACCTTGAGAGTTTGGAGGAATGCTGCCCAGGCATTCGGCAGAATTTCCCTCAGTTTGAGTTTGTTCGATATATTTCTCATGGTTAGATTGGAACTCTGGTTTTGGGGAAGAAGATCACAGAGCTGAGGTGCCCTTCACACCAGAGGCACATGCGAGTAACACGACTTATCGCAGGTGATGTTAACCTTGATCACCTGACTAGTTTAGTGTTTGCTAGGGTTCTCTACTGCAAAGTGACCTTGTTCTTTGGAATTTAGTCACTAAGTGCAGCCCATACTCAAGGGCAAGAGTAGGGCATTAAACTCCTAACATAGGGGGGAGTGTCTAAATAAATTATTTATGTAAAAAAATATTTATCTCCTTTCTCCCACCTATTTATTTATCCATTTATTTTTTTATTTTTTTAATAATAAATTTATTTTTTATTGGTGTTCAATTTGCCAACATACAGAATGACACCCAGTGCTCATCCCGTCAAGTGCCCCCCTCAGTGCCCGTCACCCATTCACCCCCACCCCCGCCCTCCTCCCCTTCCACCACCCCTAGTTCGTTTCCCAGAGTTAGGAGTCTTCATGTTCTGTCTCCCTTTCTGATATTTCCTACCCATTTCTTCTCCCTTCCCTTCTATTCCCTTTCACTATTATTTATATTCCCCAAATGAATGAGACCATATAACCTTTGTCCTTCTCCGATTGACTTATTTCACTCAGCATAATACCCTCCAGTTCCATCCACATCGAAGCAAATGGTGGGTATTTGTCATTTCTAATAGCTGAGTAATATTCCATTGTATACATAAACCACATCTTCTTTATCCATCTATTTAAATCAGTATGGGTTCACAGGATTTCTTTTTTATACTTTGGGTTATAATCCAACACTATGTTATGTATTTGTTGCTCATACTCTTCCACCTTTGGACATTACAAGTTCTTTCCATTGGCTCTTAGGTTTTACTCTCATTAATGTGCACGTTCATACTGTCTGACACCACAAAATATTCCAGGCTACAGCTACTGTTTAATGTTGAACATTGATGTTTGAACAAAATTATAAATTATCTGTTCATGGCAACCAATTTAAATATATTTCTATCCCAGTGGCTTCTAGAGTAATAACACTGTTTTCACTATGACATTTTGTACAGATAGTTTGTATTCAAAAATTAATTTTATCTTCAATATTTTACTCTCTAACTGAATTTACAACAGCATTTTTAATCAGGTCATATGTTTTACTTTCAACAGAATGAACTTTAAAAAGCTTTAGTTTGATTCTGTGAATTAAATGCAAAAAAAAGAGAATAATAATTGGAATTAATTGATTTTTCAGTTGGAAGTATCCATCACATTTATATAAAACTGGGCTCTTTAACCATGTGCCAAGTCATCTTCTGTCAATAAAATGCCCACATAACAGTGTACCTTCTTTTTTTTTATCACATATGCACAGACACACTGGAATAAAAAATGAGTAAAATGAATTTAGGAGAGTCATTTGATCTGAATGAAAAGTCATGCTACAGCACATGACATATATAAACACCCTGCAACTATGTATGTTAAATTGTCATCTCAGGCACATTCTTCCCAAAAATAACCACTAATTTTTGAGAGAGATACCAATAATTCTTCAACAGAGTTGTGTTTTCTAGTTTCCACTTGGGTAGTGATATGACTACAGCCCCCATGATGGATGATTAATGTTGACCAACACTTCGTGCAAGTTTCATGTTCCCTTTCAACTCTCTTGAAAAATGGAAATTCAATACCCATTTTTTAAATTAAACCTACACTTTTATTTTTTACTTTATTGTTTCCAGAAGTTTCTTATGAAATGAAAAGCATGAAAACTAAAAAATAGTTATAACTAAAAAAATAGTCATAGGTATATGTCATATAATAAATGAAACAAACTATTGTGGCAAGAATATTTGGTACTCTGTATGCTTCCCAACAGGACTGCTCAGGTTCTATTTGCTTCAACTGTCTCATGTTTACATAAACCTACAGATTTACACATTTCCTACTGACCCCCACCAAGCACTGGCCTGTCAGCCTCCTACAGAACATGATAAAGACTACAGAAACTGACAGGCACATCAGGCATCTGACCTGGATGGGTACCACCACTGAATCCTCCTCCCACCACTACCTGAGAACTGAGGAAGTTACCTGTTCCAAGGTTCTCATGTCCAAGCATTTTATTTTATCAGAGAGTACCCTACATGCTCTCATTAAGAGGAAGATGTCCATTATGTTACATGTGAAAAGCCAGAAAAATAGAGATGGACTATTGCTGGTCATTTTCAAATGTCATCACATATAAAAATGTGTACATATAACTATACATGACCATGAAGGAAGGTGGAAGTCCAGAGAGGAATTCACTCTAACTCCTTCTAGCTTACTTTAATGCAACTATTAATAATACTTTGGCAGAAGAGGAAAAAATCCTGCTAAGCAGTAGAAGACAGAAGAGTAAGCATTAATTGGGACTATCCCAGACAAACTGGAACATAGGGTCAACTTATTTTAAAACTTTGTCCATCATTGTGTAGGCCTCTTGGATTCTAAGGTTTTGGTAAGACTCACAGAATCATCTCCTTCAGAGTGCTGGGAAGCCCTGCTTAAGGTTCATATATGCTGATGGAACTTTCCTCTCCACTTTCTGGTACCTGGTACTTTGTCCAATTATCTCCTATTAGGCTTGTCTCCTGAGAAGAGCTATACAGCAAAATGCTGCCCCATATGACCAGTATTCTGTCCCAAACCATGTGAGCTAAGCTGGACAGCACAGGAATCTTGGAGATTTCTCTCTTCTCTTTGATTCCTCTCCTTTAGGACGGGTTCCACCATAGGTCTCAAGCTGCCATGCCTTGTCCCTTTCTCCAAGGACTCATTGAACTGCTTAGGGCTGAGGATGTCTCCTTATTGAGATTTCCAGAGTCCAAATCTGGAAGAGAGACAAAGAGGAAAGTGAGATGAGTTTTTAAATAGCTCTTTCTCTCTTTATGGAAGGATAGAGCTCCATTCCTGGGTTAGGTAGTGGGTCCGGTATTGCACTATAGCAGCCTCCATATGTACACATATGTGAGGACGACATTTGCCTTTTGCTTGGAATATGTATCAGAGCAAGGCCTCAGCTAGGTGAAGGACAGTATGTGTGTGTGTGCAGAGGGGGGGGTGCAGGCAGGGAGAGGACAGCATACACTACCAACAATACTCATAAATTTACCTCACAAACTATTGAGCAGTTATCATGTGGTAACAACTAGGCTACTTTTTGAAAGTAAAGACTATCTGACATACAACCCCTGACTTTGTAGAGTTTGTGGTCTAAATCAGAATCTTTCTCCCTATAACAGAAACTAAAAGCTAAGTCTCATCACCATAACGTGTGTATTTTGGGGAAGAGTCCATGGCGTTGAATCTGAATGGGAGCCAAACAAACCCATCAGCTGCACAACGACTATACTCAGACTGTTGGTACAAATCCAAATACAACCTGGCAATAGCTGCCCACTGTGAGGAGCAGTAATGCTGAACCAGGGTGTATTGGTTTACAGCTGGCGCTTGGTGGTTGAGAAAAATCATGGATTTTGGTTCTTGTGGTATTTGCTCTCTTGAGTGCATATGATAAGTTACAACAATCAACTGAATCTTTATGACAGACATAAATAGTAGCAAGAAATATATATTTTTGTTCATATAATTTCCTCTCATTTTCATTGCTAGGTTTCTTTTGGTTTGGGCCTTATGACGGCTTGTTGCAGGGCCCAGATCATGTTTCATGATGGGTTTGCTCTGGGAATTAAGGATTGTTTCTTCACCCCACTAGGAAAATTAAACCCTTCTCAAAGGAAGTATGGGTCTTGAAAACTCTAGTCTGCAAATGTGATTGGTTATGTCCTACGTAAAAAGTGTTGTTCTGAGTACATCTAAATGGACCGCTGACTGTCTATATGTCCCTTTTGTTGGGTTCCATTCTTTCTCTTGGTCTGGGAAGGACTCTGGGGAGAGCCCTAAACCAAGAGACCAGCTTTGATCACACCAAAAGTATGATTGTGGTACATCTGTGGAATCACAGAACACATAGGTCTTTGGAAACACTTGAGTTGGGACTTTTCATTTTACTGATACAGAGATTAGCTGAGTAACAGAATGAACTCCAGAATGCAGGTCTTAACCCCAGTGTTCCTTTCACTCATTCATGGGGTCATTGTCTGACTTGCTCTCATTTGGACCCAGCTCAGTGCTGATTTTCAAGGATTAAGGAGAAAAATAATAGCAATAATACCTGCTATAATAATATCAGTAAAACCATTTGCTTCGACATGGGTGGAACTGGAGGATATTAAGCTGAGTGAAGTAAGTCAGTTGGAGAACGACAATCATTATATGGTTTCACTCATATGGGGAATATAAAAAATAGTGAAAGGGATTATGGAGGAAAGGAGAAAAAATGAGTGGGAAAAATCAGAGAGGGTGACAAAATATGAGAGACTCCTAACTCTGGGAAATGAGCAAGGGGTAGTGGAAGAGGAGGTGGGTGGGGGGATGGGGTGACTGGGTGATGGGCACTGAGGGGGGCACTTGATGGGATGGGCACTGGGTGTTATACTATATGTTGGCAAATCTAACTCCAATAAAAAATATATAAAAAAAAAATAAATAAAATGTATTTCCATGAAAAAAAAAAAAAAAAAAGAAGCAAGGCTGCAAGTCCAGCCTACTTTCAAGGTAGGGAGGAAGGATTCCTCTCCAGCTCATGCAAAAAAAAATATGATTTGGAATTCTTCTATAAAGAAGGCTACTTCTTTTTTTTTTTTCATTTATTTATATAGTCATTTTTTGGTATCAGTATGGACACATGTATATTTATTTTATACACTAGATTAAAATTCAATACTATGTTAAAAAAAACTTGAGTGAAAGAGAAACTGAAATTTTAAGAATGAAGAAATGATGGACAATTTTGTTGGATAATTTAATAAATGAATTTAGGCTGGAACTTAGTTCCTGGAGGCCAGCTATGGGGCTTCTCCATCTCTAAGATCACCCATCCACTCCCTAAGCAGCACCCATAAAGAGAATTTGGGATGGACTTGCTTTACTCTCCTTCAATTTCTACAGGGCTCAGGGTGGATCTACTGAATGTACTAGCACAAGGAGGTTTCTGGCAAAAATAGAGTGAATCAAATGCTCAAAAGACCCTCCAGGGATCCCTGGGTGGCGCAGCGGTTTAGCGCCTGCCTTTGGCCCAGGGCGCGATCCTGGAGACCCGGGATCGAATCCCACGTCAGGCTCCCGGTGCATGGAGCCTGCTTCTCCCTCTGCCTGTGTCTCTGCGCCTCTCTCTCTCTCTCTGTGTGTGTGACTATCATAAATAAATAAAAATTAAAAAAAAAAAAAAGACCCTCCATATAGGGTGTCCTTTTCGTGTCCCTGACAAATTTCAGTTTCTTATGTAGAAATTTTATTGCTGTCAACCTTCCCTCCATAAAAGTGAGCACTATGTTTAATTTTTTCTATATAGCTAATAGCACAATTACATGATTCCAGGAGAGTAAATGAATTTGCAGACCAATAAATTAGTTGTAGCTACTGAGTGAGTACTCAAAATTCACTCTTCCCCTTCCTGGAGGACAGCAGAGACTCTAAATCTCTGTTTAGTTAAAAGCAAAAGTTGGGGTATGAATCTGTGACTCTTTAATGTTCATCTCAGACCTGGGTACTCAGCAAGAAAAGTTGGTGTTTATGCAATGTGTCCAATGTGTGCCAAATAGAGGCCTAAGGCTCAAGCCTATCTTTTATCCCTCCTGATACCTTCCTAGTTTTCCAACTGCAATCCCTGATTAAGGGATCTCTTGACCCTGATAAGGAGTTTCCAAATGAGTCAAGATGAACTTTCTTTTGCTGACCTCATATAGTAAAGCATGGGTTTGTTTGAAAGATAGCCCTAGGCTCAATCCTAGAAGAGAAGGTCAGGCAGTGTACATGATTTTGAGGGCCAGCTGGGGAATGGCAAGCCATTAGTGGCCTGATGTACATAGGTTGCAAGGGGACAGAGAAATGATGAATGCTGAATAGTCTCTGTGGTGTTTGTTACCCTCTGTCTATGGTATAGCATGGTCTTTCTGAGATAGCCAAGCAAACTATGCTCCTCGTGACCAAGCATGATCCCAAATAAAAGATTTTTATTGGAAAATCTATTGCTGGTTCCAACCTCAACCCATGGGCTCAAGTGTAGAGAAATATTGCATCTGTATTTTTTTTTCATTAGATTTTCATGAGTTAGAGTAACTTTAATTCTTCATCTGGGGTATTAGGACTTCAGTCATAATTTTTACTCCCAATCCCCATTCAGGGACAGGACTGAGTTTTTAGGGTCTTACATAGGGCCAACTTGCTTGAAGAGGCACCCATGGGCCTTGGCAGGTTGTCCACTCTCTCATGACAGAGATGCCCACTGATGTGTCCTTATGCTCCATTCATGCCCTCCTCTCTGCTACTTTGATGCTGTGCTGGGGCCATGGAGGGAACTGGAGAGGCTGTAAGTGTCAGGCTGAGGACATGCCAGAAGGTACAATCTTTGAGTGCCCCTCCAAGATTCTTCTACCCCTTTGTGCACCACCAGAAGCTGTCCCAGACCTCATTCTAACCCACCCTCCTGCCCTGGAGAATCCCATTGCAGGAGAGCCACCCCCTTTCTTTCCCCATTTCTCTCTATGGCCTTCTTCCCTGTTTTCACACTCTAGTATCCTCAGTAGGTCTTGCTTCTAGAAACAATAGCATGAAAGTCCTGTAGAATGGTTCCCTTAAAGCAGCAAGCAAAAAACTTGCTATATACCTGAATGGTGGGAGGATAAACAAGAAATCATGGGGAGGGGAAACCAATCAAAAACCAAAAACTGGTATCCCTGGGTGGCGCAGCGGTTTAGCGCCTGCCTTTGGCCCAGGGCGCGATCCTGGAGACCCGGGATCGAGTCCCACATCGGGCTCCCGGTGCATGAAGCCTGCTTCTCCCTCTGCCTGTGTCTCTGCCTCTTTCTCTCTCTCTCTGTGTGACTGTCATAAATAAATTAAAAAAATAAAAATTAAAAAAAAAACAAAAAACAAAAACTGCCCTGAGACACTACACAAAATGATCAGATATTAGGACATAACTAATTTCTTCTGCTTCCCTTGTTCCCTTCTTTCCTTTCTTCCTTCTTTTCTTCTATTTTCCTGAGGCCTCACTGGCCCTTGAGAGCAGGCCATCATGACGGCCTGAGCCACATTCACTGGGTCCAGCAGTATGGCCTACTCAGAGTTTGCACAGCTCTGGGTCCTGTCTTGGGTGCTTCTTTCAGTTGGACTGAGTCTGGCCAGAGGTCCAGTGGCCAGTTCAATGACTGAAATCTTCGTTTATCTCCAGTGTTTATTTTTTTATTTGATGATAAACACCTCCAGATGGGCTGCTGTCTCCAGGACATGGCCATCCTGCCTACCTATTACTAACATTCTTTGCTTAGTTCTTAAAGGCATTTGGGTTGACACCTCTGATCAGACTATTCTACCGTGGGAGGACTGTCAGGTGAGGAACGAGCCCACTGCATTGGACCACCATCTCCTGGGGACCTAACGGAGGCTATTACTAATTGGACACCAAATTGGGTTGAGAGGCCTGTAAATATCCCTGTCTTTAAACTTTTAATAGCCAATCAGAGACTGTCTGGGGTCAAATCCTTGTTCACTTGTTAACTGTGTGATCTTGAGCAAGTTGACTTAACCCCTTTGAGACAATTTCTTCATCCTTAAAATAGGGATACTAATCATCCCTACCTCAGAGAGCTGTTGGGGGCTGGGTGGAATATGTGAAGCAGGTAGACCAGTGCCCAGCATATAAAAAACTCTTAGTACAGTTATTTATATCTATCCTTGCCCTTCCTTTCTTAATTTGCTGAGCAGGGACGGCCCATCAGCAGTGCAGTTTTTATAGAGTGATTTCAGGGTTCATAAAACACAGAGTGACCTGAATACCTTGCTGACAATGGGCATTTCAGCAGAGCTTTCTTTGCAGCCCTCTGCAAAGGCTGGCCCTCTCTTGATCTTGTTCACCACAGGCTCCCCTAGAAGGGAGAGTGTGTGACACCATCAATGCCTTTTCTGAAATAAGATTTCCATAGGGAGAAAGGGAAAGACGAGTTATATTAGTTTCCTATGACTGCTGTGACAATTTGCCACAAACCAGGTGGTTGAAAAACAAGAGAAATGTATTTCTTCACCGCTCTGAAAGCTTGAAATTCAAAATCAAAGTGTTGGCAGGGCCATGCTCTCTCTGCATTCTCTAGGAAGGGATCCTTCCTTGCCTCGTCTTAGCTTCCGATGGTTGCTGGCAATCCTTGGAATTCCTTGGCTCAAAAGTGTTATTATTTTTCTTTGACTCTTCTCTTTGTAGACAGTAATGAAAATGGGGATCTTGCAGATTTTTCTAAATTGGGATAATTTTGTGCATTATCCCAATTCCAGTTGTGTGTTTGCCCATTAGGAAGTGGGCAAGAGAAAATTGCAGGGTTTCTATCCTATAGAATTGGTAGTGGAATTGGAACAGGATGGCTGTAACACTGATTTACTACTTTGGTGACTGCTGCCTTATTACCAGACATGGTGGATTCTCCCAACTTATTTTTCTGTCTGATTCATTCCTTTGCTCCCTGCACGGTGTTACTTGACTACTGAGATTTGACCCATGACTCCCCACCCCTCCCCTTTTTTTATATTCCCGTCTTTTCTCTCCTTTGCCTCTCCCCATTTGGTATTCACCTTATTCTAGTCGCTTAGGATTGGAGGCTATCACAAGCCCTCTTTCATCTACCAAGGGTGTGGGTATTCATTGGATGCTTCTTTGGCCAGGTATTCAAAACCTTATGAGAAAGGTATGTACTAACTGGCATTACCCAACTGGCAAAGTGTGAATGGCTTCCAGTTCACCCAAAGTTGTCCTTTCAGGGATTCTGATGGACAACTTACTGCCAATGGAATGCAGGAACTCTGGCTAATGAGAAATGAGTATCATCTATAGAGGTTAAAAATGCAGGAGAAATGTTGCACTGTTTCTGGAAAAGTCACTGTTTCCTCCTACCTCAAGATTTAGTTGTCTATCCCTCTATCCTGCTGGACCCTAAGCAGGACATTTGGAATTCCAGTCTACTGAACTCTTCTTCCTCTTTTTCCTACTTTCCCCTTAACTTGATTCTTCTTTTCATAAAGCCTGTTTCTTAAATAGCAAGAATGACGTGGCTTCACCTATATATGTAAGTAGTGTATATGTATGAGTGTTTCCCTTGAATTCTGTCTTTGCTCATTAATAATCTGCTCATTTGAGATGCTTTCCTTTTTGAAGTCACATAGAATCGAATGGACTTCTCTTTGCCCTTAACCTCTTGGCATCAACTGAAGATGTTCCTCACCTGACCTTTTCTGAATGTTTATGGCAACTAGGTATATTCCCTGGTCTCCATGGTCAACTTTCCAGCTGTGATGAGAAAGCCCATGTCATTAAGCCTTCAATTCCCAAAAACATGGCTCTTCCCTCTCCACTATTCACTCAGTAGAACTAAATGGGACATATTGACTACATGGCCCAGGATGCATCTATGATGTAAAAGCTGGGTCAGGACAGAAGCAAATCTCTCCACTTTCATGTTGACCAGCTCTCTTAGAATAATTTGTCCAAAGGGAACACCACTACCACTGTAACTACCAGCATTCTCTCTGATGCAACCCCAGCATGTAAAGAAATCTCATGTCCACCTGCCAGCATCTTCTCATTTGGCTGTGCTCAAGATGATGAACTAGCTATGCTGTGGCAACCTTTTCTTCTTTTTCTTTCTCCATTTCCATCCTATTGTTTCCTCTACTCTTTGCTAAATTGCTGTTTAGGCTTCATAAAGGTCTCATTCTATCCTTTGCTCAATTCTGACAATCTCCACCATACTTGGGTTGAAAAATGCAGTGCATACCGGCCAGAAGATTGAGCTAAATGTATTTTAACCTCAACTATACTGGAGAACCATCAAGATCTCTCCATTTTTACCCTTGGCATATAAGTGGTTATGATACAGTGTACCCTGAAAATGGCACACGATATCATCTAAGATGTAGGCAGAAGACAAGAACTGTGGGAGGCACACAAGTATAGGGAGTAGAAATGGGCAAATTTACAAAAAATAACTTCACTAAATTCTTTGTAATAATCTTAGAATGCTTCAATTTCTTGAATCTTTGAAGATGGTACTTCTAACTACTTGAGGCTGATAGGCCTATTCTAGTACTCTTGAAATTCCTGATGGTTTGAATCCATCTCAACAATAGAAATTCAAAGCCACCTACTGATTGACTATCAGAGAAGCTGTGTGACAATTCTACTGAAGATACTCCCTAATTTTCTTTTGGTACATTTTGGCACATGTTGAGATTAGGAGAACAAGTGCTTCTGCCACAATCTCATACCCTTCCCTAGTTCCAGCCTTTCTCTTATGTTTCCCAGTTGGGATAAATATACAGCCCTGGCCACTAGAAAGCCTGTTTTCACCAAAGTCCAAATGTATGTGCCTGTATATATCCAGGTGCATACGCATGCAAACAAACATAATCATCAGTAAGTGGTCTCCCCTGGATTTTTGCTCTCACTTTTGAGTGAAAAGAATT